>NC_079539.1:9202132-10402132 GCF_003711565.1 Takifugu flavidus | reverse complement strand
TTAGCTTAACAAAAATATGTCCCCCACTTCCAGGGGGCTGCACTTTCAGATAACAGGCCAGATAATTTATCCCTATGAGGATACATAAAGTAAAAGAAAAAACAAGATAAATGCAATGTTTGGCCTAATGATTGGATGCTAAAAAGGAATGTGGTAGCTGCTGTTTCCTCCTCTCTTTGAAAGGCTAACAGGAAAACACAGACTGAGCAAGGATGGTAAAGACTTGTGATACCAGCTCGGAATAATAAATAAAAGTTTAACTTTAATGTGCAGATGTGCGATTTTACTGATGAGTAAAAGTAATGAGAGCATGTGTAACTGGGTGTTTCATGTGGAAAACTGCAGCTTGGCTGAGAACTGCTCATGTTTGCGTAAGCCTGACGTGAAGTCTGCTTCAGCATTGTTGAGCAAACACAGCAGGAACCAGGTTTGGTGAGCACCAACCTGAAGTGCTGGAAGGCCAACCGCGCACTAATGTACACAATGTGCTTTTGTTTGAGAGCAGGTTGCTTTTGGGAACTTAAAATGTTGTTTTCTCATACAATATCTTTGAAAAAAGTCTTACATTTCCTATAACAGTAAAGCACTCATGCAAACTTTCTGTCAATAGCTTTTAATATGAAGCACTTGCATGAATAATATCAAGCCTAAAAGTGCATTTAGGTCTACACCCACCGTTCACCAGATACGTAGGACCCTTCATAGCACTTCAATATGTTGAAGAAGTAAAACATTTATGATCCAGCTTTTGATCCTAGCTGGTTAGAGAAAAGGACAAAATATCGGATGTTTTAGGATTTTAGCATACTAAACCTGAAAGAGATGAGACAACAGATGTGTTCTTTAGCAGAACCCCCCCCCCCCCCCCCCACACACACACACACACGTACACACGTTTAGTGAGTCATAAATGCTCTGCATAGCTGAGTGTCAAATTGATTTTTCTCGTAATCCTTAGACAAGCACAGTTCCAGGGAGGAGCAGGGGTCGGTGGTAAACAGGTTATTTTTAAGCCTTTCCCTTTAGTGCCCTAAGCAGTATTGACCGTGTGTGCTGTAGTCAGCTGCAGCATTGATCACTCCTGCTAATGGAATAGGCAGTGTTTAGGCAGGCCAATGACCCCGTTAAAGGGACAGTTCACCACTATTAAACAAACAAATCTGTCTACGAACAGGCACAAGGCACAATAGCTGCTTTAGCGTTTCGGGTAGTTAGATATCAAAACTCTTTAGTTTAAAAAAAACACTGACTGTATTTGAAACATGAATAATGTAAAGCTGGGAACAAAGGAAACATTCATTTCAAATATTTCAAGGACACAAGGGCACAACCCCAGAATGCAGGCAGGAGACAAAATCCAGAAGTGAAACCATTTATTTAGCCTATTAGGGGCTCATCAACGGGGGAGACATGGAGAACTCGGAAGGAGAGAAGAAACAGGTTAGAAAAAGTAAAGGCACAAGTTAGTTTTACAAGAACAGCGACACTACAGCCAGTCAACACTCAGTTACCAACGGCAACAACCAAAAGGTCTGACCCTAACCTGCGCGTGTAGGCTGCTTAAGTAGACCCCAATCACGCTGATTAGCCACAGGTGTGGAAGCAGCCAGCACGAGCCAGGAAACGGGTCAACCACGCCCCCTAGGGGAAACACAGAGAAACAACAAGGGAAGCACCAAATAGGATCGTGACAGGTTATCTCAACAAATATTTTCAAATAAAGTCTAAATATCCTCATGTTTCAAAATATTGACTGTCATGTAGCCTGGATTTGTATTTGATATGTAATTTCTTCGTTGATATACTAAAGGTTTCATTATAATCCCATTATGTTTTATTGATATAACTCATGGTTAATTTTCCTTTTGAAAGATGATTTTCTTGGCAGGGACACACATGAACTTAATCTGCTTTTTTGTGCATATGGGAATGCAGAGTAAGTAAGGGGCTTATTTCACAGCAGGCCCTGATCCCAAACCTCTCCAGTTGCAGTCTTCACATGAAGAACAATGAAACTCATGTCTAGGAAAAGCAGACCTTCTCTTTGTGGCTCCAATCGGTGCTTAGTTCACAACAGCTCAGAAACATCAAGAAGAAAATGACAAACAAATATTCTAAAATGGAAGAAACATGAAATATTTCTTCTTCTTCTGTCTGTCTCTGGACAGGTCCGTCTCCACACATCACCAGTTGTGTCTCTGCCAACATGGAGACTTTCCACTGCCGATGGAATGTCAGTTCTTTGCAGAGTGGAGAGCTTCGCTTATTCTACATCAACAAAAAGTAAAGGAGGGAAGGGTACAGTGTTTAAGTTGAGTTTAGATTCTGCTTATTATGTAATGATAGGCTTAATAAAGTGTGTATGGTACATGCAGTTCTAATCCAAACCTGAAAATGTCTTCAGACACCCCCAAACCCCTCCAAATGAGTGGCGTGAGTGTCCTCACTACAGCGCCCAGAGTCCAAACGAGTGCTTCTTTGATGAAAATCACACCAGCGTCTGGACATTTTACACCATCCAGCTCCGCTCCAGAGATCAGTCCATCATCTACGATGAAAACATCATTGATGTTGCTGACATTGGTGAGTTTTCTTTAGTCTGAGACAAAAACAAAGGAATTGTGCGTAGAGGATGTTTGGAGTCTCCCATCAACATGTTGCACAATGTGTCTTGCATCATTTCAGGAAAGAGAATTTCTCTCATGTGACTGTGTTTACTGCAGTACAACCAGACCCTCCGCAGGAGCTGACCTGGACATTGCTCAACCAGAGTGTGACAAGCACTTATTCTGACATCATGCTGAGCTGGAAGCCTCCAGAGTCAGCTGATGTGGAGATGGGATGGTTAAGGCTACTGTATGAGGTCCAGTATCGGAACATGGACATTGAGCAGTGGCAGGTGGTGGGTAACTCTGGGTAACTGACAAAAAAAAACTGAAAAAGTTGTTTCTATAGGAGCACTACAGCACTATTCTTTTCACCACAGACTGACCTTGTGAAAAGCACCTCTCGTACTCTCTATGGATTGAAATCAAACGTGGATTATGAAGTCCGAGTCCACTGCAAAACTCTCGGTGGTAAAGCCTTTGGGGAATTTAGTGATTCTGTGTTTGTCCACATCCCGTCCAAAGGTGAAGGCTCATTGCTCTCTTGAATCTGTGGCTTTTTAACCTGTTTGTCAGCCTCGTACACCTGAAGTGACTTTAAGGACCGTGTGATGGATGGTGTTAGCATATGCATCTCTCTTCACAGTGTCACATTTTCCAGCCTTGGCCTTGCTAATATTTGGAGCTTTGTGTGTTGTGGCCATCCTGATGCTGGTGGCCATTTTACAGCAGGAAAAGTATGTATTTTTAATTAATCCTCTGTGTGTTTTAAATAAAACCCACAACAAAAAAACTTAAATGCAGTTAATAACATAGAGACATGTACATCTACTTTTATTGCTAATACTCAGTTGTGGTCTGTAAATGGTTATGCTTTTTAATCATCTTCTAGGTTGATGGTTCTTCTTTTGCCACCTGTTCCTGGGCCGAGGATAAGAGGGGTCGACTCAAAATTGCTCAAGGTACCAATGTCTCATGGCAGAGATACTCAAACGAAAAACACCTTGTGAAGCTAGGAGATAAAGTAGAGGGAAAAACATGAGGAGAGGACAGATAAGTAGGGTGAAGGAGGGAAGAAGGGAGAGAGGAGATGAGCTGGGAGGATAGGACAGGCACAGAGAAGGAGAGAGAAGGAACCTATATCTGTATATGAAGTGAATCTTCAGAGAAGATTGTTCATCTAGTAATACAGGACAACACATGCAGCCACTAAAGAGTTAAAGAATAAAGTCTGTGTATCGTACTGAAGTCCATGGCCTGTACAGATATGTTTTGGAACTATCTGGGCAGATCCTGTAAAGAGGCCAACATTCCAGAGCAACATTCCAAGCAGCTCTGCTGGAAAGAATAAGGTTTTCCCTCAAACATCAGTCAAATCAAAGCAAAGCAAAAAAACTACACAAGAAAATGTGATAATGACATCATCATATATGATAGATTTTATCTTTGGAGTTGACCCACAGTTTCTGTCTCACAGAAAGGAAAGCTACGGGAGCTGACATCCATCCTTGGCAGTCCACTTGACCTGAGGTCAGAGTTGTACAACAATGATCCCTGGGTGGAATTCATTGATCTGGACATTGAGGAAACCACCAGTAGATTGAAAGATCTGGACCCCGACTGCCTCATGCAACCCTCACTCTTGTCCGATTGCACACCACCCATTTTTAGCTTCAGAGATGATGACTCAGGTCGAGCTAGCTGCTGTGACCCTGATCTTTCCAGTGAACCAGAGGCCTCAACTGTCCATCCAGCAATCCTAAATCAAGTCATCAATCAAACATTTTGCTCGACAGGATGTGCGGGCTCAGGTTTGCTGAACCAGACCCCTAATGTGAGCGAGACTGAAACCTTGGACAGAGAGGCACTGTATACCCAAGTGAGTGAAGTGAGGTCAACTGGCAAGGTGCTACTATCTCCCGAGTTGGAGAAAATCAGCAGCAGCAAAGGCATGCCATTAGAGAACGAGGGTAAGGACCTCCACATCTTAGTGGTGAATGCGCATCATGGCAGTAATATGGCAGGAAATGTAAGTCAAACATTTCCCAGACCAGACATGAGTGAACTTTTTGACAGTTCTCATGCATCCACCTCACATTCCCATGAATCAGATGCCACCTCCAACTGCCCCGCTCCTGCCTACACTGTGGTAGATGGTGTAAGTGGGCAGAACAGCCTCTTGCTGGCAACAAACTCCACATCTGGCCTACAGCTAATAATCCCAAAGAGCGTGCCAACCTCTACTGGATACTTAACTCCTGATCTTTTAGGAAGCATCACCCCATAGATCACCATGGAACTGTTCAAGATTTGATGTTTAATCAAAGTAGCCACTTAAAATAGGTAAGGACAAGATCTCGCACAAATTAGCTTCAGATCTGCGGTTGTACCACTGTCAATGAGACAGTCATACTGGGAAATTATAAAAAGAAATAAGGGCAACCACCTGTGAGTTTTGTAGGTAGTGGTTGGAATTAACATGTAATTGTGATCATTGGTTGACATGAAGTCAGAGCGGGGGAGCCCAAACAATCCTCCTCTCAAACCCTTTCAGGGGTTCTACCAGGAGGATACCAGCATGTTTCAGAGCCAGCAGATGTGATCTCCTTCCTGTTGGACAAAGCCAGAACAGGAGAGCCAACACCTTGGCTAATCCATGGTGACCTCCGCTGGGATGGAAAAGAATGGAGTCACTGCCTTTCACTTGCCTGTTAGTTCTTTGTGCTCTAAACTCAAGTGCTCTAATTCTCCATAAAGCTGCTGAGTGCAGCTTTAAATTCTGCCGCCTTTTTCCTTGCTTTATGCGTACATCTCACTGATTCTCTGGACTGGATGGAAGTAGTGTACCAAGCATAAATCTGCTATTTGTAAAATATGTCAGATGCTTTTATATTTAAGGCTTTTTTCTTTATTCAGTGATGTCTCAAGGGGAGTAGCAGAAAACAACATTGCATCATCCTTGCTGTGAAAATAATGGATTAAAAAAAAAACTTCAGGGTTTACACTCATCTTTATTGTTACAAATCACATACATCAATTGCTCTTATCTGTCCATCCATATTTAAGTTGATAAACATGAATACGTAGTCTAAGTGAAAGTTCTAAGAACAATGGAGGATTTACAGTCTTTCACATTTTGTTTTTGTTACTAAAAGTGTATAAATGTACTGAAATTTGGAGTACGTGTGACTACCAGTGTTTGATTTGTACACATGCTGAAATTGAACTGTTCAAAAGTTCGATTGTCGAATAAATAACTTTAGAACTGCTACCGTAATTGTTTGTTTCGGGTTTGTTTGCAATTTTTTTGTGCTGAACTTGGCTGCAGGACAGGACCAACGTCCTGCTTTAGCCATGCGTCCATCAGCAGGACGGAGGCGAGCCATGGCGGGCTCAGCCTGATTGTACCGGACGCTGTATAAATAAAGTTGGATTGAATCGTTTGGTGTTTGGTCTCGCGAGGCTGTTCGTTGCAGCTTCGTAAATTTCGTGACCTCTTAAATTAAATTAAATCTTAATTTGAAATCATATTAAGCTTTCAACACTAACAAAATGGCGAATTCTAACTGCCTTAATCTGGACGTGCTCATGGAAAAGTTTATTCACCTTGAACAGGTAGCACGCTAGCTAGCATACTGTCGTCACTTATTTGAAATATACGTGTGTTTTACTACTAGACAGCGTTTTAGTATTAAAACTATTTTTCTGCCACATAAGAGGCTTGAGTATTGCACATTTTAAAAAAACAACATCTGGACTATTTCTAATATTCACGAAACAGAAAATGACAGAGGTAACTACTAAAAACAGCATGTTGGAGGCCAGATTGGAGGATGAAGACAAACTACTTAAATTTTATATGAACAAGGAGAAAAGTCTGGTTGATGGTAAGTTTTATCATGAACTAAAGAGATTTTTAATGTAGCCTGAACGATAAGCAGCCCGGTGCAGCCATCTGTAAATCTTCCAAATCTGTAAATGCCATATTTGAATAATAACACGTAAATATCCATATTGCAGAGAGAGACGGTCTTCTAATAAGTCTGAACAGATTGCAACAGTGTCTGCAGGAGCAGAGTCACCTGAGAGGTAACAATAATGTTCTTTTTTACCAGGATGAAAATAAATCATTACATTTAAAAAATGATGGATCTGAAACTGTTCTAGTGGAAAACAACAGACTGAAGACAGACTTGGCCGACCTGGAACAGCAGAATAAAAAAAGAGGTAAGAAAAGAGATGATTAGGTGAAACTAAAAGAACTGCACAATTTTGTTTAATTGGAAGTTTCCGTGTCCGTCACTGACAACCACAACTCATATACTCAAGGAACTGTTTCAAACCTGAATACAAACATTCACGTTTTAATATTAAGATGGCGTCATCTTTTACTTCAACTGAAGAACATTTGCATTCAGTCATGAACAGAGTAAGAGAAAATCGCATGAAGAGAAAGAGGCATCCTAAGTGAAGACCAAGCAGCCAAAGAGAATGTAAGCAGGCTGTGGTTAAATGGGAGAAAATGAATGATTGAAGCTTTGACAAAGCTGCACTGTGTAAACCTTTGATGATGCAGTTAAATAAATGTGCCCCGAGCAGTGTTTCCTGTACCAGTACTGCTGTATGTAAATGAGCTGGGGAAGTCATCACATCAAGTCACTGCATCTGGGAGGAGTTTGGGCTTCATAAGCAAAGAAGTGAACAAGTAAACAGTACAGAGACGGTGCACATGTGACTGTGATGGCACATATCAAATTTATGAAAGTGTAGCTGGTTTAATCTAAAGTAAACCTATGTAACTGACCAAAGGGGCTGGTTAGCCACCGGTGTTATGAGCAGGATGGCCAGGCTGAGACTCAGCGCCTGTGTAGCGAACTGGGGATGGAACTCAGCTTTTGGTGAATGTAGCTGAATTCATGACAGTCTAGGGTTAGGAGTCACATCCCTGTTTTCATCCCTGAAGGTGCAATGTTCATACCAAGTGCGTGTCATGTTTTCTGACAGTACTACAGTTTGTCCACAAAGGGGCGCTGGGAATGTAGTTTTGAGATGTTCTAACAGAAGATGAAAGCCCAGCGATTACTAGCTGATTGGTTTTTATGAGCCAGTGGAGAAAGGAAATAAAAATGGCCATTGGCCTTACAGCAGTTCTTTCTTCCATCATTTATAGTATATTTGCAGAAGGGATAATTTAACGAGATTTGCCTCTGGCACTGCTAGCAGCAGCCAGAGCCTCAGTGGTTCACATACAGAGGCCCCTCCACTTGTTGATGCAATAGACTCCCCGTTATTCATCGAAATGATCAAATCAAACATGTGACGGATTGCTTCTGACAGAGGAGTCTAAAGATGCTGAAGTAAAGAAGCTGCTGGAGTTGAAGGATCTGGACCTGGAGGAGATGAAGACCAGGCTGAAGAACCAGGAGAAAGAGAGACAGAGTGAGCTCCTTCATCTTCAGATGGAGGTCAGTGAACAACTCCACAGGGTTTCCAGCAGCGTCTTTAGTGCAGACAGAAAAGCTAACATGAATGAAGCTAAATAACCTGCATCAGAATGAGATGAGGTTCGGACACGTGTTCGTCTTTTATTGCAGCTGCACAAACTACAGTTCTGTTTTTAGTATTACAGCCTACTTACTTAATAAATGACAGTTTTCGGTTGAAATTTCAGAATAATAAAAAGTGCTCTCTGCTGAGGGTTATTGTTCTCTGATGAGTTTTTGTGTTTGCAGTTTGGTGCGAAGTTAGCCCGAGTTCAGAGTTCAGCTCAGTGGAGCCAGCAGCAGCAGCAGCCACAGCTGCCACAACAGCAGCTACCGCAGCAGTGGCAGCACAGCCCCAACGGCCCGGGCCTCCTCCCACACACTTTTTTCAAGAGGGTGAGCTATCAGCTTGCTCACCTCAGACAGAATATTGAACTAATCTGGCTGTTTAAGCTTTGAAAGCTCAGAGTAGAACAGGTGTTTTGCCATCAGACTGAAGCTGAAGGCCTCCTTCAGTTGTTGAGACTGAAACACACACACACTGGCATTCTTTGGTCTCGCTTTGCCTCATACAGCCGCCTATTCTTTCAGTTCTCACCTCACTTTTCAACAACTTGATGCTAAAGTGTAATTATTGTGTGAATTTGAATTTTTAAATGTGTTTGAAGATTGAACACTTAGGAAAGCATTTTCCTTTATGCCTGCCAGAACCCTTTTGATGGCAGGTGAAGCACAGGGTGGGGTTAAGGTTAGAGACTCCATCATGCTCTGGGGTTCATGCCCTCTAGAACATGATCTAAACCCAGCACTAATGACAGCTGATATCAGGGCTGAAGAAGGATATGTTAAATATACAGTCATGCTCAACATATGTGCATCAGAACTATTTCATTTTTCCAATTATGTACCGATTACAAACATCTAGATGCTAAACAGATGTTATCAAAGTAAAGATGCTTGCTTGATTTATTGATTGGATACGATGTGATTAAAGGATATCATGATAATATGAGTGTAATGTTGCGGTTCCTCAGTCTGGTGTCATTACAGTACGTTTGTTCCAAGAAATGCTCTTGTATATCTTCTTCACACTTCATGAACTAATCCTGTTTCTTGGCTGAACTCTGTTTTCCAGAAGCTGCACTTTCTCCAGGAGGAGAAAAACAGAGAGATTGTTGCTCTGCGTCAGAGAATCAAGGAGCTGGAAGAAAATCAACACGGTTGTCGCTGTCTGAAGAGGAGGAAAATGTAGATGCATCACACTCTCCACGGTTGCTTAGGGTGCACGCAGTTGTGACATCCCAGAGAGTGGTGATTGTTTTCTAATGTGTTGGTTGGGTTCACTGCAGGAGCAGATTGGCCCTGACAGCTCTGTGGAATGGGTGCTCATTTACATGTGCAAGTGTTGTGGCTGCAGCACATGTGCGCACGGTCCTTTCACAGGGTTTAATCCAATAGGACGGCTGAATGACACCAAGTGCTCTGCACTAGAGTTCATTCAAATAAAAAGCAAATGACTCTGGGTTGTTTCTCTTAAGAATCCATGACATCAGTCTCAGTGACTCCAGAGTTTCAAAAGATGCAGCTTTGCCTGGAGCTTTCTATTTCGCTGACTGGAGGAGACAATAAACTTTGGACAGGAATGTCATTTGGAGCCAAATGTGGTGTGATCTGAGCTTTTCATGTCCTCGTGTCTGTCAGCTGTGGCCAGTTGCTGACTCTTGTCCCTCTGCCTGCTCGTCACAGGGACAAACCACCTGAATGAAGCAAAGCACCAGGTGACCTTCCGCACTGTAATCTCTTTACCTGTGCTCATCAATTAGCAGAGAGCTAATCCCTGATGGAACATTGGTTAATACTCTTGCGTAACATTTCATCTTCCCCGAAGCCAGGAGCTCAACAGTGCTTTGACAGTTCAACTGCAGAACCTGCATCTCGGAGCATCTCAAGATCTCATCAATTATCAGTCATCACAACACGTTTGCCTACAGTGACGTTAGCTGTCTGACATCAGTGGCACAGACCTAAATACAAACGAGATCAGATATCATGAAACCACTTTAATCCTGAATGAGACGGGATCAGATGGGGCTGGAAAGATGAGCTGTGAGGGGGCGTGGCCAGTACAACCTGTATTGTGTCCATAGCCCATGACTTGAGCACATGTCTGCCCCCCCACCTGTCCTACTTGGAGGAGTTGTGTGCTCTCCGAATTAGTCGTATACGTCAGCATGTGAGGAAAAGCACATCTTTAGTGGCTCAGCAAGTCCAGTGGGACCTTCTGGCTGAGCTGTTGGCTGCATCAGACTGCTCAGCTGTTTTGGATGCACAGTAGCATTTTGGAGATTTGGTAAGAATATTTTCTCTATAGTACCATCTACTGCTGTCTTAGCAAGCTGTGTCAATGCTAATTCAGAAGTGTGGCTGGTCTTAATTTAATATTTATGCCTTGATGTTTAAATAGCTGAAGGTTAGTAGGTAAAGACCATATTCAGTGTCACTTATAGGTGAGATTAAGATGCAAGTTTGTCGCCAAGCAGCGTTAAATGTAGCATCCTGGTATGATTAATGCTGAAGCAAAAGAACTAATAATCAAATCTTTTAGTTGACATGCTAAGGGTGCATTTTGGAGTGAACTGAGGGGAGAAAGGTCTTGAAGGTTTTTGATCTTAATTTCAGCCTGTTGCAGCAATGCCTGGAAGCCACTACCAGGTGACCACCCCCAGGCTCCATCACAGTGTCTACAGCCTGACAGACAGCTCTGACATCGGTCCAGATGATGAGGAGCTGGACGCACGGCCAAGCCTCACCCCACTGGAGAGGCTCAGCGGTGACATGTGCAAGAACAAGAACACCATCAAAGATCTGATGATCGGCCGCAGGGTGGGCTTCTACAAGGTCCGTGGGGAAATTGGCTGTGGCACCTTCTCAAGGGTTAAGCTGGCTTTCCACGCATTGACTAAGGGTAGGTACGCATGCTAGTACCATAAGAGATTGTGACTTTTATTGAATTTGAGATTTGGCCCACTTTCAGGAGGAAATGAGGCTGTCTGTATAAAGTCATGCAGCCAGTTTGCCAGAGTACAGCCACACTTTTCAATAGAATATCATCAATCATGAAAAATGATGCCTTCAAGTGCCACAGTCTGTGCCACACTGTGGAGCGGTGCCATATCTTTTCATGCTTTCTGCTCACAGACAAAGTGGCCATGAAGATCCTGGATAAGACCAGGATGGACACTCAGGTGCAGCGACTGCTTTCCAGGGAGATCAGCAGCATGGAGGTCCTCCGAAATCCCAACGTGCTCCATCTGTATGAGGTGGTGGAGACACCCAGCCGTCTCCACCTGGTGCTGGAATATGCGGGTGGAGGAGACCTCCACAACAAGATCTGCAATGAAGGAAAGCTGTCCGACGACACCAGCAAGATCACCTTTGCCCAAATTCTCTCTGCTATCAAATACATGGTTAGTTTTACCGTCAGGCTTCTGAAGCAAGTCACAACGATCATTTGTCACACTTCAGGATAACATTTTAAGATATTTTCATAATTGATCAGCATGATAGAAATTATTTGTTAAAAGTTCATCAGCTGTGGTTTCTGAAGCTCTTTGCTAATGATACACCTCGATCAGTCATAGTGTTAGTGATTAGGTTTAGAGCATTCCTCGGTTTGTTATTCAGACGCTGAGATTATTCTAAAATAGATTTAGTAAGAATGGGAATCTGATGATAGAGCCTGTCTTATTTCACTGCGCAGCACAACGCCAATGTCATACATCGAGACCTGAAGGCAGAGAACGTTCTGTTCACCAGCAGTGGCTGCGTGAAGGTGGCAGACTTTGGATTCAGCACGCGGATTTCCAACCATAATGATTTCCTCGATACCTTCTGTGGCTCCCCGCCTTACGCTGCCCCAGAACTCTTCAGGGATGAGTGCTACCTCGGCCCCCCCGTGGATGTGTGGGCCATGGGAGTCTTGCTTTTCTTCATGGTGACGGGTTCTATGCCGTTCCGTGCCGATACCATGGGCAAACTGCGGCGCAGCATTATCAGTGGAGCCTACTCCATCCCTCCCTGGGTACCTGGGCCCTGCCAGAGGCTCATCAAGGGCATTTTAAAGCCAGAACCTTCTGAGCGCCACGTCATCGACCAGATGCTGGGATGCGACTGGCTCTTGCCTGTGGAGTTTCCTTGGTCTTTGGTGCCGAGCGAACCGGCAGGTCCTCTGCACAGCCTGATAGAATCCGACTGGGGGGAGCTGGAGGAAGAGGCAGAGGTCAGAAACCAGATGGAGGAACTGGGATTTACTGCAGAGCACCTCCAAAACAACCAGCTGAAAGACTGCCGCAACCCTGTCACTGGGGTTTACCGAATCCTGCTGCACCAAGCCCAGAAGAGGAGGGGCTGTGACAGTCTGCCCGTTGTCCGAGGAATGGTCAGGGACCCCAAGCGGGAGGGACTCAGGGCCTACAGAGGCCTCAGACACACCTCTAAGCTGTGTGTGCTTTCTTAACAGACTTATCACACTTCTCCACAGGTTCCATGCAGACTCCTTTTATACTTATGGGTTCTTCTTTTCTGTTCTTTACAGTTTAGATTTGACAGCCTTTCTCCTCGTTTCCAGGTTTTTGTTACATTTATTTCGCTTCAGTCCATCAATGCAAAACATGTGAAAGTGCCTGGTGAATTCTAATAGTGAACGTTCTGAAAACACTATTTGAAACTCGCTGTTCTCTCGAGCGAGTCAAGATGATATAATGTGCCTGAACTAATGTGATGCTACTTTATAAATACGCTGTAGTTACTCCTGATTTTGGTGCTGTTGTTGAAGCATCACAAAGTCATGAACAAGTGTAGTTAAGGGTGGGGCACACCAGCCGCAGCAGCTCAGTCCATCGGCCCGTTTCTTCTGCAACGCCAGTGTAACAGTAATAAAATCCTCCTTTATTACTCTCTGAAATGTGACTTCTAACTACAAATGATATTAAAGTTACTTTTTGTGTGAAGTTGGACGAGTGAAGTGATCAGAAACCAGGACTTATTGTCCTGGTGCGATGCCAGTGTTGCAACATGCTGTACTGGACATGAGGTTTGCTACTCAGAAGAGAAGAGATTTTATTTTTAAAAGATGCTTCATGCCAAGACTGTGCATTAAGCAGTGAATGCATCGAGGAGCTGGAGAGGTCCATTTGGACGTGTAAAGCCGCTCTGGCTCTCTGGTTCTTGTGAAACTAAAAGTGCTGGAGGGGGAGAAGCGAATGCGTCTTTGTTGCGTGACGGAGCAGGTGGCTGCTGTTGATGATCTGGCGTCTTTGTGGCCTGTTGGCCAAAGTTTCACTGAATGCGAACGAGGACATAAAAGTCCAGCTGGCAGGACACCAGATGATATTCAGGAGCTCTACAAACCGGCCAGACCCAAACAGACTGGCCCCCTTTGCCCCCACTTTCCACGGCTCCTCCCTCCCTTGCCAGTGGCGACCCCCTCCCGCAGAAGGCGGCAGATGGCGCGGCGTGGCTGCAGAGACATCTGCGGGATCGGACAATAGGAGCTCTGTCCGGCCAACTGGAGCCGAGCTATTGTGCGCCGCTCCATACAAATGCAGATGAGGAGGGACGAGAGACGTTTGTGTTTGAACCCACTGCAGGGACATTAGCCAGCAGATGACAGCTTTTATCCCCTCCCACTCAAATCTTCTGGGTTTGGGGGGGGTTCTTACTTTCCCCTGCACGTCTCTCCCTTTGACCCTGAACCACCAAAACAATATGCAAAAATCTAGAAAAGTGAAACCACAAATACGCAAGAATGTCTTAACGTCTTTTATTAGGCTTTTACAGTGATACAACTGATGTTTCTGCTTTTTTATAATTAGGTCCTACTTTTTTTTTCATCAACACAAGCAAATCTAACATATTTGAACATATTTTAGCTTAATTTTCTCACTTCTAAAGTATAACCTTTAGAGCCTTTTGTCAGGTTGTAGAGATATTTAGTCATAGTTAAATTTCTAAAGTGAAACCTTTAGAGAATTAAGACAATTCTGGAAAGTGGGAAACATTTCCGCTGACTGCAACTCGGTTGTCATGTTGCTCAGCAAAGAGGGCCATCGTTCAAAAGTCCCTTTTTCAGAAGGCCTCTTTCTCAGCACCGCTTCTTCTCCTGCTGCGCGTGCTTCAGGGGGCGACATTTGCTCTGTGGAACCACAGGACGCACAATTCGCTTCTCCTCCCTCTCCAAACCTCATCCGCACAAAGAATGAGGGTCGATGCGTCGCTCTTGTGGCATACCTGACCTCATTCACATAAAGAATGGGAGTCATCTTGGCATGGACGGGACAAGATGCGAGCGTTCACGGCGCCGGGTCCACCTCGGACCTGCGCCGTGCTGCCTGGACGGGAATCCTCCTCAGGAGCGTCCAGGGATGAGCAGAAACACACTCATCCTGTTCATCAGGATGAGGAAGCTTGACAGCATCTGATCACTCAGACGAGCCCAGGCCCAGATCAACGTGCGGGGAGGTTGATCTCAGGGAGCCAGTCGTTCAGACGGCGGCTCTCCTCGCAGAACAGATGCAGCTTCTCCAGAGACGGGTCCTCCCAGGAGCCCTCGGCTGGACTCTGTTGAGACAGAAGGAGAGAGGAGACGTCAGTTGAGCTGAACACTTCAAAAGCGTCGCGTCGTCTGCTGGAATCACTTCTATTGAGCTCATCTGACACCTACGCACCGTGATGAGGACGCAGTGAGCATCTTCCAGTTGATCTGCTTTGTTGCCGACAATCTCAGCCAGACGCTGCATGTCGCTCACTCGGACGATGCTGATGTCGTTGTCAAAGCAGAAGGACTGAATGAGGGTGAAGTGGATCTGCAGAGCGATGTCGCATTCGAACTCCTCATCCATGGCCAGGACGCAGAAGGACACGCTGTCAGGATCCCTGTGGAGACAAAGAGTGGTACTGGTGAGGTGCCGTCCTGCTGACCACCTCTGCGGACAGATGTTTCACATCAGAGCGTCATACTTACACATTCATGACTTTAGCGCATTCGTACACACCGACGGTGACAGAGTGGTTTTCTATAGCCGACACCAGCACCTCCTCCAGGGCTTTGCCGGTGCATTGGACTCGTTCCACTGCTTCCTGGATCAGAACTTCTTCAAAAGTCATGGTGAAGATGTTGTTATTCCGCAGAGGAGTCAAAAAGCCGACTGGGAGTAAATCCGACAGGAGCAGAGTGCCGTCCTGCCTGCAGCGTCCCTCTTTTATACTCTGCGGCTCGTGCGGCGCGCTGAAAGGGCCGCGATCTGATTGGCTGACGCTGTATTGGTATGATAATACTATTGTGTTGCTCCGACCCGTGGCAGATTGATGGGGGTCAGGGAGCAGGACCCCCCCCCCCCCCCCCCCCCCCCTCCCCCCCCCTCCACACAGCAGATTTGGACTGAAACTAAAAATAGCTTCATTAAAATAAATTTGGGGTTCCCCGGCGCATTCTAAAGAACAGACAGAAAATCAGCATTTTGACATTTATGCATGAAAACGTCTCACATTAGAACAGAAGGTTCAAACTTTCCCCGTTTAAAACCCCCGGAAAGCAAACATTGGAGTCGTGGTCCAAGGCCCGCCCCCTAACCCCAACTTTCTCAAATGTCTTTCTTTAAATGAAATGTCCTTTACTTCTGCTGACCTAATTTCAGCAGGACCATCCCCCAAGCAGAGAAAGCGGCAGGTGGATGATGCCATCTGCGAATAAAGGCTGGCCCTAAAACGGGCCTATTGTTCACCCAGAAGCACCCCCCCACACACACACCACCCCCGTATCGCAGACACCCATGCAAATGCAAATAACCTGCGCGTGCCAGAACGCTGTGCATTACTGGCTCCTGCGGCCCACGTGGCCATCAGCTGTCCAAAACTGGGGCAGTCGGGGCCAAAGTTTAGAACAAAATTCTCTTGTGTTCGGTGTTCCGTCCACAAGTCCACATGCATCCACGTTTAATTTCCGATCTATTTGCAAGATTGTACCTTTGCGAATCGGTTTGTTGAGCTCAGTGAAGTGACGTCATCCGTGCTTTTGAATAAACCTGCAGCTCTGTATGCAGTTTACAATCTTTTGCACACCCATCCTTCATTATGGCCTAGTCCATCGACAGGACACTTGGTTCTGCTGTATTAGCATAAACAAACTCTTGCACCAGGTCAGAGAATGAGATGTAGTGGAAGGGCGAGAGGGTTAGAGGAACACACACAGGTTGGCGGTGATTGATGCTGCGCTATTGTGGTCCAGAAGGCGAAGCAGCAGATGGAGAACTGTGGCAATGAGCCCCGCCCGCCGCCCCAAACCCGGATCAACCCCGACCCCGGGGCGCGACGTTCCATTGTCCACAAGTCTTCACATTCACCAGTCGCTTGTCTGAGTTTTGATTACATTTGAAAGTCAAAGAGAGACCCTCGGAGCCGAACTTCTAAAATCAAACTGCTGTGCGCAAATGTATCGGCGCAGATAAATCCAGGTGGCGGTTTGAGCTGTAAACAGCAGCAGTGAAGGCGGAACCGGTGTTTGGTGTAACAACAGAACTATCTGCGCACCGCATCACTTTCTGTCCCCAAACCCAACTGGAATCTGCGTTTGATCCGCCTGACCGGGGCTCAGACACGCGGCTCCAGGAAGGGCCCGCTTGTCCCCACGGGGCAGGCGCGTGCAGATCGATAAGCTCTATTGTTGCTGACGCACATCTGCCAGACGGCAGCGCGCGACAGGTGTTGCGGGTCACAGCCCTTTCTCGGGTCCCCGCAGCTCTTTGGAAGCTGCGAGATAAGACCATATTTACGGCAATTGTTTAGCTGTTTAGTCCAAACTTTATTTTGGGATAGCGTCGCAAAAATGTGTTAAAGCTCGACTTTAACTCATAGGAGGGAATAAAATAAAGTCCATTCGTGGTAATTTTTTTTAAAAGAATCATCTTTACAACTGAATAAAAAGTCATTACGCACAGCAGGTGGTGCCTGACTTCCTTTGTCACTACCTCCCCCTCCCGGGGGACAGATGGTGTCTCCCCGTTGCCATGACGACCGTAGAGACACAGAGATAAAGCATGCCGGCATTTGCTGATGCCACGCGCCGGCTTTATGCTTGTAAAACAACGGCGCGTGCCAGTGAATGAATGATAATGCATGGCGAATATACGTCTCTGTGGGCATACAAGCGAGGCATATGTAAATTTGTGTTATTGTAAATTAACTGCACATACAGTGTTAGTTGCTGATGTTCGGTTTGTTCGCAATTTTTCATATCTCTAGACTGCAGTTGTGTTTAACTTGTTTGCCAAACTATTATAGTTTCCAGATATTGTAGAACAAAAGAATCAACCATATGATATAAGATTAAGATATAAGAAGTCTGAAATAGAAGCACCCATCCATTTCACATTTTTGATTCCTTTAGAATGGCAGCTCAAGTAGGCTACTTCACTCATGCAAATCCAAACTGAAAGGAACACGAGAAAGGCAAGAATCTTAGTGCAATCATTGACTGCATCGAGTGTTTAATGGAAGTCATTCAAAAAGCATACGGGTCAGATGGCGGTATCGCGTAAGATGGCAGCCTTGCACAAAGACATTTTAATAAATGCTGTGGTGGTTAACTTAGTTAGCCTCCCGTCAGAGGCCACAGGTTGGTCCTTTCTGTGCGGAGTTTGCACATTCTCACCGCAGTGCAAAAATATTTAGTTTAGTTTTTAGGATGTGTGTGGTGTGTGTGTGTGTGTGTGGTGTGTGTGTGTGTGTGTGTGTGTGTGTGTGTGTGTGTGTGCTCTGTGGGGGATAGGTCACCAGTCCAACTTGTATTCCTGCCTCTCACTGCTGGGACAGACTCCAGCAACCCCCTGATGAGATATAGAATGAATTTTACAATTTTTGAAAAACATAAATCTCATTAAAGTTTTTTTTAAGCAAATATTCATACAGTAAAAATGTAGGATTCTTAAATTGTTTTGTTCACAGATCAATGGGTCATTAAATATACTGTGTATGCCATGTGACTTCACCATCATTAAAAGCCACATTAGAAATTGGAACCTTGGTGCATTGATGAAGCATTTTAATCAAACTGATCCAGGTCAATCAATCAATCTTTATTTATATCGCGTCTGTTACAATCAAAATTGTTTCCAGGCACTTTCCAGAATCCCAGGGCCTGACCCCCAACAAGCAACAGTGGCAGGAAAAACTCCCCTTTAACAGGAAGAAACCTTGTGCAGGGCCGGGCTCATGTAGGGGGACCCTCCTGCTGAGGGTCGGCTGGGATGGCAGGTGTGATTGAATAGGTTCCACCAGTTGAGCTTTCGGAAAGACTCTTGATTTCATACGGAGATCAGTTAAGTGGTGGTGGCTGTGGTCACCTGTCAACAGCAACTGTCTGGAAAGAGCATCAGGGGCTGCAGCCACGCTGGCGTATGTGTGTGCATGACTGCCTGCCCTTCTTGTGGTTTCAGGACTCCTGGAATTTAAAAAAGTGTAATGGCCAAAGACTATATAGAGGATCCCTTTAAAACCCACCCCCGACTTTCTGAGACTTCTTTAGGCACGTGTCTCTTTGGTTAGGGTGGGGGCTGCAGCTCTGTTGTATCCATTGTTTGCTGAAGAGCCAATCAAAGAGTGAGCGTGTGCCAGTTCTGCCGTATATATATTCCTGGAGCCACCACGCACATTTGTGCCTGAACCTTCTGAGCAGAGCAGATAAGTCATGAAGCCTCCAGGTCAATGTCTGCAGGAAGCTTTGCTCTGTGCTCAGAGTGAAACTCGGCTCACTGCTGGCGTCTATGAGAGCGCCAAACTTATGACTGAGTAAGTCACCCAGACAAGATCAGCGTTTACCTTTCTGCAATTCCAACAGTCAGAGCAGATGAGCAGCATCCAAGTTGACTCCACAGTGATGTCTCTGATGTGGAACATCTGTCCGCAGAGGTGGTCAGCAGGACGGCACCTCACCAGTACCACTCTTTGTCTCCACAGGGATCCTGACAGCGTGTCCTTCTGCGTCCTGGCCATGGATGAGGAGTTCGAATGCGACATCGCTCTGCAGATCCACTTCACCCTCATTCAGTCCTTCTGCTTTGACAACGACATCAGCATCGTCCGAGTGAGCGACATGCAGCGTCTGGCTGAGATTGTCGGCAACAAAGCAGATCAACTGGAAGATGCTCACTGCGTCCTCATCACGGTGCGTAGGTGTCAGATGAGCTCAATAGAAGTGATTCCAGCAGACGACGCGACGCTTTTGAAGTGTTCAGCTCAACTGACGTCTCCTCTCTCCTTCTGTCTCAACAGAGTCCAGCTGAGGGCTCCTGGGAGGACCCGTCTCTGGAGAAGCTGCATCTGTTCTGCGAGGAGAGCCGCCGTCTGAACGACTGGCTCCCTGAGATCAACCTCCCCGCACGTTGATCTGGGCCTGGGCTCGTCTGAGTGATCAGATGCTGTCAAGCTTCCTCATCCTGATGAACAGGATGAGTGTGTTTCTGCTCATCCCTGGACGCTCCTGAGGAGGATTCCCGTCCAGGCAGCACGGCGCAGGTCCGAGGTGGACCCGGCGCCGTGAACGCTCGCATCTTGTCCCGTCCATGCCAAGATGACTCCCATTCTTTATGTGAATGAGGTCAGGTATGCCACAAGAGCGACGCATCGACCCTCATTCTTTGTGCGGATGAGGTTTGGAGAGGGAGGAGAAGCGAATTGTGCGTCCTGTGGTTCCACAGAGCAAATGTCGCCCCCTGAAGCACGCGCAGCAGGAGAAGAAGCGGTGCTGAGAAAGAGGCCTTCTGAAAAAGGGACTTTTGAACGATGGCCCTCTTTGCTGAGCAACATGACAACCGAGTTGCAGTCAGCGGAAATGTTTCCCACTTTCCAGAATTGTCTTAATTCTCTAAAGGTTTCACTTTAGAAATTTAACTATGACTAAATATCTCTACAACCTGACAAAAGGCTCTAAAGGTTATACTTTGGAAATATAAAGTTCTACAGTTCAACTTATTTGGTCAAAAAGTTTGAATTTTTAAGCAAAAAAACCAACATGAGAATGAATTCTGGAATGACAATATTACAACACATTTAAACTATATCTTTATTTTGATGAATCTGATCTGATTTGTTAGATAATGAGATTAATTAAAAGCTTTGAACACGGTGTCTCCTGTTGCTTGTTTATGTTCTGATTCAAGCTTCAATACTTGTTCTCCAGCATAAACAAAGCTGTCAATCATTCACTGCTCTTGAACCCGAACCCCCGGCACTGCAGCACCTGCTGTGATTCTCAGCTTCATCATCCGTCCGTCCATCCGTCCGTCCATCCGTCCGTCCATCCGTCCGTCCATCCGTCCGTCCATCCGTCCGTCCATCCGTCCGTCCATCCGTCTGTTGCTAATAGAAGAGAAGGTGTTTTGAGGGGAACAACTGGGAACAGCCCCAGATTTCAGCTATTACTGCAGCTCAAAATGCAATATTCCCTTCGTTATGAACAGATTCTCCCCTTCCTCAGGCTGGATCGCTTGGATCCATTTTCTTTAACATTTCTGATGGGTACTTTAGCATAGAGTGGCCACAGCGGACAATAATCAGGCCCAGGATGAACTCTCGAACACTGAATGTTGTTTTTCTGGGAACAGACTCTTCAGATGCTGCTAGGCTGAGTAAACACTCCATCATTGACTCAATTGCTGGTCAAACTTAAATAACACAGTAAATGCATTTGCTGTCCTGACCTACATGGTGACAGTGTAAAACTGCCAATATCAGAAATGTGTTATAGTTAATTTATTACTACAAGTTTCCAAGGATTGGCCCTGATCCATGGCTGGGCCCTCAGTATGGACCCGGCCCCTCTTGGACCTGGGCCAGGGAAGTACCTCCCTCCCAGAGCCCCATTTGTTGCCCTGTGACTGTTTTAGTGATCTGTTGATGATGAGACTGAAACATTTTTAGAGGTAAAATAGACAACTGTTTTTACAGATAAACCAAAGCATTTATTACAGTTTCTAAAGTAAATATTTACAAAAACTTGAACATCGAAATGAATTCTTTGCATATTTTTCATACAAAAATATGTGTAATGGGAAAAGCACTTTAGAGAGGATCAGAGGACACACACACACACACACACACACACACACACACACACACACACACACACACACACACACACACACACAACACACACACACACACACACACACACACACACACACACACACACACACACACACACACACAGATAAAATAGCAAAAAAGAATGAGATAGGTGAATAGAGCAGGACCAGCTGAAATGTAATCACCCCTTTAAATCTCCATGACAACCTACAAGCACTCTTTCCATCTGCTGTCCGCTTGACAATGACAAGGCAAAAGAGAGGAGGAGGAGGACGCAGGGCACCTGGCACCAGCCTCCTGTCATTCATCTATTCAGGCACAAATCACTGAAACACTCTCAGAATAACTCCATCCACATCCGCACACTTGCCCTCATTTTCTCTCTACTTGTTTTGGAGGTTTTTCCACTAAAGGGTACCAGATCTAAGTAGGTACTTTGGGGCCAGGATTCCAAGCATGGCGATACCATGCTGTTACTGACAGTCTGCTAATGCTCTGCTTCAGAAAACTCAAACTGGCCGTTTTTAAAACCATGCAACAGCAACGGTATGTATTCCTTTACTTCATGAAAGAAATAATAACAGCTACAAGTAAGGAGATACCCTGGTCCAACAATGATACAGATAGTGCGGAGCTGTGTGACTGAGCGGACCCAGGCGGAGCTACACGGGGAGACCTGAAAGGAGGTTTAGCAGGAACTCTCTGAGCTGAGGGTTTTCATGATACGCATTCAGTTGGCGGTGAGCTGACTTTGGATGATCAAGATAGTCTGGGAGTCTCATAAATATTGATGAGAAGCTGCCATTTGATTGGCTGTTCAAGGTGCTATGTGATTGGCTGGAGCAGTTGCTCTGTTTTAGCAAGTTTCTAGATGTATGGATGATCACCCTGTTCTGTACATCAGTAAGTTATTCATCAAAACTAATCAGACACATCAATGTGCTCCTAGCACCACAACACATGTATTCTAACAATTTACTTTATAATTACTAGCTACGATTGTAATCGTACATGAAGTTGTAGTATTTAAATATAAACACTAAAATTTAGAGCAGTTTTAAAGAGTACATCATAGTCAATAGTGACACACAGTGGACTAGCTAGTGATTCCAGGGATTCTCCCTTAAAAAGGCCGTTGTGGGTCACCCTGGTATCACAGCTTGTGTCTCACCCAGCACCCAGCTGATGTCCTGCAGCCAACAGCTGTGCACTGCAGCACCTTGACTGCAGGTGTCCATCTGGTCTTTGATACTGGCCTGTCTTGAGTGTTGGGTTCTTACTAAAAGTGGCCAGACCTGAGTGCAGCAGGTAGAGATGAAAGTTTTAATGGGTGCTTTAAAACTGGGGCTGACCTGTCAGCTTTTCGTTAGAGCAGACAAAAACCTGCATCCGCTCCTCCTCCAGTCCAAATATCCCCTGAGATAGCAAAAAGGATGTGTATTTGCCTTAGGAGGGTGCAGCTAGCTTCATTTTATTATTAAAACAGCCTCTTCCACGCTAACAATAATTCAATTTTTTTGTCTACCATTTCCCTTTGAACTCTGGTACCCTGAACAACCTCACCTGCCCCCGTCTCAGTCCTGCTGCTGCCACATGCTGCTTCTCAAGTGTCCATTTAACCTCCTCCTTCTTTTCAAGCTCTTTTCACTGTGCTGCAGGCTGCAGCAGATGGTGTTGACACACACACCGGGCTGCAGGCTGAGTGTGTGTTTTTACCTTATTTGTGTTTTGGCTGTCAGGGCAGCCTTCACTTACATCCATATATCCTCAAATTCCATATGTTCACGAGGACTGAATGTGTTTAAATAAATTAATCACTTCAAATTGCCAAGTTTTATGGGTTGCACAGTTCTTTGTTTTGGGAATTTCCACAAAAAACAAAACAAAACATACAAACCCAAAGTTAAACATGCTTGTTTCCACGTAAATAAGCAAAGACATCCAAAAACCATCTTGCATCCTTGGGACCTCTCTTATTTTGTTTTAGAAGTTGTCAAAACATTAAGCTTAAAGTCTGCTAGCCTGCTGTCTGATGGTTATGCTAATAAGCTTCACTTCATACACACAACTGTCTGAAGGACCCTTGAGTAGCCAACTGAATTGAGAAGTAGCCTAGTGTTTTGTCAACAGCTCTGTGTGTTTGTACGTGTGTGTGTTTGTGTGGGCAGCACACATGCATGTGTGTTGGACGGAGGAGATGTGCTACGATAAATCCGATCCTAAATACGATAAATAAATGTTGTAAGTAGACTTTAAAGAAGACGGCAGTATGTTTACTTTTGCATGAGGGCGGGGATGCAAAATGAGAAAACCCCAACAAAGTAGAAGCAGAGGAGGTGGTGTCTATACTGTAGTTGTGCTTGTAGCACTAAGCGTAGACCCTCACCAACACACAACAGAAACAAAAGCCACAGCCAACACTTGAACACCCTCATCAAAGGGCACAAAGAGCTGAAAAAAACTGGGTGGGTTCTGCACAAAGGTGCTACGAGACCCTGACCCTCTCTCCTCTTTTGTGCAGAAGAATGGTGTGTTCCTGGAGCAGCTGCGCCTGAGCTGCATGGGACATTTGAGCCCAGGCCCTTTCATCAGAAAGAAAGATCGGAACTCTCCTGCAGGCGGTCGGAGTCGGGGCAGGGTTTGTATAACAGACCACAGGCACACTTTGCCTGATCAACGTGGAGCTGACTCCTCATTCATGCAGTGGCAGGGGTGAGTGGTGATGGTGGGCTTTTAGAGGGGGAGGAGGAAGCCTTTAAAGATGACAGGAGTCACATCAGTCACAGTACAACAGAGTCCCCGAGGTGAACCATATGGACCTAAACATCATCTGTTCACCAGCAACCTAAGGAAAAGCAGCCTTAGCCACTCTCAACCACACGGACGGACGGACGGACAGACAGACAGAAAGACAGATAGAAATTAGACATCCATGTCACATAAATGTTTATGTTTCTGTCTTGTTTGTCTCTAGTCTAAGAGATCCTGGATATGGTCCATCGATGGCCATGTCTCCATATAAGGACATCTGAAGACGCCCCTGGGCCCCTGGCTTTATTTCTATACAGTGTATATATGACTGATGTTAATGTTGATGTTCTCTGTACATGTGGCATCTACTGCACATCTGTCCATCCCAGGGAGACGGGCCCTCATCTGTGGATCTCCTTCAGGTTTCTTCCTTCCCTGAATGGGTTACGACTGGTCCCAAAATACTAAGCGGGACCGGAGAATGCAGACGGGAGGATGTTTGTGTTGAAAAGTTAATTCACAATATTTACACAAATAAAGGAAGGTGATAGTGCAGCTCAACGGTGCGGTGGTGAGCGGTGTGCAAGGAATCCAAAAGGTGTGGAGCTCTTTGGTGAGAGAGAGGTGGTGACCTCAGAAAGGATGACAAAAATACAGGAGTCAGTCAAAAGGAAAAGAACAAATTCACAGAGCCCGGAACACTCCAGTTACCACTTGGTGAGCCCGTGTCAGCCTGATCAGCAGTAGGTGTGGAGGATGTCAGTGGGACCCAGAGGAAAGCTCCACCGCGCCCTCTAGCGGAAGACAAAGGGGACAGCACCCAAACACACCGTCCAAAACCAGGAACATAACAAAAAGAGTTTATAGTTTTTCCTGACCTTGTTAGAGGGTCGAAGTGTAGAGGATGTCACAACTGTGCAGCTTGTTAAGCCCTCTGAGGCAACAATGCTTATACGTTATTTACTTTGTATTACCTATGGTTCTATTAAAACACCTGCACACAGGAAGTGCCCCCTATTTTGAAGCCAAAAAACCTAGGTTAAACTCTCACATCATACAAGGTCTATCTGCCAACACTGATAGACAGGCCAATTGCAGTGTTTTGATATTGTGATTAAGTGATATATCGTGATGTCTTAATTGTATAGTGAGTGTTTGAATTTGTGTCTTGTATTGCGTTGTGTGGGTATTGTGTGCTCTGTTTGGCAGTTTGTTGTGATTATGTCGTTTCTTGTATTCAATCAATCAATTTTTATTTATATAGCGTCTTTTACAATCAAAATTGTTTCTAGGCGCTTTACAGAATCCCAGGGCCTAACCCAGGGGTTGGCAACCCAAAATGTTGGAAGAGCCATATTGGACCAAAAAAACAAGATACAAATCTGTCTGGAGCCACAAAAAATTAAAAGCCTTATATAGGGCTTATAATAAAGGCAACACATGCTGTAAGTGTCTATATTAGCTGTATTACCTACTTTCCAAATGATAAGTGGGCTACAAATACATAATGAGCATTCATGATGAAATGTTTATTTTCCCTCCTGACGCACCATGTGGCCACTCTGCTGTACGATGGTGCATTAAGTTTCAGAGCCGCGGGTTGCCGACCCCTGGCCTAACCCCAAACAAGCAACAGTGAGGAGAGGAGAGGAGAGGAGAGGAGAGGAGAGGAGAGGAGAGGAGAGGAGAGGAGAGGAGAGGAGAGGAGAGGAGAGGAGAGGAGAGGAGAGGAGAGGAGAGGAGAGGAGAGGAGAGAGAGGAGAGGAGGAGGAGAGGAGAGGAGAGGAAACCATGACCCAGAATGAAAAAGCCAAAAACTTTAACAAGCTCTTCAAAGAATCTTGAATGTGTTACCTTTTGGATCTGTAGCATTTAACAAATCAGACACAAGTGACCAATTAGGAGGACACTCACTCGTGCTGCATGGGCCATCTTTGTCTTTTGCTGTTCTGCCCTGGGGATGGGTTTGTGGTAGGCCACGGACAGGTTGGCCCCCACGTCTGTTCGGCCCGGCAGGGGTCACAGTTTCTCCGTCTCTGTCGACACAAATTTTCGCTACAGTATCACACCTGTAAAAGGTTCACTGGGTGGCTGGAAGGCAGATGTTGTTGGTTGGGGCTGCTTGTTTTCAGTGTTGCTGTGGTCTTAACTTGTTTTTTATCACCATCATGTGCTGTTGAAGGATGTTTGGAAGTACAGTATGTTATACGGGGTGGTGATAGCTCAGTCTGTTCTGATTCTGATTCAGATTCAACTTTTTTGTTATTGCACATCTACAGGTACTGAGCAACAAAATGCAGTTTAGCATCTAACCAGATGTACAAAAAGAGCAGCAAGTGCAGATATAATAAGTAAATAAATACAGTGCATATTGGTAAAATAGTTTACAATGATTCACAGGTACTATGAATATACACTGCTCAAAGAAATTAGAAGAACACTTCGAAAACACATCAGATCTAAACGGGGATGATAGAAATGAAAATGATCACCCTATAGAAGGGGGAAATTAAAGACACCCCAAAAATGAATGTGAAAAAATGATGCAGCAGACTGGTCCATTTTGCCAAAATCTCATTGTAGCCACTCAAAATGATTCTCAGTAGATTTTGTGGCCCCCACGTGCTTGTACGCATGCCTGAACACGTCGGGGCATGCTCTTAATAAGACGACGAATGGTGTCCTGGGGGATCTCCTCCCTGATCTGGACCACCATCACTGAGCTCCTGGAAAGTCTGAGGAGCAACCTGGATGGACCTAAACATCCCGATACCTAATAGCAGTCAGGGTGCCATTATCTAACCTGTAGAGGTCTGTGCGTCCTTCCAGGGATATGCCTCCCCAGACCACCACTGACCCACTACCAAACCGGTCATGCTGAATGATGTTGCAGGCAGCATAACGTTCTCCACGGCATCTCCAGAACCCTTCACGTCTGTCACATGTGCTCAGGTTGAACTTGCTCTCATCTGTGAAGAGCACAGGGTGCCAGTGGCGTAGTTGCCAATTCTGGTGGCCTATGGCAAATGCCAATCGAGCTCTACGGTGCCGCGCAGTGAGCACAGGGCCCACTACAGGATGTCGGACCCTTTGGCCACCCTCATGCAGCCTGTTTCTGATTGTTTGGTCAGAAACATTCACACCAGTGGCCTGCTGGAGGTCATTTTGTAGGACTCTGGCAGTGCTCATCCTGTTCCTCCTTGCACAAAGGAGCAGATACCAATCCTACTGAGGGTTTAAGGACTGTCCAGCTCTCCTGGAGTAACTAACTGTCTCCTGGAATCTCCTCCATGCTCTTGAGACTGTGCTGGGAGACACAGCAAACCTCCTGTTGTTGATTTCATTAACAACAAAGCAGCAGAAACTGATTAACAACCCCCTCTGCTACTTGGTCATTGGATGTTGGTCATTGACCAGGACCTTGAAAATGTCTATATGATATATATGGATATATATTAAGACAATGGTAAGAACTTTCAGACTTATTTGATTTAACCCTTTTACCTGCAGAGGCCTTAACTGTTTTGCAGGATTTATTGCTATATTCAAGAAGAGAGGTTCTGGACCTTAACCTGAAACAAATTTTTAGGAAATCAAACTGAGCTCAAACAACTAAAATAGTGGATTAAAAGCTGCAGCTATAGGGGTGGATTTATAACTTGGTTAAAATTTTGTTAATAAATGAAAAAAAAGGTTACGGTGAGTGTATGCCTTTTGTGCGTTCTCTATGTGATGTCTACTTGTAATACAGCAAAGATTTATTTCTGTTATTCATAACTTCATCTTTGTTTTCTGAACCGATCTAATATATGGTGATCTCTAGACCTTGAGGGGTTTTTGTGTTTGTTTGTTTTTTCTTTTAAGAAAATTGGTCACAGGCTGTTCTCTCACAGTTTTGCAGAGTGTACGTCCAATGACTATGATCCTCATCAGCAACTCCCACATCAACCACGTTGGAATAACTCCCACCTCACTGCAGAGGCCTCAATGCCGAAGTCTGAGCAACAAATGCACAGAGAGAAGCTTTTCTATACAGCAATTCAATTTTAAATTTCAGCATTTTTAGCATCAACCAATGTGTCCCCCCAACACAGAGAAACACACAAACACGCCTTAAAATGTATTTTTCAAACAGGTTCTTCAATACATGTTTATATTTTATAATTACTTATTAATCTAGTAACTTTAATATTGTTAAAGTATGTATCTATTTTTACTTTAAAATGCATAATTGTGTCAGTTCATTTAGAATCAAAGACAGTTAAATCTAAATTTGGACATTTGCATCTTGTCACCCTCCAGGTGAAAAAATGCAGTTGCAGTTGTGACCAGCAGTAGGCAGAACCGGCCTCGCCTCCTCCTCCTCCTCCTCTTCCTCCTGTCCCTTCGGTCGATTCTGCCACCATCAGCATCCATAACTCTGATGTCCGCTATGTGATCGTCGGCGACCACAACAGCACGCACACCGAAACCCGCAACTGCCAGCTTGAAAGCTGAGTCGCTATGATCCCATCCTGCATCCTACTGATTAAAAAAACAAAACTCCAAGTTGGAGCATTTCCTGTTCGCATTCAGATATGCGTTTTGAGTTTTTTATCCCATAAACCTGCTGCCTGTACTGGACAACGTGCATGCCGTGTGTGACGTATGTGTTACAGCTTTGAAAATAACTGGTATCACTAGAACTGAAACCATTTCTTCATGTCCATCTGCCACTTTTAGCAGTGTACACAAAAGGGATTCAATTATAATTTAAGCACGGCCGGACATTTAAAAAAAAGCTTGTGCGTTTGAGTCCACGTGTGCACATGTGTGCGTTCGTACCCAGCTTTGCCCTGCGCACCTCGCACGGTGACATGGGCCTCAGCTTCCTCTCAGCTTTGATTTCTTCCAGGATGCGTTCGTGCAGCGTGGGAGGAGGCTGCGTCTGAGACTTCAGTTTGCGAGCAGACACCTGCGACAGGGATCACGTGCACAATGTTGCAGAATGAGCAGAGCGGAAATCGATTACTGACGTCAGCAACGACCAGCAGACGGGAAGAGCGCCACCGGCTGCGTCTGTCATCGGATTTGTATCAACAAGCAACCCCAGAAAGTTAAAAGTGACAGTTTCTTCATTTTAAAGGGAAGCTTAGAGGGTTGAGTGGAGGTCTTGAGCGGATGAATTCCAGGATAACTTCATGGGCACTCTTCTTCAGCCTAGGAGGGATGTCTCCATCCACCTTGACAACACAACAGAAATACAATACTGTATCTTATTTCATCTTTCTGATGTGGATCAATGTGTGATGGACAGAAATGTTCATGGTGTGTATATCTATCGATATAGAACACACTGAGCTTTTTCTAAATGTTGAATAGGTGTAATAAAATTGAGTTAGAGCAACTGAGTGGGACCACAGACGCTTCAACAATACAGGAAAGTCAGAAAGTGCTTTCAGTTGATGTGTCGTAGGCACATTGGGGGTAGATTTCTGATGACTTAATTGCTGACATAAATATTCAACTAAAAGACTAAATACAATTGGAGAAAAACAACAAAACTAGCATTCCCACTAGCGCTGCTGTTACATTGGCTGGTTCTACAGAACACTGTCTTTGATGCGCTCCATGCCTGGTTCAAAGCCAGGCATAAAAGGACATTAAAGGCACAACATCAAAGACTAAAACTCTAGTCCTAAACATAAATCCTAATATACTTAAACTATCTACTTATGCTAGTGAAACACAGCTGCTAAAGTGATCTACATTTTAAACAAAAAAGTAAGAACAGGAAGGCCAATGGAGAAGATACAGAAGCAGAACAAAGAGCTGCTGAGGTCAGTGACAGAGCTTCAACATGAAGTCAGGCAGCTAAAAGAACAGCTGGCTGAGAAGGACGAGCAGTTGAGCCAGACCATCAAAAGGCGCCAGATAAGAACAGTGGCTCATGTGGACGCCCTGACCCAGCTGAACCAGGCAAGGGCTGATCTCAAAGTGAGCCAAGAGAAGTGCGCTGATCTGGAGAAGTTGCGCAGAGGAACCAATGACAGCCACCAGAATCTGGAGCATGGGGACCACGTCAGAGGACAACAGTCTGAGAAAGTGGAGGCGCATGACATAGAGCTCTCCAAGAAAGAAGAGGCTCTGAAACTGCAGTTCTTAGAAAAAGAGCAGCAGATGGAGGCGTGGATGAGGCAGAGGCTCATTAGCATGCAGGAAGAATTCCATAAGAAGCTCTTGGAGGAGAGAGAGAAGAACCAACATGAGATGTGTGAGAGAGAGGAGAGACTGAGACAGCAGCTTGAGAGAGGGATGAGGGAAGAGAGGGACGACTGCTTGAAGAAGCAGCTGACCACGTTGATCGAGTCCTGGCAGACCGAAACTCAGCAGTGGAAAAAACACCAGTCAGAGCTGGAGGAGAAACTCCACGAACAAGAGACCCTGCGAAAACAGCAAGAGGAGGAGAGGAAGCAGGAAACTGAGCGCTTCCAAGAGAACTTCCAGCAGCTTTGGGTAAGCAGCCGCAGATTTGTTTGTCCCGTCACTGCTGGTTTCGGAAGTTTAAATGTGTGGATGTGAAAACTAAAACCAATTCCTCCTTTCAACAGCACTACATTGTAAAGAAGGAGAAGAAGAAGAAGAAGAAGAGAACGGGGTCTGGAGCAGGATTCTAAAATTTTGGGAAAAGTGAACTCCAACACTTTTCCTTGCTTCCTGCCCTCAGTAGTTTTCCACTCTACCTGTCAGCCACTCCCACCTCATCAGGCCAACTCCCCTCACCTGTCGGCTCCGCTGCAGCTCATCCCAGACCCGCCTGTCTTCACTTTGCCCGCCTCGCCTGTTCCCCAGAAAACCTGCCTGCTTCCTGTCTCCGACCACGCACTCTGCCTCCGTGGCTCCAGCTATAATCTGCTTCCCCGGCTTCGACTCCTCTGCCTGGCCTCGACTCGTCTGCCACTCGCCCCTCACAGTACCTCTGCCTTGCCGCCCGGCTCTGGACCCCTCCCCTCGCCCGTTCCACCAAGAGTAAGCCCATTCCCTTCCCCTCATCCTAAACCCAGAGACTCCTTTTGGGCCACTGGTCTGAAGAAAAGACTGCTTCCTGAAATCGCGGATCACATCCAAGTTTGCTACTGTTTTTGCTGTTTTCTAATAAAGACTTTACCAATTGATCCTGAGCTCAAGTGTACTGCTGTTGGGTCCATATACACCCCGTCAAACAACTCTTACATTTCCTTTTCAATGATGCCAAAGTAATAGGTCAAAATCCCCCTGGGAATCGGGAACATCACCAAAATATAATCGCCTATTCTTTGGCCCGCTATCAACATTTCCTGAGGTATTTTGTTCACAAACAGACACTGACTGTAATATGACCTTTTTGGTGGAAGTAATAAAACAAAACTTTCTGAGGCATGAACACACACACACTCACACTGACCATGACTTTTCGCAGTTTGTAGCGTCTGGACCTGATGTCGTCTATTAGCATCACGTAGGGGGTGAGCTGGAACTCGATGGGCAGAGGGTTGTACTGGCGCTCCTGCACCTTCTTCAGCTTGACTCCATCCCGCAGGTTCCTCATCACCTGGACCCAGCACCAAGCCTGATGGTGTGTGGGGGGGTAACATGGATGAGAGGGGGAGCTGCTGAGCACTACACGTTTGAATGAATGACCACACAGTAATCGAAACAACTGACTTGGGCTAAAAAAAAATCTATTTTCTAAATGAATCTTGGCGGCGGCCTGGAGACCTACCCAGTCAGCATTCTGCAGCTCGTTCAGGTCTCGGCCAGGTTCTCCTGATGACTCTTCCTCCATTTTACGGAGGTTCTGGTGTGAGAGATGGAGATTCAATATTTTAACGCCCAGGAAATGAAGGAGCTAAAAATGAAATACAAAGCATTTTTCTCCGACAGGAGCAACATCTCGTTCGACATGCATCCGATGCTGGAGAAACGGGAAGGTCACTTCCTGGATTTGATTTGACAACAAATGCTTCAGGTGACATCACAGCAGGGCCGTCTTAGACTTTGCTGTGTAAAATGACGCGGGGGGTCGCTTGAATGGTCGCTCACGGCAACAGCTGAGCATGTGTCAAATCAAATCAATCTTTATTTATATAGTGTCTTTGACAATCAAAATTGTTTCAAGGCTTTCCAGAATCCCAGGGCCTAACCCCCAACAAGCAACAGTGGCAAGGAAAAACTCCCCTTTAACAGGAAGAAACCTTGAGCAGGACCAGGCTCATGTAGGGACCCTCCTGGTGATGGGGGGGGGGGGGGGGGGGGGTAGAGAGAGGAGAGGAGAGGAGAGGAGAGGAGAGGAGAGGAGAGGAGAGGAGAGGAGAGGAGAGGAGAGGAGGAACATTATCTAACCTGTAGAGGTCTGTGCGTCCTTCCAGGGATATGCCTCCCCAGACCATCACTGACCCACCACCAAAACGGTCATGTTGAACGACGTTGCAGGCAGCATAATGTTCTCCATGGCATCTCCAGACCCTTTCACGTCTGTCGCATGTGCTCAGATTGAACCTGCTCTCATCGGTGAAGAGCACAGGGCGCCAGTGGCGTAGTTGCCAATTCTGGTGGCCTATGGCAAATGCCAATTGAGCTCTAGTGGCCTGCTGGAGGTCATTTTGTAGGGCTCTGGCAGTGCTCATCCTGTTCCTCCTTGCACAACGGAGCAGATACCGATCCTGCTGAGGGTTTAAGGACCTTCTACGGCCCTGTCCAGCTCTCCTGGAGTAACTACCTGTCTCCTGGAATCTCCTCCATGCTCTTGAGACTGTGCTGGGAGACACAGCAAACCTTCTTGCTACAGCACGTATTGATGTGCCATCCTGGAGGAGTTGGACTACTTGTGCAACCTCTGTAGTATCCATGTACCGCACCATGCTATCAACAGAGATGTTGAGCCAAGCCAAATGAATAACTACAGCAGTAGAAAGTCAGACAGTAAAAAACCAACCAAAAGAGATGAGGAGGGAAAAAAGTGGCCTCAACCTGGAAAGCCATTCCTGTTTTGGGGGCTGTCTCATTGTTGCCCCTCTGATGCACCTGTTGTTGATTTCATTAACATCAAAGCAGCATAAACTCATTAACAACCCCCTCTGCTACTTAACTGACCAATTAAACTGACCAAACTGATTAAAAAGTGTTCCTCTAATTTTTTTGAGCAGTATATTTTACAGATGGATGTGTGGATTAAATGCCTCAGAATATAAAGTGCAGAAACTATTTAAGAAAAAAAACTAGAGGAAATGCTAATGATAAATTAAGAAATATAAAGAAGTAGAAGTTAAACTACTGGTAATATGCATAAATTGTTGGGGTCCAGGGTTCGGGGTCGCTCGTTGCATGTTTTCTCCAGCAGGGGGCGTGGAGGAGCCGATGATTGTCCACAGTTGGCGCTGCAGGCGGACGCACCTGCCAGGAATTTCCATCAGCCTTCCCTTTTTCGTCGTCCTTATGGTAAACCTGACTCTTGCTGCAGTGTTTTATAACGCAACGATTGCTAACTTTGCTTCTCGTTCGGTCTCCACGCCGACCTGCGGACGTAAAGAGCTCGCTGGACCTGTTTCCTGCATTGGCTCCGCGCTGAAGCTCCCGGTGCACCCCGGAGGACTGGACGAGAGATTCACCTGCGGTCCAGGAGGACCTTTCCGAGTTATTCTTTAATAAAGACTCTTATTTGGACTTAATCCCCACTGCGTTTGCCTGCTTTCGGGTCCTGGAAAAAGAATCCTAACATAAACAAACACAAACAGTAACTATATAGGTTACTAAGCTAGTGTGCTATAGTGTAAATTAATGTAGTGTAGTGTGGTGCAAAAGTCTTTTGATCTGAGGTGAAGTGTGTGTGAAGTGTTGTGTGTCAGCTGGAGTTCAGCTCAGCTAATGATATTTAAATGAAGGTGTTTGATTTTTCTACAAAAGAACTGCTGACACTTCTGCCACGACAGACAACTATGAGGGGTGTTGATATCTGCAATGCCGTAAAAAACTTCTTCACGGAGGAAAAAGGTCCCACTACAGAAGTTAGTAACAACAGATATGGCCCCAGCCATGGCAGGCCGGCATACAGGCTTCATTGCACAATGCAGAAATGATCCAGACTTCCCAAAATTTCAATACCACTGCATCATTCATCAGCAGGCGATATGTGTGAAAGTGACCAGCTTGATCATGTGATGACTCCTGTTGTAAAGATCATAAACAGGATCCACACAGAAATCCGATGGCTCAGTAGGGGATTATTCTGCAGCCTTTTTTGTCACTTCTAGGTGAAATCAAAGAGTTCATGCAGTCAAAGAGGGAAGATGCATCGCTGCTTGAGGACACAGGGTGGATATTTGTGGACAAGGAAAAGTACAGTTGTGTATCCACAGCAGCAATGAAAATTGCCTGCTTTTTTTTTGGTTCAACCTGTCTCTGTGAATCAGCCTTTTATCAAGAACAAACACAGAACCCGCCTGACTGATTTACAAGACTCACTAAGAATTGCAGTGTCAAATAATCCACCAGATTATAATACACTGGGGAGCAGACAAAGCCCAGAGACAAATGTTAAATGTTCATTCATGAAATGTTTAAGGAACTGAATAATTGTTAGATGGTTAGAAGAGATCTTTTGCACTACAAATACAGCAGATGTCCCTCCTGACTTAAACATGGATAAATGAATCATGTTTACACATGTTTTTATTATCATTTCTATTGTTTGAATCATCGATTATAATTGTGTAAAATAATTACTATTGATATGTGAGCAATCAGTTCCCATAGTAATAACTACTGCTATTATTATTATCATTACTATTACGATAGTGGTCTGTGGTTTTGTTATATAGGAAGTTTGTAGCCCTTCGTACTCCTGAGTACCCATGAAATAGCCCTCAGCTTCAAAAAGGTTGGCGCCCCTGCTCTAAATGTTTGGAGGCTTGTGAGAGAGAGGACAAATGACTATGATGTCAATTAAAAAATAACAGTACTTAGCAAGCTTACGGACATGAATCCTTATGTGTTTATATGTGTAACAATATAGTGTGTTTCAACCTGAGTGAAATGAATGTTTGAATTTATAAAATATCACCAGAAAAGTGTTTTTACTTTGATAAGGAAAAATGAACAGAAATCTGTCATCTGACTGATTCTTGTCTGTAAACCAGCGAGCGGCTTTTGCTGGCTGCTCTAATATTCATAAACTCACCCCTCTTTAACGTCATCATGCTGGGAAAAAGTGAAACTCAACTTAGATGATGACTTCTGATGTCTTCCATCTTTCTTGCCAATGTTCTATTTGTCTGAGACAAACTAACTTTACAAACTTTAGCAGAAATGTAAAATGTAAAGATTACAGATCATTCCCGTGCATGGATATTCCCAAGTGTTGGGGCTTTATTTTGGAAGAGGACAAACCAGTCTTTGTGTGCTAATAACAAAAGAAAATCCTGTGTTGGGGTCTTTGTTCAGACCTCTCCCGGCATTCCTGATTACACACTCTCACTCTGGTTTCTCCATCTATTCTGGGCTTTATTTGTAATTTCTTATTCTAATCAGAATATGGATGCATTTATTGTACAGTCAAAGCAAGTGAATCACGCCCACACATCTAATTTGCCCCCCCACACACTACCACCTCTCAAGGAACACAATAAACATATCACTGAAAACATGTCGCCACAGAATATTCTTTAAAGCTCAGGTTAATCATGGACACACTGTATCCCTGAACTTTGTAGAAAGTGTGTATCTACAGTGTGTATCTACAGACTTCACAGAGTTGCATTATGACGGTGACTTACAAAAGCAATAATGTACCATTAAAACAATTTTTCATTTTTCACATTTTTCATGACAGACCAGAAACAATTATTGTAGGATTTGTAGACTTCATTCTGCCTTCTTTTTCTTTCTTTTTTTAAAGAAATAGTTTAAAAAGAACACCATTAGCAATCGAGCCATATGGTGTTTTTGTATAATTGTATAAAACAGTGTGTGTTGTGTTCTCAACTAGTGTTTTTATTGCCTTTCTAATATACTTGCAGACTAAACCAGAACAGAGAAAAACGCGCACAAACATCACAATAAATAGGAAAATACATTTTGCCAGGCAAAATACCACATCAACGTCTTCAGTCTATTCAGTGACTGTCGTGTGAGCCCTTGCTGACTGCTACACTTGACTGAAGCGATTTTTAAAAACAAAACCATGAATTGCTCTTTAGATTGAACCTACTATATACAGCCTGAGATGATGCGTTATACTGGTCTTTAAACCTGAGAGGAAGGAAGTCCCTAAAGCATTTAAGCTAGCTCACTTTCATTATTAGCCCATGGTTAGTGTGTTCCTCTCCACTACCTAAAAACGCTCACTTCATTTTCTAATAAAATTTCATTGTGTTTCATTATGTTTTTCTTAACTTTACAGACACACAAACATACACACACACATACACAAATACTTCAATTTGTAAATGTAAATGCTGTGCTGTTTTGCTACTGAGGCTATAAAAGTGAAAAGATGTTAAAAGCATATTCATATTTCTGTCCTTAACAAAAAAAGTATTTATTACACTGGAAAAAAGCTTCTTTAACCTTGCCATCAGCATCCATTAGAAACTCAAGAACAGTTGACAGGTTCCCAAAGCAGGAAGGGCTTCAGCCTGAAGTTCTTTCCTCTTTTAAGAGAGATTATCAGTGTCGTCATTATAAAAAGTGCTCCCTGCGGGGAGGGTTCGCCTATTTAGGGCAGTTCAGTCCGGCAAGATTCTTCCAACTTGGTGCTATACAGATAAGACAGCAGCCAAGAGGGAGCTGAGCAGAAGGACTGAAGTGTGGTATCTACTGGCAGAGTTCACGTCCCTCCGAGCGGGTTCTGGTGACTCGTGACCAATGCCATCTGAAGCAAAAGACACAAAACATTTTCATTTTGCAGTTTGTTCAGAAATCAGAAACAGTGTGCATAATAACTTCAAATGGAAATATCACACGCACTTCCAGATTAAAAATATATTAGATTTAAACTGGCCTGACACAAATTCTGCGAACAGAACAACGCACGAGGCATTATTGAATGTAAAGGTCAGAATGCAGTCCTGTTAATTTAACTGTTGTCTCACCTCACAGTAACATATCTAACTCTCCATGTGACTATTTCAGGGAGAGCTAGCATCAGTCTAATCTTATGCTATTAAAATACAAAAAACACTGGATTAAGGGTGCAAACTTATGTTTGAGTCAGTGCAGAAATCATATTGTGCTGCTGTGTTGGACATTGAATTAGGGCAGCATTGTTAAGGAATAATGGATACTAAGCAGCATGCAAATAAAATGATAAACCAAATGCTCTAAATTTATACACAAAAGCAGCACAATTACATCCAGGTAGATAGCTTCAACAACTAAATTAGCCTCAATAAAGGTTGCCCCCCAACACACACACACACACACACCCAAACAAACACACAAACACACACTCACCTCTGGGTTCTAAGGAGTTGTGGCTATTGTCCTCAAACTCCACTCCTTCCTGCGTGCTACCAGACTGTTTTATACAGTTGTCTTGAAAAAACAGAGATGACAATGTGTTAAAAAAGGAAATTGGACACCGCTTATCCTCGGTCTGATCACAACCGGGGGCCTGAAAGAATTGAAAAATGTGCAGAAACACAACAACCGACTCACTTTGGGGCCTGACAAATACTTTCAGTCGAAGGCAGCTTCGTCTTCCCTTGCGGTCAGTGATCGAGGCTGTCGAGATAAACCACAGTATAACACATGTTGAAACATGTTTGTCCATTTGAAAATATGGTTGCTGATTTGATGATCGATGCTCTTGCCCGTGGTGCAAAGCCGTCACTTTCCTCACTAATGGGATTGTGCTGAATGAACACTTTTTGGAAATGTAAATATGACAACTCGACCCAGGTCAACATTGAACAACCAGATTCCCCGACAAAAGAAAGTGACAAAAGAAGTACAACTTCATGGTAAATACAGCCACTCATGGCCAACAAGTTTAATTCCTCTTCCATTTGGAAGACATTGGTCCTATGTGTAGCGTTGATATTCTTACTCCATATTTTATGGTGTGGGACCACTTAGTATCGCTGTCACAAGTCTGTCGTATTGTGAAGAAAATAAGACAAATAAGTCATGAATAAATCATCGTGGAGTTTAGTGAGGATTTAGACAGACCTTTTGGCTTTGCTTTGGGTTGGTTTTCTTTTAGTTAGGAAAGGCCAAGAGAAAATGGTTGGTAATGATTGGATGTAGACCAACATATGAGGGAGAGCCAGACTCAACTGTCTCCCATGTAAATTGGATTTCTACCCCTGATGATCCTGATGGGCCAGACTCGTCTCATTTTACTGAGGATTTATTAGAAAAACACCCTCACAGCACAGACCTCTCTCCTTCTAGGACAAACAGCCAAACTGATCCCTGTCCTCCCCCTTCTCCTCTCTCTCTACCCAGCCCCCCCCCCCCCCCCCCATCAACAGGAGGGTCCCCCTACATGTGCCTGGACCTGCTCAAGGTTTCTTCCTGTTAAAGGGGAGTTTTTCCTGCCACTCTTGCTTGTTGGGGGTCAGGCCCTGGGATTCTGGAAAGCACCTAGAAACTATTTTGATTGTAAAAGATGCTATATAAATAAAGATTGATTGATTAATGGTGTAAAAAATAAGCCTGAAGAATAAATGCTGGAATTTATCAAGTGGTCATATATTTCTAGTTAGTACAGTACTCTAATTTACTTTTAGCCCCCATCACAATTCACCGTTCAGTTCAGAGCTCTTATTGTGATGGTCCTGGAGATGTGCTGCTCCTTTGTTTTTAAATCACATGCTCGGCCTCTCAAAAGGGGAAAAAAGTGTTTTTAATGAAGAAGAATCTGATGATTAAATCGAGGCAGCAGAGGAAAATGCCATGAAGCTGCTCTGCCTTCTGCTCTGCGCCACTTTGTGTTCACCCACGAGACAATCCTCATTACTGAGGTTCCACCTCCACCAATGCCAGTTGTTGCTCATACTTTGGCTTAAACATCAGCCATGCATGAAACAAGAGGAATTTCAGTCCTCCGTTTTGCTGATTTCTTGGCAGTTTTAATGAAAACGATATATAAAGTGATGTTGTGCTCTGAAATCGCTGCAAAAGCAAATATGGCACAAAGCAAACATCTGTATGATACTCACAGATATAATAGTATTCTCTGCCAGGACGAAACTCAAAGCCCAGGGAAAAGGGGGTGAAGAGCTGGAACTTCTCTGAGAACTTGAGTGGCCCATTCGGCGACAGAGGCCTGTTGCACTCCCAGCGTTTGAAGCCTTTGGCAGTGTGGTCACATGAGCTGTAGCCATCATAGTTGACCATGTAGAGAATGTAGCGTTCCGCCCGCTCGTCTGGGACTGCACCGGTGTAGTGAGGACAGTAAACATCAAGGTAGTCGTTGATGCAGACGTCAATATGGTAATCGCCCCGGTAAAAGCTGGAAAGGAAATCCAATATGCGAATAAATTACAATGAACACATACAATATACTGACATGAGGTCACATTTTAAATTTGTTTGGAACTTCGGAATATATAATGAGATTGGAAAGTATTATGCCAAGGTATTGACATTATTGTGGAGGTTATAAGATATAGAAAGAATAGCATCATACGTTTGGAAAAGAAGACCATGGCCTAGAGGACAGCCTAGGACATACCGGTTTAATTGATAGGACGTCATTCTGTTATTTCTCCCCTCTTCAGTGTGTTCCCCATGAATCCCTCCCACACCACAGCCTGGCATAAACCTCTCACAACATATGCTATAGCCTGCGCTAAGCCATATGTTAAGGTTTGTGCACAGCAGTAATGACTAATGCTGGTGTTGAAATTAAAGTTCTCAGGCATTACATGGCTAATCCCTTTGCTAGCAGGTTAATTTAACAGTTATAGAGAATCCCTATGTAGAATTGAGATTTCCATCAGTTCGACATGACGGCATGATAGAGGAGACATATAGACTCACTAAACGACAATGGCTCGTCTCATAGTGTCTCTGTCTTTGCACAGATGACACATCACACCTATTTTGTGCCTGCCAAGCGAACAGGGGTATCAGACAACTGATCAGCAGTCAGGTGAGATGAAGTAGAAAGGTGTCCGCAGCTGCTGCTGGTGACTGACACACATCGATTTGGGAGACATGAGCTAGCACAGGGGGAGGATCACGTGTTTGTTACACAGACTATAAATCTGTAGCAATACCAGTGACGGTACAACTAGCTTCAAAGCGTGTGGGGGGGATTATCATGAAGCCGCACCCCTCTCAGCATCAGTTATTAAACAGCATATATACTTATATTAATATATATATAAAATCCTTTTGGATGAGAGGTGAAGCGTCATCAAAAATCCAAATAGATGTTTTGTCGACCCATTTTAATATGGAGAGTTGAGTTCTAGGACGTCTGAGATCATGGTGTAGTTTGTCATTTTAGCTACTAGGGGGAGCTATGCACTTAAAATAAAGGGTGGCGACCCATAAAACATGTGATCAGCTGGTGTCTGTTGGTCCCATTGGCCTCAGGGTTGATCACCTCCCTCCAACTTTAAAATGAATGGCTCTCCCCCACCTTTGGGATGTTAAATCATTGTTATTTACATGCTTAATTGCTTAATTACACGTCTGTCTGTCTGCCTGCCTGCCTGCCTGCCTGCCTCTCTGTCTACTTGTGTGGTGAAAATGAAAAATAATATAACTCGACATATTAAAGGTTGTCACCCACGAACACTCAATAGGTCAATCAAGACTCTGAACAGAATGACACCATGTGATATTAGTGTTAAAAGGAAGAAATTCAAACCACTACTCCCTGACAACAGCACTACAGCACTAAATATCCAATCAATAAGGTCGCGGTGCTCTAAGTCGACCTCAGCAGCATTATACATTTTCAAATTCTGAGCTGTCCATCCCCTTACATGGAATATTAGAAAGGACTGTTGTGGAGTCAGTGTAAAACATCATGGGTTGACGCAGTGCCAAACATGGTTGCTCCGGTTCCCATGACACTATTTCCCAACGACACAATGTCCTGTGCTCAGATTTGGCACTTTCTCTGTACGTGTTGCATTCATACCTTCAGGCTCATACACACTAAACTCTGACACATAAATAAACACATTTCTGTTGTACCACCACCAATGACACATAGCTGCAGGAGGGCTCTGTGCAGATCCCTGGAAAATAACCCCACTTAGCATCTGTCCCTTCGGCCTTAAAAAGCTAAGTTAGGGTCATGTTTATTTACAATCATATAAGAACAGCCAGGTGGTGCTTTAGTTCTAAAACTTTAGAAATATCCACTCCTTCAATCTCCAGCCTGACAACCTTGAATCCTAAAAATCAGCCAAATCCAAGCAGTACCCAGAACTCCCCAAATGAAAATAATTGATGTCCCCAGCACAGCGGAAGGGTATCTGCTTAAGGGACCTATTCCCTCAATTTCAAATGTATTTCAAGGAAGGACGGTTGTGATTTGGTTAGAAACCTTTCCTCACAGTAAGGTTCCGGTCCAGAGGCTTTTCTGTGCAGTTTGCATGTTCTCCCCATACCTAGGTGGTACTCTGGCTTCCCACAATCCAAAGACACGTGTTTCTGATACAGGCCAATTGGCTTTTCTAAATTTGCCATATGACCGGTTGGCTGTCTTTATATGTTGACCCTGATGGCGAGTTGTCCATGGATTCCCCACCGCTCGAGGGCAGTTGGAACAAGCTCCAAAACTGTCCTGCCTCCAGGAAGATGTGGTAGACTCTGGAGTTGTGGTCCTGTACAGTTGTTCAACTACACATACCAAAATGTGGCCTTTATGGAAAAGTCATTAGAATAAAACCTCTCCTGTGTTCTCACCACAAGTTTTAGCATCAGAAGTTTCCAAAAGAAGTTAGACAGTCCAAATACATTTTGGAAACAAGTGCTATGAATTGGGGAGACCAAAATAGAACTGTCTGCAATCAGCAAAAATCTGAAAATGCCAAAAGTTTATGTTCACAAAACAGATGCAGGCCTGGAGCAATAGTGAGGTGCAGAGTGGCCTAACCTTAAATCTTATTTTCTCACACCCCAGATCCTCATTTGGCAGGGACCAGACTCAGACCTCTGACCTCCCCTTCTCAGAGGTGCTCTGACCCCCTGTGCTGCCCTATCACTTTACTGCACCCCAGGGAAATGTGGCCTTGCCCACTAAGAACCCGACATACTCTAAACCCACTAACAGAAGGTTGGGGGATGGACCAGTGGTGCGAAGTGGAACTCACAACGTCTGGACTCAATCATCGCCCATGCCAAGCATACAAAGCTCTCCCCGACTACCACTGGACAGATGCTTACATACTCACCACTTATCCAAAAGTAAGGTCTCAAGCAGAAGCTCTAAGAGTCCTGGAATTTTATATGAAAGTCAATAACAGCAGTGGCTTTCAACCCATTATAATGTCTTTATGCAAATACTGACAATTAGGGAGAAAAAGAAAAATCTCCACATATCAATCAAATTTCCCGTTGTTGCCTCTCCAGGCAGTGATGGATACTGCAATAATAATCACGGTTATCATTTGTCTAAATTAACAATGTTATTTATGAACTGCTGAAAAAAGTCATGGCAATACGACTAAGAGTTAACAGGACGATCTGGTAGTTTAGTCATTCTACTTAAATGTCAACTGAGGCATTTAAACAAAAGTACCAAAATAATTGATTCAACCCTCCCACCAATTTTAGACTATTCTAATATCACAACATTAATAACAGTGATATAGTGCCAAAATTGATACAAGGCTGTACGAGACTACATACTGAAACCTACTTAGGAAGCACAGTTCTGTCTTCTTAACATCCCACAGCAGGCCAAGGAAAAACAACACATGTAACATCATGTTAGGACTAAACATAGAACCTCTCTGAGTGCCCTGCATGCCAGTGCCAAGTCATACCACCTGGCCCACTCAATCTGCTCCCACTCAGCCCCATAACACACCTCCCCTCTTTCCCTTGACACAGAGTGTCACAGTCTTGTCATTCGGCTTATGAACCCAAGATCTAAGATCTGCAAATGCACCAAGCTTGAATTCACACATGCCACCTTTAGAAGTGTAGGACTCCCTTTCACTCAACCTTACTTAAGGGGGCTGTATTTCATATTCACACCCGTCGAGGTATCCCAGTGTTAGCACAGGTGGGGGCAGCAAGGCAAGAGTGTAGTGATGGCCCATATTTTGGGACCTCCAGTGAACAGATTTCAATGCATATAAAAGGGTTCCCCACTGTTACAAAGCATAAACAGACCTAAAATATGAAGTGTGTGTGTGTGTGTGTGTGTGTGTGTGTGTGTGTGTGTGTGTGTGTGTTCATATGCAGGACTAGCATACAAATAAACCCACGATAAGAGGAGTTGTTCTATGTTTTTAAAATAATTGTTTTTAACAAAGTGATCTAATCATTACCTAAAGTGACACTAAAAAGCTTATGGAATACCCTCCCAGAACGATCAAGGGCTCCACAGATGACTGATAGCTTTTAAAAGGTTTTAAAACCTGCATTTATTTTTTTAAAAAAACGTTTTACTTTTCTGAAAGTTACTGAATTCCACTCTAGTCAGGTTTTCTCTGTGGCCTAGCAATGAGTCACAGTAATGTGTATGAGCCATTATTCTGGATTTAAAATGTTTTGAAGACAGCAAGAAAGAGATTCCAGAGATCCATCCCACAGTACTGCACTGGGGTGGAGGCTCCATCTATCTATCCATGGAGCTCATATGAGCTGGGCGCTGCCTGCCCGCCTGCATATGTCTTGTGAAATGTAAATGAAAAAGGCAAAATTCTACATATTATATGTTGTCTAACCTTAACTCAAACATGAAAACTCTCTCTAATTTTAGTGTTAAAAAGGAAGGAATCCAATCATCTACTCAACTATCCATTCATTAAGCATCAACACTACGCAAGATGACCACGGCACAGCATTATACATTTTTACAAGTTGAGGAGAGCTGGACCTGCCATCTTAATCCTTCCTCCTTTCCTTTCCACCTGTTCTTTTTCCACTTGAGCTATGGGTGCCTATCGTAACCCTCTATCTCTAATCACTTTAATACAGCATCTAAGCCACTGCCTCACTTGTCCCTCTTTCTGTCTTACCCCTGGTATTATGGACTCTCATGCCCACAATGGTATGTGAGTTCCATCATCACTTTGTGGAAAAGGGCATCATTTTAATGTGTTTCATCATTTCCTTCCATTACCATTAGAAATGCTGTAAAAAGATACGACCACTTATACGAGACATCGTCAAACAACGGACTGTGGGCAGATGGTCGGACTGTAGCTCTTGTCCAAACATCAGCAAACTCTGTCATCACTTTCTACAGCTTCACGTGCTTTGGTGCTTAATGTTCATCCAGCCTGCGTTTGCACCCGGAGAATGAAGGTGGATGGACCATTCAACTACCAAAACAACCACAAGTTCAAGCTCTGCAGCAATATCCATCCATCCATCCATCCATCCATCCATCCATCCATCCATCCATCCATCCATCCATCCATCCATCCATCCATCCATCCATCCATCCATCCATCCATCCATCCATCCATCCATCCATCCATCCATCCACCCATCCACCCACCCATCCATCCATCCATCCATGTAGATAGAGAGTGAGTGAGAGATTGATTGAAAACGTGGAGAGCAATTCTGCTGATTTGTTAACCTTCAAAACTGCCAACTGAAAGTATATTGAGCCAGTGATGTCTATGTGTCTATGTGAAATATATGTTTGTGGACTAAGCCAAAGTTTAAAATCACTACATCATCATCATTTACCAGTGCCGGTGTAACCACAGTAATCAGTAATGTATACATTTACAAATATCTTGTGTTTTTGTTTGATAATGTCACATGATTCAGTTGCTCAGTTTTCTGTTAAGAGATTAAGAGAGAGTTTAAGATGTTAAGAGAGGTTTTCATTGTCACTAAAGGTTTTACTTCTGCAATACTAGTCATATACTAACTTGCCCCAGAAACTTCAGGACAATCTACCTTTAAACTCATAAACACTGTCTTTAATTGGCTATTGACTAAGAGAGCCTTTAGAGAATTAGCTGAGTAATTAAGGAAAAGGAAACAGACTGTATCAGCTTATTCTTGCACAAAGTGCCACAAATGAGTATCCATCAATTCCACATCAATGCTGATTTATAAAGTTATTCACATCATTAGGCACATTTGACCAGGCACATTATCACAGTATCACATCATTGAGGCTGAGATGAGGCCTTGGTTTAATGCCTAAAGGTCACAGAGAGCACCTTCCCTGTGTCATTAGGCGTTCACTGAGCATAACCCATGGAGTGACCCTACTCCTCTAGATGGGTGGCTAATCCACCTCAACAAAGCCTCTCTGACAGCTGGAGCACCATCAGTCAGGTAAAGCAAACCACTTCATCCTGATCCACACAGGTGGTTTTCTTGGCTCCTTTATATGTTTGTTTAGGTGTGTGTTTATGTGCAGAGGTGTGGTAGGTCACAGGAAACCTATGTGATAAACAGTATCCCAGAGTAACTTTTATGGGGGTAGGGGGCTTTAAGTGCATGTCATGTCAGGACATGTTAAGATTCATACAACATGAGATTGTGTGATAGTGTGGCCAGCAGACTGATTAGGTTGCCATTTTTTGACTGAAATCTCCATAATCCTATAGATCATTAAGCTGAGGTCAGAAGTAATGAAAAAAGGCATTTAAATTCATTTATCTGGAATGAAATTTCATTTGGAAATAAAGCAGGATATCTTATTTTCCTAATGAGCAGATGAAACCTGCCATTTTATTTATGTTATTTGTAATTGATCTTCATGCAACCACTGAGTTTGGACCTTGATAAGAAACTGGGACGGGTTTTTGAGCACCGATCCAGAAAAGCTGTCCTATGGTACACTGTACTGTATACATTGCATTCACTAAACCTGGGTTTGGCACCAAATGAGCAACTGTGGTAAACTCGATCTGTATTCTCAGTTGTGAAACTGCAACATATCATCTCTTGATGTTAGGGTTAGGGTTAGGATCTTTTAATAAAAAAATAAGAATAAAGAGTAGAAATAAGTGATATGTATTTATTTATCTAATAACATTTATTTATTACCTTTCTGAACAAGTACAGGAGGAACACATAGACATGCACAACATTTTTGGTGGAAGTGTGCCTCTATATACATTTCTGCCTGCTTCCTGACTCCTATTTCTCCACACTTGTCATTAGACAGGAGGACCATGGCAAGTGGTGTGTGTCCCAGCCAGACTGAAGAGGCTCTTGCAGGCCTGTTAGCATGTGGAGGGTGTCAGGTGACAAGAATCAGAGCTGTAGGCACAGATAGTTGCTGATGGCTGCAACAATCTGAAGATTCACCTGAATAAATACCATCACCAAGACGAGAACCAGACTAAACACACAGCCAGGGTTTGTGCCCAATGTCTGTTTGAAATAGGAACACTCTTAATTAGTGTTCAGAAGTTTTAGTTCTTTAAATGTACAGAGCTTATAAATGGACTCCAGCTCAAGCACAGGTATAGGCAGGGTTTAGATGGCCAGCATATAAGAGGAACACTGATGATCATCTAAGGCTTTTTCAGTCAAGCGTGATCAGATATTTTTAGTCCACTAGAACAGAGAATGAAGATCAATGACTTCACAGAGTCAGGGTGGGAACAACTAAGTGTTGGCTGGGATGTTTTTGGTAATGAGCAAACAATTCACACTACTGATTACTGAATATTTATATGTGGACGTTTATGTGTCAAATCAAATCAAAACATGTAAAGTAAAACCATAGATGATATCAACAACCTAAACTAACATACCTCATAGCTGCTAATGAATCTCTGAAATGCTGGTGTATTCCCTGAAGGTCTTCTCATTATTGCATCATTTTTTATTTATTACTTCAAAACATAATTTTCCCATTTAGATTCACCTTTTGTCTTCCTGGATGATCTGATACCAGGGAAGAGATCTTATACAGATATACACACACCCCTTAAAGGTGCACTACGCAGTCATGCATGACATCACTTCTGTTGATGTTTAAAGTAAATAGAAAACAAAAGAGAGCAGTTTGGAATCTCACCCCATGATTCCATATCTGTCATTAAAGCCTTGCTCACACTACACGACTTTCTGAGTCTTTGGGTCTCTGGTGTCACAATGTCACTTTCTGCTATCTGACTGGTTTTTGATAATATTTCACTTAAAACTATGCATTTTAATGATATTTGTGGCTATTCCCATATGTGAGAAAAGATCAACATGACAGTTGTTTGCTTGGGTATAAACTGACAATAATAATGAAAATGAAATTAAAGAAATTCATATAGATTCAGTTATTTGCTAAAAGGCTGATACTGTACTTTCTAAAATCCATCTCCTCTTTAAAAAATGAACATAAAATTCTCTTAAGATTGACTGCCTGAAAATTCAAACAAAATGTGAAACTTGACAAATTAGCATTTTGCTGGCTCAGCAGGTAGACTGAACCATTTTATGTGAATAGAGAGGATGAGATGTTGAGAAATGTTTCTAAAACAAATATAATTAGTGTTACCACCAATTCATTGTAAATAAAATATATGCCTGATTGCACATTTGTTACTGAGTTCATATTATTTTGTCAGTATTATAATTGACAGGGGCCTCTCTGGGTCGATAAGTGACACAGAAAATGTGTGAATGCAAAGGGCATGCGGGCTTTTTTTCACTGTAAACACAGCAGAAAAGAGCCTGAAGCAAAGCTCTGTGTCTGCTCTTATTGGCTGGACCTTGTTTTATGTCATTGCAACCCGACTCCATTAAGGACGCTAGATATCCAGTTTTCCGGTCTTGGAGGTGTTTAATGACCTAGTTGACGGTCAGTGTACAATTGCCTCACCCAAAATTGGGGGAGGGAGCAACAACCATTCAACAACCTTACGACTGGTCTAAAACTGTGGGAACAGGGTTTGATGAGCACTGAAACCGAGGGTGGATCTGTGCTACACTAATGTTGCTAAGATGGCTGAGCTAACTCCAACTGTTCAGCGGGTAGATTTATATTTTTATCTGCATGTGCATGAACCTCTCCCCCTCCCCAACCATCCGTTGGTGAATAGCTGGAACATGGTTTGTTATCTTGTTCCTCTAGTGGTTTTTTAATGTTTACGACCCCGTGTTTTCTCCAAAGACGAGGCTTTTTCACGGTGTATTCAGGGGACAGGCATTCAAGGCGAGATGCCAACAATTTCTGAAAAAAATGAAATTTTGCTGAAACCATGCAAGTAGCACCTTTAGGTCAGATGTGCTTTTCAATAACACTGCAGTGAAGTTCTGAGATGCACTGTGTACGTAAAAAAGCATATATACGTCTTCTTTTAACATGATGAGTCAGCATGTACATCAGTGAATATTTGAGACAACTCTCCACTTGGCAAGGCACTCCCAGGACTTGCCAGCTCTACCGCCCTGCTAGGACTGAAGCGCCCCCGCCACACCATAAATGGATGAGAGCACAGGGATGGCCCTGCAGTCAGTGGCACAGCTCCGACTAATGACATGCCACAGATTCTGTGCCAGTGATGGATGAGATGCACGTTTGTGGCAGCAGTAAGTGGAGGGTGTTGACAGCGAATGCCGCACAATAGCATGATATTACAGTCAATGAGATTTTAAATGGGCCCAAGTGGATTTCTGACAGATGGTCACAGTCTATGGAAAAGGTTTTTATTTTGGTTATACACTTAATACTTCAACCCATGCAACAAGTAGACTTTTTAAGTACTTGACCATGACTAGATGCACACACAGCAAGATATGCGAGACATCAGGAAACCGGCTTTCTGGAGCAGATACTGTCCAAAGCATGCAGATGTATCAAAATGTGTGTATGTAAACCACAAAACTCTTTGAGCATGTGGATATTACTGTCACATACCTAATACACAGAGGCAAGTCATTCAGTAAGACATTATTAGCTATAGTCACTACAGCAACCAAACCAGGTTTGCACCCAACAACAGAAAACACACATAATGTTACAGCTCAGATTCTGGAGATGAAAATACCCTAGAGACATCCTCAAGAGACCGAAGATGAGGTGTCTTGGAAAGCTCCAAGTGGAAACAACTCTGACTTGAAGAGTCAGTTGAGGCCAAACAAGGAATCAGAACTTTCCTTTGCTTGAGCCGTGCCGCTATTCTCCATTGCAGATTTTAAGTGCACATGCACACAAGTTATTAAATTCGGAAGGACATGGTAGGACCAGCCCCACAAACACCTGGGAACCCCTGGACCAGGATATAGTTGATGTAGTGCTGTAGGCTTTTTAGATTGCTTCAAAAAGAGACATACCATAATGTGTTCATTCCAAACACAGAGACCCTTTCAGAGCTGAAAGGTTGCAAAATAACAACAAAAGAATTTGTGCTACTTGACAAACAAATCCTGCATACCCCATCTTTAATCTAGGCAGTGTTATTTGTTGTACTGAAAACACATGACTAATTCATATATGGATGTTATATATGCTATTACCGTATTTTCACGACCATAAGGCGCACTGTATTAAAAGGCACAGTCTCAGTTATGGGTGCTATTTCTGTATTTAAAACATACATAAGGCGCACCGTATTATTAGGCGCATGCTGAAAAATACAGTAAAAAATTACAACGGAAGTAAAACAGTGAGTTTCTTATAGAGTTGTTTAAGTAGTAGAAGTGGTGTACTGGGTGACTGGCACGCCACTGTTGACATTAATCCATCTGGGCTGAGAAGGGATCCTAAAATTCCTCAGATAAAATGGCAGTTAGTGAACCAGGACAAAGGGGAAAAACTGAAGCAGCAGGTCGATGAATGTTGTCAGTCATCCAGGTTGAAGAGCTTAAGTTCTTGAACTGAAGAAGACTCTTGGATAAAAGGTGAAAGATCTTCAAAAAAACTGAAGGAAGTCCAGGTGAACTTTCCCAAGACAGAATTGTGAAGCAGCAGCTGTTGCACACTGATTAAACCCAGGACTGAAGCACTAAGAAGCGTGTCTTTGTCCTCATGTGTACCGGACAGAAACTATTTATTTCTCATCCGTTACCCTGATTTGAACCTGACAACTTTGCGAGAGCTGCAGAGAACCAGCGACAGGGTGATGGATGAGAAGATGAACGGGGGAAAATAAAAAAGGGAGAACATATTCATTCTCCACAGTTTCTATTTGACCATCCCACTCATACTCACCCGCTCAAACAGAAATTTGATGAGTGCCGAGTGAATCTCATGGAGTGGATTATATGTCAAAAGATGATCTACTTTCTGAGGGGACAAAATATGGACTGCAGTTTGAAAGGCCTTAATCTGTGACCAAACCTTTCTGTATTCTTTGATCTGAAATCACCGAGCACATGATTGACCCCTGGAAAAAAAGGGAATAGTAAAGAAAAATGAAAATAACATTCACATTAGACACTGATCCACTATTATGACAGCAAAAATACACAACATTTTATCCACTTACACAAAAGCCGCAGAAATCTCAGTCTTCAAGCTACAGATAAAAGTCTTTTGGCAAAAAAGAGGCCTCCAAAGTCTGTTTACTCTGTTTACACACACACACACCCACGCACACAGACACACACACTCACACATACAAACACACACACTGTGGTGCAACTGCAAATGAAGCAGCTGTTGTGGAAAGCCGAACATTCCTCTAATAATTTACAGAAGGTACTACAGAGAGACTAATGAGGAGAAAAGTGTGTGTGGTCCTTCATAGCTCCACTGGAAGAGCATGGTGCCACCTTTGGTGAGATTACAGACAAAGGCTAAATACCTCAAGTGAACAAAAAAGAAGACAAGAGACCATGCTGCTTGTAAATGAAACTTTTCTATTTTCTTATCCCATTTTGTGTGGATGTAGTATTTTCATCCCTTTTAAATCCCGTCGCTAAACTCACATCAGTGAATCCTGACACACATTGTCACATTATCTGCTGCTGGATATCTACTGATTAAATAAATGCTGTACACACACGGGAATATATTGAAGCAATAAATTCATACTGTCAGCTATTGAGCTGGGAATCTTTGCAAATGTTCCAATTTAAAATATTTATATGACACCTAAAAGCATGACAATGCTTTCTGACTCTTCTCAAATGTGTTTTTCTGTGGAAGTTATGACTGTTGTAAACAAATAAAACATCATAGAACTTGTAATATAAGGTCAAACTAAACATTTTACAGAGCAGTGACTGTACATCCAAAATATATATGTAGCAAATGAGACATCTACAGATTCAAAATATAATTACAATTAAAGCTGAGATCACATCTAAACACAATGGTATGAAAAGTCTGCACACGTTTTGTTTCCTCTTTCTATTTCTTCTCTCTTCACTTCAGTGACTCACTGGTAAATGGCCCATGCTGGACTATTTAATCCCATATGGTCTGAGTTTTGGAAGGCACTGCTTTGTCACTGAGAGGCAACATCAGCTCACATTCGGAAACAAGAGGGCTTTTGTGTAGTGCGTCACTTTTATTTGTTTCATTTAGGAAGAAAAGGCATCCAGATGACTTATTAAAAAATGAATCCTCCCTTCTCATCCTCTCTCTCACATTATCCCAATCAACAGGTGAATTTACTAACTTTCTTCTCCCAAAACACCTTCCAGACCAAACCCCCATGACAGGTGATAGCCGCACCACACCCACCTTGCAAAAGCAACATATTTACAAGTGTGGCGTATGGCTCCAACACATGGCAATCAAACTTTAGGTGTATGTATGGAAAGAAATGGGTCCCGGGACACATAAAAGCTGTGTAGAGGTTGTTAGCTCTTCTAATGGTGTTGCAGTGCACCTTTAGCCAGCATAGCTTTGAGGGTTGCTGTCAGGGTCATTGGCAGGGTTGTTCACCTAGGAAACTAGTTCAACAAGTAACTAGGTGAAAGACTCTCAGGTGACCACCTAGATAATTATGACGCTAATGGTCCACAAGGGCTATATTTTCAAGCTCTGCCCTGGGCGAGTTTAGAAAGGAAGAAGCCTTCTGGAGAGAAGGCAAAACATCTTCAAGAAAACCTTAACAAGTCCAGATCAGCCGTCTAGATGGTCACCACACACTGGCAGAAGTCCTACTGGTTCAAAGTGTGCCACTGATGGCTATAGTGAATTGTTTTTATATATTGTTTCATATTTGATTTGGGCACAAGTTTCTTTGTTTGTATTGATAATCTTGAAAAGGGAAGTGAAAGGAGGCATCCACCATTTTAAGACCACTCCCCTTTACATCACTTCCTGCTGAGAAATCAAGGCACACACTGAGAAAAACCTTCTGTGTTATGTGCAATGGTGAGAGAATTTTTTTCTGCGTCTGTGTGTGTACCATGTGTCAACCGGGCAAACCTATCGGTAATTGGATATACAAAATCAATCGGGTTCTTCAGTTTGAAAATTTTCTTCTCTTAAAACTTTCTGTAATCACTAGCAGATAATAATCATGTCATTCATTAATTTCTCAATGTATAAAATTGCAAAAGTGCCTCTGAAAAGCCTGTTTTGGCTGGTGGTACTTGTTTGTTTCTTCAGTGTTAAAACATGTTTGCAAATGAGCTCCTTTAATAAATACTATAATTTAACACGGCTATTGTCATGTCATTATTTAGAGCTACATTATTAGTCTAAACCAATTAAAAATAAAATCTCCTTCAAATTATAAAGGGAAAAAGTTTTGGTAATCCTCCAGTGAAAAATCAGTACAAAACTCTACAGTATTTGTGAGAATATGCAAAAGTAATACACTGCAAGATTTTTTGCGGTAATCAAAAAGAAGCAATCAGACTTCACATGAACTACCTCTCTCTACCGACTGGATGAAAACATGGTTTTCACAGCAAGTATCAAGTATCAATGAATGAATAAATAATGAATAAAATGTTTTTTCCCCTCAATTTTGCTATTACAACTAAAAATAGCATAAAAAGAAAATTGTACCAAACATATTTGAAATAAAATATATTATTAATATTATTGTTGTTTACATCACCCGATTTTTTAGCAAGCTGTTCCTTGGACTGATAAGAAAAGAAACATTACAGTTAAAGTTTAAAAAGTAAACACCCAAGCTTAATGTGAAACCCTTTGCTATTGCTTGGAGCACGAGGTGTATCAGCTCCTGAATCTGGAGCCATTTGGCCTCGCTACTGTAAATCAAGAGGCCATCTCTGATGCTGAGTGTGCAAGTACGATGAAAATGAGACCACAACCCAGACAGACTGATACATGACTCTGATAACATTCTTATATAGGATACACACAAATATCCCGGTATTCTGCTCTGCATTCCCAATAAGCTCACAATGGAAACCCGCAATCAGTCAAACAAGGGAAGATCACAGGACCATTGCCATAGTTGTGCATACACTAATTAGACACACTTGCAGGGTCACAAAAGTTTTTTGTTTTTTTTGTAGCCTCAGTGCACACACTGACAGGCATTAGGTGGGATCTCTGCCATGTTTGCCATGACATTTACTTTGATCTGGGGTGAGACGCTTTCTTCTCTCGCCAGTAAAATAAAGGAAGGCTTTTGAAAGAGTGGCAGCATTTTTTTGGAGTGTTTGACAGTCACAGTGTGACAGGAGGATGCTGCATTTTGTTTCAGATCAGCATGAACAGGCATTTTGTTTGCAGAATGACACTTAAACAATGGCCGCTTGATGGGTGCGAACATTGTGGGCGTGATCATTTGAGCAACGTCGGATCCTTTTGTGAATGACGGCTACAGAGCAGCATGTTTAGAACCAGTGAACTCCGGTGACAAAAACCACAATGTAACATATGGAGTGAAGCCTTTACCATTCTTTCAAACTTAAATCCACACAGTGTTTGCTGTTATTCTGTCTGAATTCTGTCAAATTTAATTACTGGTGTATTCTCCATCTAAGAAACTGTAATCTTACCCAAGACTTATCTAATTCTCAACTACAAGGAAGCTAAATATTGAGTAAGATTTAGCACCATCACGCAGCAAGAACCTTATGAAAATTTGGAAATATTTGGTTTCCAACATCCAAAAAATACATAGCTAAACCGACAACGCCTAACAGGCAACTTAGAAGAAGCCTGATTGGACTAAAAAAGGCAACTAAATCAGTATCAGTTTTTAACACTCATAATGATTTTATTATCTTACATTTTTAGTGTTTGGTATGCCTCATTAAGTATATAATTGCATTTTTAGTTGGAGAATCCATATGTATGATCATAATCATATCTGGTCTCACCATTGAGAGTATGTCTATGAAACAGCTGATGAACAACTGATGATGTGCTAGCCAATTATAAAAATAAATACCTCTAGACACAGCTGCAAAGATTTTATTATTTCAGACATGTGATCATGGCCCTTTAACCTGAACGACTGTACTTGTTTCACATCTATATTAAATCTAAGTTGTAAAGTGTCAGTGGAAGTATATGTAGACACCAGGCCATTGTAGAGCAGACTTTAGTACGACAGTCTAGACAACCCAAATGTGGACGCCAGGTCCGAGGAGGATACATATTCTAAAATAAATACTGTAAATAAATAAATAAATAAAATTTTCTAACCATCTGTACTGTCTGGCAAGAACTACTTTTTCTGATTGATCAGCTATGGTTAAAGCGATTCATGTGTTTGGCCTGACATATTTCTGTTATAATGTCATAAAGAGAAATACCAGCCTGATTTCAACTTCTGAAACGATAAGCTGCAGTCAAGTGTAGGAGGTAAGGAGAAACAGATCATTATAGCAGGTTTTGATTGTTCTAAAATACTGAGTTTTGTTGAGGTGCCAAACACTCGAGCGAATGTTGCAGTTTAATCTAAGGCAATGCGAACCACGACAGAGGGTAACCAGATGTGGATTAACATTTGGACACAGGAAAGAGAGGCTCCGAAGAAAAGTTGCTTGAGTTTTGTGGGTTAGTGCACACCAGCACAGCACCTTTAGTTGTAGACAATCCCATCAATGTCACAAAGGTTACGCTCCCTCAAGGTAACCCATTGGGATCGCTTTAGATCCCAGACGGTATTTTTCTCTCCCTCTGTTTTTGGTATTATTTTGGTGTCAGAAAAATTTCCTTGGTGTACAGATGACAGCTTTTATGTTAAGGTTTTTGTGATGGTCTCCCCATTTTAACTTCATGCAAAAAGGCTACAAAGGCGAGTACACAATGTCTTTTTGTCTTTTTGTAGCGAGCATGCAAAAAGCACATGTTTTTTAGTGCTGCATCAGCCCAAAATGTAATCATGCTTCATAATGTAATGTTTTGCCAATAATAACTAATAATGATGAAGTAAAATAACAAGCCATTAATGCAATAAAATATTTAGTTATATTATTGGCAGGGTATTACCTTATTGGGTGTAATTAAATTATTGTTTGCTAAAATAACCATGTCTACAGTTCTCTTTTAGACTGACAGTAATGACAATCAATGGGGATGAGTTCTTTACAACACGACACACCTTTATCACCTACCATACACGACACACCTCCTTTTTATGTTAACTGAGTCATTTAATGGCATGTAAATGTGATTTACCAGCAAAACGACATACTTGTTGTGACTGCAAAAAGAACAGGACTTTAGCAATCTGAAGGAACAGTGAGGTTTCACAACCAAGAAACGGATGAATTCAGAAAGTCGTACAAATCTTTTTAGCAAAAAACTTTTTAGCGACAAACAATACACACACACAAAGGTAGAATAGTTAAAACAGCTGAGATTGTTTGATAGATATTTGGGCACAAGTTGGCCACCGGAAACAATCATGATCTAATAGAGTCCGGCTCACTACACTGTATTTTTTTATTGACAACAGAAAAGAAGCAATAAACCTGACATGTGCCTCCACCAACTAACAAGTAGGTTTCATAAAATAACACAATCATATGTGTGGATCCAAGCTTTGACACTGATCACACTGATGGGGAGTAAGGTGACATGAGTTGTTAGCAGGACAATAGTGGATAGCTGTGTAAACAGCATCATGTAATAGGAAACACAAGCCACATTCAGGTCTAAAGTCTGGATCTAATTCTGAATATTCAACATTATTGGGGCAAGTGAAATGTATAATAATCCAAGAATTGCTGTATCTAGTCCTAATAATGAGCGCAAAAAAGACAGGCCATTTTATGATAGCAATATATTGGTACTGTGATTTCATTATCAAGCAGAAGGTCCATATAATACCCATGTTGACTTACTGCAATTTGTGTGTGAACAATGGATGGGAGATGGAGCTAAGCATTGAAAGAAAGTGAGAAGCTGCGCACCACCAGCCATCCCAGTGCCAATGTGCAGTTTGAAAAGAAAATGTGGGAATAACTGTGGGCTAAGAGCAGGACATTGGTGAGGAGAATAACTGACACTGAAGAAGAGAGGATTGTCTGCTGTGAGGATCACCTGCTGACACCTGCTGTGAAGCTGTAGAGGTGAGAGGTGAGCAAATAGCTGATACTGTGATGAGAAGAGCTGGAGATGGCAAGTTGGTAGTGGTGAGGTTGTAGAGAGGGGAATTTCCTAAACCTGTATCTCTCCTGTGGTATTAACACTAATCTGAATCAGAGTTTCTCAAACAGTTAAGCAGCCATCCTTTTATTTTGGGACAAAACTGTGATTGATTTAATATATACATAACATGCACTTGAGTGTGTTTAGTATGATGTTGGCCCATCCTTCACCCTATTAAAAACTTCGACTCTTATGAAAAGGCCCTGCGCAGGGTTTTGCGGTGTTTCTGAATCATCCCCGAAGCATTCTATCAGGTTTAGATCAGGATGCTGTGCAGGCCAATCAAGTTCTTCCACACAGCTCTGTTGTCCATGTCTTTATGGACCTTGGTTTGTGCACTGGTGCACAGTTAAGCTAAACTGTTCCCACAAAGTTGGGAGCATGAAATTGTCTAAATTGCCTTGGTATGCTGAAGCATTTAGAGTTCCTTTCAGTGGAACTAGAGGGCTGAGTCCAACTCCTGACAAACAACCCCACAGGATAACCCCCACCACCAAACTTTGCTCTTGGCACAATGCAGTTAGGCAAGTATTCTTCTTCTGGCAACCACCAGACCCAGACTTGTCCATCAGCCTGCCAGACAGAGAAGCATAATTTGTCACTCCATGGTAGTGTTGCGAGATTTACCCACTGCATCCAAGGTTTTACACACTCGGTGATTTAAAGCTTGGATGTAGCTGTTTGGCCATGGAAACCGATTTCACAAAGCTCTCTGTATATTGTTCTTGAGTAAATCAGAAGGCCATGTGAAGTTTTCAAGTCTGTAGCTATTGACACTGTAGAAGACCTCTCTGCACTATGCTCCTCAGCATCTACCCACACTGCTCTGTGATCTTACATGGCTTTCCGCTGCAGGCTGAGTTGCTGTGGTTCCCAAGCACATCCACTTTGTTATAATACCACTAACAGTTTACTGTGCGATATTTAGTTGCAAATAAATTTTATGACTGAACCTGCACAGGTGGCATCCTATCAGGGTACCAAGCTGGACTTTGCTGAAGCCCCGAGAGCATGGCTAGATGCTTGATTTTAAAGACCTGTGGCCATGGGAGGGATCGGAAGATGTGAAATCAATTACGCACACACACACACACACATACACACACACATACACAGGCAGACCAAGGTGTCAGTGCCAGTTAGAGGACTTTGGCTGGACACAACTCAGGAACAAATTGGACAAACCCTGTCTTCCCTCATTAAGTGATTTAAGATCCCATGTTCTCACACCTGCTTTCATCACCATCCAAAATGAGCATGCCTGGAAAAAATAAAAAATCAAGACTGCCAGGACCTTCTGACATGAATAGGTTGAAAGGGGCACGAAAGCCAAGTTTATGGCAGGGAACCAGAGTCCAAAGTTGAGCTACGCTAGACAAGCCTATTATCCTCCATGCAGATGAGATGTGGGGATGGTGGCCCCAACGTTGAATAAATGTTGTACAATTAAGGTTTAGGCCCCAGATGGGAAAAGCAGAGCCACTTAATCCATCACCAGTCTTTCCACTAGTGAAGTACCAAATTTTAATGGTAAAGTGAAGGTTCGATTTAGCAGAAATGTGGCACTTTCCTGTAGCTAACTAACATGCAGCATTATCTAATGGTGTCTAATTGTGCTCCGCACCAGAAGAAAAAAATGATAAATTTTGATAATTTTTCAGCAGGTACGGTCCACATTTACACATGGTTGTTTTCACTCTGGTCCAAACACTGCAATACCACAAAGTGTCATTTCCATAAAAAGTGACAAAGGAGTTTTGTACTTTGATTTTAACTGACCCCTGACAGATAAAAGATAAAGATAAACAATGGAAACAACAAGCTCATGTCAGTGTTTCACTTGTTGCACTGGTCACTTTCTTATACCGTATTTTCACGACTATAAGGTGCACCTAAAACACTGAGATTTTCTCAAAGATCGACGGTGCGCCTTATAATATGGTGCGCCTTGTGTGTGGACTTCCAAAGTTCCAAAATCTGCTGTGTGCCTTTGCTGGGAGCACTACGGTAAACGCTCTGCCCATCGATTAGCGGCACACCTACGCGTAAGGACCCCCTAAAATGGCGCCGGTCAAGCGACACGCCTATGAGGCTTACTTTAAACTGCAGGCCACCAAATATGCGGCTGAAAATGGCAATCGAGCAGATGCAAGACATTTTAATGGAAATGAGTCCATGGTCAGAAAGTGGAGAAAACAAGAAAGTGAACGAAAGTGAGGAAGACAAAGCTGAGTTTCCGCGGGAACAAAGCAAGGTGGCTCGAGCTGGAAGACCAAGTGGAACGGTTGGTTGTGGAACAGCGAACAACTGGAAGGGGCGTCTCTACTGTCACCATTTGACAAAAGGCCAAAGCGATTGCTGAAGAAATGGACATTGAGCACTTCCAAGGAGGTCCGTCTTGGTGTTTTCGCTTTATGAGGAGGCGGCATCTCTCCATATGTGCAAGGACAACTGTTGCGTAGCGGCTGCCCGCGGATTACCAGGAGAGGGCGGCCATCTTCCGCACCTACGGCCGCGACAAGATAACCGCGCCCAGCCACATCTATAAGGCAGCGGCGGACAAGTTATGCCACCATATGCGGGTGGATTGTAGACGCGTGGGCTATGATACCGTCTTCATGTATTGGAAGAGCTTTCACAAAAGCCGGCATCAACGCTGAAGCGGAAGCGGAACCGGTCGGTGAGTCTGATTCAGATGATGAAGAAGAGGAATTCGGGATGTTGGACATTGAAATAGTGCAGCAGTTCAGATACAGAAGATGAAAACTTTGATGGTTTTGTGGCAGAAGAATGAATATTTTGTTCAATAAATGTGTCAAAACTCACTGTTTTACTTCTGTTGTCCTTTTTTACTGTATGTTTTAGCATGCGCCTAATAATACGGTGCACCTTATGTATGTTTTAAATACAGATATAGCACAGTGCGCCTTATGGTCGTGAAAATACGGTATATCAATTCCATAAATAACTGTACAGTAAATATATTTTAAAAATAAATGGCATCTGTGTTGGTTATGTTCACATAATGAGAATAAAGTCTTCTAATGCCAATATTGATCCTAAACAAAAATGTGGAGATGCCATAACTACATAGTAGCCCAATTCTGCCAGAGGCAAAGATTAATCACCGTGAACTGTAATATCTCCATCAGAAGCATGTCTGAGCCTTTTGACCTCAGACATGTTGCATTCGCCAGGCAGTTGGTGCAGACACTTCCAAACAGCACACCGACTGACCAGCTGAAAAGATGTCTCGGCATGGCCTGTTGTGTTCTCACTGACCCACCCACACCGAACTAGAACCAAAACTTTAATTGGATCGACCTAAATCCAATCTGTGTGTAAACACCCTCAAGAAAGAGCTGTTGAAGTGGGATGGAAGATCCAAAATCATCCATTCATAAGAGGCGTGTCGTAAAGACTACAGCAGACTACCATATATCACATAGTTACCAGGATTCCTTTTGAAAGATCAGTTCTTGTCTGTAGTCTGGGCACAATTTGTCAGTGAGTGCTCCAAAAAGGATGCTGCTCATTCAAAAAAAGTGTATTTCAATAAAGCAGTAAACTAATACTACATTACACTGGATACATCAATAAATTTAAAATCAACAGTTGAATTGTTCTTTATATAAATCAATTAAGCTGTCTTTGCATAATCATGCAATGAATAACATGTCGAACGATTCCGAAGGGCAATTTTGCTTATTTCCCCACACATACCACACAGCTTCAATTAACAGCTCAATGGCAGCAGACTCTGTGGGTGAAAGGGAAAAGCTGCGTATGATCCCCAGCAAAAGAAAACACGTCTGCGGCTTCAGTGTTTACAGAGGTGTGCAATCGAATGCCACTCAACCCTCTGAGGGATGTGACAGGTACACATCTGAGGTGATATGAACTATAATTCAGACAGCACAGCTCTTTGGTAACATGAAAGAAATCTTTATTACACCATGCCCCTAAAAACTGGAGAGCAGTTATAGTCAATGAAGGACAGAAATACAGAAAGTACAGGATGTTAGAGGAGGGGAAATCATACCCTTTAAGCAGCCAAGGTTCAATTAGCAAGGACGGCCGTGTGGGATCGAAACATTTGTTTACAAAGCTTATTTTTTTCTCAGGGAATCCTGCTTGGGTTCCACGGCAGCAACAAAACAGGGTGGGTGTGGCGACACTTCACAAACCTCAGGGTCTTTTATCGTTACACTGCACGACCATGAGGTCAGAGGAAGGCTCTTTCTTATAAGGCACAAAGGAGTGATTTTTCACTCTCTCCGTGAGAACAGTGCCACATAATGAACTCCTGGGCCTCTGGTATCTCATTCGGTTTCACACACGTCAACTCCATTCTGGAGATGAATGAAAATGGCAGCAAGAGAAACATTTGTGGGGAGGGAACTGTTGTGTTCACGTAATGCCTGGTGATTCCAATGCATTATGATACCAAAGATATCCACAATTGGTAGGAAATTGTTTCTTTGAAACAGGCATTAAATTTGGACAATTACAGTTAATATAAGTGCGACAAGACAAAAATAAATATGATGATTTGATATGCCCAGTTGACACTACATGATTTTAGCCCAGTCACCAACTGGTTTTTGCTCTCCTTCCCGTGTTCGGGGCGAGGCAGTTGTCCACTCGGCGACAACTGGGTCAGTAACTGTGAAAACCTTATAGACGGCAGTCAGGCTTCGACATTCTGAGTTGCCAATTCAAACTGAATACCTAGAATGCTAAAGATCCAGCGGGTCGCAATGTAAAAAGAGCTAAAGCCTCAGGGGCTGTTATTTAGCGCTGCTGTCATAGGTCCTCCGTCGAGTACAGTGTGTGCCATGAACATGTGTCCTAACGTGTTGCCAGATTCTGATTTGTTCTGTCATTTTTGTAACTTATAAAAAAAACACACACACGAGGTTGCTGCAAAATGCAAAAGTGACCCAGCAGCACCTTTTTTCTTTTACTATATTGTATCCAATAAACAACCTGGAGCACTCTCCTTTCTGCTCTGTATCTATGTTTGCAATTAAAACATTTTGAATGAAATTTTTGATACAAAACATTGTCGAGAGTCAAGGAGTGTGAACACGCCTGTCGCTGACCCGTCACATACTGTGAACACCCTTAAGACCTTAAGACTTCCCACTAGACCGATGACTCTGAAAGTTGTGCAGCGTGAACAAGGCATGTATTTAGTAGACATTATTTGTTAAGGGCAAGTAAAACAAGTAAAAAAAATAATAATAAAAAAATAAATAAAAGACAAAGTAGAGAACAGTTAACACTACTGCAGATCACAGGAAAAAGCAGAGAAATTACGTGCTATAAAATAAACATTTACATGAAGCTGTGATGCACAATTATGTTGGTTCTTATTTTATAAAAATTATATTTGCACCAAATTATTCATTCTTCCCATGTTGTAGAAACTGCAGAAATGTTTGATTGGAGGTCTTAAAGCACTAAGTATACAGGGGTGTGCCTCCTGGTGTACCGGTAATAATAATTTTAACCTTATCTTACACTTTTGCAAAATGTTCTGAACAAATCATAAAGTTTGTTTATTTTTCCAATTTCTGAGCTTACGGACAGATAAGGCAGCTTATATAAATATAAACAATTTTCTACATTGCACAATTGACCAGTGGGGCTGACAATTATGATGATCCAGAAGCTGTAGGACTAATAAGGTAGATAACAAATTTAAGAGCAGCAACCCCGTGAATCACATGGCAAACAGAAACATACGACACTCTGGGACATAAACATGCATGTGTTGTTCTCCCTGAAATCTGCAGCCTCGTTTTCTGCAGCAAGATTAACCATGGCTCTTTACACACAAAGCACACACACCCCAAATAACATCACCAAAATGTCCTATAGCAGCGAAATCAAACTTAAACAATTTTCTCAAAGGAAGATTGAAAATCAGGTGACAGCAGGAGAGGCTTTCCACTAATATTCCAGTACAGGTGCTCACTGTTGTATTGGATGTTACACACGTAGGAAATAACGGCAGAGAGGCTGTAAAGAATGTCGTTTTTTTCAGGTGGAGATGTGTTCAAGTCCGAGTAGATTTAATTGCCATTGACAGCGGCGGAGCGTGAGGTGGAAAACTGGGTGGAAAACATCTGGATGCAGTGGTTAGCCCCTCAGGGAGCCCACAATGTACAGACGGTGTAGGATAAATTGATTTGAAGCTCTATTTATGTGCATTTTGCTGTGACAATTAATTTAAAAGACCATTGAGGGAAAGAAAATAGAAATTTAACAACTGCTATCAGAAATAAAAAGACGAGCTTTTTGACAAAAAAGATTAACATTTTTCTTTTCATTGCCTAAACAAATCCAACTGATACATTCAAGCAACTATTTATAATCAGATGTTAGTTGACAGTGCTCTATTTATTTTATTGTGTTTTAAAAATTGAAGTCCTTTAATTTTGAAATTAAAATATGAATATAGATATAAATATGAATGAATAAAATAATATGCAGATCTTTCAGCTCTCTGATAAACATGAAAATTGGTTCTACTGCAGCACATTTAGGCATAAGAAGCGGTCGCAGATTTCTTTTCTGGGCTTTTAAGAGCCAGCAAAATTGTTCAAATACCTAATGGTAAATAACAGTTCTATGACAATTTTTATCAATAGCAGAACAAATTTCTATCCCTAAAACCTCAGTAATGTTCTGCGTTTTACATATTCTATATTTGTTTCAACATGCAGTTTTTAAATGAAATTATATATTCTCCATTTGTTAGTCGGTGTCACAGGTGTTGTGAGGGCTCACCTAGGACTAGATCCTTTACAGATCATTTTCAACATTATTAAAAAAAAACAAATATATGTCTGAAATAATAGCAGTATTATTATATTTAATGGAATATGTAAGCAGCATCTTTCAGCAGCACATATTCAACATATACTGCATTACGAGCTTTGCTCCCTTCAGGCAAGATGAATTCTGGGTTATTTTTGCCATGGTGTATCTGGCACAGTTTTGGTGATGCATGCTCAACAGGCCAATGAACGCACAGCTGCTCCGCTGCTCATTGGCTGCTGTAGACTATGGATAAGCCCTGATTGGTGACTGTCTAAGATGGCTCACCAATGATCAAGAGGCACTTTCAAATTCCTTGATTAAAAAACATCATAACAGTTTCAAGATTCTTAACACCAACTTTTTCCAGTTAATCTTTACTTTGACAGGACTGACTGAATTGGCAGGACTTTCCTGGGATCGAAAAAAATCAAGAAATGTAAAACAATGGTTCTGCACCATAGCACCACATCTCCCAGTTCACTGTGGGGTTGCTGGGCAAACTTTAGAATGGGCCTGCCTCCTGCGTGCGTACAGGAGTGGCTAGGTGAGTGGTTAAAGCGTGTGATGACGTGATGGCTGATGGCTGACGTGTTTCTCTAACCCTCCTGTGTATCGCGTGACGAGACCTCACCCCATTACTTCTGGAAAGACCATGTGATGACCCAGAGGTACAGTCACAGGACACAATCCTCACTCTCTTCTACTTCAATTTATCTCAACCTCAAACCTATAATCACAAAGGTTTAAATTCTTAAAGCTAGGGAACGTGACAGAAGTGGAACACAGCATCAATGGCGCGGAGCTTTATCAATGCTATTTCAGTCTGACAAATTTGTTTTTCGTTTGGAAAAAACCCCCCCAAAATTTTCCCTTTTTTCTAATGTAAAACAAAAAAATTTAATTGTAAAATCAAAAACAAATCGAACAAAAATTACATTTGAGAATATATAAGATTAAATGTATGTAATGCAAAGTTTAACAACTGGGAAAAAAGCAACACATATTTTAAAATGAAAATGTATCTATTCTAAAATAATATATTTGACATAATTATATATATAATAAATATATTTTTATAATTTGGAGTATATATTCTTATAAAGATATCTGGAAATGATTTTTAATTGATTTGCTTTTAAATATGTTCCCTATATTCTAGAGAATGATAATCTGATTAGATTGAGTGGAAAGATGAGACTGGTTAAGTAGTGAGTATAGTAGTAATGATAATTTAAGTTTTTTGCAAATTTCAAATTTTAAAAAAATACTGATTGACTTCAGACATATCTGAATATTCCAGGAAATAATAATTAAATTGAACTTTTGGCTTTTACCGTTAAAGCTAAAGCACAAACACCTCTGATGAACACAGAAACAGCCCACGTATTCAGCATAGAAAATAAAACTTTTCCATAAGTGTGCAATCACTATTCACAGCATGAATTAAAAGCCTCTCAGCATCGTTCTCTCTTGAACTATTCGTATGAAACTGATTACTTGTAAATACCTCATTGAAACCTGTATCACACTATTTTGTACTTTCTGAAATATGAACTATTCCTTACTCCCTTACATTGCTCAATTTGTTTTCAGTGATTGAGCATGTTCTATACATCTGGCTGTTCTATATGTAAAGATGGTAAGCTGATAGTGGTGGTGTCTCTACTGGTTGTAATTTATTCCTTCAGAGTTAATCAGTCTCTGTAAAGTGGGATGGGACCGGTTTTCTGCAATCTCTCCCCTTTTGTTTAACAGACAATGCGGGTTTGTCAGGTCATTTGCTTTCTTTTGTAGAGCCTTGTCAATGTGTGATATCCACCCTGTCGCTACCAATACTGCAATGTTAATGTCAGAGACAAAGGGTACTTCTGACCTCCAGAAATACCTTGTACTTATTGCCAAAGTTCTCGCATCGAGTCCCTGGAAAATTACCCTAATGGCATAAAGGAAAGAGTAAAGAAACTCAACCAAAGGGGTTCTCATCCGATTCATGAGAAGATGTTCTGTAGTACCGTAGTACTATGCTTGAGTGGAGACACCTGATTGGCTGTGGCAGAGGGCCTGACATATTCTCTGACGACTCAGCACTGGGACCTATTACGCCCGATGCCCTCCTCTCATCCCCTGCAATGTTTGCAGTGGCACGCACGCGATCCCTTGCTCCGCTTGGCTGCACCCTCTCATTGAATTACTTCTGCTATTCTAACTCCTGCATCAATTATGCACTAGAATAACTCAGAGCCCTGATGGAGCCAAGACATAAAAAGGGATCATGGGCGCAGGCGCGCACAGCTTCTGGTTGGCTTGCTCCCACCACACCGCTGCCACAACCTGGGATATGAGCAGAAACAGCACAGCGCCACAGCTTTAAGCTACATCAATGTGTTAGTAGGTCAATGGTGTTAAATTTTAATATGGGATGGCCTAATCTTGTTTTTATGTCTCATCAGGTGATATTTGCATCACTTTGTTCACAAAGTACAAGTAAAGCAGGTAGCATGGTCACACTGAGCGTAGTTCAAATCAAATTCTTTCCTTTCTTTTAAATACAAGGATAGGATGTGGTAGATCTTCACTTTGTGGCCGTAAAACTTCTGTTGAAGTAAAAAACAGCACAGCAGTAGTCTGATTACTCTGAGATGAGCTGATGAAACACATCATTATCTGAGAAGATTCAAATGACTGCATATAATGACTGGATGTAAAATCAAGGAGACCTTAAAATGAAGCGCCAACATTTCCTGAAACTAATAGAAATGTTGCTGCATCATTTATTGACATCGTGCATTTGCTTTCAAAATTAAGGATAAACGGGATCAACAATAGTCCCAGTAAATACACAAAATCCTTAGTAATAACTGCAATACCAGTCACCAATACTCAAGGCAAACAAACACAAAAAAACCAACAAGTTATGTTATGGTAATGATCTTCACCATAAGATGATGGTCGTCGCCTCACATCCCGTTTAGAAAAACATAGCGTGCGGCCCACACAAACATGGCTGCTCCGTCACGAAACAGTCGCCAGTTTGAGAATGCAAACTCTGCAAAATGAAGGTAGCAAGAGACAGTATGAAGAGTAGTTGGTTCTAGGCTTCGCCTGGATTTTTTTCAGGTATGTGGGATAGGCGGATTTTTGGCATTTTATGGAATTTGTATGATCGACCGTAATTAATACGAACAATGACGTCAACTATTTACAGATGCTCCCGTTGAATAGATTATAATATAACATGTTTTATCTGTCATTTACTCAGAAAAAGTTTCACTGCACAGATATATTTGTTTGCTAGTGATGATGTTGCTCACTAATGATGTGTCACACAAACGCCACAAATATTTACCCCCGACCCCCCCCCACACATTTATACACACACACACACACACACAAACATTAAATTTATTCTCCAGAATAAAAAAGTTAAAATATTATAAATGATACACACACGCATATATAAAATTTTAACCTGATTTATTGAGGAGAATAAATTTAATGATTTTATAGCGGTGTCGTGTTCCAGTAACATCATCTTGATATTTGTATCTTTTCCTCATCAAATCAAAATGGAGTCAACCTTGGAAAATGGCTGACGGCGAACTATGCACCGCCACACACCACAGAGTAAAGGCGAAAAGGAGGCGAAGTCTACCACGTCTGGAGAAAGCACTCGAAGACCCTGCAGCTCAGGTTGAGCAACAAGAAATATAAAAAAACAACTGATTTCACAACCATTCATTAGCAAAACAACATAGAATGATGAGACACAATGAATGTGTCACAGTGGTCCTAACCAGGATTTCCCTTGGTTGTCAAGGTTGGTCCAGTCTCCATTGTGAGATCACAAATGCTGTTTTTATTATTGTATCGGCCATAAGGCGCACCATATTAAAAGGCTCAGTCTCAGTTACGGGTGCTATTTCTGTATTTAACATACACAAGGTGCACCGGATTATAGTGCGTGGGCATGGTAAAACATACCGGTACGCTAGCTTAAAACATGCATGCTAGCGTGTATTTAGCAATGGACTCACGTACATCATCTTCTGTATCCGAAATGATTGAAATTAATCCGAAGTGGCTTTTGCAAAAGCCGAAAAGCATTTACATATTTTGGAACTCGGTGCACAAATAAGGCACACCGCATTATAAGGCTCCCCACCCATTTTGAAAAGAAATAAGACTTTTAAGTGCACCTTATGATACGGTATTGATCACATACCGGCAAATAACATCTTTCCTCTGAATCCTTCTTGAAATAAAATAAGTATTAAATTATCTATTGCGGTCCTAGCTGCATGCTGCCAAAGCATCACCACAAAAACCATCGTGCCCAAATGATTACATGAGAAATCTGACCCGGACAAATGAAAGTAATCATACAGCAGTGCAATAAGCCAACAAGAGACATATTTTTTTCATCATCACAAATGTTTGTGGCTACACAGACTTTCCCAAGACATTCATTACCCTGAGTTGCAAACTTTAATGGGAAAAGTAATTCACATATTATTAGTTTATTATTATTTATTATTATTATTAACATTATAAGTCAGCAGCTGTTTTGAATGGGGACAAGCAGCGACACAAACCTGCTGTTTCATGCTCACCTTACTTTGTAAGCCATACTGACCAACATAAAGTTCCAGAAAATGTAGGTTTTTGGACAATTTACAACTCAGGTGGGATTGTATAGGATTTTGCTCTTAAGGGTCATGCCAATTTGGGCACCTACTTTCTTACAAACCAATAGAGAGAGCAAGGCCTGTCCTGGAAGACAATACCATGTCATAAAAGAAACACAAACAAAAGACACAACGAACAAATCACAACAGCAGACAGCCAGCTTGAAGTCTCACTGGCTGCAACATCACTGTAACCCAAAAAAGTGAGATTTGAATCAACCCATCCTTTATGATTACTCTACTCTGAAGAACAAGGTACATAATCACCACTGCCAGCCAATGGACATGTATTCAAGGATGTTTACCAATCATGAGTGTTTTATTTGTGTGCTTGTTTTTTTTATAAAACTGAATATCCAGTCAAATGACCAGGCTGTAACTGAAAATAATTGTAGAAAATGCTGAAGGAGAGATCTTTTGTAAAATTTGACCAGTATATTTGTTTAATAGAAAGGAAACTGTCAGACTGAAGATTTTCTAATATGTACAGTAAGAATATTTAATCATATGAAACCGTGAAGAACAGTATCCCTAGCAACAGAGCTTTCTCTGCTTATTTTCACTGTTTTTCTAGGTTGTGTTTAAACATTATGTCTTGACAGCCGTTGAGACCTCAGTTTTTATTATTTCTCAGTGCTGATGGGAAGGGCTGAACGGCATCCACCTTGCTGCCTTTGATGCTGCTGATGCTAACCCTAACCCTGACAGCAGCACCCTTGGCCAGGCTGTCAGCTTAGTGGTTCTTTAGGACCTCTTTGGAAGCAATTTTTATAAGCTTTACTGCAGTCATTAGGAGCTAAGGCTGATTAATGTGAATGGTCAGACAGGGCCTGGCTTTCTAAAGGAAGAACAGAGAGGGGTGAAGGGTCCCACAGGAAGTGTTTTGTGTCTCCACACAAAGGGGGGCTGACCTTTTAAGCTCTTTAGAGCTTTTTTGCTAATACCCTCACCGGTGCCTACAAAGACACAGGGGATACCATTTCACCACTCACATTTTAACAGCACATACACACAAAGTATTGACAAGATTAAAACAGCAAGTGAAGCTCTGTGCAGTGGAGCAAGACTGAGATTAGGCCTGAGAGTCTCTTGCTAATCCATTGACTGTTGCACATATCAAATGCAGAATCCCAAACAGATTAAGTTTGTTTACGTTCAGGCAAATATAAAGATTCCTGCATTAGTTAAAAAAACATAAAATACAGGTGGACGCCATGGCTCAAATAAATTCAGCCCAGAGAAGTCCAAAGGTAGTCAGACTAACACCCACAGATAACTGGGTTGTAAGTTGATTGGTTGAGCTGGCCTAAGTGATCCGCACTACATTTTGTTTATGCTGGAATCCCGCCAACCTAGCAAACCTAACAAACCAAAGCAAAGTATTTGTGGAATGACCACCATGATGCTTGATTCACGGACTAAGTTACTGGCGTGTAAACCTGTCCTTCGCTACTCTTGACTTCGCTGTGGCTGCGACCTCACTGGCTAACTTCTTTATGTATTGTTGTGGTGTGACTTCAAGGAATCTGTTCAACATTGTGCTGGAAGGCAAATAAAAGGCTATTTACAAGTGTAAATTGATTTAGTAAACCCACTTATTGTCACACTTATTGTCATAAGTTGTGAAGTTCAGAAAAAAAGTTTGGTCCAAGTGCAAGGGATCATGATATTTCTAGGACCACATTAGCTTTGTGACTTCGGCTGATTTGAACATAAAGGTGGCTAAATAAAAAGAACACATATACAATAAAAACTCAAATTAGTTTGCATACCTTGACAGAAGAGAATTAATCTTTATAGAATCTGAAAATACACTTAGATATCGTTTAATTCTGTTTTTACACTCGTTAGAAATTAATTCTTGAAAATAACACATTAAAGAAAAACAGCTGGGCCACCTCAAGAGAAACTTTGCGTAAGTCAGTAAAAACATCTGTGTTTATTAATAAACTCTTGTCCCTGGCTGCTGTCAATCACGCTCTTGTAGCCCAGGGGTTTTCTATTATTATTCGCAGTGGGAAGGGTGGAGAAAAAGCTGTCTGCAGGCAGAGTCAGTAAACACAAAGAATGATCATTGTCTCCACAGGACGACTGGTCCCCCACCCTCCTTATAGGAATCATAAAACTCAACGCTTAATTGGCCCGAAAGTTCAGACTGATTATGTTGATCCAAGTGATCCCTGAACATTGAGCAGTAGGAAATTGGCTCGATATGAAAAATAAATAGGTGAGATCATGTATCAGTGATGTTACGCTCTTGCATCTCATGTACTGCCAGCATGAAGTGTGATGAGGAGGCACACTGTAATAAAATAGCATACATACAATCTTTAAAACCCAGAACCGCCCCTACCATCACCTTCTTTATTTGGGTCTCTTCCTCTAGTATTTTTTTTTTTTAAGTTTAAGATCATTACAAATTAAAGATCATTACAGCAGAAAGAAATAATGTTTTGCACCCGCGAAACTGCCACACTTATTGCAATGTCATGACACGGTGTTCAGTATATTGTTGGAAATAAATAAACAGCTTTTTATTTGTATTCCAGCACAATGTTGAACAGATTCCACAATGGTGCCATACTTTTCAAATAGTCATTTTCACAGTTACTGAAAAGGGGAGGTAACTTGTGACATACTGTATGGTATGATTGTTTAGGGGGAGCAATACTTATTTTATAAAAATACTTATTTAAAAAATCAAAAAACTGACAATATGGAATAACTATGTTTATCATTATGGTTGAGAATAATTTGTTGTGGGAAAATAGACAGGAAAATGCAAAAAATCAGGGATAAAATGATTGATTAATTTCTTGCTGGTCTCTGCTTCTGTAGATGGCTACAGTCCCGAGACCTGATCAATATTTGGATGTGGTTGGTGTTTTTGTCTGATTTTAATCTGAGCAGAACCAAACTGCAGGGAGCTGAGAGTGAAAGGCAAGAGTAAACGCTGGGAAGAATGCAAACAGGGCAACGCACAAAGCCAGTGGGAAACCGTCACCGCATTAACCCACCACTGAGTGAAATTTGGAGTATTGTTTCTTTCAGTAGAGATTATAGGGAGAATTTAACAAGGAAAGCAAATAGCAGACGTCATTCTGAAACATATGCAGAATTGTCGAGTCGATGAGATTGCTCCTGTTTCTGAGGTCCTGCCCCCCCCATATACAATTAAACTGAGAGAAAAGGAGCATTTGAATGAGCAGAATAGCTATTGATATGTGAGTAACCATATTTTTATGCAATATGAAAATAGGTCACTGAAAAGAAGCTTTGACTGTCTTTATAGAACTATGTTGAATTTATTGGGGAACACTTCAAATAGGAATTATCAAGGCTTACAACAAAAAGCCCCAGGGGTAACAGCTGTTCCCAGCTGTCAGGTCATTAGGCCCCGCTCAACGAGCTTTATCAATGATGAGGTGTATCACTTTCCATGATGTTGTAGTCATAAACAGCAACTTGGCCCTAATTCTCCATTAATCCCATCTATCAGCAACAAACAGCTTGGGTCACAACACTGACCCATACCAATCTGGAAGGGTTTTAATCAATCATCTAACTAGCTGTTGGGCAGGGAATTGGCCAATAATCTCTTAACAGAGCAGCAGTAAAATTCCCCCTGATCCACGTTATTTCCTCATCAGTTTCCAACGCAGAAGGCAAAGCTGACGAGGAACATCTGTTGCTTATTTTTCTTATGTGAGCTTTTTTCTACTGCAGATTTTAATTTCCAGTTATACAATTTCTTTGTATTTGCTAGAAATGTTTCATTCTGTAGCCAATTTATAATTTTATCTAATGTAATAATAACACTTAAATGTAGTTTTTGTGTTTTTAATCTGTGACCGCTTACTTCAACTTTATGGTTTTGTTAATATATATTTCAGGTTTGAAGTTTCTTTCATAATAATTCTTGCCTGTGGAAAACCCCCCACACATCTGATGTTAGTTACAAGCTAGTTCCACTACACCATCGAACCACAAAATACATCTAAATTATTCTTTTAAACATTAGCAATATTTTGTCAACTTAATTATTCTTGTCTATATGGAGGACACTGTGAAGAGCAGTAGATGTTGTTTTTTGCGATAATAAATTGTAATGATCCTCATTTTTAACCCGTCCACAGCTCGGGTAGGAAAGCCACGTTAAAGCTGCAACCTCCAATAAAACCTGGACAATAAACATTAGCAGACAAACAACAAAAAATGTGTGGCTGAAACAAGAGGAAAATCTGGAAAAAAAACCATATTTCCCCCCCCCACCAAAAAAAAAAACAAACTCCCTATTTCAATTCTTAAGCTCCTGTAAAGGAATTCCTGAATGTCTGAGTATGCTGCTGTTGCTGCTGCTTTAATACTGACTCTGGTTTTGTTAGGCAGCAGGGATGTGGGTCCATAAGTTTATATTTATAGTGGCTTGATTAAGTCGCTCACTGTAAATTGGTCAAAATCCTCTGCTAAATAAGCGTTAATGTAAATATTTGGTACTGAGGGCCAGCCCTATCCTGTGGCTAACTATACCATTATATGGTGGTGTCAGGTTTAGATTAAAGAGGAGAAAAGGAGACACCCATTTAGAGTTAGCTGTTTATTTTGCTGCCATACTGGAGTCATCGCTAGGCTTGTGAAGCTGGTGGTAATGCCGTAGTTTTGACCCGGAATATGGTCCCCTGTATGCTCCCTAACCCACAACTTGTCTGGTGTTGGCAGTGTGTGACCTCAACATGTTTAGATCTTTCGAGAACTGAGCACCATGCTGTGTCTTGGCCAGCAACTGAAAGATCCTTGTGTACCCCCTCATTGTCTACTGCTGCAGGGACAAGGAGGGGCAAGAGGGGTGGTGAGAGGTGAGGAGGGAAAACTTGTGGGGCCATAGCAACCAAGACACCAGAACCATAGAGCTAGGATGTTTTTGAAGGCCAACAGCAAAAAGAATACACCCTAAGCCTGTGAGTGGGACAGGAAAGAGTTATAATGTGATATCTGTAAGAGCAGGAAGACTGCTCCAAAGGGTTTCTGTTCATTTGTCCCACAAAAAATACTCATAAACCAAATTACATAGTATATGACAAAAAACCCCGATTTTATCATTATAGTCATTCTATGAATTAAATGATGGTATGCTTGTCCCTTTATCAAAATCTGCCTTTATCTGTGTGTGAAAATATAGTCTATGAACTCATTACCAGTATCATTAAAGATCCGTTTCAATCTTATGACTTTAATATCTAAACTTCTGGATAATAGTTCTGCGCAGACTTCGATATCAAAAACATGGAAGGTACCAATAGTTTATTCCTACAATTTTTTTAAATTTTTTTTTTACAAAACTCACACTATCAGTATGAGATGCGACACTGATTAGACCCAGAAAATCACTCTGTATATTAAAAAAAAACCCAACTGTCATCGATTAAAGCTTGAGCAGTGTGTCAGTTTAGTAGCACAAGCTGAATTCTTTTCCCTGTTTATTTCATTCTATGACCGAAACCTGGAGCCATCACCGATCAACACTGATGCGTAATAAAGCGCGTAATGGTGCGTAATAGTGCAGTCCTTATGTGAGGGATGAAAATGGCTTGTTGTTGCCTCTTAAATGTGATTTATGGTTCAGAAAGATGATTCATATAGAGCATATTATTAAACTACAATCATCGCAACAACAATCAATGAGAACTGAGCCTTGAATGATCGCCACAAGAGTATTATTAGGCGACTTAATTGAACTAATACAACCAAACTACTTATGTTTAAAAACGCAGTTTCCAAACCTTAGTACAGGCTGGAATTTTTGTTTAGTTGTTTCTTTTACTGAATGCATCCAGAGTAAATGGGCAATTAGCAGTCATCTTACAGTAGGAGTTACCTACCGGGGGTTGGTCCGATTCCAGTGTACAGCGTAGCGGTCTGACACGATCTTGGAAGCCGCTTCTTGACCGTAAACACACATCCCAATGACAAAGATGAGGAAGAGGATCGTTTCCACCTGCGACATCTCAGCAGGCAAAGGAAAACGATGATAGTTTGTTCTCTCTTGTGGGTTTAAAGTGCGTGGAATGGTTGTGACGAGACGGAATGTCAATCCCGCGTAATTACGAAAAACAAATGCCACATAAATACAGCTCACTCCGCTGTTTCTTACGGGAGAAAAGCTGGCGAGTTGCCTTAAAAATACGCAGGTCCTGCCCCAGTCAATGTGAAGGAAACTCGCATCTTTAATTAATAGTAGAGACAAACATCCAACGAGGATCTGCCACAGAAATCAATAATCTCCGTAATCACAGCTCCGCATAGCGCTGCCAACTCTCCCCAACTTGCACCGAAATCTCCAAAAGCGGCGTTGCTTCGCGAAAAAAGAGGGGCGAAAAAGCTCACAAAGTCAGTCATTAAATGTTCCACAAGGAGAACAAATCGCAGTCCCGTTTGGCTCCAGCAGTGCGATGGACGCTCGCCCCAACTCAACTCCTCTTGCTCGCTCACTCGTCAAAGGAAGCCAGGAACGTGGGGTCGGAGCATACGTCCCAGGTCCCGATCCACTCGCAGCTGTCCCACCGAACAGACACCAACACCCGCAGTAAATCAGACCCGGTCACCCTCCCTGCACCGAGCACCGGACTCGCCAAACAAGAAGCACTTAAGCGCAGTATGCTGGAGGTATCACACAGGTTTGTAGTGTCTCCGGATCCCGCGGCCATGCACTCAGGGACTAACCCTCCTCCCCGAAACCCTCCAGTACCCCCTTTCTCTCCCCCTTCCCCTCTCTCTCTCTCGCACGCTGCAAAAAAAATGGTCGCCTTGAGTTCCCCATTGAGCTACACTCATTCTCTCACTCAAAGTGTAACTCTCTGACATGGAACCACAAAAGCAGCTTTAAATCGCCGCATGTTCGATCAGGAATACACATGAAATATGATGAAATATGATTTAAAGCGTAATAATTTCAACAAAACTCTATTTATGCCAAAGGAACCACTACTGAGGGTTTCTTAATGAATCAGCATCTGGCTTCATATTTGTTTTTGGTCTGCCACTAAAACATCTCTCTCCCCCAAAAATATGACCCATCAGGTTAGTGTCCATCAGTTTATGTGGCATGTTGAGAACATTTTGATATGATACATTTTCTTACAGTGTAGTACATACAGTTGTATAATCAAAAGAAATCAACATTTGACAGCCTCAGTTTGGAGAATGTCCACGAACCAATGATTGCAGATAAAGACAGACCATAATCTGGTAATTTGGGGTACTGCTCTGAGTCACTTGCTAACGGGAGGATCGTAAACTGCATGCAGACAATGAGAGGTCACCTTTTAAACCATGGTTTCTGTTTTCTGATAGATTTATTCCAACCAAACTGCTGCATTTGGCCATGGTCAGGGTTTTCTCCCCTGTGGACCATCGATCCTTTCAGCACCCTTATGGAGGCACCGTAATGGAGGTTTCCAATTATGTTTACTGTATAATACAAGGCAATATATATGTACTTTAAAGATAAATCAAATGATTCTGTAACACACTAGCACAGTGGCAGAGAGGCTGTCTTGCACAGAAATAGTTTTGCTACATTTTTTTAAACATCCAATCCAACCCAGCTTCATTGATAAAGCTCTTTTAAAATGGCTTTGGCCAACAAAATGCTGTGCAGTTTCATCACTGCTCATAAACAATAAAACATGATGCAGAGCATTCAAAATAGCTTAAAATGGCCACTAAATAGGCTTTCAAGACTGGCTGTGCATGGACTACTGCTGTATTGCCATTCTCCCTACTTTGGCCAAATACTCAACTCAGAATCTCTAAGAGGAAGCTAACATTTCTCATTTGGAGGTTGGAACCATGCCACAGCAGGTTCGCACAGCACCAATACTGACTATGGTTTCATTAACCAGCATGGATGTGGGCCCATAAATTTATATTGAATGCTGTAGGGTTTGGCTGGGGACCCTGAGACTCAGCAGAAGTGCCAAGGTGGTTTAATATAAATGTATTAAATCTGACAAATGGATCTTGCAGTAAAGCCTGATTTGAAAATTAAAATCCAAGCTAGACGATGGAGATATATTCCATAGTATTATTAACCAGGAGATGCTAGTTCAGCCATATTGTGTGACTCAAGAATGCTTGCACGCAAACCTGCAAGCCGCTGTATGTGTGTGTGGGTGTGTGTGTGGGTGTGTGTGTGTGCCTGCATGTGTCACCCACCTCACGCAGAATAATCCTTGAGCCTTAATCACCTCATCTTCCCTACGAAAGTGCCTGTCCTACTTCATTTATGCCTGATATTCGTCTGTGTTCTCCAAGACAATAGAGTCGTTATAAATTAGGGTCAGTGGGGCTGCCAGCACAACACATGGTGGTGCATCTTAATGTTTCTCATGGCCCAAATAAAACAATACTGTAGTTTAGAGTTTGAATATTGCATTATTTCACTGTGAGCGCAGAGCTACAAAATAATTTTCAATTTATTTTCCTTCCAAATTAAAACTATGTGTTTAGGTTGTAACACACATCACTACTAACAGTAGGGCCAGCTGGGCATTTGTGCTTTTTTCCACCCTCTTTTATACGTCTTATACTCACATACACACACACACACACACACTTAAACACTGGAATTTTCTACAATTTTCTAAAACAATTACTTATTAAAACTGTGCTTGTTCCGTGAGTGGACTGTGAAGACAATGGCAAGTATACATAACAACAATTTATTTCTGTATTTGCCTATCATACTATATATGATAGCACTAAATACTTTGTTTTATTAATTCTGGGGAGAATATTGGTAATTTTTCTTATGTAAACACACAATTACTATGTATATTTATGCATTTTAGTGATGCTGGGGTATTTCACATGATAGAAATGTTTTTTTAATATGTATTGGAAACTTACATCACAGGTACCTGGTTGAAACTACAGGAGATAAAAAGAACTCCAGTTAAGCTCTCAAAAGGTTTTCACAGCAATGTTAACCTACTATTTTTTCTTGACCAGCTCATTACTTTCACCTCTTTTTTTCTTTCTGTCATCTGCTGCTTGTGATGCAATGAGGTGGTTTATTCATCTGCCTTTTGTTAGCACCACTTATTACAAAACTTTGGGGTAAACTTGTGGCTTCACATATAGTTCAGCAACAGGATATCACGGTTGCAGTTGAAGACAAATCCCCTCCGGTAAAACAGTGTGGTGAAAAAGAGAGAAGGGATGCTTCTATGTGGGAGGTCTGAGTTATTTCTGTCGAATCTGCATTTATTGGTACGTATTTATCTGTACATATGACCTTTGCAAACACAAATACATAAACTCACACTTGTACCCAACACCCTAATAAAGAGCACACACAGACTTTCTATCTTTTTGTGGACTAAAACCACTCTACATCAATGTTTTTATCAATGTGTTACCTGCATCTATGTAGATAAGTAATGTCTGTGGAGTCTGCCCCACTGAAAGCCTTTCTGACTGAGGGCAGCTGACATTGGAATGTCAGCTATGTTGTTGGTCATGGGGCTTATTTGTCTATACCAGGGCACACAAAAGCAAGTAGTAATAGAGTTTTAGGGGTAAGTAGTTTTTGTAGGTTAGAGTATTCGATCATGTGTGATAGCCTCTGATGGTTTTTTTTCTATTTTCTGTTCAGTTCAAATTCTCAGGGCAGTAATACCAAAGCAGGGAAGCCCGAGCCATCATCTCCCATCTACCTCCTCTATCTCTTTCTGATGATGACCTAGGTATTCCATGGCTGGGAAACATATCAACACAACACATCCTGCCTGTCCTCCCTTCTAGCTGGACAAGCCCACAAAACCTCCCCGGGAAGGTGTTTGATAGGAATCCGGAACCATCTCACTTGGCTCCTCTTGCCTGTGTCTGATTTCCATATTAAGCCCAGCCATTATTCAAAGGCTGCTTGTGCCTGTTATCTCACCTCCTGATCGTATACTCCTTCAGTTACTGCACATAGGCCATAACCCTAGGTAAGGGAATCAACACAATTTGGGGAAAATTAAGTTTGAATTAATGACTCAGCTTTTTACCGTTATTTTTTCTCCTATTTCATTTCTTTTGTTCATGTCATTTGTACTGATCTGTAAGTTTTTGCATTTATAATAGTATTCAGCTTGCTATAATTTATAGTTTGCTTTATAAGATGTCTATGGAATGGGTGGATGATATGAGATCAGTGAGTTGTGTAGCATACATGTTAAGTTATGTTTCCAGTCATTTCTGATGTTTTTTTGTTTAAAACAACATGGCGAAAAACTTAACAAAGTGCTCGGGCAGAACCATTCGATCAACTCAAGTGTTTTTTTTCACTCCTCTGCAAACCAAACCATGGTTGTTGTGTTACTGAGTCTCTTTGGTGTGTCCCATGTCAGTTGCCTGTATACATTAAGTATACAGTATAGAGTCTGTGTGAATCTAGATAAAGTCTATACAAAGGATATGTTCAGAGGATGTAAAGTGCTTTTTGTGAAATATGTGAATGTGGAGACTTGTAATCTATCAGTGTCTCAGTCACAGAATCTGTGTGTCTCTTTGTTTATTAGACTTGAAACCAGATTATATCTGAGCAACTGACACCAACACATGGTTGACTGTCCTAAACACTAAATGAGAGGATGTTATTTCAGTCAAATCAAAACATCCCTGGGAGAGTCACAAACTGTGGAAGGTTCTATGCCTGTCTGTTTACTCATTGGTCATCTTGCTTTCAGTCATCTAGCTCAGTTCTGAAGATGTTGAGAAGTTGTATGTATTGTAGCCTAGTGATTGCACAGTTTAGTTCAAACTCAGGGAGACTTTCAGGACAATAGTAATAAAAACAGGTTAGTTATGCACTGAGCAATTGTACATTTTAATTTTTGGAAATAAGTTAACATGCATTTGTTGATTAGCTTTTCATTTTATTAATTTCAAGATAAGATAAACACTTAAATAACTGAAAATAAAACCTACTATGAATACAGTAAAAGCTAGTGGACAAAACCTTCACCAGGCCAGGGCCCTACTGTTTAAACTGAGGATGATGTATGATTTGGACAGGACCTCATCAGTGAAGGGGACTGAGTTATGGTGGGAGGGGAGAACATATTATCTGTGTTTCTGAAATATCTGATCTACTCTGGGAAGGGCAATGAGATACTTTACAGTAAAGCTATTGGCCTTTCATACACATCCAGAAATTAAACAAGTCATAATGTGGTCAACCAGAAGAGAAAGCCTCAAACCCATCACAGTAACAGTTTATGCAACATCTATGCAAACAATAGAAAAACACCCTCAACACACACATAACCTTGTAAGGTCGTCAGTGTTGGTGTAGATGGTTGATATTTTTTAATAAAATACAGTACTTGCACATTATACAGTATTGCGTTTAATTTTCTTGCAAGAACATGTTGAAAAAGGAATGAAGCAAACAATTCCATTGCCAGCATGTGCTTTACTGTTCCACAAGAGGAACAATGATTAAATTTTAATATGACAGTGAATTTTCCAAAAATGACCAAAACATGATTATAATTATTTGAAGAAGCAACTGATTAAACAGTTGTAGTGACAATAGTTTCTGATGTGTTGTTTTTTCTGCCATATGTCATTTTACAGTGCATCAACAGTTTGTTTAATAAAGAATATTATTTAGATAGGGAGGGCATAGTGTAACTGGTAATCCCAATCCCATAGCACCCTAAATTCCACAATGTGATGGTCAATATTGGAGTGATATAAGGCCACAAAGCAACATCTTAACCCAGCCTCACTTTCGTGACCATCCCCTCTTAATTGCTGCCTGCAGACCCTAGAATTCCACTGGACATCTGATTGGTGATTGGACTGACAAGATGATTTGCACAGAAAGTCCCTGTTTGGTAAAAACACTTCTAGGATGATACAAACATTTGCCGAATGCAAATTCAAAAGCTGGAACTGTCATATGTCACTGATTTGCTCTGTCGCGTCTTTAAGAGTCATCAGGTGAACCAAGACATCTTCTCCATGAGGTGAACCCACACCTGCAAAACATTTCATTGCCAATTAAGTGAAAGAATTCACCATCATACAGGATATGGCAGCCTAAATACTTCATATGATGACAGTTTTCTCAAGTCTAGGAAGTGACATCAAACATATTATTTGACCCAAAAGTCTATTTTGAAATGTGTGCCTGAGGTTCCATTGTTTTGTATGTGTGTGTGTGTGTGTGTGTGTGTGTGTGTGTGTGTGTTTGGAAGGGACAGGGGGGCATCTGGGATCATACAAGTACGGTCACTGTGGCTTAGTATACTGCTCACAAAAATTAAAGGAGCACTTTAAAGAAACACATTGGATACATCAGATCTCAATATGAAGTTGGATATCTATACAAATAACGAAAGGGCAGTGTCTTAGGAACAAAAGCATGCCAAGTCTTTTAATGGAAATAAAAGTTTTTAGCCTACAGAGGGCTCAGTTGTGTAGACACCATAAAATCAGAGTGAAATGAAGATGTGGCAGGCTAGTCCATTCTTTCCAAAACTTAATTTCTGCAACTCAAAATGCTTTTCAGTATCTTGTGTGGCTCCCACGAGCTTGTATGCATGCTTGACAACGTCGCGGCATGCTCCTAATGAGACGACGGATGGTGTCTTGTGGCATTTCCTCCCAGATCTGTGTGAGGGCATCCCTGAGCTGTTGTACAGTCTGAGGAGCAACCTGGCGGCAGGGATTTGAACCAGCAACCTTCTCATTGGGTTGAAATTAACCAAAAGCTATCTTTCAGTGATTCGAATAAAAGATTATTTAAAAAAGAAAAAGCTCCACTGGAGACAGGTTCCACAGACTATGGGAGTCTGTAGAAGTCTCACCCTACCAAGTTTTTCAGCGTGTTTATATATCTACGAAAAGACACATGTCATCATGTGATGTCACATTATATCATACAGTATATATTCAGGTTTTTTATTTTAAAAACTATACATTTTCTAAGCAGTTATACACATATCCTCTCGTGTGGACTACATGCAAAAAAGCACTAAACATAAATGGTATCAACTTTATTCATTTCTATAATCCTACCTCCTCCCAAGATCTGTTCTAGTTTGCCTCCAGAGTCTGGAGGCACCCCCGCCAGGGATGTGTACTCTGCTCGCTGCTCTTTGCTATGCAGACCCAGGACTATGCACCAACCTCTAGCTACATCCTCCAGTTCCAGCTACATCATTGGAGACAACACCAACAGCCGTGGGGCATCACAGATAATGAGACCAAATACAAGAAGGACGTGACTGTCCTACTGAGCCAGTGGTGTCAAAACCTCTTTCTCATTATGGGGAAAACAGCAGAGACTGCAGTTGACTTCAGGTGAGGACACCCACAGCACCAGCTACTGACCACCGACGGTGTCAATGTAGAGAGGGTATGCAGCATGAAGTTCTTGGGATTGCACATCACTGAGGACCTCTTTTAAACCACTAACACCACAGCAAGAAGAACCAAGAAGGTCCACTTTTATTCCCCATCCTGTGTTCCTTCAACCAGTGAACCATCGAGAGTATCCTCACCAACTGCATCACAGTTTAGCTTGGAAACCGCACTACCTCCTGCAGAAAGCATTGTGCAGGGAAAGTAGCCAGCAAGGTAGTCGGTAGCCTCTTTCATTGACATCTACCATACCAACCTCACCTGCATAACCATCAGCATGACTGATGAGTGCTCCCACACATTAGCCCTTTCCACACCAGCCCTTCAGTCCACTGCCCTCAGGGAATAGGTTCTAAAGTCTCTGGGCCCGCTCCACCAGACTGGTGAACACCTTCATCCACAAAGGATGCTGAACGCTGTTCACTACGTGCCCCCCCACCCCCGCAAATGGACTGTAACACACACCCCTTTGCATGAACCCTGACATGGACTGACACACAAACCTCTTACAAGAGTTGTAGAATGGACTGTCACACACTCACACACAAATACCCCACACAAGAACCTTACCCAAATTGTATTACATATCGCTGTAATGTTAGAATTACCCCCGATCCCAGATGTTGCATTGTCTACGATACATCCCGTTGCTCCCCTTTTTTGTCTTCCTCACTTTATGTTCCCCTCTTAGAAGCAAGAAACACCATTTCTATTCTCTGAATGTAATGCATAATGGGGAGCTGACAAAGAAATATCCTTGAATAAATGTATTTGTATGCGTTAAGATATAATTAACAAAACTGCACATGTTTGAACAAAGTATTTTTTAGGTTTGAATAGGAAAACAGACAATGCTCACTACTGAGGAGCTTATAACTGTTGCAACCTGGACCTGTGGGTGAGCAATGGAGGCTCAGCAGGCATAAACTAGTTGACCACAAGGCTTCCTTTGTCATGAAGACAAAGGAAAGCACCGGAACTCAAAATGTCCCACAAGCCATCAGGTGTGAAAAGCTGATCCAACTGTCACCACTGGCTGACTGTGGCCCAAAGCTCTGAGATCATCAGATCATGTGTTGCATTCCATTTATCTTGGAAGTCAGACCTGGGAATGACCTCACAGCCAACCTTTCATGGTTCAGTTCTCACAATTCTTTTGCTTGCCTTGTCCCAATATAAACAATTTCAGGACAAACATGCAGTCCTGCAACGTTCAATCACAGTGACTGAAGAGGAACCACAAAACACAGAAAGTAGCCTAGTTTTTTCTCTCGGCGTAATTATTTATTTACAAAAAGTATCGAAAGGCGAGTGCTCTGTTTACTACCCACGGGGCCATCTTTGAAAGTCAACTCGGGGTAGTAAGAAATATGTGACTTTCTGAGTAGGAAATCTGACATCGGGGGCATTCCAGCTGAAACTTCGAAATTGGAACTTGGAAATTCTGACTTCCAAGTACAAATGGAATGCAGCATGACCTAATTTACCTCCACTCTCTTTAACACTCCCAAGGAGCTGTGGAGCTGCAGCTGTCTCAGGCAGCCTGCTAACAAAAGCAGCTACGCTACCCTTCCTCAGCGACATGAGAGCCTATAGAGGAATGACAAAGATACTACAAGACAAGTTCAATTAGCCATTAGACAGAAGGTTTGCAGGTTAATCTTCTCAGGAACTGGAGCAACTGCTAACAAGCCACTTGAAAGGAATGACCAGTCTTCCTCCAGTGTTAGCCACTAGGACTGCACAGTAAAGACTGCTTCCAAATGGAATTGAAACTTTTCCAATTTTGGCTTTACCTTCATGATCAACAGCTGAATGAGCAACATGCAGGCATTATCATCTCTCCCTTCAGGACTGGTAACACCAACTGGGCCTAGTCTAGCTAAGATAAACAAGGAACATTAATATGTATTTGTGTTGTAGTGAGTTGTGGTCAGATTGTATGTTTACCTTTATTCTTGTTAATAAATGTCTTCTATTCCTTCATCAAAACTTGTGTTTGGTTACTAATTGAACTTGTTTTACATATCTCAGTAATGCCTCTACAGGCTCACACATCACTGTTGTGGGGCAGTGTAGCTGCTTTATTTGCAGGTTGCCTGAGTTAGCTGTAGCCTGCAGGTCCACATTTGGAAGTCCTTGGGAGTGGTGGAGAAGGTAAACGAGGTAAGGGCTAAAAAAGCTGAGCAGAGCCTTTCTAAGACCTGATGACCTCAGAATCACATGCCAAAATCAGCCAGTGGCAAATGTGGGATCAGGTTTTCACACACAAAAATATTAATCTCTTTTATATCAAACCATTCAGCTGTTTGGGTCAAATAAAAACAATATTAGCTGTAAATCCTCACGAGGATGTCTTAAAGTGATAAACCAGATGCAACTCCTTAGACTTCCGAGGGAGCCACATTTCCTGTCAATAGGATCATTCAGCAAAATGTATGGTGACAGACAGAGGTTGTGTTGTCCAGAACTGCAGTCCCTTTCATAGACACACACTCCTAGACAATTAGATTTGTGTGACCTACAAACAAACACGTGCATTCACATACATACTGTCTGCAGTGGTTCATATCACACACAACATGTATATACATGTACACAATACATTAAATAAGTGGTGAATTCAGCTGTTCAAGTGTGAAGAAAATAGTTTTCCTGAAATATTTTACTAGCATTTCCATTGGTTACTGTCAATCACAGTAATTTAGCATGCACTCATATTCCAAAAAAAATCAAATTTCCACTCTTCTTCTGGTAGATGACGTGCAGAGAGCAAAAGATTACAAGTAGATAAAAGACAGAAAAAGTAGCAGAAGTAAGAAGCTGTCCAGAACTGTTAATGTAATTATAAACAGGAAACAAGACAGCTATTGGAATGATATTAATCTGTGGAAGACGGGTGGTTGAGGGCTTGTGATTCCGGAGATATGCTACTTGTAGGACTTGGTCAGGTTTTTGAGAACCTTCAGAAAATCTGTTTTTGTTGGCTAGATTTATAGACATTTTGGTTATACAAATTTGAATGAATTAATTAATTTTTTTAAAAATTACTTCAGTACAGTTACCTTACCTCCAACAGACCACGTGCCACCATTCATCTATCAATCTATAACTTCCTCTTTTAAACCCTTCTACCACAAACCTAATCCTTAATATATCAGGAATTTCCACAACTCACGATCTGAATAATACTTATATTAACACAATAAACATAACCTGACGTTCAAGATCGCAACCTGTAGATGTGTTCCTGTAAATCTGCTGACTTCCTAGAAAAGAATAATCAAGAGATTGTAATGCCAGCCTTCAGTTTGGAGAGGGAGAGGGGAAAAAGGTGACATTTCTGAAACAACCAAAATCTTATCGGGCTTCTTTACTAGTTTTAGTTGAAGGGTGGCGACTGACAGTTAATATTATGGTAAATTAAGAAATTAATCAGTGATTAAGTGATTCTGACAAAGGGAAGGATTCAATTTCCATGTAGATTTCAGTGTACACCTGATGGTAAAAGAGTTGATTTATCACAGAGGCCATTAATCAGCATGTCTAACTCTGCCACCCCACCTATCCATTATCAGAAAGAGCACCAGATGCATGAATTACACACTGGTCAGATTTGCCCTCAGCTCCAGGATGGACCACTATGAAGAACAAACTAACATGGACACACAAATCTTGTTTTTATTGTCTTTAGCATGGATTTATCATCACATTTTTTGTTTATCCATAATATGTGTGTCATTTCTGACCTTCTGCCTTGAACCCTTTTCAAAGGCCTGTTCACAATAAAACTTTCCAGACATAGCCTTGAATCGATTTTACCCTTAGAAATCCACCTCACAATGAACACATACAGAGAAAAACAGGACGTCTGCTTTGCTGATGTGCAGAAGAGATGACCCTGACCTGTTCCTTATTCCACAGCAAAGTACGAATTGATTTTTTTAAAGGGTTTTTGATGATCATTTCATTTTTGAGGCCCCATCCTACGATAACGTTAGGTTTTGGTATTAAAAACAAAACTTTGCATTGTGAAGAGTTACATTGATGTTGAAGCAAGTATTGGCATTGTAAAATGTTAAAATGAAAAATAACATGCGGACATTAGAGAAAAAAAACATATTTTTGTGGATATTTTTGTATTATAACATGTTTTATGATGCCAGTCTTTCGACTGTCTGTTTTTCAGTTTCAAATTTTGGTCTTCAGCTTCGGTTTCAATTATTTTCGGTTTTTGAATGTCATGGCATTTAGCGTCAGTATTTAATTGTTGAATGAATGAATGAATGAATAAATAAATAAATAAAAATTGGAGCCAAGACCTTGTCCAGACAGACTAGCAAAACCAGAAGAAGGTCTCCCTTATTATTAAGCTCACCGTGACTTTCTTTGGAGAAGCATTCATTGGTGCGTTCATTAAAGAATTCTTGACAGGTGTTGCGTCATGGTCAGGTTTTATTCTCTGGAATTATATTCAACCATGTTATTCAATGCAGTAAAGATATAGTGTGATTTTGTGTCATAATATAATGAATTTTAACTTGTCTCCGTCTATGGGAAACGTCCACAGTTAAATAGAGATAATACCCAATTGTACCTGTCGGTAGAAGTGGGGGTTGACCTGTTTTTTTGAGATAAGATGTGCCAGATGCCTGGGCACCCCTCCCCTTCCCCCCATTTCCTGCTTCCACTTGAACTCATTGTGTGTGAAGGGTTTAAAAGCCTCCGTCTTTCTTTGTTAGAATCAGTTCCAGTCCCACATCAAGATGATTGACCAGTAGAAGAGACCAGGAGAAGACTTGGAGGTTCTCTCTATTTTGTAGACATGTTTCTCAGACTTAGCATTTACATTTAATAAACGCTGTTCCAGAAGTTTAGGACTTTTTTATTGACTTCCTGTTTTATTTTGTAGCATGTTTTCTTTTGCCCTCCTGATTTCCTTTCTAGTTTTCCTCCTGCGTGATTGGGAATCTGTGAACCTATGTCTGATTGCATTGCCTTCTTTTGTGCATTTATCCTGTCCTCTCTCCCTTCTGAAACTTCTAGCTTAATTGGAGACACTACACACTGATTCAGGCTCTTACTAAACTGTGTCACCTTCAGCTAATAAGTGAAGTGGCTGTTTGAGGGCAGTGGCAAGAAAAAGGAAAAGTCCAGTTTCCTCCAATTGTGACCTAAAAAATGGTCTCTACATGTATCCATTGTTTTATAGTTGTCCTAAATTCTAGTTTATGCATTAGTGTGTAAAATGTGGAAAAATAATACTTTGTTGCTGACATACAGAGGAGGAGAGAGCTTTTTTTCAGCACCAAAACTTTTTCAGGAATTCAGTGCAAGAGGGAACTCTGATGCTCCACAGTTGCCCGAAAATGCTGTGGTTTATTTTGAATATGCTTTAATGACTGACAAGGTAAATACATCTGCTGCAAAAAGGATCTTCTTTTCCTAGTGTGCTGTAATTGCTATCTGGTATCTGAGCTTGTGATGTAATTTTTGGTGGAAGCAGCGGCTGGTCTGACAGAGTTGACAGACGAAACCATGAGTTGTGGTTAAACAGGGCTTTTAAAGTTGGACAGGAAGGACGGTATCATAAGGTATGTGATATAAATTACCATATTTAAATAGCCAATTCTTTCTTACTGTGTCACCTTTATTGACCCCTCAGTTTCAACAATTTAGAAATGCCATGAAGGTTTAGAACCTCTAGAATCTAGAGGTTACTAACAAAGGTTATATTTATTTACAGTCACCCATCTGTAAATGATAATGGAAGAAGCAACTGAACTGTAACATGGGTTTGTTTGAAGCAATTTATTTCAAACATGTTTTGGGATTAAAGAAGTTAATTTCCATCTGATGTTTACATCTATACATCTCTTCTATTTACATTACATTTCAAAAAGTAACAACTGCAGTTACCCTAACATTATATGCACTATTGGATGATAGTGCCTTGATATTTGTCTTAAGTCATTTAATCCTGCTAATAATGTTTGAAAGTACATTTAGATACAACATTTCTTTACCTCATCTATTAACACTGATGTCCTTAAACCCCCACAGATCACTTCCTGAATCCAAATAGCATTTTGCATTTTAAATGAGTCACATGGTTACACAGAGAAAGGTTTATAACAGGATTCTAATTCAGGATGCAATAACAGTTGAAAACAAGGATGGACAGTAAACATGATCAACAATCCCACGAATTAGCTAAAATCTATCATCTATGTTTGAAGCCCTGTGGTTGGTTGTAATTTTACCCGTTACTTCCATATGATGGGAAACCTGCAACTTCTTCTCCATCCGACCAAGTATTCGTCAGTATATTCTAACTATTCATTAAAAAAGCACATATAAAAGACTCCCCAGGGCTCGTGAATTATTTTTCCTTTTCAAAAACTGACTTGGGTCATGGCATAAACACGTTTACTGGTGCTTATTGCTTATACTTATTCTGTGTTTGTGATGCAATATTGTTATCCTTATGCTGTGTTATCAGTGTTTTCAGTGAATGAAAGAGAGGAAAATCTGTCTTGCTTGACTCTCAGTGTCACTTTAGATAAGATTGTTATGTTCTGTCACCAGAGAGGGAGTGCGGAGGAAATAAATGGGATACAAGATGAAAGAGAAATCTGAAGGAAATAAATGTGGTGACCTAAGTAAGAAAAAAAAGACAGAATTACTAACAAAACAGTTTTTTTAGTACTACGATTGTAAATTACCACTCGATCTGACAAAACGTACTGAGGCTGCAGCTGTAGAAGAAGGCAAGAAAAATAGAGGGTGAAATTTACCAAAAAAAACCCCTCTTTGATTACCTGTCAGGGCTCCTGGATGCTAAAAAAGTGGCCCCAAAGTGCACACTTACCCAAGGCAAGAGGAAGATCTTGACCTGGAAGGAAAGCTGTGCTGCCCAGAGGAGTCAACCTTTTCCTTCGACGTCAGAGAGCCCAGGTGGCAGAACGGCCGAGCGGACATCAAGCTGGAAGGAGGTGAAGCCAAAAGACCCGAGAGGGATAGTGCAGAGGGTGATTCGGGCAAGGAAGGAAGAGAGCAGACAAGCTAGGTCAGTTGCTACGAAACAACAGGGCAATCTGAATCTATAAATGCACAACTATATTTATGTGCATGTTAAGCACACAGAAGATGAGATTTCTGTTTGTAATTTGCAGCTTTGAATAATGAACAAAATGCAAAACTCAACTACAATTTTCAAAAACCATTTTACATGGAAAAAAGAGCATCATTCTGTCAAAAAAAAAGAGCGGCCACCATTTTGGCTTTGACCCCTTCAGGATGTATTATACAAATATTGAGTGATTTTATATATATATAATATGGGATGACAATGCAGGATTTTTAACTGGCTGAAGGAGCAGACTAGTGTTTGCATGTTTTAGGTGTGGAAATACAGTAAGTGATCTGTGTTGTCATTCTATAGAACAGTGAGGTTAGGAGGGTACAGAATTCTTTCTAAAGCTCAGCTGGAAAACCACCTAGACCTGGGGCTTTATGATCTGGCATATGTTGACAGATTAAAGCCCCCTTAGAAAATAATAGGGAACATAAACCATGGCTGCTGTTGATGACTATACTGTAAAAGGAACATCAGTGACTTAATATATGTTTACAGCAGTAGGCCAACTACAATTTTTCTCCCTGCTATTCATCAAGACATCTAGACAACAGACAAGAGACATTCAGCAACACTTTTGGCTTCCCATTTAAGTCTCGTGAAGATGTAAAAATTTCCTGCCAAAACATAGCTTCCACATCCATCACATCAGAAGCTCTGTGACGTGCCTATATGTTAATACTTTAGTCTGAAGTGTGACCACTTGGTCACAATTTCCTCTACTCGACCCACTTCTCTATGTCCACTCAAGCCCCATCCCACCGTGGGCACCACGGTTCGTGTGTTCTGTGCGAAAATATCTTAAATGTGAACTATTGCTGTGTTTGGGACAGGGTATACATACATTTTTCATGATGGATGGAGGGGTGTTGCCTTACGTTTTTTTAATTGCTTTAAGATGGACAACTGTGCACCAATAGATTCTATAGAGAACTGATTCTACAAAGACTTGGCTGAGGAATTGAGGAATCAGGCCCCTCTCCCATAGCTTTTGAACAAAGTACATGATATACATTTATATTATTTGCAGTTTGAAGCTGTCAGTCTGTGGGTCACTATTGCAAATGCAGTTGCTGTGTTGTTTTATGTTGACCAAACAATGAATGTTTATTTACCCAATGAAATTGTACCTGTACATTTTGCCTGCTCTCAGAACACAAAAAAGTAAGGTCAGGTTCTAAGGTGCATCCTGGACCTGATTATTGTCTTACGCACGATATATTACGGTACCGTCAGTATCAAAAACGGTTACACATTTACCAGCTTTGAAGAGAAAAGTGAATACAGATGATCAGACAGGAGGAATAAATAAAGAAGGGGAATAGAGACTGTATGCCTGCAGTATTAAACTCACACTAACTACAATGCTTCTTGATGGTTACGAGAGATTTTCAGGGAGAGAGGTCCAAAGTGAGTGCAGGTATGGCCTTGTCCAAGGATTACTGGGTACGTCCCAGTTGTCTCGCAAAGGCTTTGGAACTCAGGTACACTCAGGGACGAGTGAATGGGGCAGGCAGAGATTAAGTGACCCTGTTGGCCACAGCACAGACTCAGCAGCAGGAATCCTGAGGCAAAGACAATTGTCAATCCTAAGAGGAAACCAGGGAGTGTAGATCAGTTCCTCACAGGTGGACAATTTGCCCAGAAAGTCCTCAGCCTTGAGAGCTGAAACACTTCATTGAGTCATTCTAACGCACAAGTTACCACTGGAAAAGACCAAACACTCTGCTCAGCTGCCGAAAAAGGGCTGCCAATCATCACGTTCTGCTACGGTGTGCTGGTGCGTGAGCGTAGAAAGAGCCAGAGGATGTCAACACCGCCCCCTAGGGACAGAGCAGGGCAAGCACACGAAAAGGGCAACAAAAACACCCCGAACGCAGAATCATGACTGTGGTGTTGTTGTGGTAAGAGGCAACATGTTAAGATTATGTACTTGTATGTCGATTTATTGGTTGATTTAGTAAAACCAAGACAAATTCTGCATCCCAACTATAACCTGTTTTTAGTCTAATATTAGTAGTTCATGGATTAATTGTGGTGTTGTTAAACAAATAATGATAAATAAAGTTGTATTCCATAAAAATGTTCATTCTCAAATGCTCAAAATGCTTATTGAAAATCAAATGATGAAGAGTGGATGAAAAGTTCCTTTAATATTATATACGCACCATATATGCATTATATGTGTATTTCAAGTTTAATACACACTAAGATGTATGGTGGGAGATTTACTTAATGTTTCCCAGCCTCTTGTGTTCAAAATGATTATTTTTATATATAGAATTTTCATTAAGAAAAAAAAAATAGGATCTGGGTTATATCCTATTCAAGTCAGTTAGTGTTTTACAGTCAAGACTGCAGTTGCCTGTCAGTCACACTGGCCACTGCACCATTTTAAAATTATTAAAGATGATCAGAACTAAGTTAACAGGGCTGGCCACACTTAGTTGTCAGCAAGAGATGGCGCTTCCTGTGAATGACCAACCAGCACTTTTACTCTTGACCCACCGCTGCTACTGAGCAAGCAACAGTAAGGTGTCTTGTTCCTGATTATTCCCAGTCACAGACCCACAGTGCCTCCGTGTCTGTATCACTTGTGCCGACCCAGATTCCCCTAGATATGACGGCGGTCACACAAAACACAAATGTACATCATGTTTGAGCAGAGGCTTCAGTCAAAACAATAAATGGGTGTTGTGTGAGAACACAGCACAGCACAAAATACACACTCTTGGCTTGATGTTTTCATTGTGCAACCTCTTTTACAGAAATGCATCACACAAATACATTTGGCATAAAACAAAGGGAGAATTACAATTGGGACAAAATTCAATACAAGTGGGAGGTGTGCCCTAAATAAAACGTGAACAAAGCAATTATGTCACTTTGTGACAGCTGTCACTGTAAAGTAAACAAAGGAAATAACATGTTATTGTTAACATGTCCTGTCAGAAGACATGAAGATAAAAAAAATGCAAGTGAGCAACAATCAAATCTCTCAGTACGTGTCATAGAAACCCATTTCTTTAATTAGTCACTAGCCAATAAAACAGTAGGAAGTTTAAAAGACAAATACAAAAAAGGAGCACAGAATGACAAAAGTTAGTCCGAGACAGAAGAAAACACATCTGCAATGTAGCCAAAGGTCTCCAGTCTAATTTGATGAATAAGAAGCTGAATGCGTTCATAAGTAACAGTCCGTGACATTAGGCAACCTCAGAAAATATAAGAAACATTGTAAAACATACAGCCACTTAATTTAACTTGTTTTTTTCTTTCAGTGCCAGGGGCAAAATGCATAGTTTAGTATTTTATCTAAATTCTGAGCTAATTGAAATTCATTTTACCACTTTTTGTCTTGTTTCATGTCTTTTAACATTATTTTTAGAAGAACCATCAATATTTTGACTATATTTCATGCGGAATACCAGAGCGGTCAGTATCTGCAATAAAATTATTCATATCATATATCAATGACATCTGTAGAGTATCACAATTACTGGAATGTTTTATTTGTCGACAACACCAATATTTCTTGCATAGTATATTTCTTCTTACCGAGTATATGAAAGAGGAGGTCTGGGAACCATATGGGGTGATGGGGGAAATAAACACCCCCACCAACTTTCATTTCCTTGCTGCTTCCACATGGTGCTAAAGGACTAGCTTCTAGTAGTTTAGCCTCTATTTTCAGCTTTATCTCCTCTGAAAACTGCAGTCAAGCACAAACAAGACTGCCACAAGGGTTTAGAAATGGAAACACATAAAAAAATAAGCTAAGATGATAAGATAGCAAATTTTGACAGTAGGCCACATTAGGAACTGGTCAGTGGTAAATAATGCTGGCATCTTCATCTATTTCTTCCACTCATTAGGTGTTAATAAAGCAGTGATGAAAAACTTTAGAAGTACTGATGCTTACAAGCATTTGCATAGGATAAAGGTTAAGGTTGGTTACACACCGTCATGAGACTGAATGTACATTTTTGAAGGCAGACATGATTTCTAGCAAGTCAGCTAGCGGCATGGGTGTTGGGTCAGCAAAGAGAAGACTTTGGTAGTGATGCTTAACCATAATTGTCAATGAGCTAATAGTTTGTTAATAGTTCCAGACAGTTTAATGAAAAGATTTATTGAAAATTGTAGGGAACAGCACAGAAAGAATCGCATACACCACAAGACTACAGGAGGGCAAAGTCCAAATAAACACAAGGCAAATATTATTAAACAGGGACAGAAGGTAGCAAGAGAAGAGAAGTTCAAGGCGGGCATGAAGCACTACCAATCTGGCAAGGCATGAATATCCAGCAGTTGCCCACTATTGAAGGGATACTAAAACACAGGGGACAGAAGATACTGGTGTGCATCTTTTGGCCAGAAAAGGTTGGAGCAAACATGTTTGCCAGTAGACAAGTGGGTCCTCTGATCTGGCCAGCGGTAGGTTGCTCATAAACCACTACACTTCTACTGTTGCATCTGCAGTAGCATTCCTTGCCCTCCTTGCATCTGATGCATCTCAGTCCAGTGTTTCCCAAAGGTTAATATCTGAAAGACAAACATAAGCAAAGCAGAAAAAAAATCATGGCAAAATACATTTAAATAAAAACAGGCTCATGGAACATATATTATGTTACTGTGACCTTGCTTTGTGTTCCTCTGTTTAACAGCCCCTCCATGTTTGGCAGTGAAATGTCTAATCATGGAGGAAGCATCACCATGCACCAAACCTGAACAGAAAGTAATTTGCAAACAAACAGCTATTAATTGATATACATGGAAGAAACACCACAGTTAGAGTTGGAATTTGCTGAATATGAAACTTTTTTCGTGCATCCCACCTACATTATCAGCAGTGATCAGGATGAAGTGTTAATAATCCAATTCAACATCTGATGTGGTAGACCACCCACACACAGGTAATACACAAATGAATACAGAGACAATGCAAGGTGAATGAACGTTGAACAATTTAGAATAATTTTATATACTTATGGTTCAGTTCCAACAACAACAAAAAACAACAAAAAAAGGATGTGCTGACACACTTACCCTTTAGGGGTACAGCTAAGTAGAGAGGGGAAACTATGCCGAATAGCTGTGGCAGGACAACACGACTACTACTACTTCTACTACTACTACTACTACTAATAACAATAATAATATTAACCAGGCCATCCCTACAACTGGACCATCACCAGATGTGCTGACTGTGGGAACATACAGGGTCTCCAATGAGCCCTTAAACTCCTTCACTCCTATATATTTTTCTGAGGCGTCATCACTAATTCAGAAATCCAAGTCCACCACGTGTCTTTTAGATCCCATCCCAACACACCTGTTGAAGGATGTTTTACCATTGATAGGCAGTTCTATCCTGGATCAGATCAATTGTTCTTTAGTGACAAGTTATGTACCCCCGTCCTACAAGGTGGCAGTGATTAAGCCGTTGCTTAAAAAACCATCACTGGATCCTGACGTATTAGCAAATTATAGGCCAATATCCAACCTTCCTTTTATCTCTAAAATTCTAGAGAAGGTGGTGGTGACTCAGTTACTGGAGCACCTGCAGAAGAACAGCCTGTTTGAGATGTTTCAGTCAGACTTTAGAGCTCATCACAGAACAGAAACGGCACTTCTTAAAGTCACTAATGATCTTCTCATAGCTTCAGATCATGGACTGGTCTCTATGCTGGTTCTGCTGGACCTCAGTGCAGCTTTTGATACAGTTGATCACAGCATCCTGTTACAGAGACTGGAACATGTGATTGGCATTAAAGGGACAGCACTAGACTGGTTTGGATCGTATCTATCTGATAGATACCAGTTTGCCCATGTCCATGGTGTTCCCTCCTCATAGAGTAGGGTTAGCCATGGAGTTCCTCAAGGTTCTGTACTTGGACCGATCCTCTTCACCTTGTACATGCTTCCCTTAGGGAACATTATTCGACAGAATGGAATAAATTTTCATTGTTATGCTGATGACACTCAGCTTTATTTATCCATGAAACCAGAGGAGACAGAGAAGTTAGTGAAGCTCCAGACCTGTCTTAAAGACATAAAGTCTTGGATGTCTTCAAATTTCCTTCTCCTTAACTCAGGAAAAACTGAGGTCATGGTGTTTGGTCCTGAACCTCTCAGGGATAGATTAGATCACATGATCACTCTAGATGGTATCTCATTAACATCTAGTCTCTCTGTGAAGAATCTTGGAGTAACTTTTGATCAAAATATCTCCTTCAACTCACACATTAAATTCTCTAGAAGCACCTTTTTTCACCTGTGGAACATCACAAGGATCAGAAAGCCACTGACGCGGCATGATGTTGAAAACTTAATCCATGCATTTGTTACTTCCAGACTGGACTATTGTAATTCTTTATTATCAGGGTGTCCAAACAACTCTTAAAGAAGCCTCCAGGTGATCCAAAATGCTGCAGCCAGAGTTCTGACAGGTATTGACAAAAGAGATCACATTACTCCTGTACTGGCATCTCTTCATTGACTGCCTGTTAAATTTAGAATAATTTTTAAAATCCTTCTTCTGACCTACAAGGTCCTCAGAGGCCTAGCTTCATCCTACCTGAAGGAGCTAGTGATACCTTACCAGCCCAATAGACCGCTCCGCTCACAGAACGCTGGTCTACTTGTGGTTCCCAGAGTTTCTGGGAGTAGAATGGGGGCCGAGCATTTAGCTACCAGGCCCCCCTGCTATGGAACCAGCTCCCTGTCCAGGTACGGGAGGCTGACTCCATCTCTACTTTTAAAATTAGGCTTAAAACCTACCTCTTTGAAAAAGCTTATTGTTACTAATTCTGTAGTTCCAGTTACTATTATAGACAGACAAATTATCATACTTAGGGGGTCATCTAATCATTAGGTCACATCTTAGTTGTGCTGTTATAGGCCAAGGCTGCCATGGTCCAAAAACATGATCACCTGACAAGCCTCTGTCACCCCACTGGGTCATGGTTTCCTCTCCTCTCCTCCTCCTCAAGTACTAGTGATGTGTAGTTTCTTGTGTAGTTTTCCTGCCCCCCCATCTGTATTGATTTACAGGTATCGCCGCCTTCAGAGCTGCATAATGACCTCCGACCCCGTTGACCCACTCAACCGACAGCTTACTCCATATAATGTATTTTTGTATGTATTTCTATGCTCTATGCCCATTCTCTCCTCTCCTCTCCTCTCCGCTCCTCTCCGCTCCTCTTCTCTCCTCTCCTACCTATTCTATCTTTCTATCTGTCCTACCCCTTCTCCTCTCTCTCTACCCAGGCCCCATCAGCAGGAGGGTCCCCCTACATGACCCTGGTCCTGCTCAAGGTTTCTTCCTGTTAAAGGGGAGTTTTTTCCCTTGCCACTGTTGCTTGTTGGGGGTCAGGCCCTCGGATTCTGTAAAGCGCCTTGAAACAATTTTGATTGTAAAAGACGCTATATAAATAAAGATTGATTGATTTGAAGTCAATACAAAAATTCACCAAAATAGATATATACAAAGATACAAACCCAAACCACAAAAATAAGGAAACATACATAGGTTTAGTAGAATCTCACACTCCCCAACACCCAACAGGTCAAGATCTGTCTAAACACAACCAAACCACAGTTCACTGTTAGAAAAGGATCTAAATAAGAAAAGCAGAAGTGCTACTTCCCAACTCAATTGAGAAGGCACTAAAAAGCTAACAAGAAAAGCTAACAAAAACCAAGAGGCAAGGGAAGATAAACAGTGGCCCAACACCAGGCAAAAGAAACAAAGCCAACTTTTAATTACATAAAGAGTAGCAGAGAAATGATTTTACATGTTTTACCTGGGTAGTTTGCTCTTGACTGCAGCATCAATTTACCATAGCTGATGGCAGCTAATCAGGAGGAGGCCACCTAAATTCAGCACACCAGACTGGAGTGATCACTACCACACCAGGACACCACGGCTTCGGCAGAGGAGAAACAGGGTGCCTAACCACAAAGCTGAAGCATATGATAGGCCTTCATCACCCATAAATCAGCTGCATCAGCAACCAGAACAACCTGGGAAATGCAGAAATGCAACAGTCATTTAGAAACCATCTGGATACAAACGCAACATCAATAATAACAGCAACAACTCCCCGACAGGAACTCACAAATTGTGCATTTTGAATGGATATAAGGAGTTTAGGTGCTCAAATCTCAACCAATCAGAATTTAAAGCAGCCATTGTCAGTGATTCATGTGCTTAGACCGTGAACCAGCAATGGTTCATTTAGGACACAAAGCCGTTTCTTCTTAATACGTTATTGTATGAAGGCTTCTTTTTTTGAGGCCGGTTTTTAAATTTAAAGCAAATTCTAACTGCATTAAATCTTGACCTCTTCATCATCACATGTCAAGAGCAACAGAAAGCAACAAAATTTAACAAATGATATTCATTGACTTTTGACTTTCAAAGGTTTTCTTTCAATATTAGTATTTTTTTTAAAGGTTAATGCATTTTATTACTTGCTAAAGAACTTTGTGCAAGTCTGTAAAAAAAACAAAAAAACAACAACTCTTAAGCTCAACTGTGCTGATCCTAGAGCAGGAAAGCTGGATCCTGTCCAGTCACACATAGACAAGCCTGCTAAACACTCCAGACTGAGGTGACGAGTGATAGAGTTGAACATAGTTTAATTAATGGTGTCTATCCAATGTCAGACTCATCATGCCAGTGACCTACAGCCACAGGAGTTATTGATCACACTCTCCCCCTGACACGTGTCCAGTCAGGTTATGCTCATTGATCTTGGTCTGTGACAATACTCCAGATGCAATATCCAGCCAACTGTCCACCCACACGTTCCTAATATTTATTTTTTACTAAATCGCAATGATCCATCTATTTATTTATCCATTTGCCAAAGACTATTTTTTGAAGAAATATTTTTACAGATCAGTGGGCCTGTTAATCAACATGGGTTCAGCGAAATATGGCTTCAAATGTAGTTAAAGATATGTTCCTGTAGGAATTCTGAAACTCCGTTCACCCTGTTTGTCTACAGTCCAACATTGCAGACACAAAGTCACCACAGTACGCTAATAAACCATCACATCCATGACCCCTGTTGAGCCGCATTTTGTAATAACGGTGCATTTTGTAATAAACGTCCAAAATGTAATAACTTTTTCATTTCATTTTGTAATAAACTGCCACATTTTGTAATAAACTGCCACATTTTGTAATAAACTGCCCCAAGGCATTTTGTAATAAATTTTGCCGCATTATGTAATAAGTTATTATATTTTGAGAAGATTATTACAAAATGCACTTGCAACTTTTTTATTCTCTAGAAAATGTAATACCATGGTTTCGTTTCGTTTTCTCCCGCTTATCCAGATCCGGGTCGCGGGGGCAGCAGCTTCAGGAGGGATGCCCAGACAGCCCTCTCCCCGGCCACTTCCATCAGCTCTTCCGGTGGAACCCCAAGCCGCTCCCAAGCCAGGCGAGTGATGTAATCTCTCCACCTAGTCCTGGGCCGGCCACGAGGCCGCCTCCCGGTGGGACATGTCCGGAACACCTCTAAAGGGAGGCGTCCGGAAGGCATCCTAACCAGATTCCCGAGCCACCCCAACTGACTCCTCTCGATGTGGAGGAGCAGCAGTTCTACTCCGAGCCCCTCCCGGATGTCTGAGCTTCTCACTCTATCTCTAAGGCTGAGCCCGGCCACCGGGCAGAGGAAACTCATTTCAGCCGCTTGTATCCGCGATCTCGTTCTTTCGGTCATCGCCCAGCGTTGATGGCCATAGGTGAGGATTGGGCGTAGATTGACCGGTAAATTGAGAGCTTTGGCTTCCGGCTCAGCTCCTTCTTCACCACAACGGATCGGTTAAGCGCGTGCATCACTGCTGATGCCGCTCCGATCCGCCTGTCGATCTCCCGTTCCATCCTGCCCTCACTCGTGAACAAGATCCTGAGATATTTGAACTCCTCCACCTGGGGTAGGACCTCCTCCCCAACCCGGAGAAGGCGCTCTACCTTTTTCTAAACGGGGACCATGGACTTGGACTTGGAGGTGCTGATCCGCATCCCTGCCGCTTCACACTCGGTTGCGAACCGTCCCAGCATTTGTTGGAGGTCCCTGCTCAATGGCGCCAGCAGAACTACGTCATCCGCAAAAAGCAGCGACAAGATCTTCCGCCCACCGAACTCGACACCCTCCACTCCCCGGCTGCGCCTAGAAATTCTGTCCATAAAAGTTATGAACAGAACCGGTGACAAAGGGCAGCCCTGGTGCAGTCCAACCCTCACTGGGAACGAGTCCGACTTACAACCGGCTATCCGGACCAAACTCCTGCTCCTTTGGTACAGGGACTGGATGGCCCTTATCAAGGGGCCTTCAACCCCATACTCCCGGAGCACCCCCCACAGGGTGCTCCTGGGGACCCGGTCATAAGCCTTTTCCAAGTCCACAAAACACATGTGGACTGGTTGGGCAAACTCCCAACTCCCTTCAAGCACCCCAGCAAGGGTAAAGAGGTGATCCGTGGTTCCACGACCGGGGCGAAACCCGCATTGTTCCTCCTCGATCAGAGGTTCAACTATCAGTCTAATCCTCTTTTCCAGGACCCTGGCATAGACTTTCCCAGGGAGGCTGAGGAGTGTGATCCCCCTATAGTTGGAACACACCCGCTGGTCCCCCCTCTTAAAAATAGGGACCACCACCCCGGTCTGCCAGACCATGGTGCATTACGTAATAACAATTCTAAAGCATAGTTTATTTGTTTGTTAATTGTATTTTATTTTACTTTGAAGTATTTGTAAAAGCTAGGCCTATTATTAGTATCACTGTATTAGCCTAGTAGCAATACTTAGCAATTACCATCAGTACACTATTCTGCATTAACAGAGAATATTCTGTAAATTCCTGATTTTTTTTAAATTGGATACCAAAACCACATCAAGAATAGTTATAAACATCCAACAAACCTTATTATGCTTCTTGTAATACAGAACAAAACTCTGGGTATCAAAATTTAATCCATTCGTAAACATTAACATATGCACATACAAAATAGAAACGCTGATGAATAGGTGAAGAACAGCTTTATTTATGCATTTATAGAACCTTTCAACAACAATAAATACAACCAACACATGCAGGCTTGCGGTCAATTTAAAATAATAATGAACCAATGAATATAAGTTCCAACTTAAACAACGTAAGTGTCTTCTGCTTGTTTAGAGAGCTGCTGTGACCAGCAAATTTCTCCATTAAGATTAATTTTAAACAAATATGAAATTGCCTCAAAAGGCTAAACAAACAACAAAATTTTTATTTCCAAAATATATCCGTAATTTCAAATTGTCCATGTCTAATATGTCTAATTACCAGCCAAGCCATAAACCACTTGGAATGTTTCCCAAACAGCTCCTTGAGTTTTAATGCCACACCACCAAAGCGCCCTGCTGCTTTGTACAACCTTTGTACACTAATTGTGTGCTTTCCAACGACGTCCAACCCAAGGCTTCGGCTTAATGTTTCCCTTAGATAGATTGATGGATGGAATCGATCTGCAATGTCTTTAAAATGTTGAGACACTCTGTTAAACGTCCCAAACATTGACATGTCATCCTCAAGGGTCATTTTGATAATAGACTGAAACATTTCAGTTGGTAGGACAGGCTGAACAGGGGGTGTAGTCAGAACAGGGTCCTCAGGCTCATCAGGCTGGATAGGTGGGTCAGATTCATCTGGTGAGGCAGGCTTCTCCATGCCCCTCTGCCACATGACCAAGTACTAGCACTGGATTGTTGTGACAATATATGTTTGCAAGTGCAAGTGCATTTTGTAATAATCCTCTCGAAATGTAATAACTCATTACATAATGCGGCAAAATTTTTACAAAATGCGTTGGAGCAGTTTATTACAAAATGGGGCAGTTTATTACAAAATGAAATGAAAAAGTTATTACATTTTGGACGTTTATTACAAAATGCACCATTATTACAAAATGCGGCTCAACACTCCTCTCACTGGTAAATTGGCTTTATTTGAAAATCTGTTTGAATAGACCATGTGGCCATTTTACCCCTATTAGAGGCATCCTTCGGAAGACGGACTGCTGAATGAGGTTTTAGATAAAGAAAGAACGATGTTCACATTTAATCCCCTCAGTCAGGCTCAGGCTGCAAATCTTTCATTTTTAATCATTTCACAAAGATGGCGATGCATTGTCCTGCCAGTCAGACTTGGTGGATCCAGGGCGATGTTCTTGACCGTACAATTTTATAAGATTTCTGACATTTTGAGAAGAGGCCCTGACATCAGTATCCGGTGAACCAGTGTCTGGTCCAGGAGGACGGTCTTCAGGTGCGTCTTGAGCTGAAAAGAGTTTTTTCCGGAAATTCGGGATTTTACCTACCCGTGAATTATCTGGAAGCCACGGGCGTTTGAGAGCTGCATTGTCCTGCCAGTCAGACTTGGTGGATCCAGGGCGATGTTCTTGACCGTACAATTTTATAAGATGTTTGACATTTTGAGACGAGGTCCTGACATCAGTATCCGGTAAACCAGTGTCTGGTCCAGGAGGAAGGTCTTCAGGTGCGTCTTGAGCCGAAATAAGGTTTTTCTGTAAATTCGGGATTTTACATACACATAAATTATCTGGAAGCCACGGGTGTTTGAGAGCTGCATTGTCCTGCCAGTCAGACTTGGTGGATCCAGGGCGATGTTCTTGACTGTACAATTTTATAAGATTTTTGACATTTTGAGACGAGGTCCTGACATCAATATCCGGTGAACCAGTGTCTGGTCCAAGAGGAAGTGTTGGTAGTGAACCAGTGTCTGGTTCAGGAGGAGGTGTTGATAGTGAACCAGTGTCTGGTCCAGGAGGAAGTGTTGGTAGAGAACCACTGTCTGGTCCAGGAGGAAGTGTTGGTTGTGAACCAGTGTTTGGTTCAGGAGGAGGTGTTGGTAGTGAACCAGTGTCTGATTCAGGAGGAAGTGTTGGTATTGAACCAGTGTCTGGTCCAGGAGGAAGTGTTGGTATTTCAACACGTACCTCGTCGTCCTTATCGTCACGTTGCGATTTTGTATCTACCGTCGGCCTCTTCTGGTCACTGGACGCCTCATTCACCATAACGGCAACGGACATGGCCCAACGAGAGTTGACCGGACCGGCTTGGACGGCTTTGACCCATCTGGAGTGTTGTTCTCACCTGTGCTCAGTCTGGGCAGCGCCACACAGGGATGCGATTCAAGGATGGGCCCGACACCACGCGTCACGCTGGGCTCGGGGTCCATAATTGTGTGTTGGTCCAGCTTCTTCTCGTGCGTCTTCACCGTGTTAAGATTAGAGACTATATCAGGATTCCCCAAAACCTCAGTTTCTTTCTTACTGCTGTCTCCTGTAACCTCTTCATCCAAGCTTGCATGCTGGGTTACTTCGGTGGTAGACTGCTTGAGTTCCACCGTCACCTTGCTCTGTCCACCGTAGGACGGGGAGTCTGGCAGACTGATGCTTTCACTACACTCGTCAGTGGTACTCTCCCCACTAAAGCAGCACCCCATCTTCTGAAGCCTGAATCGGAAACAAAAAAAGCCACTGCCATGACCGCACAAACTTAAACAAAGTTATTGACAGATCTGTTTGCTGCTCCAGCCTCATGGAGAAAGAGGAAAGTTCCGCCTCGCCCCCTCCCCAGCCAAGAATAGCACAGGTGAGGGGCTCACGCCCCTGCCAGTCATTAGGGCGTGAGCAAGGCCGAGTTAGGCTACAGTTTCAGAGGGGCCGGCACAAGGAACACAAGGCTCGCCCCCACCCGCTTCACTGTGACTTGCATTAAACCAGCCTAACTTAGAATTTGGTAGAGTTGCCAGCAGAGCTCAACTTGATCCCAATCATCAACTCCCAATCACTTACCTTTCTAGCTTTAACGAGTGTGCACGTCAGTACGTACCTTATCTATCTTAGAGGGTGATGCTCGGTTGAGGGATCGAAGAATGAGGCGACAGATTCTGAATCAAAAAATCTATGCAACTGGAGAAAAATGAGTTGTCTTCGGGTAATGGTGGTTTTTCAGCTTAACCTATAATGGTTATAATAATAACATATAATAATATTATATATAATATTTGAAGCAATTTATCATCAAAGTAAAATGGCTTTGAATTAAAGGCTTTTATCTACTTTGATCTGTTATTTCAATGTTCACTTTATTTTTTGAGCAGTGTACTATTGTGTGTGTGTGTAGTTTTTTTGCACATGCACAGTTTTCCTTCAAATGTGTCCTGCTTTAAGTTATTAACTTTTGATATGTAGAGGCATAGAGGCCTCTATGCTTAGAGGCATAGATTTCAGTTTTACTTTACAACCTATTTTTAATGCAGTGAGCATAACTTGGACAATGCAGGTTTAAATTCAGTCATATAATTTCTTATCAAGGGCAAAACATCTACATAACTTTAGATCAACTGCAAAATGTGTCTGGTTTTTGCTTCAATATTTGTTTGAAGCAATTTATGATCAAAGTACAATGGCTTTGAATTAAAGGCTTTTATCTACTTTGACCTCACAATGTCACAATGAACGTTTTTATCACTTCCAGTTCTATTCGACAGTTGATACATTCCCTTTCCGGTAGAAATTCTGTCCATAAAAGTTATGAACAGAACCGGTGACAAAGGGCAGCCCTGGTGCAGTCCAACCCTCACTGGGAACGAGTCCGACTTACAACCGGCTATCCGGACCAAACTCCTGCTCCTTTGGTACAGGGACTGGACGGCCCTTATCAAGGGGCCTTCAACCCCATACTCCCGGAGCACCCCCCACAGGGTGCTCCTGGGGACCCGGTCATAAGCCTTTTCCAAGTCCACAAAACACATGTGGACTGGTTGGGCAAACTCCCACTCCCTTTCAAGCACCCCAGCAAGGGTAAAGAGGTGATCCGTGGTTCCACGACCGGGGCGAAACCCGCATTGTTCCTCCTCGATCAGAGGTTCAACTATCAGTCTAATCCTCTTTTCCAGGACCCTGGCATAGACTTTCCCAGGGAGGCTGAGGAGTGTGATCCCCCTATAGTTGGAACACACCCTCTGGTCCCCCCTCTTAAAAATGGACCACCACCCCCGTCTGCCCAGACCATGGTGCATTACGTAATAACAATTCTAAAGCATAGTTTATTTGTTTGTTAATTGTATTTTATTTTACTTTAAAGTATTTGTAAAAGCTAGGCCTATTATTAGTATCACTGTATTAGCCTAGTAGCAGTACTTAGCAATTACTATCAGTACACTATTCTGCATTAACAGAGAATATTCTGTAAATTCCTGATTTTTTTTAAATTGGATACCAAAACCACATCAAGAATAGTTATAAACATCCAACAAACCTTATTATGCTTCTTGTAATACAGAACAAAACTCTGGGTATCAAAATTTAATCCATTCGTAAACATTAACATATGCACATACAAAATAGAAACGCTGATGAATAGGTGAAGAACAGCTTTATTTATGCATTTATAGAACCTTTCAACAACAATAAATACAACCAACACATGCAGGCTTGCGGTCAATTTAAAATAATAATGAACCAATGAATATAAGTTCCAACTTAAACAATGTAAGTGTCTTCTGCTTGTTTAGAGAGCTGCTGTGACCAGCAAATTTCTCCATTAAGATTAATTTTAAACAAATATGAAATTGCCTCAAAAGGCTAAACAAACAACAAAATTTTTATTTCCAAAATATATCCGTAATTTCAAATTGTCCATGTCTAATATGTCTAATTACCAGCCTAGCCATAAACCACTTGGAATGTTTCCCAAACAGCTCCTTGAGTTTTAATGCCACACCACCAAAGCGCCCTGCTGCTTTGTACAACCTTTGTACACTAATTGTGTGCTTTCCAACGACGTCCAACCCAAGGCTTCGGCTTAATGTTTCCCTTAGATAGATTGATGGATGGAATCGATCTGCAATGTCTTTAAAATGTTGAGACACTCTGTTAAACGTCCCAAACATTGACATGTCATCCTCAAGGGTCATTTTGATAATAGACTGAAACATTTCAGTTGGTGGGACAGGCTGAACAGGGGGTGTAGTCAGAACAGGGTCCTCAGGCTCATCAGGCTGGATAGGTGGGTCAGATTCATCTGGTGAGGCAGGCTTCTCCATGCCCCTCTGCCACATGACCAAGTACTAGCACTGGATTGTTGTGACAATATATGTTTGCAAGTGCAAGTGCATTTTGTAATAATCCTCTCGAAATGTAATAACTTATTACATAATGCGGCAAAATTTTTACAAAATGCGTTGGAGCAGTTTATTACAAAATGGGGCAGTTTATTACAAAATGAAATGAAAAAGTTATTACATTTTGGACGTTTATTACAAAATGCACCATTATTACAAAATGCGGCTCAACACTCCTCTCACTGGTAAATTGGCTTTATTAGAAAATCTGTTTGAATAGACCATGTGGCCATTTTACCCCTATTAGAGGCATCCTTCGGAAGACGGACTGCTGAATGAGGTTTTAGATAAAGAAGAACGATGTTCACATTCAATCCCCTCAGTCAGGCTCAGGCTGCAAATCTTTCATTTTTAATCATTTCACAAAGATGGCGATGCATTGTCCTGCCAGTCAGACTTGGTGGATCCAGGGCGGTGTTCTTGACCGTACAATTTTATAAGATTTTTGACATTTTGAGAAGAGGCCCTGACATCAGTATCCGGTGAACCAGTGTCTGGTCCAGGAGGACGGTCTTCAGGTGCGTCTTGAGCTGAAAAGAGTTTTTTCCGGAAATTCGGGATTTTACATAAACGTGAATTATCTGGAAGCCACGGGCGTTTGAGAGCTGCATTGTCCTGCCAGTCAGACTTGGTGGATCCAGGGCGATGTTCTTGACCATACAATTTTATAAGATTTTTGACATTTTGAGACGAGGTCCTGACATCAGTATCCGGTAAACCAGTGTCTGGTCCAGGAGGAAGGTCTTCAGGTGCGTCTTGAGCCGAAATAAGGTTTTTCTGTAAATTCGGGATTTTACATACACATAAATTATCTGGAAGCCACGGGCGTTTGAGAGCTGCATTGTCCTGCCAGTCAGACTTGGTGGATCCAGGGCGATGTTCTTGACTGTACAATTTTATAAGATTTTTGACATTTTGAGACAAGGTCCTGACATCAATATCCGGTGAACCAGTGTCTGGTCCAGGAGGAAGTGTGGTAGTGAACAGTGTCTGGTTCAGGAGAAGGTGTTGGTAGTGAACCAGTGTCTGGTTCAGGAGGAGGTGTTGATAGTGAACCAGTGTCTGGTCCAGGAGGAAGTGTTGGTAGAGAACCACTGTCTGGTCCAGGAGGAAGTGTTGGTAGAGAACCACTGTCTGGTCCAGGAGGAAGTGTGGTAGAGTGAACCAGTGTCTGGTTCAGGAGGAGGTGTTGGTATTTCAACACGTACCTCGTCGTCCTTATCATCACGTTGCGATTTTGGATCTACCGTCGGCCTCTTCTGGTCACTGGACGATTCACCATAACGGCAACGGACGGTGGCCCAACGAGAGTTGACCGGACCGGCTTGGACGGCTTTGACCCATCTGGAGTGTTGTTCTCACCTGTGCTCAGTCTGGGCAGCGCCACACAGGGATGCGATTCAAGGATGGGCCCGACACACGCGTCACGCTGGGCTCGGGGTCCATAATTGTGTGTTGGTCCAGCTTCTTCTCGTGCGTCTTCACCGTGTTAAGATTAGAGACTATATCAGGATTCCCAAAAACCTCAGTTTCTTTCTTACTGCGGTCTCCTGTAACCTCTTCATCCAAGCTTGCATGCTGGGATACTTCGGTGGTAGACTGCTTGAGTTCCACCGTCACCTTGCTCTGTCCACCGTAGGACGGGGAGTCTGGCAGACTGATGCTTTCACTACACTCGTCAGTAGTACTCTCCCCACTAAAGCAGCACCCCATCTTCTGAAGCCTGAATCGGAAACAAAAAAAGCCACTGCCATGACCACACAAACTTAAACAAAGTTATTGACAGATCCGTTCGCTGCTCCAGCCTCATGAGAAAGAGGAAAGTTTCGCCTCGCCCCCTCCCCAGCCAAGAATAGCACAGGTGAGGGGCTCACGCCCCTGCCAGTCATTAGGGCGTGAGCAAGGCCGAGTTAGGCTACAGTTTCAGAGGGGCCGGCACAAGGAACACAAGGCTCGCCCCCACCCGCTTCACTGTGACTTGCATTAAACCAGCCTAACTTAGAATTTGGTAGAGTTGCCAGCAGAGCTCAACTTGATCCCAATCATCAACTCCCAATCACTTACCTTTCTAGCTTTAACGAGTGTGCACGTCAGTACGTACCTTATCTATCTTAGAGGGTGATGCTCGGTTGAGGGATCGAAGAATGAGGCGACAGATTCTGAATCAAAAAATCTATGCAACTGGAGAAAAATGAGTTGTCTTCGGGTAATGGTGGTTTTTCAGCTTAACCTATAATGGTTATAATAATAATATATGATAATATTATATATAATATTTGAAGCAATTTATCATCAAAGTAAAATGGCTTTGAATTAAAGGCTTTTATCTACTTTGATCTGTTATTTCAATGTTCACTTTATTTTTTGAGCAGTGTACTATTGTGTGTGTGTGTGGGTGTAGTTTTTTTGCACATGCACAGTTTTCCTTCAAATGTGTCCTGGTTTAAGTTATTAACTTTTAATATGTAGAGGCATAGAGGCCTCTATGCTTAGAGGCATAGATTTCAGTTTTACTTTACAACCTATTTTTAATGCAGTGAGCATAACTTGGACAATGCAGGTTTAAATTCAGTCATATAATTTCTTATCAAGGGCAAAACATCTACATAACTTTAGATCAACTGCAAAATGTGTCTGTTTTTTGCTTCAATATTTGTTTGAAGCAATTTATGATCAAAGTACAATGGCTTTGAATTAAAGGCTTTTATCTACTTTGACCTCACAATGAACGTTTTTATCACTTCCAGTTCTATTCGACAGTTGATACATTCCATTTCCGGTAGAATTCGGTCCATAAAAGTTATGAACAGAACCGGTGACAAAGGGCAGCCCTGGTGGAGTCCAACCCTCACTGGGAACGAGTCCGACTTACAACCGGCTATCCGGACCAAACTCCTGCTCCTTTAGTACAGGGACTGGACGGGCCTTATCAAGGGGCCTTCAACCCCATACTCCCGGAGCACCCCCCACAGGGTGCTCCTGGGGACCCGGTCATAAGCCTTTCCGGTTGAAAAAGTTACTTAGAAGAGTGTTCTGGCCGCTTGTAAAAGTGTTCCGTCACTTGTGTTTTGTCTCGGCATTTGCAAAAATGTTTGTTTGTAAAAATATTTGTTTGTAAAAGCGTTTTCTAAAATGTAAATTTGCCTGGAGCCACTCAAATGATTAATATCTTAATTAACAACTGCATTAGAAAAGCGTGAGCCGCGTTAACTGAAGTGATTGTTTCTGTGTTTTCCTTTTTTTTTCCGGGTCGTGAGAAGGAGGCTAAGTCGTGCGGCTCCGTTTGATTGACTGTAAAGCCAAAAAAAAACTAATTTCCCTGCAGCTCTGCACCAGGAACATTTGCCTAGAAAAGGTCACGCGCCGGATGAAGAGTTTTCCGGGTAAAAAAAAAGACGCCTGGGACATTTTATGTGAAGAGACGAGTGCACATTAAGGGACAAGTTCTAGGGGACGTTTGACTCTGATACAATAGTTGAGGCATTGATTCCCAGAGAGGAAATTACAAGAAACTGGACCTGGAAGATTTCAGATGCTCTTTGCAATGTAATGTCACCATAGGTTCCAGTTTGGGCCATTCTTTCCAAGTATCCATCCCAGTCATTGCCATCGACAAAGTTGATCAAGAGTGTTCCATTTCCATTCTATGGATAATTCCTGAGGTCTTGGACAATTTCATCTCTGGTGATCTAAATATTCCAAGGGTGGATAGCTGGTCAGCCATGGCTGCAAACTGAAAATTTCCATCTGGGTCAGGGTCATAGTGAATGCTTAACTCCATGGACATAAATTCCTCTAGTCTGTCTGTGTGTGTGTACTGAAACAAAAGTGGGTTTAGGCCTCTCTTTGACGGTGCTGTCTTGGGTTTTTTAGAGTGTCTTTTTTCGCAGCCGGGTCACACTAGTTATATCCTACACGAAGAACCATTTTTGTTTGTCGGAGGGTCTTTGGGTCCCTAAAACTCACTTTGTATTTTGAGAGCTTTCGATTTTTTTTCACAATTGTACCACGCCTTACGTGATACTTTTTGGAGATCCACTGGTCACCGGCTTGGGTGATCTTGACTGTGACCCTGTTGACTGATCCAGTAGTTTAATGCTAGTTGTTCCCTCCTTGTCTCCAGTGATTGGTCTCCCATCTCTACCTGTAGCACCGCTGTCCGAGTAGTTTGAAAGTCACCTCTGCACATTCTAAGGCACTGATATTGTATTTTATCAAGTTTTTTAAGAAAAGTGTCTGTTGCCAAACAATATACGATGGCACCATAGTCTAATGTAGCTCTACATGGATTTCGGGGCTCTTCTATCTGCTCTCCACTCTCTTCCCACTAAACATCTCATTATATTTACTAACCTTTTACACTCAATCATTTTCTGAATTTGCACTGCGCAATGTAAGCTTTTCATCAAACCATACCAATAAAACCTTAAAATGCTTGACTCTTTCCAGTTCTTGACTGTACAATTTCAGCTTAGCAGCCTCCTGTTCCAGGTCACCTCACCTCCCTGATACTCCCTTTTAGCCTTTCCGAATCATCTTCCACAGGGATTCCAGTTATCATTCCTCACTACTTCTTGCAGATACTTTCCACCTGGCTTGCTTTCATTCTCTGCTGTTTTGCATACTGTCATAAATTTCCATCTCTCAAGACTTTAGCCATTTCCACCTTCCCAGTTTCTTTCTCAGTTCCCTCATCAGCATTATTGGACTCATACAAAAATTCTCTTTCCTGAACCTCAATTCTAATTTTAAACTTTTCCATCATAACCATAATTTGACTAAAGCCTTTCTTCCATGTTTCTAGAATAAGTTTTCCTTTTACTAGCTTGGCCTGCCTTCAAACTCCCCCCCTCTAATTTCTGTTATGGTCCTGTGATTTGCCACTACTCACCAGAATCCAGTCATTTAACACCATATCACCATGTGTATCCTCTCTGTGTATCTCTCTGGTTCACCATCATAGATGAATCCAAACAATCTGCTTTTAACTTTGCAAAGAGATTCTGAGTCTCCCAAAGCAAAAACTGCCCTGTTCCTCGCTCCCTTTAAAAATAAAATCCCCTTATCTGTAGGTTTTTTTTCCTAGTTACTCTTCTGTTACACCAAATGCTAAGCTTGTTATTTCCAAAAAGCCACTCTCAGACCTTAATCCATTGTATATAAATTATTTGACACTTAACAAAAATGTTATTTTTAATTGATTAAAAAAACAATGTTAATGACACCATTCTTTATCCATCACATCAGAAAGATGGATGGCTTTTAACTCCTCTTCTGATAAAATAAAGAAAATACATTCTCTGTCAGGGTCCTGGGTGTTGTTTTGGTGTTCTTTGTTGGGTGATTTCCCTGTTCCTGCTCTGTTCTTTCTCCAGGGGGCGTGGTGGAGCCACTTTCCTACAGCTGTCGCTGGTGAAAGTCACACCTGCTATCCATTGCTAATCAACTGGCTATTTAGGCCCTGGAATCCTGTTCACCAGTGTCTGATCGTTTGGCCAGTGTTGTGGTCACCATGCCTCCCTCCTTTGGAAAAGGAATGAGCAGGATCTTTCCCTTGTGCCGAGTGTGTTTCTCCCCACTGTGTTTGAGGCTTCTTTTGGTTTCAATTAACCCTTCTGCAAGACTTAGTTAGCTGTTTCCTGTCTGCATTTGGGTCGTGATAAAACGAAATCCTAACATTCTCATTAAACGTTACAGTGAATTAAGACAAATTCTCATGCCAATCTATGTTTGTTTTGATGTACCATTGTAATAATTGTTGTTTTATATAATAGAAAATTTTGATAAGAAAGATGTCGAAGTAAGTCATTGAGGGAGCAGACCGTTGATTTCGGTAATACACCTGAATGAGACCAGTGCTTGGATACCTTTTGTTTTTCCACAATCTTGTGAAAATACTGACCGTGTGAGAGATGGACTTTGCCAACAGTGTACCTACCAGTCCAGGTACCGTATTTTCCGGACTATAAGTCGCACTTTTTTCATAGTTTGTCAGGGGGTGCGACTTGTACTCCGGAGCGACTTATATGTTAAATAAATACATTATTACAGAATTTCCCATGTTCGTTATTTTAACACTGACAACCACAAGAGGGCGCTCTAGGCGTGGTTACTGAGGAACAAGTTCCTTTAGCAACGCAGAAGAAGAAGTGGTGTTTCGTCTATGGAGTTAGACTTGATTTTTTGGTAAACTTGCTCGGATGTTCTTTATGCTATAGTTATCTGAATAACTGTTAATATGTTACGTTAACAAAGCAGACACGTACTCAGTTCCCTGAATCACTAAGTCCCTATTGCTCTCCAGAGTCTGCATTTGGGTTCAGTTTCTGCCTGCCTCAGTATACCTCCCTCACCAAGTCTTCCTGTAATTTTGGTCCAGACTTGTGAGCTCATATATTTGGCAGTGGATGCTATGAACCAGAGGACAAGGCCTTTCAAAGAAAAATTTGAGAAAATTAAAAGCTCTTGAGGAGATGGTGATTCCTGGTGCATTAATCATTGAGACAATCGTGTGTTACCGGCAGGATCAACCAGGAAAGCTGTGGAGGTCTAGAAATGGTGGGGGCGGACGACCCATCACTGGCCCTAGAAAGAGAATTTCCATCTATCCAACACAGGCAAAAACATGACGCTGGGGTAGGGTAGGCTTGCACAGCTTCAGACCCTCCCTGCCCACAAAATGTGAAAAAAATACAGGCTTTCAAAAAACAGGCAGCGCAGCAGGGGCCATCATTCTCCCTGAAATTATATCTGTGTTCCTTTCTACCTTAGATCAGGTGCAAATGACCCTGGAGAGCATTGCCGTATGCCACAGTGCCAGAGGAACCTCGTGCCTCATCACCATCACAAGGCAGGCTGGCAGGGGCATTTCGATTGCATATTTTATTTTTGAGTTCATTTAACTTTCATGATTCCCACTATTGTATGATGTGAAGAGCAGAACTCATGCAAAGGAGTTCAGCATACTTATGTGTAAAAAACAACACACCCATCTCTGCTCTAAATATTTTCTGAAAACAACTGCTTTTCTGAAGATTTAACAATATCCAGTCACTACACAAAACAAATGGAATAGTTTTAATCAAATTATCTTGGTATTATTGCCTGTACCCTTGATATTAGTGATTAACTGATCAAACTAGACACTAAACTAATCTTGCAATTTTTTTTAGATGTGCTGGTGATCAGCTGGCCAAAGAAAAAGACATCCGGTGGAAGATTCTTCAGTAAGATGAGACTAAAAATAAGGTGCCAGTCATAGTGAGCATAAACATGTGTGGAGGATGGAAGGATTAACACTTCAACCCTAAGAGACCACACATCAAACATGGAGTTGAAGCCCTGTGACATACCGCTTTTTTTTGTCAGTAAAGAAGGTGAATGAAATACTAAACAACAATGAATATCAATCAATTCCTCAGAAAAAAATTGGCCAGGGTCCTGAAATGTCCTCAAATGATCATACTTTTTTACTTAAACCTAATTTGTAAAGATTCAGTCCAAGTCACAAGATTAACACAAGGTTTTGCCATTGAAACAAAATCAAGAAAATTCTGACAAGGCAAAAGTCTTTTTGAAATTAGTTATTTGATTTTAACCAAATGCATATGTGGCAGAAGACTTGTGCATGTTCAAATATAAAAACACTATTGCAAAGCAGTTAAATATTATATTAAAACATATTCAAGTGTGTTTTGAATCAATAGCAGCCTCAAATTGTGACGCATAGATCCTATAAAGTAATGACACAACAGGTGGGTGGAGAGACGAAGGGGGAAGGAAGTGGTAAGGATGCTTTATTTCACTGGAGCACAATCTGCTGCTCAGTTTAGAAGAAACATCAGCATGTTATGAGCGTCCCATCTGATTTGTGCTGCCTTCCTCATGTGATCATCAGGTCAACACGGTAAGACAATGGTCAATTATAGTCAACTCTAGCAGTAATGACATCATTTACAACCATTCAACTGTATGTTCTTGTCCCATAACTAACAGTTAAATGCTGTGGATACTGTGGTCCTAAACTAATGTTTCTCTCTGAGAACCCCTTTTAAAAGGACAAGAGGATATTTGCTCCACTTTCCTTAGTCGGAGCGGAAAAAATGAAATATGATTTATTGTTGTTCGTATGTGTGCAAAAGATCTACAAAGAGCGCGTTTGAATGTTCATCTAAATAGCAGCACAGGCCTAAACTAATCATTCCTGCGATGCATGTGCAGATTTACTCATGCCCTTTAGATATTTTGGTGTTTATTCTACGATTTATTCTAAGATAATCAGTTGAAGTTGTTTTAGCTAGCTATCAATCACAACGTGCAGACCTGCACTCAAAAATGGGTTTATAGAAAGGTCCAGGTACAGACATTTCAACCAAAATACAAACAGAAAACTAGTGACCCCTGTGTTGACTGACAGGCACCTTTGGAAGACACATTTAAGCTTGAATATTTCCCTTTAGAAAGTAACATTTTCAAAGAACATGACTGTTGACTGTCTTCATAATTTTAGCTACAGTATCAGTCCTTGTTCTTGTACCTGTGGATGAGAACATCTGAGAAACACGCAAATTGGTGTTTTCAACCTGTAAAGTGTTGCAGAGGAGGCCTGAAATTCTGCAAGTCATTAACTCATAGCTGTAACCACTAATCTCAGAAGGCTATTTTCTAAAATGAATAATCTTTTCCTGATCTCTGCTCTACCCAGTTGCCGGTTAATGTTCATAAACTACCCTTAAGTTCAGATCTTTGAGAAAGAACCTCCTCCCTCCTCACTGACATATCAGACCACAACACCACATCCTGACGCCGAGCCTAAAATAACAAGGGCAGGTTTGCGACGCTTTAGGATCTTTGCCATAGTTGTGTATGCAAGTCTTTATTGCTTTTTTATGTAGTGCTGCCTACATCACCGATGCATGAGAATGCAAAGGGAAGTCAAGTATATCAGAAAATAGGTTTAAAGTAAATGAGTTACGACTTAAATGTCCAATGAATAAAAAATGTGTGGTATTTTTGATGTTGAACATGGATCATGAACAACTTGAAGCAATTAATAATTTCTTTCATAATTACATTTTACAGACATGCTGAAAAAGAAAATGAAGTGAAAACAAAACTATTCAGTTCACATGTGGGATCACGTGTGTAGGAGTATTATATGCCTCAGTATACACGCTTGCTTGCTTAAATCCATAATACCCCAGACTTGAGGGGTATGAGTTAATAAGCACAAAACAGTTGTTTTTTTCTTAGTCTCTAGCTGTTCTAAAGTAAAGCCTGTTTATTTCTGCCATTATATAAAAAGAAATGATGCAGGTAAAATACATGTGTGGCACTTTATTTAACATCCTGGGCATGTTTGTCTGGTAATGTCATGAAATGACTGTGGAAGTATCAGTTTTTTTTATCAAATATCTACTTGGATATAAAGTAAGTGGATGGAATATGGTTACGATATACTTGAAAATGCTCATATTGCACATATATAGGAATATATGAAAACCATAATATGAACAGTAAATGAGGGAGCTACTGAAATAGCTACAAAGATGTAATTATAGAGTTTTTGTTTCTATCCATATTTTGAGCTTTTCTCTTATTTTAATTGTCATGTCAATGACAAAGTACGTTATTGAAACTGCTTTGTGTTCTATTTATGAGCCATTATAAAACAGGGGAATTTGGTAACCTATGTAATCCATTTTAATTGGGATCGAGGAATGTTCTGAAGGATTGTGGGGCTCAAGACACACAAACTCTGGTGGGCTGCTCAAGCTTAACAGTGCCACAAACAGGAAGGTCCTCATTCTGCACATGTACAGGCCATGTAGCTCTAACAGAGGCATTTCACAGAGCAAGGAGCCTTTGAATAACGCAGGAAAAAACTTTTAGGTCAGATTTTTTTAAATTCCTGATAATGTTTCTTTCCTGTCTTTTCTTTTATTCTTGTGTGCTTTTTTGTCTACAAAAACGTTACACTCACATGTAACTCTTCTTTTTACTCCATGCACAGGACCAAACTACCACAACGTTTTGTAAATCTTGGTTTAAGGGAGATTACTCCACCAGACCATTCATCATTGAAGAGAAAAAGGAACACAGCTGGAGGAAGAACATCTATACTTCTCTCAAAAAATGTCGGACACCAACAATGACAGTATGGGAAGAGGAACACAAGGCACTAAAATGTCGAAACACCATAAAAAGGTAAGCTGACATCATAAATAATCCAACAGAAATATATAAAATTATAAATATTACTTCTAAGGCTAACCTATACTAGCCTTTAGATAAAACGTGATTCTAAATTACTTTGAATTAAAAGTCATATTTGGATGAGAGCGAGGACCTGCTTAACATGTATACAAGAGGTTTTGGCAATGTTTTCTGTATGTCAGTATGGACAATTTACTAAATACAAATGTTTAATTCATACTAATGGACTGTTCAGTATCAGTCAGTCAAGTATCCCCATGCCACAGCTGATCTTTGTCCTTTAGATATAAAATAATACAACTTTAATCCTATTTTCACCCCATCTGGCTATCATTCAGCATGACGTGAAAGTAGCTTGGTCTCCCTATTCTGCTAGATTAAAGTACAGAAAAGCAGAAAAGCCCTGCTTAATTGTGAATACGTAAGCAGTATTAGCTGAGGTGCACTGTGTGGCTTTACACCACCTAATTTTGCCATTTTTGCATCACTTTATTTTTGTGCCATGTATCATGCATCTTTGTCATAGATGACATAGCTAGACCAGTTCTTTTTTGCCCACATTGACTCATAATTCTCCCAGCATATTAACCATAGTCAAGAAGCTAATGTACATATGGATGGATGTATGGATGGATGGATTAGTATCATCCCAAAGACAATGTCATTATTTGTATTTCAAAACTAAACCTTAGCTTAGTGACTAACATGTGATGTCTTATCAGCTGACAGCATCAGCAATTAAAGGGGCCATCCAGCTGGGCATTGGATATGTGGTGGGAAATCTCAATTCAAAACCTGACAGAGATGTTCTCATGCAGGATTTCTCTGTGGTGGAAAGCGTCTTCCTGCCCAAGTAAAGTACACCCTCATTTCTCCTTATTTGTTGACACGTTTCACACTTTTTCTGTTGAAAGGAAAGTATGAGGTTACGGCGTGTGTCTGTTGCATCACAGTTGTTTTACAGTAAACGTAGATAAACCTTTGAAGTCCATTTTGCATTTTGTTCATTATTGTGAATTAATATAATGAAAGCCCAAAATGTTACTTGCTACTTGTGTAGAAAACACGTGCATGACTTATTATAATTAATTGTTTTAAAGGGATTTTTTTTGTCGACCTTGTAGGCATGAACTGAAAAGTTTCCATCAGAATCAAAGCTTGTGATTACAAAATGTATTGATGTAATTTGGAACAGTTTATCATGATTCCAAACTGATTTTATGAAACAGAAAAAACATCTCTGACTTTCATATGTGGTCAACAGGAGACAGAGTAAAAGATGATGTAACTGGCTATTCTGAGTTTTATTTATTTGTTTGTTTGTTTTTGCTACCATGCAATTGTGGAGGGAAAAAGCATTTTAATTCAGAGGGAGTCTACACCTTTCGTAGTGTGTCAGTGTGTGATGCCTCTTTTAGACTGATGATTTTTCTAACTGTAATATTTCTTCCAGTGAGGGAAGCAATCTGACCCCAGCTCATCACTTTCCGGACTTCCGCCTGAAATCTTACGCACCGCTAGCCTTTCGTTACTTCCGAGAGCTCTTTGGCATCAAACCAGACGATTATCTGGTGAGTTTGCAAATTCGAGCCATTCTCCTAATCCGTTCTAATGCAGTGTGATACAATGAAGGCTTTAGTTACTTGCAACATTTGGCCAATTTAAGGTATTTCTTCACCGGTCTGCTTTCAGTATTCCATCTGTAACGAACCTTTGATTGAACTGTCCAACCCGGGTGCCAGCAGTTCCTGGTTCTACCTCACCAGTGATGATGAGTTTATCATCAAAACAGTGCAGCATAAAGAGGCTGAGTTCCTACAGAAACTGCTTCCTGGTTACTACATGGTGAGGAACTCAAGTTACATCGTTATTCAATTGAGTTGTCTTTGCATACGACCAGTTTGTTGTTATTTTAACATTGTTTTCCACATGATCGGAGTAAACAACATGTTTTGTAGGGTCTGTACACATGTTAAAATGACCCACACTTAGGTGAATACGTTTAGGTTCTTTTTTGAACTTTTTTGTCAGCTATTGCACTGATTTTTATTCCTGTGGACGCAGAATCTAAATCAGAACCCAAGGACACTGCTGCCGAAGTTCTACGGCCTTTACTGCATCCAGTGCAGTGGGTTTACCATCCGTGTGGTGGTGATGAACAATATTCTGCCTCGTGCCATGAAGATGCACTACAAATACGATCTGAAGGGATCTTCATATAAACGTTGTGCCTCACGCAAAGAACGCGCCAAGTCTTCGCCTACGTTCAAGGACCTGGATTTCAAGGATATGCATGAAGGCCTGAACCTTGACTCTGAAACCTACAATGCCCTGATGAAGACCCTGCAGAGGGATTGTAGGGTGCGTTCCCACCTTCAATTTTACACCACAATCTTCTATGAGTTACATTTCTGTGAGTGAATTTGCAAACAAGCCAAGAGAGGAGATTATTACCTTCAGATACAAGGATCCATAGTTGTATCTTACCTCACAGTTACAATAGCAATATTCCATTTAGGCACTATTGAAACTTAAAACTAATACTGACGCTGTTAATTCTATCTTGCACTACAAGAAAAGAACTAGAAAAGAAGAATGATTATAGTCAGCTACGTAATATATTTTTGAGTTGGTCAAAATTAACTCGATACAAATAAATTGTAATAAATGATTATTACATGGATAGCGTTTCACACCCTAACCCCCAACCCTAACTCTTCTCACTGAGGAATCAAGTCTAAACCATCCCTTTGAAATCTGGAACATTAGTCACATTTTTATTCAATCATCAATTGAATTAGCAAATTAAAAATGTTTAGAAAAAAGAAGCAAACCGGACAATGTCTATTATGCATGATTCCCCAAGGGATACATTTATGATCAAATCTGACAATCAGCATGGAGCTATAATGATGACCTCATCAAAACAATCATGGTATTTAATTAGTGTGGAACAACAAGCTACTTCAAACCATGTAAAACATATAGACAGTACACAGGTGCATTATTGTAGTATTTAACCATCCCTGTTATATTATATTCATAATTGTTTGTGTCAATAGGAAATCCACTTGGTCCAAATCTATCTGCTTATGTTCTGAGTGTTCTAAGGGACTCTATGTTCAAGTACCAGAAATGTGTTGCTTACTTTTAGTTTCTGTTTTACTTCAGGTACTGGAGAGCTTTAAAATCATGGACTACAGTCTCCTGTTGGGTATTCATGTTTTGGACCATAAGCCATTAAGCAGAGAAAGTCGATGTGACAGCAGAAAAGGGCAGAAAGTTCTCTACTCCACTGCTCTGGAGTCCATCCAAGGGAGTATGAAGGACCCGGAACCATTGGGTGATGATGACACGTGAGAAACCTTATCAAATAACAAACTCTATATTATTATATACTATAATGAGATATAGGGTTTTTTTTAATCCTGCATACAATGTGCTGCTGATTTAATCCTCCCCAACTAGTAGGGGACATTCAAGGCAGCCATGATTTAAGAGGCGTAAATTTAATTAAAATGTGTCGATTTCTCAGATTTGGTGGGATTCCAGCCAAATACAAAGATGAGAATCTCCTCATCTTTCTGGGGATAATTGACATCCTCCAGTCATACAGGTAGACACTTCAAATATGTATGTCTGTCTGTCTGTCTGCCTGCCTGCCTGCCAGTCTGTCTGTCCATCCGTCTATCTGTCCATCTAACTATCGAATAATATGTACACATATGCATATTTCTATTATTTAGGTTCATTAAAAAGATGGAGCACTCATGGAAAGCCCTTGTGCATGATGGGGTATGTACCACATGTACATGTGCAGCTAATTGCATATGCATCTGCATGTGTGTGGAGGGGTTGCTGATAGTTTTCTTTCCATTTCAGGACACAGTGTCAGTTCACAGACCGAGTTTTTATGCCGACAGATTTCTGAAATTCATGGGTTCTACTGTATTCAAAAAGATACACCGTAAGTCATACCTCTAATTATATGCCTACATTGCCTAATTTTGCATTTTAATGAGGTACTGATTCATTTGTGACAGCTCTAAGGGGTGCCTCTTCAAAGAGAAAGAAGGGTTCTCTGCATGCAGTCAAGTCAGTCTCTCAGGAGGTTCTTTCCCAACAAAGAGAGGACAAGAATGAGAAGAAGGCCCAAAGCTTGGATCACCTAGATGGAAAATGTACGTAGAAATGAATTTATTTTGCACGATATCGAAGAATATTCTCTAACATAATAATACCTTTGCAGTTGTTTACAGCTCCTCCAAACAACCAGATGTTTTGCCAAAATCTGCAGTCTCTTTTGGATCCTCCAGAAATAAAGTTCACTATGACAGCAGGTCAGTGAAATTCATACGCATGTTATGACAGCATTGTTTATTTCAGTTCTGTTTCAATTGAAAGCACATTCATTTCTATCTTTATGTTACAGTGAAGATCGGAGAGATTCTGCTTCCACGGTTGCTCTTGACGACCCTCTGTCATCTCTTAGCAGCAGCCAATCAGACTCAGAACTGGATGTCTACTTGGTATGAAATGTCACATTTTGAATCGCCCATATGAAAATGACTGGTACTTGTATGTTGTAAACAAACACAAACAAAAGATGAGATGAGGTGAGCTGAGAAAAAACTCCAATAATACAGCTCATTAATGGGTATGAGTAAGAGAATTGCTGCCTCTCACATGGGTACTCAGTCACTTTTAAATGAATTCCTCACAGAGTACCATTTTGTTGTCTTGTAATATCACGGTATGTGAAGGCTTGCAAAAGCAAACAAATAATAATTTGTTCCACAGAAATTGTTAGCTACCCACTAACCCAATTCAATACATATATGCTCAGCCCCCCCCCCCCAAGTGTCTAATCTAGACCCTGGCAAAATTTTAAAGTTCGAATGGCATGAATTGAAATTATGGCCAAGCTGTGGGACCTGGAATAGGGCTCAGATTGCGTTACCTTTTCAAGCAAACTCCCATAGGATAACATGGAATTTTTCGTGTTTGTTTTGGGCCAAAAACAAAAACCCCACCCCCATTAAACAGAATAGTGGCGATACGGACTGATATTTGCTACAGAATAATGACAGGAAGTTAAAAAAAAAACTTTTTTACTGGGTGTTAGAATAGACACTCTTTTATGTCTGTGTAGATTCTCAATCATCCAGGTCATTGTATCCTAGGTAGTTTTCTCTGTCAACTGGACTGGGTTTCTTCTCTTGAAGATGTTTCGCCTTCTATCCAGAAGGCTTCTTCAGTTCTGAAATCGCTGGGGAGAGAGCTTGAAAATATATAGCCCTTGTGGACCATCTGCATGCTAATGATCTGGGTGGTCACCTGAGAGTCGTTAGCAGGGTCGTTGGTCGGGTCGTTCACCTAGTTTCTGTTGAGGTGTCTCCCCTTTGTCTGCTGGATCCCATGGTGGTGAGTCACTGGGTCTCCTGGAATGGTGTGAATGTTTGTTTTGCTGTTGGTAGGAGTGGAGGACCGCATTGTATGTGGGTGATAGGAAGTGCCTCAGGCCACCACCTCTGTTTAAGGATGGTTTTTCCAATTTGACATGGATAGCTTCCTTGACCCCCCTTTCAATCCAGCGGTCTTCTCTGGCCAGTATCTTTACTTGGCTGTCCTCGAAGGAGTGCCCACTCTCCTTTAAGTGTAAGTGGACTGCTGAATCCTGACCCGAAGAGGTGGCGCGTCTGTGTTGTGCCATTCTTCTGTGGAGAGGTTGTTTGGTTTCACCAATGTACAGTTCCTTGCATTCCTCCTGGCACTGTACAGCATAAACAACATTACTTTGTTTGGGTCTTGGTGTCTTGTCCTTTGGGTGTACTAACCTCTGTCTGAGAGTGTTGCTGGGTTTGAACTGAACCGGTATGTCGTGTTTCTGGAGGATCCTCCTAAACTCCTCAGAGACTCCGGACAGGTAGGGGATGGAAACGCTGCGGCGTTTGTTTCTCTCCTCCTCTCCTTTGCTGGGGTCTCGCTTTCTTTTCGAGGTTTTGGTGAAGGCCCAGTCTGGGTAGCCACATGTTTTGAGAGCTGTCTTAATGTGGTCCTGTTCCTTCTTTCTGGCTTGGGAGACACTCTTTTAGTTTTTCTGGGATTTTTAAGAGCGTAGTAGTCATGGTTTTGAAACCACACCTCACAATCCTCTGTGCTGGCTGCAGGTTTTGGTGTGTGTTTCATTAGTGTGTGATTTAAGGGGTCTGAGTAGTTTGAGTTTTTGTGGGCAATTTTCTGTGCACCTCCTAGGTGAATCCAGGGATCTCTTTTCATTTTCAGTACCACCCAAATGATTGAGTTTGAGTTTATCAACGATGTCTGATTGATCATCCATACTAGAGTAGAGGACACCTCCTCTCTGCCGAGACACTGTTGATAAAGTTTTAACAGAGCATTTCCTTTTTTGTTTTGTGTGAGGTCCTAATAATACATACAACATACGTAAGTTCTGCTATCTCAGTATGTGATAGTTCACATTCGTTGTTTAGAGGCCACAAAATCCTCACTCAGCCTAAAGTCTGCAAATATTGATCTAGGTTCAAAGCCTCTAAAAAGACTGAGATATTCAAACTATAGAAAGAGTTTGAAAAGGAAAAACAAGAACTTTTGATTATCTGTGCAATATTTTGAAAGATTCAAACTCATAGTACAGAGCATTATTGCCAGTCTCAGTTCTCAGACCAGGGTGCTCACATAATATTAAACTCTGGTTAGCAATTTATTTGGTACACAATGTTTGCATTGATGTGTATAAGGACACCACTAGTGCCACAAAATATTTATGTATCCATATAAATGGAAATATAATTAAAGACAGAAATGCTGTAGCAATATTTTAGGACCCAGCAAAGCACTTCAACAATATTAATCCATTAATGAAAACTGTTGTGTTCAAGATTTGAAGTAAATTTTACCCAATACTGAGGCTGTCAAGTTCCTGAAAATGCTAATAATCCAATGTGTGTGTGTGTGTGTGTGTGTGTGTGTGTGTGTGTGTGTGCCTGCTTTCTTGCAGTAAAAATGACAAAGTGACCTTCTGGTGCCATTGTAACATCTTTTGGACCTCATGTTGCACAACACAAGCAGAGAAAGTTTCGTCAGTGTGACCATCATGAGCCTCGTGTTTGCTGATGGCTCAGTTTCAAGCAATAGGACGATGCATTCTACACCTGATCATTGAAGTTGTGTGTCACTTAAAACACTAGCTATATTCTCTTCTGACCATACACTTCATAATGTTATAATTGTCCCTCCATGATTGCTTGATAACAAATGCTCGTGTTTCTCATGGATTCTTGTGAACTGACCTCTGTGTCTTTGTCATACCTGACAGTTCTGAGTCCTCCTGCCACCTTCCTCATGTGACACTTCTGAAAATGTCAGGAATGACAAAAACAGAGGTCTATTCTCAAGAATCCATAAGTTGCATCACACAGGAAGGCCTAATGAACCTAACTAGGTGAACAAATGTTCATTTAATCAATGGCTGGATCCCTGAAGAAATATTGTGTTTTATAAGTATAAATGTAATTAGATTTTTGGTTTTAAATCAAAAGAAATAAAATAGTACATTATATTATAGTAAATATGATCCTTCTGCTTCAATTTTGATGTAAAGAATTATGTGTACTGTTGATGATTAATTTATTCTATCTTTGTAAATACTAACAGCACCACCTGCTGCCTCATATTCTGTAGTATGAAATCCATAAATTTATGTAAAATTTACCATTGCACATTGACTGGGTTTTATTTTAACAAAATAGTTTAAGTCTTTTTAGGGTAAATCATTTTGCTTTTTTTAATCTCTGAATTTTGATCATCTTGATTCAGATTGTTTGCATTTCCAGAAAGTGTACTTTTAACATTTTTAGAAACAAGGCACATGTATTCTCTTTTTTTGTGAGTGAAGTGAATTATTTATTAGTCTGCTCAAGTAATCTATACACACTGTACAGTTGTTCCACACTTCTAGAGAAACTGTTCAGACAAGTACAGCAAATAAAATTCTATATTACATTTATCTTCCTGTAAAATCAAGAACATGTGAAGAGGTCATTACAGGTCATTTAACACAAATTTGCACAGAAACAGGAAAACAAACAGGTTTATATAACAACTTTGAATGAAAACACAGTTATGTATATAACACTTTTATTTTTGAATTTGCTGACAGGACAACTCAAGGAAAAATGTAATGTTTAAAGGAAAAGAAAGAGGATTTAAGATAAAATAAGATTTGGATTTTTTCTTTAATCTATAATAAATCTTACTATCTTAAATCAACTTTGGAGAAACCGTTTCCGGATGGGTGACTCAGAAGAAAGATTCCACGTGCCGCACCTACCGTTACCTGAAACCACTGTTCAGTCCCTGAACGCAACCCACCTGCAGCACTAAACCCCACCCACATACCTGGGAGAACCAGGAAGTCGGTATCGGGACGTGACGAAATCAAAATATCAGCGAAAATTTGGTTTCTTTTGTTGTTTTGTTTGTTTCTTTTGCGTTTCTTAAAGTCCACACACACTTTTATTTGCGGATTAATCCAGAGAGACTTACCTGGTAAGTATAGATGATTTATTAACGTCTTGATGTCGATGTTTTCGCCCTGTTCACCCACGCTGGGTGCCATATTACTAATGCCCTGAATCATTCTTACAGTTACATTAGTTGTGCTAAAGCCCAGAAAAATCAAAACGATGTTATTCTTCAGGGTAGATGTCTTTTTTCCTCAGTTTTTTACCTACGACAAATAAGACTTGTGGCTTGACTAACATGTAAATTCAATATTACATGTCAGTTAACGTAGATCCGGTTTTTAGAATTATTTAAATAACTACAGAATCGCAGAGATCTAATCCGCGGGTTGTTGGGACCTTTTTCGATATTTGAAGAATTTATGGCTGTTTACCCCATGTCCTCTTTAGTATAGGTAACGTAAGTAAACAAGAACTGTAATTCTACATGAAGATTTTATTTTTTTGAGGAAAATATCCCATCCTTATTTAAGATTAATTGAAATACAACATAATCTTTTTTATGTAAAAGGAGAAAATTGAAATTAAACAGGTATTCCAACAAATAATACAATACATCCTATCATTTATTTATTTATTTTTATCTTTGACCATATGTCAGTCAAGTTTAAAATTTGTCTGTATTATACAGGAGTTAAATGTCTTTATGCTATGTTACATAATTGTATTGTGATTCATTTGCAGGAGCAAGTAAAAACCATTTAAATAGCACAATATTTAGAACCTCGTTCGTGGCCTAAACTATACACAGAACAGCTAAAGTGTTGTTGATCCCCAAATGGATGGATAGACATGGATAATTAAAATTCAGCATGAATGAGACTGGTGACATAAAGCTGCACATATATTTTGCATGGGGTTGTCAACCTGGGTAACACATTTAAATTCTGTTCATGGTATAAATGCATAGTTCAGTGTAATCCATCTGAATGTAATATCAGCATTAGCGGCTCACCTTTTTCCTTGGCTACAATCTGATCTTGTGACCATCCAAAGATGGCAGTGCTGAGAAAGATCTACCTACTGGTACATCAAAAGAAGGTTTGTAACTTCTGGGCATGCCTTGTGCCCTGGCTAGGCCAGCTTTTTGCACATCTGATTTTCCCACCTGGTCATCTTGCTCATAGTGGGCATATGGACTCTGTCTGTGAGAATCTTTTTGTTTCCATATCTCTAAACTGTCACTGCAGGTTTTTGAGTGACATGTGTCCCTTGGTCTGCCCTGCAGTTGTATACCACACAGAGATTGCGTAATGGCCTGGGGCCTCAGTACTGCAGCACCACTCGTGCAGCATGTGGGGGAAGTGACGAGGGGGAGGGCAAAAAACTGCTTATGTAAAAGTATTAAGATGGACAAACATGCCAAGCTAACCCAGAGGAAATAAAAACAGTGTTATTAGAGTTTGTAGATTCTGGAAAAACCAGCAAAAGATGAACTTAATGGAAGACTGAGCTGCTCCACTGAAGTGTTTTAAATCTAAGGCTTATTAATAATTAAAAAGCTGTTCCCTGCAGCAATGATGGATCTGTCATTCACAACATTTGAGCTCTTTTGACAGTGTAAAATGTCTACGGGACACCTATTGCTGCATAAAATTCTGATAAGACTTGTTGCAGCATGATTTCCTGATCCCACTGTTTTGTTGTGTCTTTTTTTATTTTCAAGAAGTAGTCATGATGCTGTTTGTGTAGGAAATGCTGCTTCTTGCTTAGTGAGTTTAGTTAGTTTGGTCAACTCTTTGTTTTCTTAAGAAATGAACTAATCTAGATTCATATAGAAGAAGATGGCATATTAAGAAGAAGTAAACATTTTCTACTCTCCTCACTTGACCTCTTGTTACAAAAGTAGTTGGCAACCCGCTCGTTGAGCGCTGTGTGGGATTTCTCTTACTGAGTGAAATCTTTAGCAGCTCTCATGGCACAACCACCCTGAGCCGTAATCCAAACCGCTGGAATGTAAATCCTCTCAGTAGATTTTAGTTTACGGCATTTCATGAAGAAGCCTCAGAGATTATTTATTTCAGACATCACGGAACATGGCGGTCTGCTCTATCTTATCCCTTTTAATCATATACATTTTTCTTACACAGAGGATTAAGGCAATCTATTATTGAATCTACAGCATTTGGATTTTGCATTTCTATAGTTATTAAAACAAAATAAAAAATAACACATTCAGTCTAAATTTCTAAATAATATTTTAAGATTAGATATTTACATTGAATATGTGCATTTCTTTTGAGAGGATTTAATAGTAATCATACAGATGTGAATAAAACCTCTATAGGGCTATATGAGGAGGAGGGAAATGGGGCTAGACTAAGCCTAGATGTGGGATTATGGAGGAGGGGATGGTGAGCATTCATGATCTGTCAGAGCTTAGTACCACAATTACCCCAGCAGAGGCAGTATTGGCATGGCACAGGCTGCATTTTCATTACTATAATGTTGAGAGAAGCTCCAAAATTATGTAAGAGTGACGTGCCTTCGCCCCCCCCACAGTCAGCCCAGCGCCTGGCAGAAACGGGCCCGTCTTTTTTGTTTTCATCCTCCTTCCGCGGAGAAGCCAAAAGGACATCTGTTGGAGTCATCTTTCATAGACAGTAATCATAGCAGCCACGGCACGGGACAGCACCCCTCCGGGGGCCGATGTTGTGCCTCTTTGTCATGGAGGAACTGATATTCTGGGGTGGCAAGAAGGAGCGAGGGAGCCTTCAATATGCAGAAGGACACGAGCAAACGTGGTGATCCTGCATCTGCAGGTGATCTTGCACTTTTTCACAAGCCCATGGGAATATAGTAGCAGTCGAGACGGTGTTCTGCATGTGAGGCAGTCGGGAGTAGAGCTAGAAGATGAAGTTTAAAAAGTTCATCACAATCATGCAGGCAGCCATGGGCATCGTACCGCTGAACAAACGGGAGCTTTTGCCCCCAGGCAGGAAACTGTGGAGACCTCAAGGGTGAGTTAGATTACTTAGGTTATTTGTTTATCGCACAACAACACGATTCGATTAGATGTAGAATACGTGGATATTGGAATATAGATTCATTCACTTTGATGTTGATGCTAAAGGAGACTTATTTATTTTAGTTTTTAACTCGGTGTATGTGAAATGGCTCACGTTTCCCAAAACATTTACAAGCTTCTGTCATGTAAACAAGTCCAGATTTGATAAGAACCCTTCTGACACACTTATGCAAAAAATATGCACTAAATGCAATGTTCCATGGTTCCAGCAATTCCTTTTGGTCTCAACTCGTTGGCATCTCCGATGGATCCACGACAGTAGCTGCCTGTCCCAGAATAAAAACAGCCTGGTCTCTGGCGACCATACGAGGGTCTTAAAAAACAAAACAACCAAAACATAACAAACCACATGCAACCAATCCCCAACTAGATGGCTGGAGGGGTGCGGGTTTGTACGGTGCAGATGTAAATGTACTCACCAAACAGCTGGAGTTAGCTCAGCCATCAGCGGCGTTAGCGTAGCTCCGCTCCAGTGTAGATCCACCTCTGAGTTCCATGAACGTTCACGACAATTGCAGAAACCTTGGTGGGAAGGACGAGCTGGTGAGACTATTGTCAAGGCTCAGTCTGGTGTTCACGTGATAGAGAAGAAGTGCTGTGTTTTCTGGTATATTTATTCACCTCAATATGTCCAATCTACTGAGCTGATTTGAAGTATTGGAATTATTTTAGACAATAGCAGAAAACAAGTTTACTGCCAGTATTACACGGGATTGTCAACTTGGGAATCAGCGTGTCAAGTTTATCATGTCTCATAATGAATATAATTAATTTGTAAAAGTTTGTTGCTCTTGAAAATGTAAAGGTCCGTCACATCAGAGATCCTTTCCTTGTATTTTGGTATATCTATGAGTCGTTTTTTGTAACAGCACATATTAATGGGAAAAGAAGTACTATACATTCATTGGTCTTGCTTTACATCTGATTAAGTCAGTGAATGTTGCAAACACTAAACCAGCCTGTGCATTATAAAGATGAGAGAAAAAATAATTTTGTGATCTCAGGCTTTTAGACACGTGGGTGATTAGAGTGATTCTGTGCTTGTATGATGGAAGATTACAGAATTACAGACTGCAGCTTCATCAACTATTAGAAGTGAATAGTTGAAATTCTTTTTTATCTGTCCAAACAGAGACCAGCCTGGTACAGATCAGAACAGCACGTATCTGCTCAAGTGTAGCCGTAAATTCCGCTGGACCAGAGAAGCACAGTACTTGTATCTTCGCCGCCTTTCTTCACACAGCTGCTCAGCTATTACAATGGTAAGGTTTTATTTTTTTAGTCTTAAACATTAGTAAAGCTATATAAAGGATTTGGTTTATTGTTACTTCTCTGGGTTTTTCTAAAACACTTTTGGGTAAAATTCAGTCTAGTACATTTAAATGTGGTCTAAATGTGTCTTTTGGCTGGGCTACTTCTAACTTTAGTTATTCATCTACCCATTTTCGATGACTGTCCGTTTCTCTGTAAAAAGAAATCATGGCTTTTAATCTACTCTTTCAGAACATTGTAAATGGATTTTTTTATTTTTTTTTAAAATTGTAGTCCCAAAACAAGTTGTTAAGCTGGAACAGGGCTCCAATATTGAAACATGAAACTCATTGTGCCACTGATTCTGCAAGCTTGTGTCACTGCTGGTATGCACTAGGCAGGGTGATGATTATTAGAGGAGGGATGTGGTGTTGATTCTTTTAATAGTATGATTCAATGAATGTCTCAAGTTAATCCTACTGCTTTGCATTAAAGTGGCCTGTTTAAGGTCAATTCACATACTACAGTTAACAGGAATTGTTGGAGTTTTACATTTGTCCTTAATATTCTGTACCATTTTACCTCTTAAGTGTGGCTGGTGTAAATTAAAATTTGTTGTGAGGTGTGTTTTGCTTCTTACGGTATATATATATATATATATATATATACACCGTATATATACGGTATATATACGGTATATATATATATTTATTTATTTATTTATTTATTTTAAACAATTTGTCTCATACTGACACAATACCAGATATGACATGATCAAACATGAGCACACATGCACACACAAGTGTTTTTATGGGGCAGTTTTGTCATTAGTGTTGCAAGATTAGAATAAGTGCATTTACTCGAATCAGTGTGTGTGTGTGTGTGTGTGTGTGTGAGTGTGAGTGTGTGTGAGAGAGAGAGAGAGAGAGAGAATCACAGCAGGCAACCTCAATTCAATTCAAGGTTTGGCCTGATCCATTTCGGGGGTATTACGGGAGTATATTTTGTCTATAAATGTGTTTTAATCGATCCCCATCTTGTTGTTACGGAGAACTAACGGAATAATTTTCCAGCGTGACATAAAATGAAAGTTCCCCACTACTGTTTTGTTTTGTTGCAATTTATCACAATTTCCTTCGTGCCTAAACCTCTTGATCCCCCCTACTCCCATTTGTCTTAATCTCAACCGAGCGAGCGTCGGTGCTAAGTTTTGCACTAAAATCTAATCTTTTGTTTTATTCTACAAAATAAGACGGCGATATTAAAGACAAATACACAGATTACCGCAACAGTCAATATCTTTGCAGTTGTTCTTTTTGGGCTCAGAATATTTCTTAGCCGTCATAGTTTTGGTACCAGTCCCAGACTGGTCAAAGTGCATGATGCCAGTAAACGGCGGGGGGCTGCTTTCTTTGAACAGATACGCAACTCAGTATTTCACCGTAAGTACTTAAATGGCTACATCTGAATTATTTGTGAATGCATTTGAACTTGTTCAAACAAATGCTGTAAGACCGCTTTTTATGTGTTTATAATGTAATGGCGGAGTTTTACATGAAGCTATTGGCGTCACGCAGCACCTGCCGTGATAGCTGCCATTTGTTGTTAGGAAACGTGATCAAATTAAATATCCCATCTTTTGAAACTTTACGTAGTTATTTAATTTGGAATCGGTTTCATCCGTCGCTGTTCCTTTAATTTTATACACCATATTCGGCTTCTTATTTGGGTGGTTTTTATGTTTGCCTAGATGTATTGATGTTGTTGCCCGTTGCAACACTAGAGAATATGCGATGACTTTCTTGTTGAAATGAGTTTAATTCCTACAGTAGTTATTTTTGAACGGACATTATTTCTCGTACCTTGCTGTGTAATGTGAGTATCCCTCCACTAGGGGGAGGAGTTGTTCAAGCTTCCTCCTGTTCGCCTGTGAAGCAGCTTCAAAGCGAAAAGAAAATGTGTGATGTAAAATAAGAAACAAGACACCAATTACATCATACATTCAATCAAACTGCAGTACAACATTTTTGATTCATTCATATGATTAAGACTAAGAGTATCACATTTTGTTTTTATACACAGCTGGTTTGTGTGTGTGGGCGGGGGGTGCTGTTTATTGCTATATGAGTAAAATTAGCATTTTTGTTTTACTCTATAAACCACTGACATTACTCCTAATTTCCAAAAACAAATATTGTCATTTAGAGTATTATTTTCGGGAAATAACACAAAAACAAGTTCATATTCATTTTTAAAACACATTACTATTTTTTTCTTTTACTTTGGAAGTGTTTCAGTATTTAAAATCAGTGTTTGGTGGAAGAACCCTGAGTGGCAACCATAGCTATCGTGCTCTCCCCCAGTTCACGTTGGGTGACTTTAAACCATTGCTGGTGCAAACATTCATGCAGCTCAGCTGTTTTTATTGGCTTGTGACCATCCATGTTTCTCTTCGCATTTGAGAGCTTTAGCGTGGGGTTCAGACCTGGAAATTGGGCTGGCTAAGCCAAGGTCTTAAACACTTAAACACTCATATCTATCAGTGTTGCCATGTTGGTGAATTTCCGGCTAAAATCTGTCAACTTTCCTAAATCATTTTGCTGACTTTTATTGCCAAAAGCAACCGAGTTTCTCCTCAAGAACAACTACATCGACACTTCAGTGCAGAAGGGTGGGATCCCTGGAGTCCCCGGCTGTCTAGAGCACAATGGTGTAGTCACACAGCTCATCACAGCACATCTCCTCTACCTCCCCTTCACTCTACTTCTCCTCTCCTTTACCCCTCTCCTCTCCTCTCCTCTCCTACCTATCCTATCCTCTACCTGTCCTCCCCCTTCTCCTCTCTCTTTACCCAGCCGGCCATCAGCAGGAGGGTCCCCCTACATGAGCCTGGTCCTGCTCAAGGTTTCTTCCTGTTAAAGGGGAGTTTTTCCTTGCCACTGTTGCTTGTCTGGGGTCAGGCCCTGGGATTCTCGAAAGCGCCTTGAAACAATTTTGATTGTATAAGACGCTATATAAATAAAGATTGATTGATTGATTGATTGATTGATCAGAGAGGCCCATGAGAGCAAAGGAGAACTAGCGGTTTTGTGGTTGGACCTGACTAACGCCTACGGGTCCATCCCACACAAGCTAGTTGAGCTTGCACTACACCTACACCATGTTCCCAGTAAGATCAAGGACCTGATTCTGGATTAATATAATAACTTCAGTCTCAGGGTCACTTCAGGGTCAGTAACCTCAGACTGGCATCGCCTTGAGAAAGGAATAATAACAGGCTGTACCATCTCCGTCGTTCTCTTCGTACTGGCGATGAATATGGTGGTAAAGGCGGCTGAGGTGGAGTGCAGAGGGCCTCTATCCAGATCAGGTGTTCGACAGGCCCCCATAAGAGCCTACATAGACGACCTTACCGTCACAACAACATCAGTCCCAGGGTGTAGGTGGATCTTGCAGGGTTTGGAGAGACTCATCCTATGGGCTAGGATGAGTTTTAAGCCCACCAAGTCAAGGTCCATGGTACTGAAGAAGGGGAAAGTGGTGGACAGATTCCGATTCTCAATCTCAGGAACCGTAATTCCATCAATCACGGAGCAACCAGTCAAGAGCCTGGGAAAGCTCTTTGACTCCAGCCTGAAGGACACTGCTGCTATCCAGAAGTCTACGGAAGAGCTTGGAGGGTGGCTCACTAAGGTGGACAAGTCTGGCCTGCCTGGTAGATTTAAAGCCTGGATCTACCAGTACTCCATCCTTCCCAGAGTCCTGTGGCCTCTCCTCGTGTATGCAGTCCCAGTAACAACAGTGGAATCCTTGGAAAGGAAGATCAGCAGCTTTCTGCGCAGATGGCTGGGTCTTCCTCGCAGCCTCAACAGCGCTGCACTGTACGGGACAAGTAACACCCTGCAGCTACCCTTCAGTGGGCTCACTGAAGAATTTAAGGTGGCACACACAAGAGAAGCCCTACAGTACAGAGACTCCAGGAACTGCAAGGTGTCATCAGCCGGGATTGAGGTGAAGACAGGAAGGAAGTGGAAGGCAGAAAAGGCAGTGGATGTGGCTGAGTCACGCCTAAGGCAAAAGGCACTAGTTGGGGCCGTGGCAACAGGAAGAACAGGCTTGGGCTCCTTCCCAAAGACCCAAGTCAGCCATGCCCGGGGCAAAGAGAGAAACCACCTACTTCAGGAGGAGGTCCGAGCAGGCGTGGAGGAAGAGCGAGTGGGTAGGGCAGTGGGACTCCGGCAGCAGGGGGCATGGACAAGGTGGGAGAGCGCGTTACAGCGCAAAGTTACCTGGTCAAACATCATGCAGGCAGACTTCCACCACGTCCGGTTCCTTGTGGCGGCAGTCTACGATGCCCTCCCCAGCCCAGCAAACCTCCATGCGTGGGGAAAGAGTGAGACACCCACCTGTTCCCTTTGCTCCGGAAGAGGCTCCCTGGAACATCTCCTTAGCAGCTGCCCAAAGTCCCTGGCTGATGGTCGCTATCGCTGGCACCACGACCAGGTACTCAAAGCAGCGGCTGAGAGCATAGCCTTGGCCATTAGCACCAGCAAACACCATCATGCTCCGAAGAAGGCAATCTCCTTCATAAAAGCTGGAGAGAGACCTCGTGCAGGCCCACAGATAACAACGGGACTCCTCCACACAGCTACTGATTGGCAACTGCACGTTGACCTGGGAAAACAACTGTTATTCCCCCAGCACATCGCAACAACGTCTCTACGGCCAGACATGATCATCACCTAAAAGCACAGTGTAAAAGCACAGTCTGCTGCCCCCAATGAGCATCGAATGTTGTGAGATCCCTTTTCAAAGCACTTGGACGTCATCAGGATTCCTATCAGTAGCCCCTGTGGCACTCCCAAATGTAGTCAGAAGAGTCGCGCTCCACACCAAACACAATTGACGTGAATTTCTTGGGAATATTGCCAGCAGTGGGCTGGAGTCACCATGTGATTATTGACTCTCTCGGCACACCAGCTTGCAAATTTGCCCGAAAAGTTAAATGTGAATTTTTGATGAGGTGATGTGGCGACTTTGGCTTTTACCACAAAACTGGCAGGATTCACACCCCGTGTACCACGGGAGCCACAACGTTTGTGTCCTCACGCAAGTTTACTGATTTATTCTAATCTGGACACACAAATTGTCAAACATGTTTTGTGTCAACGTAATTTAAAATAGATATGCTTTTGCAAGGTCACAACTTATTATCCTTCATCCCCCCCACGCCTAACCTCCCGCCAATATAAGACCAAACAAGTTTCGGATCGAAGAAACTGATTGTTCATTCAAGAATCAGTCAAAGGAGGTTTGATTCAAATCAACATGCTATATTGTGTAGTTTGGAGCTGGGATAGTCGTAAACGGGTTTCAGCCCCATCGATTTTCACGCAGAGGCATTTAAGAACTTGAGGCAGTCAAGACCCAACTGCATCTCCTGTTTGAACCGCTGCAACTGCAAGACGAAACTCTGATCTGATACTTGATGACCTGAAATTGACGATATAGACCACCCGCTCCAAAGGTATCTCATCTGGGGTTAACCCTAACCCTTTATGAGGCAAATAAAGGGGCCATTGTTTTAACCCTAACCCTTTATGAGGCAAATAAAGGGGCCATTGTTTAGAAACTATCAGTATTTATGAGGATTGTCTGTCCATACTAGAAACTGAAGGGAGCTCCCTCCTTTCAATTTTGCCACCTGACCCAAAAACATTTCCTGATCACCGATTTATCCCTGTACACCGGTGAATTTTGTTAATAGAAGCAGGCCTGTGGAGGAAGATCGGTCCCAGACTGTCATTTGTGGCATTATCCTCCCTGATGGACTGAGTTTGATTGCTTAATGATTGTTTTTTTTATTAACCTCCACTTAAGCTCATTTATGGCTGTCTGCCACTGTAGATGAAGAAAAGGCACCATTAGTTGAAGTTGACTCCTTGAATGGACGGCCTTAAAAATGAGCAAAGAAGATGAAGCTTTGCAACTTGAGACATTTTTGTCTCAAGGCACCAGGCTACCACCTGTACCAAGAGTACATATCGGGATGTGGCTTTGAAGCATGACAATATTCAAAGGCCATATCAGTTTTATTTCACTCCCAGTGCTCTTCTTTTTGCAGCATTTATGCTCCTGCTCGACATCAGAGTTTTCGGTAGGTCAGAGGGAATAAAGGGTTATTGTAGCTGAGTGACCAGCACAAGTCGGCTCCTTATTTTATTTAAAGTGGAAATGTCAGTGTACAGTTTTTCCTTTCTCCACCTCGGCAACCCGCAGCCACTATGCACTTGCCGAACTATAATTTGGACTCTGAGCATGCGTAATGTTGAATTGACTTTGCCAGTGGGTGAATCAACAGCAAAAGTTCTCATAAGCCTTAAGCCTGATGGTGTATTGTTGTGGATGTATGTGGACAACTAATGTTGTATGTTTACACCGACTGTAGACGATGGGATTTGTGCAAAATGTAGGCCAGCAGAATCCCTCTTACGTCAAAGGCAGGCAGGCCAGCAGATGCAAGGAGAGCTGCTGGTGGTGTGCAGCTTGGGCTATGGAGGAGGCACTGCTGCACATGAGTGTGCCAGAGCACCGCTGGCAGTGAACAGAGACACACGCAGAAAGGAAGAGACAGCGAGCGCCAGTGATGAAGACTGTTCTCAGCTTACACAGGAAATGGGCTCATGCAGTCAAGACCATACGTATCCTTCAGGGACTCGTGAGTTTGATTGTGCAGCTTTGACTCCAGTTTGATCAGATCTGTGACCTGACTTTTCCAGGAATGGGCCGAGTTCAGTTGGTACATTACAGCCTCGGACCTGAAGAAATGGTTTTGGATTATGGAAATGTGTTTTTCCACAGAGGTTCATTCTATTTTCAGAGTTGCGGAGGGATTTGGTTGGAAATATGACACCGACTTCGTCAATTGGTTGATTGATAGTAGATGCACTGAAAATAATCATTGTGAAGCTGTTTTGTTTCATAACATGTCTGGCCTTGAACGTGATTTAATGAATGTGATTTAATGAATGTGATTTAATGTCTAGTCTAGTATTGTGAATCTATGTTTCTAAATGACCATGATATACTGTATGTATATGTAATGTGTATAATTATATAACCTCTGGGTAGTTTCATTGAATGGGTAACTCCAAAGTAATATTTCCTGAAGATATCTAAGTTTTGTCATTTTGCCATCAAATTGTCATGAACTTTTCAACTTTGTGTGCCATTGTCTTCGTAGCAGAGGTCTGATGTTTCTTCTGCCTGCTTGCTTCACAACAGCATAGGCTAATGAGCCATTAATGTTATTATCTCTCAAGACACTGCTAATCTGTCCAGTGAGATAATATCGAGAGTAATCTTTGTTTTTCTACCAACAGAACCCCGTCATGGAGGAGACCGTGTGGGAGCAGTATACTGTGACCCTGCAGAGGGTGAGTCCCTCTGCCCCAAATCACACCAGATCTGATTCTCGAGGGCCCAAATTACAGATATTTATAAATATGTTTTAATCCAGTCATTTATAATTCAGGGTTATTAAATCCAGTTTGGTTCTTTGCTTTTTAAAAACGTAATTATATGTCTCAGAGTAAACAAAATTTAACGCTACATGTAAAAATGTGAATGGCTGTGTGGAAACAAACCAGTTGAGCTTAGATAATCATCCTGATGGGTCTCGTGCTGATGTTCACCGATGCCAGAAAAGCAGATTTAGTGCAAAAACAGTCCTTTGCTGCAGGCTCGTAACCTTTTACACAACTGCAGCCAGCTGTCACGCTCTGCTCCACAGATCTATTTCTCAGCCTTTTAATCATTTGATGTCTGAGGAGCTTTTTTGCCCAGGTTTTTATGGCACAAAATATGTGTGTGTGTGTGTGTGTGTGTGTGTGTGTGTGTGTGTGTGCGCGCGCGCGTGTGTGCGTGCGTGCGTGTGTGCGTGCGTGTGTGTGTGCGCGCGTGTGTGTGTGTGCGTGTGTGTGTGTGTGTGTGTGTGTTTCTCTCTCTCTCTCTCTTTCACTTCTTGGTACTGACCAAGTACCAGTTATCTTATGCACATAGTCCTGGTGCTCTTTTATTTCCTTGAAATTTCTTTGACTTTTTATCAAGCCATGGTGCATTTGTTCAACTATTTAAAAAAAATAAAAATTAATTGTGACAATGTGAAATTGGCTAAACCAGTGAGATGGAAAAATGAAAGTCTCCCCCTTATGTTGTTATTCGGCATAGTTTTCCACATAGCACATAAATCCTGTCATCCCATATTGCAAGAGATTAGAATCGCAGAGGAATGCTTTCTGGATCTTTACAGTCTTTCCTTTCATTTTTAAATCTTTGTTTGAAATTTGAATAACACTTTACTGCTTTTTTTCTTCCCAAATCTCATATTCCATTCTCTGGGGACCTTCAGGCTTTATCAAATACACACGCATTTTAAATATTGTGCTTGTAAATCGAAATATTTAGACATTACTATGCAACTCTCCTGTTTCTGCCTCGTTCTTGTCCATTTTTATTAATTAATGCATTTTTAGGACGGGTCCTTTGCTTCCTGTTTTTCTTGTGTAGTTTCACTGTGTAGTTTCACCCACTGTCTGTGCAGCCATCTGTTACTGAGCAAAGTGGTGAATTGTATCTGGGTTTTTAAGTACAGATGGAAGGGAGAGGATAAAGACACAGGGTCATCAAATCTCTGACCTAATCTCATCTGGGCAAACTGGAGCAGTGGCAGGTAGAAATAAAGCTGAAATATGCTTACAAAGAAGTGGGAAGTCGTATGATCTAAACCGGAACAGTTACGTATACGCATTCGTTTTTGAGGATTGATTACAGACTTAGATTAAGTTCATGTAAATCATGCAGCTCCAGAATATGGATGTGCAGAATTGTAAAGCAACCACACGTGATTGTAGTGCCAACTCTGATTACAATCCCATCGTATACTCCCACACTGGATGCCAACACTATGGGGATCAACAGAAATGGCGTCTCGGGATAATACCTCACATGATAACCGTGTTTTCTTTTTATTTTCAGGATCCAAAAATGGGCTTTGGCATTGCTGTGTCAGGGGGAAGGGACAACCCAAATGAGGACACTGGCGAGACATCCATTGTGGTTTCTGATGTCCTGCAGGGAGGACCTGCCGATGGACTGTTATTGTGCGTACTGTTACATTTTGCTGATACAAAACGCATGAAGAATCCTGTCTCAGCCTCTACCAATGACTTTCAAAATACTTAAAATAAATAAGTAACAAGTTAAAATTGTGAATAATTGGATAATAATCAACCTACTTGACATCACATCACATTATATTACGGAAATCAACATTGATTCCTCATTTAATGAATATTGCATTAATTACACTTAAGATGTGCATTTGTCCTTTTTTAGTGAGAATGACCGTGTGGTACAGGTCAATGCCATCCCCATGGAGGGGGCCAATCACTCCTTTGCTGTCGGTACCCTTCGGAAGTGTGGCAAAGTAGCAAAAATTGTAAGTAAAAATTCTTTAATCGTTGTATAAACAGTATTTTTGGTTCGTTACGTTCTCGGATGCAATTTTCTTCGTTTGAACATCGTTTATTAACATTGTTAGGAACCACACTTATTCTCTTCTTTAGATTAAATAGCTGCAAGTTGCTACAAAGGCAAAATTGTTTCTTTTATTTACAATAAGGACGCGTTTATATTTTAAATATGGGCAGACCAATAATTGTTCTATGTGTGGCTTTGGTGCCAATGTGTCATCACAATAACACAAAATGATGTGGCTGCTCTTTTTCTCACTTTATTTTTACATTTTTGACAAATTGTGAGGACTATGTGGAATTAATGCGGTGTCTTTTTTACCACCAGACCGTGAAGAGGCCCAGAAAAGTTCCAGTCAATCTGCTCAACCTTCCCCCATCACCGGATGACAGAGTCTTCAACAATGATTACAACGATGATTACAACTATGACCCAGACCGCCCCAGTGGTGCACGAGACCACAGCACAGAGAGGGAACATGGCAGGGGCGAGTACATGGATAGTGGTTACCAAACGCGCGAGCGTGACTATGATCGGCGGGAACGTGGCAGGAGCACAGAAAGGGATTTGAGCCCAGGTCGACACTACAGGCGTGATGGCAGCAGAGGTCGCATTTTAAACAGAGATTACAGCCCAGATCAGCCACGTGAATACAGCCCAGACAGAAGATACCGCAGCGAGCGCGCATTAGACCGAGGAGACTACAGTCCTGACCGGCGCTACCGCAGCGAGCGTGCTATTGATAGGGAGCACAGCCCAGACAGACGCTATCGCAGTGAGAGAGCCCTGGATCGAGACCACAGCCCAGACAGACGTTACCGCAGTGAGCGCACATTAGACCGTACAAACAGCCCAGACCTGCGCCACAGAGGTGGCACAAATAGCCCACCTCGAGGGCGAGAGCGTGACCACAGCTTGGAACGAGGGCGCGATCACATTCCTCCTGAGCCCAGGAGGTACGATGAGCATCCAAAACGAAGTGGTAGCAGAGACCGCTTGGACCGCTCACCTTCACCCACTGCCATGCCCATCCCACTCCCTCGTCCCGTCCGAGCCATAGAGCCTCTGGAGAAACCATTAAATGTTCTGCTAGTGAAGAACCGCCCAAACGAGGGTGAGATGTTTATTATTCTCTGCTGTTATTTCACTGTGACCTTAATAGGTCGGTATGTGTGGTTCGATGAGAATATGAGCTTGTATGTTTAGTTTTTCTTACCTTTTTTTTAGAGTATGGCCTTCGTCTGGGTAGCCAGCTCTTCATCAAAGAGATGTCCAACACTGGACTGGCCAGCAGAGATGGGAACTTGCAGGAAGGTGACATTATATTAAAGGTATGATGGAAAATATATTGTTCATAGACAGATAGGATCACCTTGTGTGTTTAACATACAATATATTATACAAGAGGACCCGATGGGGGAGAGAGATCAGTCATGACAAACAGTCCTTTGATACTTTCTTGTACAATTTTATGACAAGATTTTTTTCCTCTCCAACATTTAATGATTCAGTGAACAGTGCTTCTAAGTTTTTTAGTTATCTTTCTTTAATTAGTTTTTTGTAATTACTGTCACACATTTGTAACTGTGCAGTCAGTGAGAGAGGTGCTGTTTATGATTTCCTGTTTTACATTTATATTTACATGGAAATTATTGCTTTATTACTATCACCACGGCAACCACTGGGTTAACTTATCGCTATTTTCCATATTTATCACTTAATATACCAGGTTTTTTTGTTTTTACCAGTTTTTTTTGTTTTTCACTTTCTTCCAGATTAACGGTACAGTGACTGAGAATCTTTCCCTCAGCGATGCGGGGAGAATCATTGAGAAGTCTCGTGGGAGGCTGCAGCTCCTGGTGCAGAGAGACAGTCGACAGGTGTTGGTTCACCTCCCACCAGTGGAGGACAGCGACTCAGAGCTTGATGGTGAGAGACTTTCCAAACTGAAAAGCAGCAGGTCCTACCCTGTGTAGAGGCCGACCTGTCGAATGGCCACCATCCACCATCATCACCATCATGTAAACCTACTTCTGGATGTACTCCATTGGAATTAATTGTGTTGCTGTTGTTGTATCTTATCCACAAAACCTGTTTTACCTGCATAAAATAAAAGTTTTGCTCACACATTGGTATTTAGTATTATTTAAATATTAATTTGCTATATAATGTGGATAAATTCAATATTTCATTATATGCACTATCAGCTAACTAGAAATTAATTAGTTTTCCACTTTCAATGATCATTCACTGCTTTTTTTATGTCTTTAGACCACCTTTTTAAAGTCACATGACTAGATGAAGTCCTTCTATTGGTCAGGACCAATCTAGATATGTGGTGTGAGTGGATTGTTCACTGACCACATGTTAATGGGGGGTAGCCAGAAGACTTGACCCACTTTGTCTATTTTTTGGACTGTGCGTGTTTGTGTGTGTGTTTGGACGTGCGGTAGGGCTCACTCACCTCACAGAGCAGGGTGATCAAATCTCCCATCATAATCCTACTGCTGGATATGACAGAATTTCATTAAGTTAAGATTTGCAGCACAGCGGTTGGCTGGTGTTTGTCAGCCACCTTTGGGTAAATAGGGAACACTCCGGTCTGATTGTGCGCGTGTACACGAGAGAATTTTCACCCACCTCAAATCATCCAAAGTGCATCTATTAATTTTTGCTGGTATTGTTCTTCATAAGTCCCTACATGGGAGTAATTTCTCTACGGACTATGTGCAGTCTATTCTGTACTGCAAAGTGTTGGTAAAAATGATTTAAGCTAGTTGATCACAAAACTGGGCATGCTGCCTGTTGTGTCCTCTGTTTTTGTGTGTTTTGGTGAGTCATTCATTTCCCCCTCTGGGCAATATGAATCATTTAGTCACATCGAATAATTTAGAAAACACAGCCGCAGTGAGCAGTTTTTTAACAATGAATTCTTTTGGTTTTTAATTTAAATTTAAAAAATGTTTCCGAAGGATATGAAGGGATTATGATATTCGACCTTGTTTCTTTTTGTTGCAGATATTTCAGAGATTGAGTCCTACCGGTCCTATTCTCCGCAGGAAGACAGACGGGATCACCACTCTGACTTATCATCCCACTCTTCTAATGAGAAGCTGCGAGAAAAGCCCAGGTGAGAGGACATTTAATCCGAAACAAAGTGTTTCTCTACCTTTTTATTAATCTGTAGTTCCAGAGAACTGTTTATTATTTCGTGGTTAGATTGCTGACGATTTATTTCAGAGGTTCGACATCAATGCCATCTAAACTTTGAATCATTTTTATAATGTAATGTGCATATTTTAATTACAGCGTCTACATTGAATTGATCAAGTCATTGTGGCAAATTTCAGCTGCACTTCTATAGACAATGAGTGGAGGCAGCTTAGTCTGTAGCGGGACTGCAAAGAAGCCCCAGTACGGACAAAACTTGAAAGGTGTTCTGGTAGTACGAGAAGGTGCACCTTCAGAATACCTGGAGAGCCAATGGTGCACCCTCCTCGTGACCCCGAAAGGGATCCTGTAGGATGTTTCTTAATTTATTTTAAACACTAGGGAGGACCCAGCTACTAGACTGGCAAAAATGGGTGCCATGGCAACACCATTCAAAGGCCCTGACAGGGATGGTAATCCTCTTTTGCCATCAGAGGTGGAGGAGCCTCGGTCAGAAGCATCTCCAGGTAAAGCTGTCTTTATATACATTTTCATTCATCCATTATTGCACTTGTTTTGACTAAACAACTGCCGTTCACTGGTTATTTTCTCTCTCCCGGACCATCCTCTCCAAACCTTAGAGATCCCAGTAGATCTGCAGTTTCTGAAATATTCAGAGCAGCCTGACAAAATGATGCTCGGTTTTAACTTCAGCAAATCGTCTCCACCACATCTACATGCCTAGATGCATTGGACTGGGGACATGTGTTTGGCTGATAAGCTCTTTGTCTTAGCAAGAAATGGAACAAGTGTTCCGGTGAGTGTATGGTCCCTTCAGCATGTCCTGGGTCTTCCCTGGGGCCTCCTCCTGGTGGGACATACCCGTAAAACCTCACCAGGGTAAGGAACTCAACTAGCAGATATAGAGCTTGACCTTTCAGCTCACCACGTTCTTCACCATGATGGACTGATGCAAAGTCCACCTCACTGCAGATGTGGCACAACCCACCTGTCAATTTTCTGAGGTTACGTCCGTGTGTCAAATGAGATAAGGTGTGTGTTGTGTGTTTTAATTAGTGGAGGGACTTGATTTAAAAAAAATAAAAAAAAAAAAAAATCAAGTCAAATTAATGAATGGCTTTCTGAAATCAACCCTCCTCATCAGTGCTGAGACCTGGAACTGTGGGTGACAAATGGAGGCTCATCATATATAACCAAGTTGACCACATGGCTTTCTTTGTCTTGAAGACAAAGGGAAGCACTTGAACCTCAAATGTCCCACAATCCTCCCGGTGTGAAACCCTGATCAAACTGTAGCCAGTGGAGACTCTGAAGTCTTCAGGATGCACTGAGCCTGGGACGCACTCGTGATCTTCTTATGAACTTTGCAAAACAATAGCTATCCAGCTATACTGATAACCCTCTGTGGCTGCACCACCGTTGGCTTCAGCATCCTCCCCTATGCTGTCAAGTCCTGCTGCTAAAACCAGACGAGCAACGGCACATTTTTGTCCAGCTGCACACCACTGACTGAAAATGCTTCTAGATGACACTGTTGCCTAATAATTGCAATATAGTCTTGGTTCATTTATACTTTGTGAAACTTAGAACTGTTAGGATGAACACAAAGCTGATAGCCCGGCAGGAATATAAGACACAAACACATTTTATGCTAACAAAAATTTATTTTCAAAAGAAGTCTTTAGACAAATGATTTGGGAATTGCTCCTTTGCTTAATCACTGAAGCAATGAATTTGATAGAGGAGTCAACGGTTATCCATTAGAATCTTCCCAGATTAGCCACAATTTCAGACACTTTTCAGTCTGGGCTGAGCTTGTAAACTTGGCAAAAGGGGAGAACATTGCAAAGTACAATACAGCTCTGACCATCGACCACCACCAGGTGATCATTTGACAGCCCTCTTTCACCAAGCGTTCCAGGCATGATGCCATAAGTCCGAACACATAACCAGAGTTGATCATTGTATCCTGGTGCTAAGTGCACATATGGACAATCCTCCCGATCAGTCACACACGAGTTGTAGTCCCCAGGCACAAGGCAGTCCCAGGAGGAAGAGCTCTCTAGCATTCAGTCTACAGAGTCCAACAGTAGGTATTTTGAGCTGCCGGTTGCACATAAGCACAAATAATTATCACACTAACACCTGCATGGAGCATCTTGCCCAGAGAAAAATCCAGAGTAAATATAGCCGAATCCACCTCAAAGGGAATGTCCCGGAAACCAAGGTGCATATCTCGCTGGACCCTCTCAACATCATGGATCAGCTCAGGTTCCTACTTAGTCATATTACACATCCCTATAGCTAGCCTCTGCACCCAAAGGTCAGACTGCCAAGTTCCAGCCCTTTGGTCCCCCTCTTTAGGCTGTGCCTTGCCAAGGTCCAGTGGCTACCAGAGGCTTGAAGCCCCAGACGACTGACGTGGGAATTTTTCTCTCTTTTACTACAGTAGCAGCTGTAGCTGCAGCCCCAAAGTTTCATGCTCCTCCTAAGGTGCCAATAAAACCGAGTGCTGAGGACCTGGAAGTGTACGGGTCAGTATACAACACCCATAATATGGTGTGTGTTCACTTGAACCTTGTTCTACATTTGGTATTTATGTTCATTTCTTGTTACATAGGCCAGGCACAGTGATGGTCCGTTTCCAGAAAGGAGACAGTGTGGGTCTACGATTGGCTGGAGGAAACGATGTGGGCATCTTTATCGCTGGCATTCAGGAGGACGGTGCAGCAGAGCAGGAAGGACTCCGTACAGGAGATCAGATCATGAAGGTCAGGGGAAACATTCACAGTCATGTTTCAGATGTTGGAGTCACTCTAGGATTAGGGACTCGATTAGAAAACTTTAAAATGAGATTCAGACGGCTGACAGTCACGTAGTGCTCAGTCCATATTGAAATCAAATTATTGGTTATCCTGAATCGTTCAGCCATATGTTTCCTCTCTTTTTATCAGGGATTATGATAGGGTTTGTTTAAATGTATGTCTTCTATGTTAAAGTACTGTTACCCTCTGACTCAGGTTAACAACATGGACTTCAGAGGCATGGTGCGGGAGGATGCAGTCCTCTACCTTCTGGAAATTCCCAAAGGAGATGATGTGACCATTCTTGTTCAGAGCAAACCTGATGGTGATCAATTAAATGGATTCAATTCAATTTTCAATGTCATTGATTTTTACATTTGTGTTTAGTGTAAAGGTTATTTGACATGATTTTCAGTGTATGAGGACATTTTGGAATCTGGAAGAGGAGACTCTTTCTACATCCGGACCCACTTTGAATATGAGAAGGAAGCGCCACAGAGCCTTCCTTTCACCAGAGGAGAGATCTTCAAAGTGACTGACACACTTTATGATGGCAAACTGGGGAACTGGTTGGCAATTCGCTGTGGCAATGACAATCAGCTGCTGGAAAAAGGCATCATCCCAAACAAAAGCAGGTGGGCCCAGCAATTGCATGTCTTTGCATTTCTTGTTTGATTTTTCTGTCTCTTGAGCTGCTGCAAGGTTGGGCTTATTTTGGTTTACAACAGGTATTGTGTGTGTGTGTTATACCAATCAATCAATCTTTATTTATATAGGTCTGTTACAATCAAAACTGTCTCTAAAGACGCTTTCCAGAATCCCAGGGCCTGACCAACAGTGGCAGGAAAAACTCCCCTTTAACAGGAAGAAACCTTGAGCAGGACCAGGCTCATGTAGGGGGACCCTCCTGCTGATGGGGGGCTGGGTAGAGAGAGAGGAGAGGGGGGAGGACAGGTTGAGGAGAGAATAGGCAGAGATCATAGAGATACATTAATTATAACAAGCTGTTAGCATAGAGTTGAGTGGGTCAAAGGTCAGCAGGTCAGCACATAGCTATGAAGTTGGTGACACCTGTAGATGGATACAGAGGGGGGAGAAGCAGAGAAACTAATGTAGCAAGTTATGTAGCACAGACAGTGAAGAATTAGTGAAAGCATGACTGAACATATTACTAAGTAAAGATTTTTGTTTCTGTGCTACAGAGCCGAACAAATGACCAACATCCAAAATGCTGCACGAGCAGCTTCAGGCAATGACAGGGGAGACTTCTGGAGGCTGAGAGGACAAAGGGCGGCTAAGAAGAAAGACTTGCGTAAAAGCAGAGAAGACCTGAGTGCGATTCCAGTCTCAACACGATTCCCTGCCTATGAGAGGGTTGTCTTGCGTGAAGGTATTATCATCACAGATCATTATTAACAACTGTTTTCTGTTGATTTTTAAACTCCACTCCTGTCTTTTTTGTTAGCATGTAGCTTAACGTCCTGTCTGATTTGATTTTTTCAGCTGGTTTCAAAAGACCTGTGGTCATATTTGGGCCTATTTCTGATGCAGTGAATGAAAAACTAGCCAGTGACATGCCAGAGGATTTTGTCATTGCAAGTAAGTGGTTCCTAACCTCTGTCACATGCTGCAGAAGGTGAGAAGGAATGTTTTAATTTCCATCCTACGCGAGTTTTTTAACTGGATGAAAAAACAGTGAATTTAAATTTGCTTTTGATATTAATTTATATTATTTCTTTGACACTGATATTGCCTTAAGAACGACTGTTTTTACATTTATCAGTCCTAGCCATGACCTATTAATTTAGTTTCTTCCTAAAAATAGATGACATCTGAGGTGACATCTTGTCACTCGTATTATTTGTTAACATTATTCTGGTTTATCTCACAAAACAAAATATAGCGATTTTGATAACAGCCTCACATTCCCCATTTTTTAAGGTTTTGGAAAGGCAAATTGTACTCTGAAACTGTACTAGAGAACACTAGTGAGTGTGACTGTGTATGTTTTACCAATGTTTATCTTTCAGAAACGGAGCCAAAAGATGCAGGAACTGAGAAGTCCTCTGGCGTGGTGAGACTGAACACCATCAGACAAATCATTGAGGAGGTATGGTTTAATAAAAGGTAGCAGCTTTTTGAAAAAATCTTATTCCTAATAATGTCAACGCATTTTTCCTCAGGACCGTCACGCTCTTCTTGATGTGACTCCTAAAGCCGTGGACACTCTTAACTACACACAGTGGTATCCCATCGTCCTCTTCCTGAACCCAGACAGCAAGCAAGGAGTCAAAGCCATGAGAAGCCGCCTCATGCCCGGTTCAAGTCGAAGCGCCCGCAAACTCTATGAGCAGTCGGTAAAGCTGAGGAAGACCTGCTCCCACCTTTTTACAGGTAGGCTTTTGTCATCGAATCCCTGACGCTGTTAACAGTAGTATTCACTGTAAGAGTTATGATTACGTTTCGTTGTTTGTTTGGTTATTAGTTCGTTATGATTTTGTGCTTGATTAGAATTTTTACATATTTATACAAACATTTACATGAGTGCCCAAATCTTAACATTTACTGTTTTTGTGTTTTCATTTCCTCTTGGTCATTAGCAACTATTGACTTAAATTCAGCCAACGATGCGTGGTACGGCAGTGTGAAAGATTCCATCCGGGAGCAGCAGGACAAAGCCGTTTGGGTGTGTGAGGGCAAGGTGGGTCTGAAACTGAACAATGTTAAGGAGATCTGCTGTTTTCATGTAGTACCAGGATAAATAAATACAATTATAAAGGAAAGCAGGTGTAAACTATGCAGAAGCTCCCCCGCAGCGGTCTAGTACACTGAGATGGAAGGTTGAGATCGTTAACTGCAGGCTTGTTATGTAGCGTCTGAAGGAGAAATGTGCTATGTTACAATTTATTATTTCAAAAACTTAATTTGTTATTTTGCCTTGTTTAGATGGATGGTTCAGACGAGGACCTGGATCTACATGATGACCGTATGTCCTACTTGTCAGCGATGAGTGCAGACTACTTGAGCATGGACAGCCGTCTCACCAGTGACTATGACGACACTGCGGATGAGGGCGGAGCTTACACTGACAACGAGCTTGATGAACCAATGGATGAGCCCCAACCTGTTTCTGCAATCAGCCGATCTTCAGAGCCAGTTTTTCCAGATGAGGTGGGAGGAGTTTAAAATGCCCCAATAGCTCTTTGATTTTCATATTCTGTTATTTATATTTTTAATACTTGTATTTCTATCAACCCTCCTGCATGTTTGCATGAGCAGAGGCCTCACCCCGAACCCAGGGTTCGTATGAAACGATCAGGGAGCAAAGAGATGTTGAACAGAGACCCCAGTCCTCCACCATCGTTTGTCCCTGAACCCCCAAAGGTGAGATTCCCCTCATTTCTTCCTAAAGCGCTACATATCCATTTTTTTTTAAAGTAATAACAATTCAGTGCATCCAAACAAATAATGGAACTCTTATACTTCACGAATGTGACAAATCGTCCCTTCCTGTAACAGGGACGGACTCAAATGCGCACAGATTCTGCACGGAGTTCAAGCAGCAACATCAGCAGCAGCGATGCCGTGGGTGGGAACAAGCTTCATCCCCCACCTGTGGCCCAAAAACCCAGCTTGGCTCGTCTGAGTCAAACATCAGAGGAGCAAAGCTCAGAGAAGGAGGGAGATGTGGAGGATCCTGCCAACAAATCTTTCCTAGGAAAGGTGATAGTCACATCATTTTTAGATTATGGGATTATTTATGGCACACGTCCTCTTTAATGAACTGTATAAACTTTAGGTTTTCTTTCTTTTTCTGCTTATATTGCTTCTAATATGTAACAGAGAAATGGTGGCCAGGTAATCAAGTGATCACATTGTCTTGTTTTCCCTCCTCCATCCGTACCTGTCATGGCCACATTATCATCCTCATTTCATTATTTTGCACTGCAGTTCATCTGAATCATAGCATGGTGGTGTGAAAGTCGCCTGTTGATCATCAAATCTAGGAGACTAAGGAACGTCAATGTCTTCTCCCTCAGATTAAGGCTTTTGAGAAGATGGACCACCTGGCCCGAGCTCAGCGGATGCTGGAGCTGCAGGAGGCTGAAAATGCTCGGGTGAGTTGGAGCGTCCTGATCAACTGTTCAGCACACTCCCTCCAGTATATCACAGGACAGAGCACACGATTGTAGAAATGATTGTACTCAGTCTTTTATTAGCTCTGACAGATCTGGGTCTGCTCTTGTTTTACACACAGCTGGAAATTGCCCAGAAGCATCCTGACATCTATGCTGTCCCAATGAAATTGCCAAAACCCAACATCAACCGTCCTCAGCCAATAGGGTGAGGCATCTTTTGTCTTCCACCAAGTTCCTACGTTGTTCCAAATTACACGATCATCAACTTTTTGTCTGGTTGTTCAGTTCCAGCTCTAACCCTGAGCCACAGGCTCCCTACAGGCCAACATACTCTGAGAGCAGAGGACATGAGGACAACGAAGCTGAGTACCGCAGGCAACTGGCTGAGCAGAAGAAGGGCTACTACAGCGCTCAGAAATATAAAGACACTGAGCTGTAGCTGCGATCATAAAGTGATATTTCCCCTGTGAATATGCAGTCCTCGTTGACATGGCGACAGTCACGTGGTCCCTCACATGCATGTAGTCCGATAAGGATGTCGGGGTGTTTTTGCCTTACCTGTTGAACTTCACATAAGTTTGTCTTGCAAACGTTTATAATCGCGGTCGCTCTGAACAACCAGCGCTTCCAGTTTCCTGCCTCTTTTTTAACCTGATGTTAAAGGTTGTGCTAGAGCCAATCAGCATCAAGGAGGGGAAATTGCCCCGAATTCCAACATATTATCATCAGTGACATTTACAAATATTGAATAGAATTTGAAGACAAACTGTCACCAGACCTTATAGAGAGTACACTACAACAGAGGAAACAACCTAAAACCATTTTATTACATTTCAGATTGAGTAGTCCTTATTCCTAAGATACCTTGAGAACCGGAAATGAGACGCATGCTGCTGTTGCTCTAAAATTCAGAGGTAACATTTAAAAAAGGATTTGGTAACTTTCACGTTCTTTGATTGGACAAATTCTTTTTCACAGTTTTTTATCCTGGCTATCACAGAATGGAGAATATTTGAAGTGCCTTGTAGGTCTGATGCAGGAAAAGAGTCTGTGAGGGTCTCTATTCTACACCCAATTCTCTGGGTCTCAGGGTTGGCATATTTCAGGATATTTCAGTAGAGAAATGCTGAACATCTCCCCGAAGGCCTCCTCTCCCACCTCCTCCAGGGGGATGCTGAGGCCTTCCTGAGCTGGACCACATCCATTCCTCAAACACACCTCTGGACTGAGCATTCCAGCTGACTCCTGTACAGTTACTGATGCTGCAGATTTCATGTTCATGTAGCATTTAGACCTCTGCACAAACAATATTTTTTACTTTTTATTTGTAGTTTCCAGCCACAAACAATAATGCATCTGTTATTTTTTTCATCATGAACTGTGGGGACAATCATTTTTATCATTTTCTTTAAATCTTGATTTTCTTTTCATTTAGTTTGTGACCATAATGTAACTTTATTGTTGCTTGATTGAAAAAAATAAACATTTTTACATAAAGTTTTAAACACTGTGAGAATTCCCTTTCTTTATATGAATGAATCTAACTGTAGCGTCACTAATCCTAATATCCCATAATAGTCAGTACTTGTGTTCCTGCAATAAGGAAAACCCATGTATGAAAGTCAAGAACACATTTTGTGTGCATTTTATTAAACTGAATGAGCCAGTACATACAATAATAAATAAAATCCAAAAATCATCATCTTAGATATGTTTAAATATTTTATAAACTATGTTGCATTTTATTGTAAGTTTTTGAAGAAAATGACAGAATTCCGACTATTTTCTTTATCCAGCAGAGTTGAATGCAGTCATCTTACACTTAAACTTCCTCTGTCTTCTTGACATTTATAGGTCCACCATGATTACATTCAGATATTTCACCAAAGCTTCCTTTACTCTGCAAACTAAGAAAAAGTATCCACTATTTGTCTTTGGTCAAACAGAAGATGTCACTATAACGCTCTATAACACGCTGCCTGCTGATATAATCTGTCTTCCGAGGTCATACTGTAGACGTACATGTTTACAGGACAGGACTGTACAGATTAAGGCAAGTAAAGTGATAAGAAACATGACACATGTGTTCAAAGCAACTGAGAAGTGTGTGTGTTTGTGTGTGTGTGATCAGATGTAGACAGGCTGCTCCTGTGCTGTGAGCAGACGGTACATGGCCGCCGGCATCGTCTTCATGTGGATCTGGAACGAAGGAAAAGTGATGATTAGAGGTCAGAAACAGCATAGTGAGGATCCTCTATTCATGTGACACATTCACTACTCCTTCTGCTTTGATTTTCTGTGAGATTTTAGGTCAAAAAGCATATAGAATGTGAATTATCTTCTAAATATTATGAACATGTCATGCCCTAGATTTTGCTGATTAATTAAAAATAAATTGAGTAGATCACAGCTGATCGGTTCATTACAGCCAAACCTCAAGCAAGATCAAAAGTTTGGGCATTTCAATGAGCTTAATCTGGATTTCCCACAGTGACGAGGCTCCTCCCACCTCTCCCATGGCGTTAGAAAGGATCTGAACGATCTTCTCATGCGGCGTCGCCACCACGCTCTGGCTGTTGATCTCGATAATGCGATGCCCGACACGGACGCCTCCTCTCTCAGCAATGCCTCCTCTCATCAGGCTGCAAATCTGCAAACACACAGTCGCACTTTTGCTCTAGTCTAATATGTTTTGAATGGATGTATTAATGCCGAGTCTATTGCCCCTGAATATATTCAGACATTTTCCTGACTAGAAATTCAAAAGGGAAAGTTGAAATAATTATATAGACTATATAAATATAGAGAGTGCTGTTTTTAGCTTTGTGTGTTGTGATGATCATTCATACTCACAATGCCATTCTGGACACTGAAGCCCAACTGGTACCTGAGATCCGGCCTGCGAATAAGCACCATGGTAACAGGGGGACACCTGACGATGTTCATCTTGATCCTGGACTGAGACTTAAGACCCTGAGGGATGCAGGTGCAGTAAAAGTGACTTTTCCTTTTGAATTTATTTCAAGTAAGAGAATAGGAGAGAAACAGAGTTGCTCAAGAAAATACTTTAAATGTGATAAAGGTGAGGTATGGGAAAGGGTTAAAAAGGGGTTAAAATCTCTAAAAGTGAGAGCAGAAACAAACCTTTATGATACTCTGGCAGGTGCTCAGCGGTAACCCCACCAGACTCGTACCGTTAACCGTCATGATCTGGTCGCCGATATTGAGTCTCCCAGATTTCTCCGCTGGCCCAGCATGCATCAGGCTGGCAATGATGACGGTGGGAAGGATGGAGCCCCAGCCTGACTCCACAATCACCACGCCCAGGATCTCTCCTTTCTGTTTCTCAATGTAAACCTGCAAGGATGCACATCTGTTTGTGGCTCATCTTTGTGATTCTGAACCTCGTGGTGCCAAACTGGAGTTACTGTGACAGATTAGGATGCCATCTGCTGGCTCATTTACATCTTTGCAGTTCTCAGATTTAGAGAAGTGGATGAGGTCTTCGTTGTACATATCCTGAGTGTTGAGCAGGTCACTGTACTCCCTCTGGCTCAGGTCCTCGGGGTCGATGCCGTTGGCTCTCAGAAACTCCTGGTAGGCAACGCTGAAGGCCTGACCGATGGACTGGGCGATCAACTGGGCCTGCCAGGAACAGGACGGGACACATGGGACGTTCACTTGGACGGGAATCTTTCTTGGCTTCACCCCACAACAAATTTTTAAAAAGTAAACTGAAAAAAGCATGAAAATTCTTTTTTTTTTTTCTTTTTTTTTTAGCTGGAGTCACCAACATCTGGTGAATAATTTCAGTTTTGGAGGAAAGACTGGACATTTCTAGGTAAAAACGCAGCGCAAGTTCAAATCCAGAGTGACTCAAACAGACTATAAAGGACTGGAATCCAAGAAATATCAATTAGCCAAACTTCATACCCCCCAGCCAGTCTGGTTTCTGCTTGCTAGCACGTCAATCACTAAATCCCGTGTTAGGTTCTTTCACTGTCTTCGTATTTAACTCACGTCTTCCGACTCAAAGACGTGGCAGATCATCCTGTATAGACGCCTGTCATCGTGGCTCATATTAGTTTGCTCAGCCGTGTTCTCCAGGCTGTCCTGCGCGCTCCGGGACCGCACCATCTTTCCCCGCGCCATCAGAACCACCATGTTGCCGATGTCAGCTATGAAGGAGATCGTCCTCAGTGGCAGGTCCATTAAAGCCTCCTGATGATACAAACACAACATGTGAAATATCGTTTTGTTTCTACAGGTTTTGAAATAATTTGGCCATTAATGACTAATTATGGGATATTCCTGTCATGTCACTACCTGAGTGTCTGCATCGAGGACTTTGATCCTCTGCATAGACATAAATAGATCGACTTCGGCAGTGGAGGGAGCTTCTCCGTCAGGGCTCTGTGCAGCCGAACAGCAACAAACAGATCAAACAGAAGTAACAAGTCGATGAAACTTGTTACGCAGAGAAAGCAAGAACTGTCAAGAGCCGACCGGGAGATAGATCTCATGACCTTTTGTGGAACAACTGTATAACTGGTATAAAGATGAAAACGAGAATAAAGACAGAAGCAGCAGAGCGCCATACCTTTTTCCTGTTCTTCGCCTGCTTCTGAGCCACCTGCGGAGTTCACAGAGGAGAGATTAATCAGGACAACAGGACAACAACAAATGCCAAATGAAGGGACAGAAAGACCTCAAAGGTACGTGGTGAGCATGTGCAGGAGGAGGCTGATGCTGCTGTCAATCATGTGTAAAGGCAGCACGCTGCCTATGGCCTATGCACAAAACATTTTCCTCTTCATCAATGTGACACAATGTCCCCCAAAGAAAGATGATAAGACCCCATGTGTTGCTGTCACAAACCAAAAAAGATTTGGATCTTTAATGTTTAACCATGTGCTTTTCTTCCCACAGAAAGAATTTAACAGGACAGAAAGTGATAATATTATTTACCATCGCTGTAAATGTTTCCATTCTCTTTTTGCCATTAAAAATAAAAGGAAAATCTTAGGTTAAGACAACTCAGCTGGGAGTTCAGTTGAATTGCTGCTGAGGATGGAAGAACATGTTCCCTGTGACTGTTTTAGTGATGGCGGAACCAAGACAGCCCACATACAATGAAAAAGTGCAGTAAAAAGCCTTTTGTTTTTAGATTTAACTGCATTCAAGACATTTAAACCTGCCAAAATGTTCTAAAATTTAAAAAATATTGAATATATGGAATTCTGCTGTTTTTCATTTTGATTTTCCTTGTCATTAGCTTTTTAAATGCTACTTCCTGTCTAAGATAATACCTGGATTATTGGTAGGACTGAAGGACTGGCAACTTGTCCAGCTTTACCCCACCTCAGCCCTTAATTCAGATGACATCATGGAACCGTTGCTCACCACACGGTTTCAGCTTTTCACTTTTACCTTCTTTGGTCAGCCTGTGCTGCTTTACAACTAAAACTGCTCTTTTCAGGAAAGTCACTGTGAACATTATTTATAGAACTGAGAAACATTTAAATCCCTGTTTGTGTCCTTTACTTTTGCAAGAAAAAGAGTCCCTAAGGCTTTAAAGTCTCATTCAAGACATTATGTAACAGTGAAAAGGAGCTGCAGAGAAAAGCCCATAAACTGTGGATGGGAGCAGTGATCTGTGGATGATGCATTGTGCACAAACAGGGGCCATTTTGCCCCCGGGGCTGTATAGCCTGCTGAGAGTTTAAAAATATACAACTGTGAAGACGGCTTCCATTGCATCACTGCCAATTATCCATCCGTCCCTCCAAATCAGGCTGACAGGCACCGTCGCTGTCACTCACAACACACTCCATTCACACACACACATCCAGGCACAATCTAAATTCTCTTCCCTGGGCTAAAATGTTTCAGTGCTTGAAAGACCGTATTAATCTAAAGTGTTATAGCAAGAGCTGTTTTAAAATGTGCGCCATGACTGATTCTTCCCCTTAATAATGTGGCACATTATTTGGTCACTCCGATGCTTCATATTGACATAATTGACAGGTATTTGCTGGACTAAAACGGCAGCAGCCAGTCTGTGGTTTGCTCTCACCCTCACTCTGCTCATGGCCTCCTGGGCCTGCTGCATGCGGGCGCTCTTTGTGGGTGTCCTCTCTGACAGCAGGTGGGTGCAGCCCAGGTAGGTTGCTGCAAAGATGATGCCATCAACGAGGTCTTCAGGGTCACATGGACCCGGCACTGAATGGACCACAAACTTTTTGTTAGGGCACAGGTAGGTGCTAATGTTTAATGAGCAACTTTTGAATTAATGCTGGTTAATATCTCTAACTGTACATTTCTGTAGCAAACTGGGCAGCCAGAAACAAACAACAGATGCAGACAGAATGATACAGATACGTGCTGCAAAACAGTTTGGAATAAGAGATCAAAAAGCCCACTTGCCATCCACAAACGTTGGTAACTGTGAGACGGATCGATGAATCTGAAAAGGCAGAAGGAATACACGTGTTTAGGGATTTCCAGAATATTCTCCGCCTGCAGTATTCTGCCAAATGGCTAAAATCCTGAAAGGAACAAAACTGCCAGCTTTTTAGCTTCTGCAGGATAAACAGACACCAGTCTACATCACCTATAGTCTTTGCAATACATCAAAATATTTCTAATGTAATAATAAACAGGAGTTGACTATTAAATGTTTCCACTGACTTAGTTGCAGGAACCCATGTACAGCACATTTGGCTAATCTGAGATCTTCCATCTTTGGAATTAAAAATAAAAATAATTTAAAGAAGGAATGTTCTCAGAAAGATGCATGGATCATCACACCTTTATGTTCTGTTAGTTTGCTAAGTTCCAATCCTTAGAGGAATTATTTTGATACTTTCTGATACAATTTATATGACTAAATATCTGCTTTCTATGAATGTCGTTAATGTACGTTCTTCTCACATCCTGGACAGACGGCTGCTGCGGGGGCGGCTGCAGAGGAGGCTGCTGTTGGTGCAGATGTTTCTGGTGCTGACTGGGCTGCGGGTGCGGGTACGGCTGAGGTGGCCTGACGGTGTTTCTTTGCTGCGAATGATGACGTGGGTGATGGCGATGTTGCGACTGCTGTTGATGATGATATTGCTGAGGGTGAAAGGTTCTGGATGACCCCGCTTTCAGTGGGCTAACTGACTCTTCGGCTGGATCTGAGACATAGCGGAACGCAGTCTCAGACTGTGAGGGGGAGCGAGGAGAAGTCTGAGAGAGGAATGAGAAGAAGATAGATTTGAACAGCTACTATCTACATGATTATAGCACAACCCTTTTTTGTGTACTCCAAAAGTCTCCTCAATATGGCTATTTACATCCCAAAAAGCATTTCCCCCCCACATTTGTTAGATGGCTATTCAAACATACACTGAGGGGTTTGTTTGCTTCAAAAAAGTGCACATTTTTGCATTTTAGTGAGATGTAAATAACCTAAACAGCTCCACCCCCCATTATTACATGCTGGTGCAGGGATGTGGGACCAGCTGCACATCAGGAGCCACTTTCTTTTATTTACAGTGAGTGCAAATAAAAAGGGTTCAGTTACGTATGCCCCAGATATTAGTAAAGCTATTTCCAAACTCTGCTTTTCTTAAAGTGTAAATCACCAGAAAGATGACACACTGTCACTATATTGTATTGTCTTCTAAAAAAATATATCGTTTTTTCAATAAAGGAAAAACCCGGTTCAGACTTACCTGGCTGGCTGCGGTCTGCAGTGGCTGCACATCCTCTGTGGGGCTGACTTCCTGCCTCATCACCCAAATGGGCTCCTCAGGCTTATCGGGAGTGTAGGGGGAGCGAACAGCCTTAATCTTTACTTCCTCAATAGCGCTCCTAATGTCTTTAATCGCAATAGTGATGGCATCTCCCGAGTCCTTTGGACCTTCCCCTGCTCGGTCCTGCTGTTCCTCCACCTCACTGGGCCTCTGTTCCCAGGTTTCTACTTTTTTTACAGCATATCTGCGACCTTTGGTCACAGGGCTGCTGCACGCACTATCACCTTCACTGTCAGACTTCCCATCATAGTGGTGCAACCGGCAGCCCACAGAGCAATCGACAGGGGAGGGAAGTGGACCCTGATCTCTTCCCTGTCTCCCGGCAGACTGACAGCCCTGGGCGGGGGATGACAAAGGGTCTTTTTGTACATTCTCAAGTCTATTCCTGCTAAAGGTTTGCTGAGACTCATTAGGTGCAATCCTCCAAACAGACTGCTTTTGAGGTTCTACGTGTAGGTCAGGGTAGGAGGTCATAAGGGGCTCAGGAAAAGAGCTGGGAGCTTTGGGCTCTGATTGAGTTTCAAAAACAGGCTCAGGGTGTGATTTTTGGTAGGATTCTAAACAGAAATCTGCATAGGTTTTTGGATAAGACTCTGAGCCAGAGGTTAGCTGAGACAGAGAGCATGATTCAGAGTAATCCTCGTCATCTTCTGGTAGCGGGTCGATGTCAGGCAAAGTGCTCAAACTGGTGTCCTCGCTGAAGTGGTCCATTTTGGGAAAATGTGGAACATCAGGAGAAGATGGAGGGGTTGGTGAGTGGAGTGGTGGTGGGCTGTGGAGAGGTCCGTCCATGCTGAGCGAGGCAGCGCTCTCGGTATCAGAACACAGATCAGTGGTTTCACACTTGTGAGCGTCTGCATCGATGTCATTCAATACGTCTTCGCCAGCCTTTTCCACGTGTTCGTCCGCTCTGTCAGTGTCTGCTAGGATGTCATCTTTGCCACAGCTTGAGCGACGCGTTGGTGAACAGGGGTCTGTGCAATGCTCGGCCTCATCTTTCTCTTCCTCTTTCTCCTCCACCTTTTCCTGGTCGTAGTCCTTTTTTATCTCTTGGTGATTCTCCTCTGTCTCAGGAGGACTTTGCACGTTATTCTTTGAAGCGTCAGCAGATAGGTGAGTGGGGGTTACCACAGCAACAGGAGTCTGGTGAGGAAGTCCCCTGTCCTCTGTCACTGGATCCACTGTGGTTTGTGACTGTGCCTGGACATCAACTGGGCCTTCATCAACAAAGGAGGCCTGCGTCTCAGCAACTGGCTGCCGCCGCCTGTGATGCTTCGGCCTAGGGTTAGGATCACCATGGCGACGGTAACGGGTGACAGCAGGACGGGGTTGCTGGCCACGATGAGCGCTGGTATCTCGACTCGAGCCAAAATCTGGCCGTGATGGAGCAACTACTGGGACAAGACCAAAACTCTGAGCCTGGCTCTGAGCCTGTCCCTGACTTGAAAAATGTCGCCGATGATGGCGAGCTGGTCCGCGTCCTGCTGGGGGATGGTTGTGGTGAGGTGGGTGGTGATGAGCATGATGGTGGTGGTGATGATGAGGATTCACTTCCCCATCCTGGTTAACCATCTGACATGGCCGCCAGGAACGACGGGCAGGAGGTTCCCCAGAGATTGTTCCGTTGGGTTCCCCGGATGTGTCTCTTTGATAGTTGCGGTTCATGGCTGAGCCGTGATCCTACTCCAATCTTCAGAACACGCTCCTCTTGTTTCAATCCCTCGTCATGGACAGTCTGCGAGAAGAGACAGCCAACTATTACGATTGTCACATCTCTTGCATGTGAGGCATCGCTGATGAAACACCGACAGTCTTCATCCTTGGTCTATGACTCAAAGCAGAACACATCAGTGGGTATCATAATTACGAATCTTTCATATTCATACTGCGTTTGTGTATCAGCTAAGACTAGCTCCAGGCACTCCAGTGGCTCTTGGCCCACTCACCAGCACAACATGAATGACGATGACAAAGACCAGACACATCAGTCTGAAGAGAACAGACCATCAAAACAGGGGGAAGTAAATGGAAATAAAACCATTGACAACTAGAAACTTTCTGCTGGTCATCAAGCCTACTCCTAGATTCTCTTAAAAAGGTCACTCAATTATTCTGTAATATTAGAGCAATGTTGCTGAGTGCAGGCTTCCCGCTCCCTGGCTCTATATTGCTAGTAGTGAAACCCTAAATCCTCGGGGATTGGTCTGGGTGTGCAGGGCACTTTAATCTGCGTTGCATCCATCCACTTGCAGCTGGCAGATGGCACATGCTGGGAAGACGGAAAAGGAGGAGGCAGGGTGGATGGATAAAGAGGGACGTCTCCCGATTATCAGATGACCTGACAGAAAGACGCGCACTAGGAGGTGATCTGAATAATGAACATGCTCGTGCCCGTTAGGATATTCATTTGATATGACAAGACTTACAATGTCTGAGGAAATCTTGCAAAGTATCACGAACACGCGGAATCCTCTAAGAAACCACGACTCGCTATTGTTAAAAGCGAAAGCTTTTATATTAAGAATCACATGAAATGCTAACAGCACTCCAGGTTATGTTTATTTAGCCCATATTACAGATTAAAACAATTTACAAGTGTTTACAGAATGTCTGGTTAGGTGTATAAGAAACACCTAGTGTAATGATGACTACTAGAAAACTGTTAGCATAGACACTATATTCCAATATTTAATCTTAATATTAAATTTGAAAACAGTTTATGAGCAAAAACCTTTTACACTATGAATGTTTAAGCTATTCAAGTTGTGACATTTGACTGCATTTGGATGACTAGATTCTTGTCTTGATTTCTTATAGCATTGTTAGTCAGTAATAATATTTCTCACTGATACACACATGTATTGCCAACATGAAGGAGGGTATAGAAAAGGTTCATGTTGATGCTGTACATGTGACAGGAGTGAAGGAGGACTGTCAAAGTTGGACAAAGCCCCTCTCTGTCTGTTTTTTAGGACTGGATGGAACAAGAGCTAAGGAGTGGTGTGGTAGCCGGGATCACAGATGGCCCTGGTTGCCCATCAGTAAATACACAAGCCTGAACGCTTCCATCTGCCAGACGACAGGGAAAGCTGCTGGGTGGAGCGTGTAGCAGCCCATTAGCTCAGAGATCCTATTCCAACAGACAAGTACAGAAGGACAACAACAACACACGTGTGCTTTAAGTACTTGCAAAGACCTTCACTGGTGATTACATCATCATTCGTTTGAACATCCTGTAGTGTTGTGACTTAAGGAGCGAAGGATCAAGAGCAAACACTTGTGTTCTGAACATTTCAGTGTGTTACGACCACAGGAAGGACGGAGGGGTCAACGACCCTACTTCATCTATATCAGCCTTTACTCTTGCAGTAATGATACATCTGACTCATAGCTAGAGTATACGAACATTTCTTTATGTTTATTTCTGTCATTTATGGATTGGGACTTGTGCTATGGGGGGGGGGGGGGGGGGGGGGGGGGTAGTAATAATCACACATTGCAATCTGTGGCTTGTTTGTGAGGGTTTTGACATTATGGTAGATTGCCCTTCCTGAAATCCTAGTTAGATGGGCTATGTTAAACTTTAAATATTTTGTAAATAATTCAGTATGAAGCATTTAAGCATCTAAAGCATGTGATTCTGTTGGTGTCACACTACTACAGAGCGTATTGTAGTTCATTTATGATCATCATAGTTTATGAGCCATAGAATGAAGAAGGTAAACACACACACTTCAACCAAATCTATACAACACTTAGATGCCCCCATGGATTCAGGGTTTACTGAGCAGGAGAGACTATAGTGGGACAATAATAACACTATATTTCCCTATAGCGTCGCCATCTGTTCATTTGAATGCGTGTTTTCACCCCCGCCTTTATACTGCACATATAGGCTCCATATTAAGATGCATTAATAACCCACATACATGGAGCTGCAAGCGGAAACGCAATGACAAGTGTCCAAATTGGCTGACGCTTTTATTTTTGATCTCACTGGCTGGTCTAGAAATAATGCCAATTGGGGAATCACAGTCCCGTATCTGTATCTCCTCACATTTTGGAGTAAAATAGTTGTAGCGAACTGTCATCTTTCTAAATGCGTCCCCGCTGCTACTCTAGATTATATCATATAAAATGCATATAGAATCGATATTGACCTGTCTGTCAGAGGGAGAGGGGCCTGGATCCGGCTGCGGCTCCGCTGCTCTGCATCCCCGCTCCCATGCCTGCTCGCTCGGCTCGGCTCGGTTTAGCTCAGTTTGGCTCTCCAGACAACCGGCTCTGATTAAAGGGCTGGGCCCCTCCTTCTGCAGCGTGACATCAGAGCGGATTAGTGATGCACAAAAGCGCCTTTACAAACGCTGCTGATGCGGCGGCGCTTACCTCCGACCTGCCGCCAGCGCGCATGCGCAGTTGGGCGGCGGTCAAGTCTCCCTTTTCACTAGTTTGACAACCTCAAGTGAGCATTTGTTATCTATCCTTGAAAATCCCATGGAAAACACACACACACACACACACACACACACACACACACACACACACACACACACACTGATCTGATTAAGAATATGACTAGTATTACTAGTAATGCTACTTGTAATACCGGTACTAGTTTTTGTGGAATCAGTTTAATGATTAAACATTGCATGTTGTGAGTGTTCAGACTGAGGCTGATTAAAAAAATAAATGTGTAAAATAATTTTACCTTGATAATGACATGTTTAAAAACATCCCCCTGCCCGGAGCCTCACACTATAGCCAGACCTGGTACCATGGCAACCCACGGGATAAACAGATGATAGTAACAGAACCGAGGTACAGTTAAAACATCCGTAGAATCGGACTCTCTTTTTCCTTTTGTAGTGAGGAGTCACATTCAGTTCATCTTCAGAGAACTAGGTAATATTGTGATGTTTAAGATAAGATGAAAAGATAAAAACAAAAAACAAAAACATTGATTAGGAGAGGTTGATGTTGAGCAGTTTTCCCAAAATGCCTATGAAAAGTAATATTTGGCTGTTACAAAGTACAGTGAGTCCTTCTTTTGCTGGCAGTTTGGTTGAAATATTGACTTATTCTAGTTAATCCTGTGCTGGATTAGATTGTTCTTGTAGTTCATGTAAAGGAATAACTGCTAGCTAACCGTAGCAATGCCGTGTCATATCACATGACATGGAAAAGCTCCATGTTGTCCATGCAGAACAGGATGAAAACTGACTATATGTCCTTGTAAACATTGACCCCGGGCCAGACAGACGTGCAACACATCTGGTTCAGCTTTCAACGAAGGTGGGTTTTTCGGCACAGCTGCAGCTTTATTGGCACACAATGGATCCAGGTGATTGTGGCACAAGCACACCATGTGGTTTCAACAGTTTGTGTTACTTTTACTCACAGACAACAACCGTTCACCTCCTCCTGACGTCATAAGGATGTGAACATTTTCCGTCAACAGTTGGTAAAGTCAAATTTAGAGGTTTTATTCCTCAGATTGGAGGGAAAATGTATCTTTTCTCGTGATTTCATTGTCATTCCTCCTCTGTCCTTTACTCCTCTTCCCATTCCCCCAGCTGCCATTTTCCATTTTGGCTCTCCCAAGCTACCACCAGCTCATCACCCACCGCCCTCCTCCTCCTCCTCTCCCGTCCACTCTCATAACTCTCCTCCTCCACCCTCTGCTATTAGGTCACTCCGACTTTACAGTGAGGGGCTGCAGTGTGCCTCCAGTTTGGAGCTGCAGAGACCTCATCCAGAAGACACAACCATTTAAAACTGCTTTTATTGTTCTCTTTGTTTCCCCCTGCAGACCAGGTATTTATTTCCGGTCGAAGTTGCGATGCTTCAATTGTACCTCTTGATTTTTGCTGGTGAGTACATTTTGGTGCTTGTTAGGGTTGTGTAAAGAATGAGATCATGTCTGCATTAATGCCAGCTGCTTTGATTCATACTTACCATTTGGTTCCCCGCTTGTTTTTCCTCTTTGCCCAAAGCCATTGGCCAGGCTCACAGTCAGCTCCTGCTAGGCTCCTGCAACTTTGAGTCCAGCACCTGTGGCTACACATCAGATGGTGAACTTATTACCTGGCGCCTGCACAAAGACGGTATTGGAATGCTTTGTTTGTGTATAGAACAGCAGACCTCATCATTTTTTAACCTGTAGCGTTGTCATTACTTTGGTCCTGACAGTGTCCAACACTGGTGAACAGCAACACATCTGGTGTCCAGTCATGCCCTATATGTAGCATCTGGAGTCAGTCACATGGCAAATTCGGCATTCTGGAATTGCATTCTTTCTGCTTTTCTGAAAAGTTGTTACAAAACGGCGGATGTTCAAATAAACCTCACAGGCATCTTGGCGCAGCAGTATCCTCTTTGAAGGCTTATCTGCTCAAACAAAAAAGGCTTGCCAGATAAACGATGCATCAAAAAGAAATAAAATGTGGTGAGTCTAGCCCAAAGCTGGTCTGGCTGCTGAGAAATTAACTCAAGTTTCAGCCTAGATTGAATCACAACATGCACACACTAAGCATGTGAACATCCTTACCTTGATGTCTTAATGGCATATCGATGATTAGAATCTATTTTCTGTATATTAACTATTGAGAGGTGATTAGCCTAATGTTGGAAAGATATATCATTATTGTTGTTGTTTCCCTGTGTATTGATGCAGTAAACCATCTGTAATTCATAAAAAAAGCTACGTCCTCCTAGCATCCAAATCCCTGCTCTCATCTGACAAATTACGCATTTATTGAGAATTTGCTCGGTGGTTCTTAAAGTCAAGAACCACAGCAATGTTGTTGTTCCTGTTGCTCCTGCCTACAGCTCCTTGTAAAAGGGCAGCATAGTTAATAGTGTTCTTCCATTAAGTTCTTTTTCCTTTCTGTAATGTGTGGCTGTTAGGGAAGTCATGCCAGGGAGAGTTTTGAATTTCCTTGAATGTGGTTCTTAACTGCTGTTGTACCCAATGTATGAACACAAGACCACATTTTGCACATTTAGGTTTTTATTTCAACTTTTTACAAAATGATTATCACTCAAAACCATTTTTAAAGGGAAAAGCACCACTGCACAGCTCACAGTGACTGAGCATCTGTTAGCGATAATGTTTTAATGTTAGCTATAATCTGTGAAAACTCCCTGTTGCAGGCCGGTTTGTTGCAGTGGGAGCTCTCACTGATGACTATGAAGAGAGCGGTGAAGATGCTGCACCACAGCATGAGCTCACAGGAGTGCTGCTCAGCCCCGTTTTGGAGTACAGCGAGTGGAGCTGCCTGAGGCTGGTTTACCAGATCGTTGGTTCTGGAAGTCTGGAAGTCCTGCAACGCACCGAGGGAAAGAGCTTTGATAAACCTCTCTGGAGCAGCCAGACCACCTCGGAAAGCTGGGTCGTCTCCAGCATGGACCTTCAGAACAACACTGAACCTTACAAGGTACTTTTTGTTATTTTATTTTACGTTACTAAACCCAGAAAATGTATACGCCCAACCATCTCTGCTCCAACACAAATTTGTTAAGTGTGCTTCAGTTGTGACCGTAGATCCTCTCTGTTCCTTCCTTTTGAATCCAAAAACCAATCACAGCCGAGTGTTTGCCTGGGATCCTTGGTTTGATACCTAGATTTTTGTAAGCCCGCAGCTTTATAAAGACAATCCCATAGAAAAACTGAGAAAATTGACTTCACAGATTTAAAACTTTCCAGCTTTCTTGCGTTTGACTTTGCAGCCCTTCTTGGTTAAAACACATTTGTGCTGCAGATATTCGATACCGCCATGCTAGAGAGCAGACATATGCAGGGTGACGCTAACCATGCGGGCCAAATTGAGGCCATTAAGAGGTGTGTGAAGAAACAGCTCGCAGATGTCCCCACACACACACACACACACACACACACACACACACACACACACACACACACACACACACACACACACACACACACACACACACTCACTCACTACAGCGAAACAGCAGGGAATGTCTGTATGCATATGTTTAGGTTATGTGCAGAGATGGAGATGACTCTGACAAGTCTGCACCTTGGGCCTCTCGGCACATAAACATGTTTCAATCCAGAATGAAAAAAAAAAATAGGTCAGTGGTTTATTTTCTTTTGTTCCAGCATTTCCAGGCTCCTCAAATGTGAAGTGATGAACAGTTCATCTATGACTTCATTGAGAAATAAAGTTAATGAATCCCAAGTAACTAGGTAAATCATGTAAATGTGCATTTTAAGCATGTTTCTACATTTGAATGCAGCTTTATTAAATGTCTTTTTATGGTGTGAAGCTTTCCACTCAGAAGTTTAGCCTTTTAAATTTAGTATTCCTGCAAACAACTTCAGAATCAGTCAGCACTTATCCAATACATAAAGATCGGTGGAGCAGGAATCACCATTTTCATGTGGTTCTGTTTCAGTGTAACTTTTTATTTCTTTTTATACATAATTTTGAAGCAAACCCCACCATTATTTTGAAAATGAACACCTGTCCTCTATGGATGCGGTCTCGACCACTCACCACATGTTGGCCAGCTTCTGTGATGTCATTGCTGTGGAACTCCATTTCACTGAACATGTTGTTGCTTAGATTGTCATTGAAGGTAAACCTGGAGGGACTGGGAACAGCGTGGCGATTTTCGAGATCCATATAATCCCTGGATATTGCCTGGGTCAGACATTTCACACGTAACTCACTCACACATGTTTCACATCCTAATAATGGCACAGGTGTTTATTATTTTGTGTAGCAGCGTTTATATAATGTGATTCTGCATTAATGTCCACTCTTTGCTGATTACCCTAGAGTGTGATTTTGAGGAGTCCCATCTGTGTGGATACAGTAATCAGTGGAACACCAACTTAAACTGGTACGTGGGGGGAGGCAGGACCCAACTCCTTCACAACAACATTCCCAATGATCACACCTTCAACAACAACACCGGTAAGATCTGGATCTAGCTAACCTTGTTGTTAAAAACTGTTTCATGCAGTGTAGTGTTATGGTGTGATCAATGATGGATGGATGGATGGATGGATGGATGGATGGATGGATGGATGGATGGATGGATGGATGGATGGATGGATGGATGGGTGGGTCGATGGATGGATGGATGGATGGATGGATAATGGATGGATGGATGGATGTGTGGGTGGATGGATGGATGGTGGATGGATGGTGGATGGATGGATGGGTTGATGGATGGATGGATGGATGGATGGATGGATGATGGATGGATGGATGGATGGATGGATGGATGGGTGATGGATGATGGATGGATGGATGGGTGGGTCGATGGATGGATGGATGGATGGATGGGTGGATGGATGGGTGGATGGATGGATGGATGGATGGGTGGATGGGTGGATGGATGGATGGATGGATGATGGGTGGATGGATGTGTGGATGGATGGTTGATGGATGGATGGATGGATGATGGTTGGATGGATGGATGGATGGATGATGGATGGATGGATGGATGATGGGTGGATGAATGGATGGATGGATGGATGGATGGATGGATGATGGATGGATGGATGGATGGATGGTTGATGGATGGATGGATGGATGGATAGATGGATGATGGATGGATGGATGGATGGATGGATGGATGGCTGGATGGATGGATGATGGTGGATGGATGATGGATGGATGGATGGATGGATGGATGGATGGATGGATGGATGGATGGATGGATGGATGGAGGATGGATGATGGGTGGATGGGATGGATGGATGGAGGCTGGATGGCTGGGTGGCTGGGTGGCTGGCTGCTGGCTGGCTGGATGGATGGATGGATGGATGGATGGATGGCTGGATGGCTGGGTGGCTGGATGGATGGATGGATGGATGGATGATGGATGGATGGATGGCTGGATGCTGGGTGGATGGATGGTTGGTTGGATGGATGGATGGATGATGGGTGGCTGGCTGGATGGATGCTGGATGGATGGATGGATGGATGGATGGATGGGTGATGATGGATGGATGGTGGATGGGTGGATGGATGGATGGATGGATGGATGGGTGGATGGTGGATGGATGGATGATGGTGGATGGATGGATGGGTGGATGGATGGGTGGATGATGGGTGGATGGATGGATGGATGGATGCTGGATGGATGGGTGGATGATGGTGGATGGATGGATGGATGGATGGTTGATGATGGATGGATGGGTGGATGGTGGATGGGTGGATGGGTGGATGGATGGATGGTGGATGGATGGGTGGATGATGGTGGATGGATGGATGGATGGATGGGTGGCTGGATGGATGGATGGATGGATGATGGGTGGGTGGATGGATGGATGGATGGGTGGATGGATGATGGGTGGATGGATGGATGGATGGATGGATGGGTGGGTGGATGGATGGATGGGTGGATGATGGATGGATGGATGGATGGATGGGGGATGGATGGATGGATGGATGGATGATGGATGGATGGATGGATGGATGGATGGATGGGTGGATGGATGGATGGATGGGTGGATGGATGGATGGATGGATGGGTGGATGGATGGATGGATGGATGGATATTGTAAACAGTTCCATTCCAGATTCAGGTCAGGCACCTGGCTGACTGCGACCTCCCTCTCAGGTCACTTGATGTACGTAGACTCTGTCCATGCCAAGACTTTTAAAGAAGTGGCCAAGCTGGTGTCGCCGATGACGACCGTTCCCCTGTCCGGATGCCTGAGTTTTCAGTACCAGCGAAGTGAGGAGAGAGGGAACATGTTCTCTGTTTTCACCAGGGACTCCATGGGTCAGTACCAGGAGCTGTGGAGGGCAGAAGCACAGAACCAGAGCGACTGGGGTGGGACGCTGAGTGAATGGGTGCCTGTTCAGGTGGACCTGAAGGCACCATACTCCGTCCAGGTCAATATGAACGTGCCAGGTTCACACAGGTTCTATTTCAGCGTTTTCATCTGCTGGCTTGCTGCCATGTCTGTCTCCCCAGGTGGTTTTTGAAGTGGCCTTCAACAGTCCGAGTGGTGGGCGTGTTGCAGTTGATGACATTTCCTTCTCTCCGCAGTTCTGCAGCACAGACAGTGGTGAGCTGCAGCCACAATATCTCACTGTCATAAAATGAGGTGTGAATATGCTAACGGGCAGTAAATGTATCATTCATTCTAAAAATGACTTATGTTTTAAAATTGACCAACAACATCCAGAATTCAGAAGTGTAATCGTATAAAAATATGAAACTTGTACCCCAGAGCCACCCTTTGACCCAGCCGTCGCCACCTGTGACTTTGAGTCCGGTCTTTGCCACTACACCCTGGACAAAGTGGAGGGGTCGTCATGGAGGAGCATATCGGTGAAGCCCAACATATTTCAGAATGGAGACCACACCACAGGGGCAGGTGGGCTATTCTCTGTGATAGATTTAGAATTAATGTGCTTACATCATTAACATTTACAAAGAGGCAAAATCTGCATATGATAAAGTTGTTTCATCCATGTTTGGTGTTCTGGCTAAAGAAAGCATCATATGATCACTTGCAAATTAGCATTTTTTTTCATTTTAGGTGTTTTAAATGACTTCACTAGGATAATATTGTACTTTAAATGAGGCGAGATAAATCATTTTTGAAATTTTACCCAATTTGATCAAAAATTAATAGTCAATCAAGCTGAAATCAAGTATTTTTAATGGATAAGGAATGCTTATTGTCTTTTTTTCCCAGGATCTTTCCTATTGGCTCATTCCCAGTCCAACCGCTCTGGTTACATGAGTCGTCTGTTTGGTCCACCTCTACCTGGGAACATGAAGTACTGCCTGAGATTCTACTTCTCCCTGAGAGGTTAGTGGTAAATAATATTAGTTTCAGGGTCAGATTTACTGTGATTTGACGTGAGCCAGATTTAATTTAACAGCAGGGTTCAACCAGACAGACAGCGCCCTCGTGGTGTATCTGCAGCAGCTGCAAAGCAACATCCAGGAGAAGATCTGGACGCAGGGGGAGAAGTCCAGAGGAATCTGGATCGCAGCAGATGTCACCTTTCAAACGTCATGGCCTGCAAAGGTCAGCACCAGAATAAAGAAAAATCAGAAAATACATAAAAACAGAAGGAAATGCATTTTTATTTCCAGCACAGCACAAAGTGTCTTCACCAAAACTGTGTTCAAACTTTTTGAATGTACCATGAATGATAATAATCCATTATCAAATCAATAAATAAAATAGTGCTGAGTAGTATAAGAATACTAATCCACCAATGAGTTATTAAGCACCATTAGGTTCTGTTTTTTGTTTTTATATCTACACACTGGTTGTTATAATGGAACTATAGGATACTAAATGTAAGTTACTGCTGTAAGTTATTTGTGTGATTCTGCCATCCAGCTGGTTTTCATCAGCAGCTGCAGGAGCATCTGGGACTGTGGATCTGTGGCTTTGGATGACGTCAGCTTAAGGCTGGGAGACTGCGAGCTGACCACAGGTAGAAGGTGGCACTGTGTTACCACCATAATCCACTACAGCAACAGTTTCTTAATGTTATTACAGAAAAATAAACTAGTATTTATTTTTACCATAGGATCTGTAAGGTCATCTGACTTTAATTTTGGACCAAATTCCACTTGCAAAAACTGATTGAAGTCATAAATTTCATTCAAAATCTAGACAGAAATGTTTTTTTAAACGTACTTTTTATTACTAAGTGAAATACTTAATTGATTGTCCGCTGCAGGGTCGTTGGCATCGGTTCTCCCGGGACACTGTGACTTTGAACGCAGCCTGTGTGATTACAGTCAGGACAAGGAGGACAACGGTGCAGACTGGGAGCGGAGGAGAGGGCCCACTCCCACCTCCTACACTGGGCCCAGGGGAGACCACACCACAGGACTGGGTAATGAGACGCTTTGTTTCTGCTCTCCTGCACAATTTATTCACGGGGATGTAAAAATTCAATCATAATAAATCACATTTATATGCAGTAAAGTACAAAATACAATAAAACCTTATTAGCGCTCACTCATCACAGCAGCTTCTGCCAACAGGACACTACCTGCACATGGAGGCGTCAACCATGCTGCCTGGTCAAAGTATTCGGCTGCTGTCTCGCCCACTGAGGGGCTCCAGGGGGCCTCAGTGTCTGCACTTTTATTACCACATGTATGGCTCAGGCACGGGACAGCTCAAAGTTCACCTTAAATATGACAGCGGGGACCAGTTGCTGTGGCAACAGAGCGGCGAACAGAGCATCGCTTGGCTGAGAGCAACAGTGGAGTTCCAGTGTGACAGCCAGCATCAGGCAAGAGTTGGGAAAAACGTGGGAGTAGATGAAAAGGCTGGAATTTGCTGCTGCAAAACGGCCCTAAAGGATCTCACACTGTTGTCTTCAGCCACAAACTGATGGTGAACGTCACTGACAGTACGGAGCCCACTGACAGCATTTCTCCTCGCCATTTCAGATTGTGTTTGAAGCAACACGGGGTGCATCCGTGAGGAGTGACATTGCCATTGACGACATTGTCTTGGAAAGCGGCCCCTGTCAGGGTAAACAAACACGTATATATCACACATATATGGACACACACGTGTGTATATATGTCTATACACAAACATACAGGTGTGTATGTAGAATTTGAAGTTCTTCGTCCAGTGTTCTGACTCCTCTAATTCCTTTTCAGACGCGGGGATTACGGCCACTGTGGAAACCTCCAACCTGATTGAGTAGGGGGCATGCTGGTTGCTGTGCAGTAGGCATTAATTCTAGTTTTGTTAAGTGATGAAATATGAATATTCCCTAAGAAAATCATGTTTAAACTCATGTTGAACCTGGAATTTTGGGCTGCACTCTAGGTCAGTAGCTGAAAAAAGTGTCAAGCTTTACTTTTTACATTTATGTGCATTAGGTTAATGCTTCTTAGTCAAATAAACTGAGGATATTATTAATTTTTCAGCGTGATTAAATCGTATTAGCAGCTATGTATCTTCCTGTCACATGATCTGGATGAGATTATACATCTGGCTTTTTGAAGATAGATTGTTTTAGGTGGCTTCAGTGAAAATGACTGTTTTATAGCCCCAACATTTGTCCTCAGCAGGAGCGTACCCACTGTGGACCCACTGTGTCGTCTTAAAATCAGATAAATTGTGCTGTTGGGTAACCGCTATGCTGGATGAGAAGAAGGTGACATTGTCAGTCTTTTCCTCCTTATACACGGGAGCAGGCCCTGATCTTGCTGCTCCCTGCCTGATAATTGCCTGGTGTGACCTTGGGGGGGGGGAGGGTTATAAAGTAGAAGGAAACAACATAAAACCAGCATATTTGTAATTATTCACATCCACACATATTTATTTTATACATAAAAAGTCTGAAAAATATAACATTTGGTCCTGCAGGTGGTCATTACATAATACATGTCCCATCATTCAGATATTTCATGCTCTCCATCTGCTGCGTCATCGCCAGGACTTCTTGAAAACCCGTACTAAGTCCAGACATGTGTTGGAAGTACGCCTCCTTCTCCACCTGGACCGACAAATTATTCACCCCAGCTTCTTTCAGAATGGCCGTCACCTAAAAATCCATTACAAAACAATTGCTCCGTTAATAATGGCAATTCTAAAGAATGTTTATTATCCACTTTCTCTCACCTACAAAACACACACACATATATGTTTAAAGTCTTGATTTGGTTGAAACACATCAGTCGTATTGAACTTGGAATTTTGGCCTGCACTATACTGTAGGTCAGTATATAGAACCTATCTACACATTATTTTAATAGACAATATGAAAAATCACTAGTAAAACTCCCCCCTCACCATTCTAGCAATAGTGAGCGTCAGAATAAGAGACGGTAACAGATGATTTTAGTTGTCTTTGACATGATCTCAGCCAAGTACCTGATGTATGATTCTCTGCTCCACCACATCAGACATGACCTGGAGGTGTATGGTCCCCGCAACAACGCTGGCTGAATGTCTCCAAAAGTGCGGGTCTCTATATGACAATACTCCTTCAAGCTTCTCTATCTGAAGAGGGGAAAAGCATATCTGAAGCCCTATATTGTTGATTCATGGTTGAGTGTAGCCCACCTCTTACCTTTTCTAAGGCGCCATTTAAGTCTTTTTCGTTTTCTGGTGGTGTTCGTAAAAGGAGAACCTCACACGCATCCTTCAGCAAGGGAATGACGCTTAAAAAAATGAGCGTGGAGATGAAGAGTGAGCAAATTGGGTCTGCGATTAACCAGCCGAACTGGCGGATGAGGATGGTGGAGATGATGACCCCCACACTACCCAAGGTGTCAGCCAGAACATGGAGGAAAACCCCTGTTAAAAATAAAAGTTGAGCATTTTCTGGACATCCGCAGAGGCAGATTTGAATTTAAATACGCACCTCTCATGTTAGCATTCATTCCTCCTCCCCCACTTGAGTGAGAATGCCCGTGTCCCCCGTGGCCATGGCTGCCGTGGGAGTGGCCGTGACCCCCGTGGCTGTGCTCGCTGTGGGAGTGGCCGTGGTGCGAGTGACCGTGGTCGTGAGACGAGCAGCTTTTACCACCGTGGGAGTGAGCGTGACTAAAGGCACATATACCCACCAGGTTGACCAGTAAGCCTCCCACAGACACCGGCTGCACAAGACAACAGCTCATTAAAGAACATAAAATTACGCACCAAAGGTCCAGATTTAATATCAGTTCACAGCTGGAAACATCTGTTCCATGGCTCCATACTGACCGTCAGCATGTCTGTGTTTATATTAGGAGGATCCAACACACGGGTGATTGACTCAACAAAGACAAAAAACGCAATGACCATCAAAAATAGGCCATTGATGAATCCAGAGAGTATTTCAACACGGCCAAACCTTCAGGAAAGATTTCAGGTTTAGAAAGCAGAGTTGACTTAAGTAGCTAAAGGTTTAATATTATAGAGCTGGAAAATCTTTATGTTGAGGCTTTACCCGTAAGAGAAGATCCTGGTAGCTTTCCAGCGGGTCATAAGGGCAGCGAACAAGCCCAGAACTAGAGCCGAGCAGTCAAACAACATGTGGAAGCCGTCAGAAATGAGACCCAGGCTGTTGGTCCAGACGCCGTAGAAGAGTTCCACGAAGGTGAATGCCTGGTAACAAAAGAGCGGCAACTTTTCTATTAAATCTGACTCTACACAGGAGTCAACCCCACTTCTGCACTGTGGGTTTGACCTTTTCTATTCATTAACTGTTCCGCCACACTCTAAAGGCTGATTATGGCAGAAGGCCCAAGGTGAGGATGAAATACTTTGGAAAATTCCGTTTGCTTTCCAGAAGAACCGTTTCCAGCTCAGCTGGGTGAATTTTGGTTGAAATGGAATGGAAAGCACTGCCCAGTAAAGCGGGCCTTGTATTTCTCTGGGATAAAAGTGTAAAAACTTAAGGTTTGGCAGCTATTTGTTGAAAGGAGCTGGAAGATATTTCACCTCTTATCCAAGAGGCTTCTTCAGTCCTGACTAGCTCGGTGGGAACTGAGACAGTATTGTAGTTAGCTAAAAGTACCGCAGGACTATCACCAGGGAGTTTGCTTTATGAACAGCTGTCATTCAGGGTCGCCAGGTAGTCACGGTGATCAGGTGATCAGGTGATGGTGCAAAAATCTCAACTCTCACCAAGACTGTCAGAGCTGAAAAAGCCTTTCAAATTAGGAGGTGAAGCCACTTCCTGTTTTGTTCAACAGACCAGTTGAGTCCAGTTGATCTCAAAGAACTACCATTAATGGGATGGATCACAGATTTAAAAACTCCGGCAAAAGTATTTTTCATTGTCAAATCTAAATTAATTGGTTTTCAAATTGGGCTTAAAATTCCACGAGTCGTTTAATAGAAGAGCAGCGTACACCAAGTATACAATGAGGCATTAAACATATTTTCCAGCATAATGTAAATGAGAAAGCAAAGCCTTCCTATAAAGTGTAGTGCTGCTGTATATCCTCACTATAAACACTGCCAGTGCCTCAGTAACAGATGTTACTGTCAGAATCACCACAGAAAAGCTCTTTATTTTAAATAGAGACGAGTTGCTCCATCTTTTACGGTCAATGGACACAATGACGCATTGCTACACATTATTTCTTTTTTGAACTTAATTTCTGCCTTTGTTCAGTTCACTTCATTATAAGTGAACTGAACAAACTGCCAAACAGGGATGGATTAAACTGATTCATCAGTTTAGGGCCAATTCTTTCATCCTACTGTGACTAACGACTAACATTCATTAATTGGAGTTTACCCCTCCTGACTCAACATACCAGGTTAAGGCAAAGGAAATAAAAGATCTGTCTGGAATCATATTCCTCCAGAATCTGCTTCAGGGAATCTTTGATGAATCGAGGGAGGGAGTGCGATGTGTGCTGCAGCGCGTCGCCCATGAAGTTATAAAGGGGAGTCCCCTCGGGAGAGTAGCCGACCAGGGTGCCCGTCTGACCTTTCTTTGATGGGGAGGAGAGAATACTGGAGGCTGTACAAGAGGTGGGGAAGAGAGAAAGTGAGGAGAACTCAGAGTTCCCGACAAAGAGGCGTTCCATATCAACAATCACTACGTTCATAGTCCAGGTTTACATGCAACAGAGAAAACTGAATAGCGGATGGGAACAGATGGCAATACACACGTTGTCAGGGATTTAATACCCCCGGTTTAATAGCCCCGGTTGACCTATTACACTAGATAATAAACAACTGGTCAGGCAGTCGCCCAGCATAGCTTTGCTAAATCTCTCTCTTTTTTTTTTTGGACCACTTTGGTCACAAGAGGAGGAGGCTGGAGCCTATCCCAGCTGCATGAGTGAAAGCAAGGGAATGAGTTGCCAGCTCATCCAGGGCCCTATTTAGGGGTTTGGTTCCTTGCTCAAGGGTACCTGTGGAGCTCTGAGCATGTCCTTGTGCCGCCCCATTACCAGAACACCTCTCAAGTTTTGTCTGTACTGGGACTTGAACTGTGAGCCATCTGCTTCTCAGCCCAGTCCACTACAGACTGAGACACCACCGCCCTCGTACATAATGCACACGTTACTTAGTGTGCAGATAAGATCCCTGCTAGCCTCTGTGGTCATGACTGGCTTTCATGGGTGTGGGTCATACACCAGCGTGAGGCTAGCTGGTTATGGTTAAAGAAAAAACACAATTTTAAACTCCCACACTAGAATCATTTTTGCATTTAACATTTCCGGTGAGGCCGGTGTTGTTTTTTAGCTACCCATTGAAAAGTGTTACATGCACAGGACTAAAATCCCACACGTGAAACTGCCATATATGTTTGCTCTGTGCATTTTAAACAATTATTAAAAACAATAGATAAGAGATAAAATATATTATAATATATATACACGCATAATATAATAATAATAACAACAACAACAACAATAATAACAATAACAATAATAATAATAATAATATACACCGCGTGGCATATTGACATTGCTCATGAATACGAAGAACGGAAAATTATTCGATTGTTTGCATTCAACTGTATCACTGACAGGATTATTTGATGGAGCCCTTTTGGAGTGTCAAAATATGCTTCCCCCAAAATATTATAAGAAAAAAAAGAAGATTATTTGTCATAGTGAAACATTAGCACGAATCGATGTACCGGTAGAGAAAGCAAAATTTGACAAGGCACCAGAAATGGATAGACAAACAATAGGTAAAAGATGTAGCAAAATTCAGTTCTAAAATTGCCAGAACTTGGTTAAACCGTTCATCAAAACTACTACAGTCACCCAGCTTGTTCTTTACCTGAGTGTTACTTTGACAAAGCTGTTACTTACACATGATGAAAAAGACGGCACTGACCAACACTCCTCCAGACAGCACATGCTCCGTGCCGACCTGTTGAGGTGGTTTGCTAATGGAGCGAAGCTGGTCGGTCAGTGGGTGAGTCCAGAAGTTGGCGAGGAACAGAGCACTGAGAAAGAGGGCAAGGGCACTGTATCGAGCACACCTGGGAGCCTCCATCTTAGCACTGCAGATGGCCTCGACATAGAACTCCAGGATCATCACGCAGAAGATGATCATCCCAAAAGGCAGGATGACAGATGACCATGACTCTACTTTACTCTGGGAAACAGGTGCAAAGAACAGATTTTTGCAAATATTGTGGTTTCCAACAGAATATTGAAAGCAAATAAATGAGTAAATGCTTAGCCCTGACTCCTGAGAGACGACTGTGCACTCACTTCAGTGGTTGCTGAGAGAACTACGACCCAGGGCAGAAGAACTGCTGAAGAAACCAGGTTGTCAAGGGCATAGAGGCGTTTCGCTCCACCGATTTCCACTGCTAATTTTCTAGAAACTGTATGAAAACCCACTTTCAGGAAGAGAGAGACCACCAACAGCACAACACCACCCTGATGGAAAGATGAATTATTAAAAAAAACCTCAGATCATACTTGATGTGTATTTAGAAAGTACTAAAATACGACATGACTTGGTTTACCTTGTGGTCTGCAACTCCTAAAAATGCAATAGTCGTGTAGAGGAAGTGAGTGAGAGTACTGTCATGATGTCCCTCAGCTTGTTAGAGTACAAGTAAAGGCAAACATAGCAAACATAGTGCAGAGGAACATGAACAGGAGTGGATACGGCCCTTCTATTGAGGAGAAAAGGATACGGTGCTCTGCCATCTTTGCCATCATATCATCATTGTCAAAGAGGAGAAGGCAGATAACAGCAATGATGAATAAAGCCACCCCTCTGGTCTGCAAATCACATTTAAGAAAATGATTATACATATTTTTTAACGAAGGAACTAAATATTATACAGGCTTCAATGGAGGTCATTCAAAATAGTGTTTCCACTGTAGGACTTTAGAGTATTTTTATAGGATGAGGGTCATTGGTGTGTGTCTCCACTGCAGGAATCTCCCCTAACCTAGTCCCTGCTCCAGGGTAGGCACTTACATCAGACCTGAAAAACTCATGGCTGGGGCTTGAGGTTTACTCAACGCCAACTGGCTGAACCTAGAGCACGATGTGACGCAAAACTCAGAAAAAGAGGAGAATTAGCCTAGTAGACGTCGCTTCTCCTCTTGTTCATAGCATCCAACACCAGAAACACTCCAAACTGAACTGTCTTGTGTTTTACAAGTTTCACAACACGACACGTGCTGTTTACTTAATATTTATGAACAAACTGCGATGTACAGATAGAGCCTGCAGCGATGATTGGAACCGAAGGAAAACAATATCACGTGAGAAAAACACTGCAACTGCATGGAGGTGTAGACAATCATATTCTCCAATTATAATGTCTCAGCTCCTTTCTTGTTTACCTTGTTTTCTTTATTATTTTGGCTTTTGGCGGCTTGCCTGGGTGATGTCACAGTCAAAACTGCCGCACAATGAATACGTGGCATTCAAAATTCGTGACATCACCGAGGGGTCCTATCCTGCAGTGGAGACACCATAGAGGGCCAAGTGATAGGAACAGTTCCTCTAAAGTACCTGCCCCCAGTATTTACCAGGAACTGCCACTGTGGAAAATTAGCTCAAATCTCTTTCAGTGTAAAGGCGACAGAAGCTGTAGGGGACTGGGTTGAGGGTCGGGGGTGTCTGGTTTGAGTGCCAGTTGCGGACCAAAAAATAGAAACTTGGCTGGTAGCAGGAGAGATGCCAGGGTGATTTCTAAAAAAATGCTAAGGTGCCCTTCAGCGAGTTACTGCACCCCCAAATGGTCAGGGCACCTGTCCAGGACAGCGTAACACACTGACACCTCTCACTCAATTATTGCATGTTAACAGAACTTTATGAGCAGCGAAATGCTCACATTATCTCAATCATGTCATGATTGGCAAAACTGCTTTTATGGACACTGAGAAGTGCACTCTAGTTATATCATATTAAAAAAGGAAACAGGAAAATTCATCAGACATAATCTTTAAAACAAAAGAAATACAACTTGGAATGAACTCTGTCTTTATCACACTGATCAGTGTTGTATCAAATATTGAATACTACAATACCTTAGACGGCCCTCCTCCAGAACTTGAGAACAGAACACCAAGAATAGCAATGACCACCACATCACTATGTTCAAAAAGCAGTAATGTCCTGTAAAGATACAAGTCAATTTTGTATCACATATCACTATGAAAACACAAGGCATGGTGTATATGTGCAATGAGTGCTATTTATAAGAAAGGAAACAGATTTATATTGACAATTTACCTTAGAGGTCCACAAAGAGTTAGACCAAAGAAGCCCAGGAGAGAAATAACACAACTGAAAACAGCATGTTTTAGCAGTTTGATCCACTGTGAAAGAGAAAAAGTTTCACCTTAATGACACTTTCTGGAGAATCAAGCTAAGACATTCAAGAAAATAAGCTTTTCTTTATTCCTATAGCTTCTTTTAAAGACAGTAAATATCCCTGCTTCATATCAAATGATGGCTTTTTCTTTATCACACACTAAGAGCTTCAAAAAATGTATGATCACAGACATAAAATGATCACGGACATAAACAAGCATACCTGTCTTCTTGAGATGACTTTTCCTGATGAGAATGGTTTTTGGAAGAAAAGCAGAATAATAGCACTCCTAAAAATAGGAAACCACCACAAATGAATACAGTATTTTATAAATGCAGTTACATTATTTAGGCTAAACACAATAATATATATTACATGCATTTTGCAATTCACATACATTATAGTACTTACCCTAGTTTCAGAATGAAAATAAACTGGACAATATGAACAATTTTAAGGACGTCGTAAGCTTCAAAGATCCCAAGAGCTTTGAGGACCTTAGAAACTACAAGTAAAACAATATATCGGGTTATCCTGAGAGGAAAATGAGAAAAAAAAGAAAATATATCAGTAATGAAGTGGCCTGAATAGACCAATCTGGTCACCACAGGTTAAGAAACCGAATGTTATACTATTCATTTAATGGTTTATTTTCCTGATTTAAGAACTTACTTAAAGGTATGAGTAAGGTATGCATAAAACTGTCAGAAGAAGCCTACCTAGAGCTGGGCACTTCAACCATGCCTAGTTGTCCTCCTGACAGGACGTTGCTGCTGTATTTTTCTTCCATTTTCAACCTCAGAATCTGACCTGTTGACTTCCAGGAGGAATAATTTTTGGCCCAAATAACATAAACATCACTATTTAAACTATGATAACAATAGCCTACTTACAAGTAATGGTGGCAAACCATATTCTTCTCTACTTTTATCATTATTCTCTCCCTGAATAGTCTAAACTAAACATTTAACGGGCACATAAAATTTCAATCACTTGGTCACTTCCAGGCCTTTTAGCTAACCAAAAGCTATCTTGCCAATTATCGTTCCAACTTGATTTTTATCTGGTATCTGTGTCACACTACATCACGTTATTCATGATAAACACTCGCCTTGTTAAAGAAACAAACTTAATATAGATATAAATACAACTTAATCAACGAATGTGTCACAGACGGTACAACAGAAGAGCTCCTTTAGGTTTGAGAGTACAGACCGCCAGCACTTCCGGACACGGTGAGTATCTCACGTCACGTGATTGTTCATCAGGACTGCGCATGCGCCTTCTGCTTCTTCTTCGTCTTCTTTTTCTTCTTCACGTTTTTAACGGCAGTTGGCATCCAAGCTGTTGCATCACTGCCATCTTATGGTCCTCTATCTCACTTATCAATCATTATAATATACTTTTTGCTAGACCAGTAGAGGTCAGAAATTTAAAAACCTCTTTTTTTCCAGCCTGAACTCTCCATCCAGCTCAAAATGCCCTTCTCATCTACCATTTCCATTTTCCTCAATCCAGCCATCATCAGGTTTCTTTCTTCACTATACTGCCTGCATATTAAAAGCACATTTGTTTCCAGCTCGTGACAATGCTCACTTGGGTGTTTCCCCACAATGTGTAGTGCACTGCTTAAGTTGCTGTACCTGATTCTTAACCTTGTTATTATAGCCTGCTCTTTCCTGCTCTTTCCCCTTCTCCTCAGTGAGTTGATCCTCCTTTGTACTGATTTCTCTTTCCACAGTGCTTCTCCTAAATGCTTCCTTTGCTAACTTCTGCCTTCTCATTCCCCAAGATCCACAATAAACAAAGCTCCGTCCCTACACATCTCCCACACTCTATATTTAGATTTATAACTAAATTGACTTTTGATGCTCTGTTTGGAGATCGTTAATGCTTGTTAATGCAGATATCGGACCACTGAATATTAATGCCTTCTTGATGTTTTTCTGATAAATTCCCCTTTTGTGCCCTCTCCTCTCAGCTCATTAGCAGATCTTCAGCATTTCAATGACGGAAATGGAATCTATTTTCATTTTTCTTGCGATTTTCACATTTGAATTTTTTTTAATAGTTTTTTTCAATTCATCACATGTTCGATTTTATAATGTAAACCTTTGTGCATTTTTATTTAAATGTATGAAAATCTGACTGATTAAATCAATGACATAGCCTAAAATAGAATGTTTAAAACTTGTGATTAAATTATTTCAATTCTTTCTTTTTCTTTCTTTCTTTCTTTCTTTCTTTCTTTCTTTCTTTCTTTCTTTCTTTCTTTCTTTCACTATTGTTTTGAAATAGTGTATATTTGATTACATTAAAGCTTATTTTTAATCACTAAAAATTAATGTTTGAGTTGCAATTTGAAATGAAGTAAACTAAATTGAATAACCAGCCAAAGCTTTATAACAAATGGGATTTTAAAAAAAATCCACACAAATGACACACATATTATTATTTTTAATATAGTGAATATGTGGTGATATATTTATCAGCTCACATTTTTCCCACTTTTGTGGTTACTGTTGGTAGTTACTGGATTTCAATGAGCTCCACAAATTCCAAGTAGGACGTCTCGATAATGCCCTTTAGTGTCATTCTGTAAAAAAAAAAAAGAGAGAGTAAATGAGTATACTGATATAACGATGGGCTTTTTTTAAAAACATGAATGCATCACGGTCATACCAGTATGTCTTCTTGTACGGAAACATCATACATGGCCCTGTATTCATCCAAGATTTTCTTCAGGTCGATCTCAGAGCGACTCACCAGAATCCTGATCAGCGTATCCTCACATGTGCCATGGCCCTGTGACCAGCAAAAATGTTAGAAGAATGTACTCTGTCATTTTTCAGTACAGGCACCAGTATACTGATGTATGATGGTTGCATGGTTGATAAAGTTAGGCTGTGCAGATGCTCGAACCCTGACGTTCAACGTTAAGTGAATTCAGACTTCATGTATCAATGAAAGAAAAAGGGAATCATAGTTAAAGAGACCTTCATAGCTTTATGGAGCTTCTCAGCGAAGAAAGCTGGTGTGTTCCAGGCACACTTCACTAAAAAACAACAGCACAATCAGTTAAAGTCACTCCTATTTCCTATTTGCCACAAGATTTCTTTGACACTATTTTAAATTGCCACCAATGCAAGAATTCAGATGGTGTCGTCATGTATGGTTTTTTAATCGGCTTTTGGAGACTGATCAAATCTGAAATGGTATCATTGGTTTGTCTGAGGTTTTGTGATTTCTATACTTTCTTAATTCTGCTTCTTGATTAAGATTATTATCTAAAGCTGAGAATACAGAAGGATGCCTGGGAAATGGAGAGTGCATAAATTATACAGTGGTTGAATGTAGATTCAAGGTCACCATGGTAATATCATGTAGACACCTTTAGTTAAATATTTCTTCACTATTATATTTATATAATGGATCATTATACTGAGGTGAAGTGACATTAACAGTGTCTTAGCATCAGTTTACAACTGTCCTTACCAATGTCAATCAGACAGTCTTCAATATCTCCCTTCAACTCCAAGTCCAGAGCTTTCGGCAAAGAGATGTCGCTGAGGGCAGCATACTGCTGGAAGGCTAGCCATTACAAAAACAACAACAACAAACAAACAAGTATTTATGAGTGAAAGAACTCCCAGCAAGACAGGAAGCAGCTGCATAATACAATAATATGCTGAGGTTACATCCCCAAGTGCTCTTAAGGGACATCATCTAATGCTGCCTCCTCTGTGTTTCAGTCCCTTCACTCTGTCCTCCGTTGCTCCTTACTCTTCATCACTGTTAGCTAGTGTCTTGGCCATCTTTAAGCCTTAGAAGACAGCAACACTTGTACATTTTTCTACATAAACCTATAAAGGGCACACTCTCACCACTTGACAAATGAGCTATTTCCTTTGTGGCTCCCTGGACATTGAATAACATTCAGAGCAGCCTAAAGTTAACTGATTCGATCTCTCTGGGAGAATTAAAACTATTACAGAGAAATGCAGTTTATAACAGTATATGTGTGGGTAGGTCTCCCTTAATCGTAATTATTAAAGGATGAATAACATTAAATTAAAATAGGAAATAAAAAGAAGACAGGTTTCTACGTTACCCTTTCTAAATAGCTTTAGCTGACCAAGTTGTGACAATTCTAGAAGCTGATTCCTTTTTTGCTGTGGACACAGAACTGACTGATAAGTCACACAGGCACCTGTTTTATTTGCCTTCACATCAATTTTAATGTGAGAAAAGATGTTTTCGTGTATTCTTTCCTCTGCTTTTGCAACACAGCAGGGTGTGTTTGACTAACAAGAGTGTGGTTTCACCTGTTTTACCAGGTACATGGGTTGTTAAATGTAAATGAACAGTGAGGAAGGTATGACTTTTGAAGTCAAACCTGTTTTTAAGCCAAAGCCCTATAATGATCTTACTCTTGCAGAGCTGTGGCCCACTCCGCCTGGTCAGGATGTCGATGAAGGCCGCCACATTTATCCCTGAGGCATTCTCACCTGCCTCAAAGAGAATCTGCAGGAGCAGCACAAAAACAAAAACATGTCTCACAAGTAGCTTACTGCAGTCTTTCATTAGTCTCTTCAACATTCTTTTCTTTGTACTCATGAAACAGAACATTTTGCACTGTGATGTGGTCCATGCACATTAAAAGAGGAAGAGATGCTCATTTTTCTTGTACCCCTGCATCCTTTCGGGCCAGTTCAGTGTCCACTTCACCATTCTCATCTTTGTGAGCTTGGAGCATGGCCAGCAGGGCTGTGGTGAAGTCCCCGCTGGTCTCACCCCTGATGACATCCTCCAGATCTATGTTATATTCTGAGAAACATTCAGGCACAAAGACAGCACGTGTTTGCAAGACAATAACGGAAGAAAGCGCGGCTGCTGTGCTTTCAGCTGTAGATTGTGTTCGTTGTTACGCTGTCTGAGTGCATCAGGTCAAACCTTCCTTGAAGGCGCTCTTGATTTCCAGAATCTCCTTGTTTGTTCTTGTTGCGAAAATTTCCACCAGGACATCTTCATCTGTGCCCAGACGCTGTGAGAAAAGAAATCATAGGTTCATTTATTTAATCTAAGCGTATATAATTTATCATTTATTGCCTCTTTTGGAAGCAAAAAATTAACTCTTACCTGATTAACACAGTTTAGTTTGATTTAATGCTGCATTTGAGGCAAATCAATGTATTTGATTTGTATTTATTTACATTTAAAGAGAGCAAAATGAACTAAATGTGCTCAAAAAGAACTTAAATGACCGTAACATCAGAGTCCTGCCTTTTAACACCGTAGAATTAGTGCACACTATATTTATTTTACATGTTAGATGAATGTACTTTTGCTTGTTCTTGTGATGTCAGACTGGCATCCAGAACAACCAATATCAGTCGTTTCAGATGTTTCACTGAGCTCTCTGCAGGAAAAAGCTATCTCTGGAAAGCAGACTGCTCAATACTGTGTAAGGAAAAGGTACAACTTTGTACCTTTGTGGCCTTCCTGATCAGGTAAGCGTCAAAAGTAGCGGGTGACATGAGCAGAGCCAGAGAGACGTCCTCCATGTGTGACCGGAGAGCTGACTTCAGAGCTTTGTCCAATCTCTGCAAGACACACAGAGCAGCACCAAACATCCACACTGTCACTGTAAGACGCCTGGTAAAAGCTGCAGGGTCTGTTGTTTAGGGCTGGTGTGATTAGAATTACATAGATTCTATAAGATCCTAGAAAACAAACTAGAAAATCTGTTCCTTGGCCCATTATCAACATTTCCTAAAAATTTGAATCAAGTCTGTTCAATACTTTATGAGTTCAAAGCGAACAACCAAAATAAATAAGGCCGGCCATTATGTAGCCTCCTTAGCAAAGGTAAAAACTACGTTCTAGTATTTTAACTTATCTGATTCACAAGTAAAAATCAATCACTAACATAACATTGCCACGCTTGCTTTTAATGTAGTACATTGTAATGCATTTAAGCAACTTAAATTCCAGATAAAGTGAGATGTTGCGTCACCAAACAACTAAAAATGTGTCCGTATTAAATGTTGTTTGAACTTATTCTTCTATCTTTTTCATATGGGAACGATGAGTTGGCATTTTTATTCACTTGTTAAATAGTGGACTTTTTAATGGGAACTTTTCACACACCTCCCCAGCCGTTGCTTCATAAACTACTTTGATCTTCTGCCGCTGCTCATTGTTTCTCTTCACCAGGATTGAGACGATCACGTCCTCGTCCACTCCTGCAACAGAAACATTTGACCTCCGACCTCTCTTCGAAACCTTTTTCTTTATCTCTTATCCTACATGGACGTTTTTAGATGCAACGGATTCTGACACAAACAGGCCTTCCTCAATCATGCTAGTGTGGGACTGATCATTTTAGGCTTGTTTAGTCCTCAGATACGCTAAATGTCCTATGGCAGAAGACATACCTCTTGATTCAATTGAACTCTGCAGATTTGAGGCGTCACTTCGTGGGTCGAAGTCTGGGTACGGGGCAATTGTTCCATAATACTTTGGTTTCTTTTTGCCCTTTACCTGCAGCAACAACCAAAAGCAAACAAGTCATTTTGACCAAAGATGAAAGGAAATGTAAATTATTGAGGAAATATTACATGGACATCAAGCGGCAGCTCCTCTTCTGTAACTTTGATTAGATCTGATACTCACTGTGACGGTCTCATCTGGGTCTCTGTCATGGATGACGTTTTTGAAGAACTTCTTAAAGAAGGACATCTTTGCTTCTATAAAGCTATAAAATCGCAGAGTGGACTGAAATACAAAAGATCCTCACCGCTTCTGCTCAACAAGGTCACAGAAAGTCTGGTTGGTGTTTCGTATTTAAGTCGCCCAGCAGCGTCTCCGCCCGTCTCTGCACAGATGATTTCTTTTTTTTTAGCATCAACCTATCACACAACCTCAAACACAACATTCCAGTTGGGGGACAGTCAGAGGTTTGGCCGTGCGGGACTGGTTGGGTGACTATGATGCACAGACTTGTACTGTAAACTCACAGGAGTTCCACCCTAATCACACAACTTCTCATTTAGTTACACAAACAGAGAAAGAGACAAAATTCCCATTCAATCCCATTGCCTTTTATACAGAAATGTGGAAGCGCAGTTTTCACGTTTCTGTAAATGAATGTTGCTGATTTTTGTTGCTCATATATGCATCTTCCCTTACATATGTGTTTCATATCCATTTAATCATAATCCAGCCGTCCTTTTTACCAGCACTTACTTTTAATCAATGATTAGGGCCGCGCTTCAGTCCGTCCCTGTAACCTCTGGGGTTGGAATTCACCCAAATCAGGTCACCAGTCAAGCACAGGACACACACACACACACACACACACACACACACACAGGGTGCGGGAGGACACCAAAATACCAAGAGAGATTACACACTCAGGTGCACACTTCTATATAAATGTTTGATGCAGAATGGAACCCAGAGCCAGTGCTGACCTCATTCCTGTACATTCTGTCACATTATCTTTAGTCCTAATGTGTTTGTTCTATATGTTTTTAAAATTGGTATTCAGCTGTTCAGTTTTCTGACAGAAATATGCAGCTATGACTTAAAAGTAGTGATTAGCCTCATACAGGCCACTGAGTCCCTCTGTTACTGGTCAGTGTACAGACGTATTGCTGGAACATTCCTCATCTTTCCACTTTCCACTTCCTGATTATTATGAGCTGCTTCAGGCATCGGAAGCAGCTCATAATAATCAGGAAGTTCATAATAATCAGGAATTACAAACATTAAAGTGTATTAGACAACACAGTAGATGCAATGTTGTGTCTGTACAGTTTCATGAGGGTAAAAAAGACCAAAAAAATAAAACAAACGTCAGAGTTCTCACTTTTATGGTCCAAGAAAAAGGGGTTTTCATTGAACAACATGAACAAGATGATTCAAATCATATTTGGTACACGGACACATCCTCTTGTTTGTCCTCTTAATGCAAAAAATAAGGGAAAATTCCTAATTAGAATATGTAAATTTAATATACAAGACCAGAATGCAACCACATACCAAATATAAACAGTCTTTGAAACGGCACTGAGGATTACAGTTTGTACACCTGCAAGTTTTTAACAATGACCTCATCTCTCATGCAGGAATAAGAGTCCCTAATGACCATCCTTTATGTAGCCTGAACAGCCGTGAAGGAAAAGAATGAACATGAAAGATGTTTTTGCTATGTTTTTTTGTCTTTGTTTTTTTTAAACCTGTCCTGTACAAATGCTTGCTAAGCCATTTTAGGATCTTGATGCTTTTGCGTCAGATTTGCTTCTTCGAGCCAAGTCTATAGAACACATCTTGTGTCATTATGAATGCTAATTAATGGATTTTTTTTACATTTATATGTTTGTTTGAGGGACTTGCTGAACCTGACAAGAGAGAGGGAAAACTAGATAAACATGCAATAAAAGCTAATCACTTAAAAATGAACTAGCATAAGCAGCAACAAAAGTATTATAATGAGTTATTAAAATAAAAGTAATACAGATAATGGTATTAAAGATAACAGCAAAATTGACAGCAATGAACATGTGTGTGACTGTACCTGTGTGACAGTGTTTTTTGTTTGACACCTAGCGTAATATCGGGATGCTAAATCCCAGTAGAGGTATGGAGCACCTGCAGACCCCCACAGAGGACAAAGGACGTATCCTGAAAGCACAGTGCCACAGGATACACACACACACACACACACCACACACACACACACAAACACACACACACACACACCACACACACACACAACACACACACACACACACACACACACTGTGCTGCTGCTGTCTTTAATGTGGTCCTCCACCATAGCCATGACCTCGACCTGCACCAGCAGCAGCAGCAGCAGATGTTCGGGGGCCCCTTGGCCCCAGTGGCTGACTAACTAGCACTCGAGTGTGTGGGTTAGCAGATGCCAGAGCCACATCTCTCTGCAGACGAACACCTTTCCCTGCTGATCCAGGATTGGTCTTGTTTGGTTTGGTTTCAGTCGGTGTTGTCTTTTCTGGCGGAGAAACAGAAGAGTTCACACAAGAATTTATTTTTTTCATTTACTAATTTTATTTTAATAAAATCATATAGATGACTATATACTGTAGCTGGTCAAGAGTCTACTGACCAGTTTCTGGTGGAGGAGCAGGAGAGGCGAGGGATTGGTTGGGCAGAAGATCCTCCAGGTCTTTCATGACCTGGTTGGTGCTGTCCGTGTTGTTCCTTCTGTTCTTCTCTTCATCCCGAGCCTGACGACGAAAAGCGAGGGGAGACACAAAGAGATGAAGGGAAACTAAAATGATGAAAACACATTTTAGTCACAGATAAAGTCAAAGCTTCATGCTGATATCGTATGTTTTCTGCTCACCATCTGCATCTTCTTTTTCAGTTCCATGTTGGACTTTTGGTAGGCTTCAGAAACTGAGTTCAGGTAGTAGATGGCTAGACTGTTGAGATGACAAGGTTTTTAAGGTATTTTGTAAGTGGTTTTTCAGTGGTTTCACATTCAAACAAGAAAAAAAATCTTAATTTTGGGGTCATTAAAAATAAAAGCAGCTTTGGTCATTTTCCAAAAAAGCGCTACAACCAAATCACCATCTCTGCTACAAACATACACCATGAGCAGCACGGCGGGTATGATGAGGCCAGGATTGGCGGCGTAGCTGAAGAGCGTTCCCATGAAGGCTGGTAGGTCCAAGTCAATTGTCTCCATGATCACATCAAACATCTTGGCTTTCCCACTACAGGCATCAACATGATTATTGTGTGTACATGTGGAAGTGCATGACACTTTTGTTTATGTTGACACCTGAAGGGTCCACAGTCAAATGAAGGAGGCAGGGTCATGATAGTGTAGACTACAGGTAATAGACTGAGGAACAGGATGAGGAGCAGCAGACCCATGTAGAAGTTATTCGACTTGGAGGCCTTGAACACTCTCTCATGGGGCACATTGGTGGCCATCACAGCCCAGCACTGATAGTACATGGAGCTGAGGAGGCGGAGAACGTTAATGCCAATCAGCCCAGGCGCATAAAAAGCCCCCATCCTGAAATACAGCACAAGAGGTCATCATAAATAAGTAATAAATGTGTGTAAATATGCATACCATGTAAGTGGAATAATCAATAACGACATCTTGGGAATTTTTACTAAAGTGGGAAATATATGATTGAAGGTAACCTAGATGAAAGATTGATTGAGTAATTAAGCTTTTTTGACTCTGATGCAACAGAAAGTAGAGGGCTAGACACAGACGCTGATCATCTGTGCAGCAATATTAACAAAATTTTACTGCCATCAGGACTAAATATCCAAAGAAGGCATTTACCAGATCATTCCTTGATTGAAGACCAGTCCAAGCACATTACCACTGATGTCAAACTCAGCATAAGAAGGCTAAAAGAGAACAGAGGCAGTGATTGATTTCTGATATTCAAATAGTTTGGAGTCGTGACTGAAATATGTCTGACTAAATCAAAGCAATTCTATAAAAATATTCGTCGACTCTTGGTGATATGGATAATGTCACTAACAGCAAGTATTTACTTCATTTCTGTTGCCTGGACATTAAACATTTGGTTGATTTGGAACCAGTCAGACTTACAAATCCAGCTTCCAGGTCCCAGCACCAGCAGTAGTTTAGGAAACGAACAATAACAGCTCTGGCAAAGTCGCCAATCAGGATGGTCAGATAGGACACCTGGATGTCCGACACAGTCAGCTTCACAAACTCCTGGAACAAGACCGATTTGGAAAAGTCCAACGAGCATACAACATTTAGAACAATTGTGTTGTTGCTTGCGACAATAAACGTGGAAAATAAAGCAGCTCCTTTTCGAGGACTGATTGAAAACATCATTATCAGTTCGGCCCACGCATGCCAATGCTACCCTGTAGGCTTCCTCATATCTCATTACAACATATATTTGCTTCATTTGAATTACTATGCCAACTGCAGTCTCCCAGCAGGGTCCTCTGATGACATCAGCAGGATCCATGGGGGGAGGCGTGGCCTCGGTGTTGTTGATCAACAGTGAGTAGTTGGCGTAGTACTCCTTCATGGCCCATATGGAAGCGTTCTTTATGGCCTGTTCTTCTTCCAGCTGCAGGGCACAAATGAGGTATTGAGTTAACAATGGAGCAGGAATGTGAATTATTTGTCAACTATAGTTCAAAGAACTGACACCCGCCATGTTTCACTGCGTACCAGAGCATATCTGACCTTTCAGAATGTGAAGGTCACCTCTGCACTTGCTCTGGTACCAGAGACTGCTCACTGATCTGCTGGATTCTGTGGAATCAGGGGCAGGCTACTGCTGCCTCTGGTCTAAATTTGGACTTTGGATGCCAAGACATAATGTATTACCCTGCTGGGTAATGACAGGGAGGCATTATCATGCCAGGGTGGGATTCCACCATTGGGAGTAGCTTTACAATTAGGGTTTGTATCTTTATGTAAGTGTCCAAAAAAAAAAGTTTTAAAACCTCATGAGTGACTGATGAAAACGGCTTTCTGTGTTGAAATGACTAATGTTAACGTAGAATTTATGAGTCACTGATGATTGTAATTGTAATTGCTAGTACAATATTGGAACTCAATATGTAGCACACACAACACACACATACACACATACACACACACACACACGACATTACCTTTGTGTTGACCTCATCAAACAAGGCAAACAGGAAGGTATAGAGGTTCCCCAGGAAGAGGGCAAATATGCGTCCCAGCTGCCACTTGAGGGCAATCCGAGGATGATAGTCCTCCAGCTCAGCGATGGTTTCAAACAGAGGGGGACACACCAAACCGAGCAAGGACATGATGATCTCCAACTGTTCATATCACATCACATCATATCATATCATATCATAACATATCACATATCACAACATATTATAACATATCACATCACATCATATCACAACATATCATAACATATAATATCATATCAAATCATATATCGAATCATATTATATCATGTCTACTTGATCTTACTGCGTGATCTAAAATTTCCCCATCATATGAAGTTAAGTTAACTTTATTATTTAAATGATAGAGTCATATTGGCCACCTGAATCATTTAAATCTTAATATAACATCAAAAGAAACAGTAAATAAAAAAAACAGCAAAGGGCTATCTTTCTTGTAATATCAACCTTTAATCATGTGACATTACCTCATTTTTTTCATACCAGCTGAGATCATTCCGTGTGGCAAACTCCTGTGACCGCTTCACTACGAAGTAGATGAGGTATCCACTGCCGCCAAGGCTGCAGGTGATCAGGACGTTTGCCAAGACTCTCAGGAACCTCCGCAAGTGAATGTTTTCATCCTTTTGGTTCTCCTGTTCATCTACGATGGACTCCTGTTTTGTCACACATTGGCAGGGCAGAGGACCTCTCAAGTCTTTGACTGCAGTAACAACGACGTTGCAATGCTCACCTTAAAGCTTGTGGTGATAGAAGCATACTTGTTGTCAGCAGTTTCTGGATTGCCGATTAAGTAGTCCCAACTTGTGAACATTTTCCAGGCGAATGTGAACTCTCCTTCCTCTCCATCTCCACCACCAACATCTGCATTTTTGGCCATTCTGAACAAATAAAAATAAGCATTTCTCATAGATATTTCTAAATACGTCAATGGATAAACCAGTGCAACATACTGCAGCACACTCACGTGCGGATTACAACCATCAGGCTGTAGCCGAAGGTTCCAATCCCAACCAAGAGATAGGACAGGGGTAGCCTGAACTTCAGGAAGCCAATGGTCCTCTGGTTGTTGTAAAATCCATAGAAAAGGACGGAATATTTGCAATAACCCTACATGAAGAATATGTACAGAAACATTATTTACTCTTCTTATACAGTTCATTGATGGAGGCGTTTCAGTTAAATTTCATTATTTCTCCTCTGTTGATGTATGATGGCATGAAAACTTATAGTTTAACTTTTATTAACTTTAATAACATTCGTATGGCGTAAAAACATTAAAAACAGACGCAATGTGAATTTAAAGCCAGTGATGGAGGAAGTACTGAAACTTAGTACCTAAGTAAATATATAAGTGACCTGCAAAACATATATTCAAGTAAATGTATAAATCCTACATCAACAATCTTACTTAAATAAAAGTACAAAGTACTTACTTCTAGATTTAGTAAATATTTTAAAATTAGTCATGCAATGGGTTGTGCCATTTTGATAAAGAGCGTATATATACTGATTTATGCCTCTAAAGATGTTACCTGGATATTATTAAATTACCATTATGCTAAACCAATTAAGACAACAATTTATATCTTTATATTAATTATGTCCAAGAACATATAGGTGCCAGTTAGTGTCCTGATCTACAAAGCATTACCAGCGAATTTGTTTAATTTTCAGTCAACATTTTTTCATGCAAAATTTTTAGCCAATAGAGTTGATGAAATATAACATATAACACAATAAATTGTAGAAATTTAGGGGTGTCTAAAGTACAGACAGTTACTAAAAATGTAATGGAGTAGAAGTGAAAGTACGCACAATTATTTTTACTCAAGTACAGATACATTAAACAATTACTTAAGTAGTAGTAGTAGTTCACTACATTACAACAGTTAAAAACTCACATTAAAATCCATGAGAACAGAGTAATCCTGAGCAGTAGCTTGTTCTGCTCTGGGGACAGTCTTCCGTGGAATAGATCCATATGGAAGGCCCATCAGAACCTGCAAATTAAAATAAATATGAATCCTTAAATGTCTAATGGGCTATAATGATTTTTATTCAATTTTTAAAATCATAAACAAGAGAGCACCGTCTCACCTCTGGGATGACCACAAGTCCAAATGTTAAACCAAATAAGACCAGGTTCATGCCGTACATCCAGCGTAGGAAGATAAAATAAGAAGCCACAGATGAGCCGAAGTGACCTGGAGCGTTGAGAGTGTTAGTACCGCCATCCCCCGCTAGAGGTCACTGCTCAGCCGGTTCATATTCAGCAACACTTACTCTCCACCTCTTTGATTTTTCTCTCCCAGGGGATGCAGGCTGTTTTAAAATTATCAAAGTCCCTCTGAAACTTGATCCATTTCTAGAAGAAATAATAGGGGGAAAAAACATGATGTCTCCCTTTTTACTTTTACAAGAAAGTCAATAGCAAATATAAATAACAAGGTTCCTTCAGAAAATTGAATTCATTGGCTTTCCTCAGTTATAAATTATTTTTAGCTTTGAGTGGAACACTAATCAATATACTGTGCTAAGATTAAAGCAGAGTGCTGATTTTATTTTTAAACTAAGCAGCAAATGTGCTTTTTTCTTTAAAACATTCTGAATAACCTTTGTCATCATCACTTTGTAGGCATACCACTTCCTGCCTTTGCCTTTGCCCAAAGCTCCTTCAAACTTATCCACAAATTGTTGGGCTTCCCTGCAGCGATAAAGTAATGTTAGTACAAAGATGAAAAACAAGTTGCTGCCACACACTATAATTCGCAAATCCTATAAAATAATCTAAAGACATGAAATAAACTGCTGCCTTTTAATGGCAAAACAGGCATTTGACAAATGTGCACCAATTAGCAGCAGCAGCAGGAGGGTGGCTGGGCAGAGATTACTTTAGGTGTGTGAGCCTGCGTTTCATTCTCCAGGGTTTGTTCCTTATGGTAGCAACCAGCTTCTTCTTCTCCTCCACCTCCTCCATCAGTCGTGCCATCTCTCCCTCAGACATGGACTCCTCCTCATCGGCCTCGGAGTCAGAGTCTGACGAGCTAGAGACACACGGGGGAGGAATTACTACGGACAACACAAAACCTTCGAATGATCACAGAATATTACAAAAATGAGACTTGTCTGTGTAGATTCTCAATCATCCAGGTCATTGTATCTGGACTGGGTTTCTTCTCTTGAAAACGTTTCGCCTTCAAGAGAAGAAACCCAGTCCAGTTGACAGAGAAAACTACCTTGGAAAAATAAGACTTCTGCTTTCTTTTAAGATTGTAACATAAGATTATAATGATCCAACAAATATTATTTGTTATTATAACAGCTTTAAATGCGATTTTTTTAATGAAAGCATGAGTTTAAAAAGAATAACCTATCAATAAATTATTAATGAACAGATGTTTTAAAATAAATACTGTACAATATTCATTGGTTTTTGTCAAATACAGGTTTTTTTTAAATCTATGAGTAGTTCTAGTAACCTTTTACCTCAGTGTTATGCAAGTACTTATATTAGTATAATGTGTATATATATATTGGTATAGTGGATTCACCTTTCATCTTTCTTTTTTTTTCTTTTTTCTTTGTCTTTGTCTTTGTCCTTGTCCTTGTCTTTGTCTTTGTTATTTCCTTTCGTGTTTGCTTTCCTCCCCTTATTGCCATCTTCCTCCTTACCTCTGTTCTTCTTTCCTTTTTTCACATCACTGTCCTCCTCACTGCTGTCCTTGGCTCTGCCGCCTTTCTTTTTGACAGCTGCCCCTCCTCGTTTTCTCCTTGGAGCCTCATCTTCGCTCTCATCTTCATCACTACCACCACCGCCTCCACCTCTCCTGGTGGGAGTTTTGGCATTTCTTCCTTTGCGCTTCCTGTTGGTTGCGTCCTCGTCATCATCAACTGTGTTTTTGCCCCTGTTTCTACCATTTGCACCTCCTCTTCCAGCTGCCCCCCTCCTGTTTGTTCTCCTCTGGGGAATGCCATCTACAATAGAAAGAAATGAAGCCAGATTTAGGTAAGAGGTTTTTGGATCCAAAGCAACATAAAACCTATAAAACCTTTAAATCTGTTTAATGATGTTTCTGAACTCACCATCACTGTCGCTCAGGTCTTCACCCATCTCAATCTCAACTGAGGATGCGAAAGATATAGTTAGACCTTCTCTGACCATCAACCAGCAGCTATTTACACAATGTACTCACATGCCAGTGTAAAAAAAAGTACTCCAGCAGGATCCAAACTCATTCTTTCTAATCAGGAACAGTTCAACATGACACCAGTGGTGGGATCCATGTTGATAAGCTTTATTGTGATGTTTGTCATGCCACAAATGATCACCTCAGATGAATCAAGTTATCCCATACATCAGCCCACTCAAGCTGCTTCTGTATAATCTCTTCCATAAGTAGGAGTTCAGAATGTGGTGGAAGTGAAAAATGTGTTGTGAGTAATGAGTCAGAAGATAGCAACCAAATAAAGGTGTGATGTTTAGTTTAGTTTAGTTAGTGGTTATGTTCCACGGGATGAACGGGACTTACTGTAGAAGGGGAGATTTTTCTGAAATGAATTAATGAAGTGAGAGAGCGGTTATTGGTGGTGATTTTAACAAACATTATGAGGGTTATCAAGGAAAAAGGTCCCACTTCACAAAAAGTATGGAAATGGCTGCAGTGATGGCTTTCTCTCCAGAGAGACTAGAAAATAAGATGACGTATCAGGGTGGAGGTAGTGGCACTACTGTGTGACCGCATTCTGTACAGACAGCAAAGAAGTGGTAGGTGAGAAAGACAGCTGAGAATGGTGGGATGTAGGGAGGCTAGTGGTGAGGAAGAGCACAAAGGCAGAGCAGAGGAGAGGAGAGGAGAGGAGAGGAGAGGAGAGGAGAGAGGAGAGGAGAGAGAGGAGAGGAGAGGAGAGGAGAGGAGAGGAGGAGAGGAGAGGAAACCATGACCCAGTGGGGTGACAGAGGCCTGTCAGGTGATCATGTTTCTGGACCCTTGGAGCCTCGGCCTATAGCAGCATAGCTCAGATGTGACCTAATGATTAGACGACCCCCTAAGTATGATAGTTTGTCTGTTTATGATAATAACTGGAACTACAGAATTAGTAACAATAAGCTTTTTCAAAGAGGAAGGTTTTAAGTCTGATCTTAAAAGTAGCGATGGAGTCAGCCTCCCGTACCTGGACAGGGAGCTGGTTCCACAGCAGGGGGCCTGGTAGCTAAATGCTAGACTCTGGGGACCACAATTAGACCAGCATTCTGAGAGCGGAGCGGTCTATTGGGCTGGTAAGGTGTCACTAGCTCCTCCAGGTAGGATGGAGCTAGGCCTCTGAGGACCTTGTAGGTCAGAAGAAGGGTTTTAAAAATGATTCAAGATTTAATGAGCAGCTAATGAAGAGACGCCAGTACATCTCAATAAATTGATCAATTTCCTAAAATAAGAACCAGCTGAGTACATTTAGGCCAACTCAGTATATTAAAAACTATCTCAGGATGTTATTTCATAAATGGACATCATTATTCAACATGATTCAGTGCTACACGAACCAATAAAACTCTGTCAGGGACACAACAAACTCTCGGTGACTCCAGTCTTTAACTTACCTTCATCTGATGTGGCAACATCCTGTTTTCTGGGCATGATGATGGGTTAAAAAACTTCTGCCTGGTGTTCGTTTTCCAAAGTCCCCTCGGCCACCGAATGCTGCGATCAATTAACCACCCAGAGAAGCTGAGCTGTGGTATTGGGCAGGAAGCCGGTGTTTTTACTACAAGCAGGGCCACACAACAGTGCACCCCCACTGGGGCCACCCATTATTAAACATGAGACTTTCAGCAAGACTTGGCTCTTGTCACCACCCTCTAAAATGTCCTGATACATTCTCACTCCCTGTTATTGGAGACAACACAGGCTAGACTGGACACTTCTAAAGTTTTAATGAAGGTTTAGGTTTCTCTGTGTTAAGTTCATTGTCCAAGCTGTTAACACCCTTAGATGACCTCACTTTTCTCCCCCTTTCTCTAAAGCGGAGAGCTGGATGCCACTTAAGACATCTTATATACGGTTCACCCCCATAAACAATGTAGGACATATCAATTTTCATGTCCAGGTCTATTACACGGTTGGCCGTTCCCACTTGTGAGACACTAACAACGCTCCCTTTTGGTCTGCAGGTGTGTGTGTGTGTGTGTTCTCAAGTTTTGTGATTAAGTTTTGACTGCTGTGCTGCTACACTTGCGAGGAGGTGGTATTTGCCCCCATGAATGAGCATTTCTTTTCTGTATTTGCTCGATTGGGATTATGGCAGGAGCAGCTTATATAGCAAAGCATTTATTTTTTTAACGTCTTTAGTTCATAAGGCTTCCAAACCACCTACAGCAGTATTAGAGTATTTGAATTGTGTGGTTAATTTGAAGAAACTCCTGGAAATACTGCCCAAGGTGGTGGCTGTGATGTGCTGGGATCTCTCCAACATATACATCTTTCCTGTTTTAACGATGGTTGCCATCCCTTCAAAAACAAAATAGTCCCGTATTTGGACACTAAAAGATGCGTCTCTTTTGGAACTTTGAAAAACCCATGTTGGATTTGTTATAAAGAAACAGGGCAGTTCTGACTGCCTCTGCTGCCTCCATCTGTCTGGAATGACAGATGTTGTGTCACTGTTGCCATAGGAACGTCACTGTCTTGACCAATAGGAAGCGCTGACAGTTTAAATCAAAGTGAAAAAAAACTATTAAAAAATAGTAATGATATATAGTTTTAAATTACTGTATATTTGTAATAATCCAAAACTGATATTGGCATGTACTTGAAAAATTAATAAGAAAACAAGTAAAACAAGAAGCCACAGAGCCAGGGGAAACACACAGACAGTTTTTTGCTTGTCTTCCTGTCAGCATTAGCAGTTATTTATGTAAAAACTTCCTGAAAATGCTAATAATGGGCCAGAGAAGATCCTAATATATTTTGGTGGTGTTCCTTATTTCGGTGGGATTTGATCTTTGATCTTGATGCAACCTAAAATGTTGTGTAACTTTTGTGTCACTATACCACGAGTGTCACACACACGTGGGGAAATGAGCTGCTCTGTGGAGGTCGGCCCTCTCCGAGGGCTTTGGTTCTGGTTAAAGATAAACGTTGGTTTAAGATTTTGTCAGAAAACAAGACAGAAAAAATTCTACTTCCAAAATTTAATGAAAATCCCTTTAGGTGTTTTTGAGACATCCAAATGTCTAATATTTTGAATTTTTTAAAATGTCAAATCATTTTTTTAAGTAAAACATTGCAGGTGATAGTAGTAAAGGTAAACACATTGTCCACATATGTCTTATCTTTTCTATTTTACTTTTCTAAATCTCTTGTCTGTGAAAACAAAACTGAAGCACAAATGTAATGATGGGCCCCGTTGAGATGGCGACCCTGACATCCGCTGCGTGTTTCTCTGAGGGTCCAGAGGAATTGGTGCATGTGCATGTCCATCTCAGCTGAGGGTCTGAAGCGACAGCCAAGGGCTCTTAAGCAGCTGCTCGCGAAAAGCCGCAACTTTCTGGGAAGTTTCCTCCACGTACCTGGAACAAACCAGCCAGCAGCTATCAGCATTCAACTGTGTGCACACGCGTGTGTGTGTGTGTGTGTGTGTGTGTGTGTGCACTTTTGCCTGCGTGAGTGCACGCAGTACCTGTCTAGTCGCCTCTGGACCACTTTCATGACAAGAGTTTTGTCAGAGCAGTAATCGTGAAACTTCTCCACCTCCTCTTTGTTCAGGAGGCCCTGGTTCTGCTGGTACCATCGCTGTTTCTCCCGCAGCTCTTGTAACAACTAAACACAAGTTTGCGTTAGCACAAGAACAGTTTAGCACGTGTTAGCATGAATGCACTAATGCAGCTCTGAAGCATTCCCAGCAGACCTGCGCTTTATACATTTTACAGAAGAAGCTAGCGGTGCATTTGTGCTGTATGCGTCAAGCATGACGGGCCTTCTCGTCCCAACTTTAATCTTTGTTTCTTTGTTGGCATCACATGCCATTATGTTTTGTCATTTTTGTGCTGCTCAAATTGCTAAGACCAGCTAAATGGATGTTGCACAGACATTTGTAGGGTTCCATTAAGGACCAAGACATGGAATCAAGGGTACAGCTCCTGTTGGTGCTGATATTTCATAGATGGCAGAAGACGCCATGGCAGCTGTGAGTCGGGTGTTGCTCTACCTTCTTATGATGCTCCTTCAGGAAGTTGGCAACTCCCTTTCGATTCTCTTTGAACTCTTGTACACATTTAGCAACGAGATTCTCAACGTCTGTGGCGCTCAGAGTTTCTGGGAATTCCAGATTCACCAGGTGGGGGACCAGGTAGTCATCCACATGCTCCAACTGCCAGTCCTGCTGCTCTGCGGTCTGGCAGGCAAAACACACAATAAGGTTACATGACAGTCATGGAAAGAAAAATGACATTTATAAACTGTACATACTCTGTATTCTGTTGATTAAATCATAACTATAATCGCACTACATGCTTAGGCACCAGGTTAGGACTTAATCAATCAGACCCAAATAGCCCTTTGTGTGTGTGTGTGGTGTGTGTGTGTGTGTGTGTGTGGTGTGTGTGTGTGTGTGTTGTGTGTGTGTGTGTGTGTGTGTGTGTGTGTGTGTGTGTGTGTGTGTGTGTTACCTTCAGTTTCTGTTTCTGGTGTTTGTGGGCCAAAGCAGCTCCTGCGTATGTCCATGGAGAGAAGATGAGCTGAAGGTTCTTCTCCTCCTCCTCTCTGGACTGCAGGATGTCTCTGAACTTCTCACACATTCAGATTTGACAGATACTTGGTATCAAGTTTTAATTGAAAATACTATGAATACTATGGCTGACCTGTCTGATGTCAATGTGATCTAAAACATTCACCAAACTCTACCTAAAGTTAGGCCTTCCAGACAGGCTAAAAGTCAGTAAAGGGGGTCATTTTCAAACTTTACTGTTGTTCAGAAGCAGAACTGAGATGCCGCAGTGGTAAATAAGATCTTGAGCTAATCCTGCTTTGTGTTCCCAATTTTAACAGCAAACGTTTGGTCCATAAAGGATGGTTCTGATTAATTTACAGGATTTTCTTTAAGGCTTGCCCCAGCAATGTCACTGTACACCTTAAAACCTTGATGAAGGTGAGTCTTTAGGAAAATAATCACCATAGTTACCTCATTTCGAGACACTTTAGCATGTTCGGCTGCTGCGATTTCACCCTTTACCAGGTCCTGTAGTACCAAGTAGAGCACTATTCGACTGGGGGGCTTTACAGAAGGGTCAACCTGACAGACACACAGATGTAAGACGTTATGATCAGATGGGGGTGGGCTGACTGAAGGCTACTGACTGAAGGTCTGTACCTGCAGCGTTTGGATGTTGGCGCTGGTGAAGTCCTCCGCCCTCCGTGATTCTGTTGCCGGCAGTGGTTTGATTAGCACACGCTTTGAGGGGATGGCTGCGAAATACTCCATGTGATAGGTCAACTGGATCTTCCGCTCATCCATAAGAAACACCCGCTTGGCCACATCATCACTGAGTGGAAGGTTTGGATTTCTGTGGAAACGCTCCTCCACTTTCTGTTTGCTCACAAAGATCAAGCTCTGGTAAATCTAACTAGTCGGATACAATCATGTTCATAGCCATAAACATCAGTTCGTTGTGCTTCTTTCCATGTATTTTGCATTGCATAAATATAAACTTGCAACAGCAGCTAAAACAAGCTAAGCTAATGATTGTCCATTCATCCTTATGGGGCAAGATTTCATATCTTAGGCATGAGGAAGTCTGACCGTTTACCCAATTAACAAAAGCATAAATCAGTCCTTTAGAGTTTTGCCCAAATCGAATCGAATGCAGCCGTAAAACAACAAACATCATCACAGAAACACTTCAAAAAGTCAAAAGGTCTCCTCCTCCTCTCTTCTCATTGATTACTCAGTACATCCCTCCACTCTCCGCCCGAGTTCTAAATCTGTATCTTCAAGATAAATGTATTTGCATGTATGTTGCAAAATAAACAGAATACTAGTAGTCTACTATTATTATGTTGTAAAATAAACAGAATACTAGTAGTCTATTATTATTATGTTGTAAAATAAACAGAATACCAGTAGTCTACTATTATTATGTTGTAAAATAAACAGAATACCAGTAGTCTACTATTATTATGTTGTAAAATAAACAGAATACCAGTAGTCTACTATTATTATGTTGTAAAATAAACAGAATACCAGTAGTCTACTATTATTATGTTGTAAAATAAACAGAATACCAGTAGTCTACTATTGTTATGTTGTAAAATAAACAGAATACCAGTAGTCTACTATTATTATGTTGTAAAATAAACAGAATACTAGTAGTCTACTATTGTTATGTTGTAAAATAAACAGAATACTAGTAGTCTACTATTGTTATGTTGTAAAATAAACGGAATAATAGTAGTCTACTATTATTATGTTGTAAAATAAACAGAATAATAGTAGTCTACTCTCACACCTGACATCCAGGGGGCATTTGTGCATTTCGAAATATTAACCTTGCATTTTGGCTGGTATTGGAGACCATTTTTACTGTTACCAAATAACCTTTGACATCTATAGTCTCAACGTATATGAAGATTTTGAATCATTTACACACTAGTGTATAACGCATCCAAAAGGAGCCAGGTTTTGTCCCCGCTGTTTCAATCTTTACCTTCAGAGGAATATGTTGCACATCCGAGAGCCCATCTGGGATGGAAAAGCTGATGCGGCGGTAGTGGAGGTAGTCAAACCGGCCTTCAAACATCTCTGTCATGTCACTTTTTGTCAACACTCTGCGCAGCAAACCGTCAGCTCGCGCACTGCTGTTAAACTCCATCTTGTGCTCTGCATCGGAATACCTGTGGACTGAGTCAGGCACACCACCGTCACACAAATGTCTCCTCATGCAACTGTTGGTGCGAGCGGGGCTGTTGAGAAACTGTGGGAAATTAACAATTTTTGTAGGAACATGTGGAAGCCGCATTCTTAGAAGTTTAGTAAAGTCTGATTAATAGTGACATCAAGCTCTAACTGGGACACTGCAGGACGTCGATTTACATAAAAGATGGAAACTCCGTCCAGGCAGAAAGTGCTCCGTGGTGACATGAAGGATCTTGTTAAATTCTCTGTGGTCCAGAAAGTCAGTTCTGCCTTGATACCACTCCTTCACCAGCTCCACCTCGGTGCCTTCAACACACAGAGCGAATGTTATAAAACGTGGGAAAAGGCCGTGCACGTGATTGTCTTGCACACGAAGACACACACAGCTCAGGTCTTTGTATGTTGTCAGTCGGGTGAGCAGCCCATCAGACTGCAGGTACAGCCCAAACCTCTCCAGCTTTGCTTTCCTGTAGAATGTCACCTTCTTGCCTCCAGGATATCTGTGCTCCAGGTCTGAAATAAAGGGAGCTGCGTCAGCAACAGAGTTTGAAATCTAAATCTATTCTCAAAGATAAGTCAAGTAGCATCTAACTGACTTGGCAGGAAAACAAAGAAGCAAATGGGATAAAATATACAGCCTTGGGTCAACTGAAATTACGAGATGTTGGCCTACTTTTCTTTGAGATTGAGATGCAACTGCTCCAGGGCTTTGGCATTTGAAAAGCTTTGGGGCCCAGCTCCACCTTTATTTAAAGACAGCACAAGCACGGTTTATCCAAAATCCAAGACAGATGATATATCAGGATACATAAAGAGCCAGGGGACACTTTTAGATGGAAAAAGGCCACATTTCACTCAGGAAATAAACGGGCCAAATGTCAGTTTCAGAACTATATAATAAAAGATGTCACATTTAGAATAATCGCCAATATTTGACTACTGAACATGAGCTTGATTTAAATTAAATCAGATCAAAGAAAATTCAGTAAATGTGAATTATGATTGAAGAAAATCTGACTTCAAATAAAGATTTGTGCAAAACTTTAAACAGTACATCTCTGAATCCCAATCCAGGTTAAAAAAAAAGTAGTTTTCCAAGACACAACGAAGCAGGAGAATCACTGTGCCACAAATCTCTGGACATTTAGGTCAGTGCTGCGTTGTGCACCTCTAACCTGAACTTGTTGACACGTCTGAAAGATGCACATGGCTAAAAGTCCTACCTCCTGTTCACTGTTTAGTTTCCCCAAGAAACGAATCTCCTTCCTCTTCAACACTTTATCCTTCAGCTTTTTTTTGCAGGTCACTCCAGCCAAGACTGGTTCCCACCTCTTCAAATCTTCCAGGTCATACTTCACCTCCTGCACACACACACACACACACACACACACACACACACACACACACACACACACACACACTGCAGTGTGAGCTCCAGGCTGTCCTGAGCTTCATAGGTCACAACGTTGGGAACTCACAGAGCAGTCCTTGCAGCACTCCTGCATGTTGACATAGTAGTTGTAATTGTCCCACATGCTCTCGATGCCCAGGAAGTGCTCGTCGTCGGTGGAGTGGCTGTTCCCACTCAGAGGGTCGATGAAGAAGTTTTCCTCAATGTCCCTGCTGCCCGAAAACACCAGAACCCAGCAGTGGACCCGCAAACCTCTCAGGGTGTCAACAGGTGGCTCTTCACCTTTCTGGAGAGTAGAAAGGAGAGGTCATAGGTCAGAGGAGCAAAAGTTTCTATCTTTATTTTCTGGTCTGTGCCTGGAGATTCCCCAGAATCCCCTGCTGGTGGGCATTAGGAACGTCAGATTCTAATTTAGATCGTGTCTGTTATGATGAAAAGTGTCTCTAGGTATTTATTTTTGTCTCTCCCGTAACCGAGGGCTTGACGCTCGACACACAACAACCCAAGGAAAACCCTCTTTTAACAGGAAGAAACGTGAAGCAGGACCAAGCTCACACAGTGGGACCCTCTGGCTGATGGCCGGCTGGGAAAATACAGCAACATAAAGGAGTAAAGTTACATTAAAAAAAAAAGGGGTCACATAAAAAATGTTTTTTTTGCTTTTTACAAATAGCATTTGTTTTGCAAATGTTAATTTGAAGATGTGACTGCACACAAAGTCCTCCATTCCAGGGTCACGGCTTCTTTCGCTGCCCTGGACCCCCCCCCCCCCCCCCACAATGACAGAATCAGCCACATATTTTAGAATTCTTCTGTTTTCTGGACACATATTTGGGTCCAGGATGAACAAAGGTGGTGAAAGTACGCACCCTTGTGGGGAGCTCATGAAGGAGCAAAGGTTTTCAAAAATAATCCAAAATCCATCCCACAAGTTCCAAGTTAAGATCAAAGTCAATGAAAAGATCCCATTAATGTTAGATATTGATGGGACAGTCAAGGACTGGAATCATGTTTAGAGGCTATGGAAGCTGTTTCTTATTTTAGCTTCAAAAGAAACATTGTCAGATCTACAGATCACCTGTGCAGATTCTTTGTTCTTTTTCTTCATTTCCTGCTGCACAAGATAGCGACTCTGCAGCTTCTTCTTTGGTTTCAGTCTGTACTTGTTCTGCTGTGGCTCCTGCATCATATCCTGAGAAGAAGATGCGACACAAAAATAGTCAAAGATGCGCCAATTCAATCATTTGCATTCTTCTAAGCATATCCGTATCACAAATTTCAGTATTTACCAACATCTACCTACTCTTGACCTACACCTGTTGTTTATTTTCCGTGGCTGCCCCCGCAGGTGGTGCATATAGACCACGGCTTATGGGAAGATGCTAGTTAGTAATGGGTCTACAGGTGTGCTGCTTCCCAGGGAGACAAAACCTTAAACAACCTGTCACCAGTGATGTGAGAATTCCTCGATTATGTTGCAACTATCTCCGAAAAACAGAAAAATAAAATCCTTGAAGGTCGCTAACGTTGAGATTTTAAAGTTTACTGCACAAATGAGCTGCCCAACCATGTTTTACACTTCATACAGCTTTTAAATATCCATTTCCTTGGTGTCCTTCGTTTCCTTCGTTACCTTTTCTCCAGTGTCCATTGGGGGGCATTCCTGCTCGGTCTGGTCGCACTCACACATCTCCCTGCTGGCGTAGCCGCTCACACAATAGGCCTCGTAGTCAGCGCCGATCAGCAGGCTGCACAGCAGCGTGGCCGCTTCGAAACATGTGGCACTTTGACTCTGCAGCACCGTAGAGGGTGCGAAGAGCTGCCGGGGCTGAAACAGCGCACACGCTCACAGATGGAGATGGAAATGGGAATGAGAGCGCCAATGGTGGCCATTCTTACCAGGTTCACAGGGGACTCCAAAGGCTTCAGGGACAAAAGGTCAGCCACAACGGATGCACAGCCCTTCCAGTGGTAAAGTTCAGGGTGTTCCACTGCTGTGGGCCGAAGAGTGGTCGACACAAACTTCTGAAGATTACAGGACAAGTATTAGACGGACATTAACAGAGGGTACTTACAGGCCGTCTGGCCATGAGAGTACACGTCGTTACCTTGATGCCATTTTCATTCTCCGGACACATCAGCAGTGGTCTGCGTTCGGGGAATAAGTGGGAATACTGACGCTGGAAGTTTTCGGCAATTTCAACCATTCGAGCCTCAGAGGAAGAGTTGTAGGACGCTGTGGTGCCTTCACTGAGTCTGTGATACAAATACACATATTCAGCATTTATTACATTCACTTACCTAAATGAAAGTGAATAAGACATTGGTAAGACATTTGGATGGCTCGATATTAAAATTCCACTTTATTTTGATTTAAGACTGTCATGAATGTGCATGTGTGTGTGTGTGTGTGTGCGTGTGTGTGTTTAAGCTCACAGCTTCTGCAGTAGATCTGAAATCCTCCTGGGACCCTCCTGCTGAAGTCTTTGCTCCTCCTGCAGTTCTGATTCTCCTCTTGGCTTTTCACTCTGTGACTCTGCCCATGGCTCCATCTTTCCATCGTAAATATAAATATGGTCTACACACATTTCTGGGATTTCTGTGTATGAATAGACTTCCTTCCAGTCTCTGTCTCATTGTCTCTACTTATTTAGCATCGTCACATTTAACTGTGTCTCTGTTTTCCGTGTCTCGGGCCTATTGGAGTCCTGTTACAATTCATGTGCATCAATAAACTTATCTTTATATACCAAAATCATTTCTCTCCTATTTCACTATAGTTCTCAATTACATTTACTAATTTAAACACTTTTAAATTCTTTATTTGAACTCTGTTTTACTGTTGAATGCTTCTGTACCTTCATGCATACACAAGTATCACCTACAAAAAGATGCTATATATTGTACATATACTGTATATGTATGTGCATGAGGGTCTCATTTAATTTCTAAATCAAATGATAGTTTAACTCTTCGTTGCATGAATGTGTGTTCAGGCCGTCATACCCTGTCACTCAAACGATGCTTAAATGTACAGAATTACAGATAAAAAGTGCTTACCGTGAACAACTTTGATAAAGAATTTTTAAAACGTTCAACAACTTCATTGCACTTCTTTCCTTTATTTTCTCTATATATATTTGCCATCTGAAAGAACAAAACCAGCAATTAATGAGCACATATGATGCCACTGGCTGCACCCCCCCCCCCCCCCCCCCCCCCACACACACACACACACACTTAATACACTTGTGCACTGGCCATTCAAAATCTTGGCCAAGATTCTCATAATTCATGCATTAAAGGACGATTTTAGATGTTAAATTCACATTTTGCTGTGCATTTCAACCTGCACAGTAACGTTTCGTATGTCTGACCTTGTAATTTGTTTTTCTTTCCTTTGCTGCTGACTGGTAGAAGTCAATGCCAACGGTAATACAGAACAACGTTAAGTTATATAATGCAAGATAGTTGCAATATAGTATGTTTCTTTAAATCAAAGCTGCTCATTGAGGGATTAAAGGTTTTGCTCATTCTTGACTATTCAGGCTTTGATCTCATTCACAGATCCAATGGGTGATGGGACCTTTCCCTTTTAATCCTTTGGAGGCAGGTGCCACTGAAAATTAGAAAACAGCCCATAATCCCAGTCCAACTGCAAGTTTTTGCTATTTTGGTGGATGTGTGACAAAAGTGTGGTCTGAAACTATTGAGCCAGTTAAACTAGCAGCTTCTAAACCAGCCCACTTCGCTAGATGAGTGAAAGGTGCTAAATTGCCATCAATAAACACATTATTTAATAAAACCCCCAAAAACACCACCTCTGAAGTTGGATTCTTAATATACCTGACATCTTTCCAGTCTGGAACATTAAAGATCTGGATCAAATCTCCATGCTGAGAAAACCTCATCTACAGGTTATTTGGTTTGGACTTCATATCTATTCTTCTTTCCTCGCTAACAGAGACTATTTAAATGTCCTCATGTCCCCGTTCCTGCCGGTCCATATAAAACATTTTTTGAGTTGTGTTATCCTGTCCAGGAGACCCCAGGAATCCACCAGATACTCTGACCTCCTCAACCTCTCGAGTTTGCTGTCTTTTATTGCCATTGCACGGATCAATGACATGAGACCTGAACTGTCTCTCTTGATCTGTTGGGGTTTAAAAGTCCAGCTTTATTAGCCGCTTCTTCAGGCGATTGTTTCAGAGTTTCAAAAAATATATTTAACACACGGAATATAGCCACCACAGAAAATGTCATTTTCCCAGGTCCCAACAGGACCTGGACCAACTAACAAAGCCTTCAGGTGAAATTACTGTGAATAAAACTTTATTACAATAGTGTAGTTTTTATGTATTATTACAATAGTGTAGTTTACAACCACCATTTATACTAACAAGGATTTGAGGGATGTAGGAGAGATGTTAGTCCTGCAACGAGAGGGTGTTACCCTCCCCTCCACCAAAGGCACGTGGGATAGGCTCCGTCCTACACGGATGGGTGCACTCCGTATATTTCCAACAATTAGTTTTATGCTGTTCCTGTTCAAATATCTTAACTTGTGTTGGCCTGAATGTCAAAGATTGGTTAATGTGGCAAATGCATGTCCTGTTTTGTGCTACCTAAAGTTCATTAAAATTGTGCAGCTACAATAAGCTTTAAATGTGCTCAAGTCTTAGTTTCATTTGACAATGCACATTTATATCAATCAATCTTTATTTATATGGCATCTGTTACAATCAAAATAGTTTCTAGGCGCTTACAGATACACATCCGCGAGGCCTTTATGTGCTGAATGAGATCAATTTACTAAAAACATATACCGAGACATAATTCCCAGATTTTTGGTAAAACCCGAAAATCTAAAAAGTGGAGCGAACAGAGGATCCAGGTTTCCTTTTATTAGTATTTACATGTATTAGATAAAGGTTTCCATTGAAAAGTTGTGATTTGTTTTTGCTGCATGTCTGAGTTGAAGTCGTCAAACATTCAGACTCAATTAGGGATTACGTACGACGTTAACGTGATTTCTGGCCTGTAACAGTGTGCTTTAACGTTTTTACACCCTTCCAACGCGTACCGACACTTTAGATGCAGAGAACCAAGAGAAATCATTTCATGAGTGAAGATGAACGGGCGTCTGAATGGAGACACGACATTCGCTAGTTCTGACAACTAAATATGTGCATGATGAGCAGTCGGGCCAAACATGATTAGCTAAAGAATCCTTAGTCTGAGTCCAAAGGCAGACAAGGTTCACACCCACCAACTCTTCCATCAGTGACTGTGACATCTCTTTATCTTTTACACGACAGTCCAGAAATGCAGCAGCTCAGAAGTCGCATCATACAAGGTGTTGTTTTTTATTTGGAAGTTTACGCACACTGCAGTATATAAATAAAGATGTACAAACTTGCATAACTAAAGGATAAAAAACAAAGGTGAAGCAACCAAACAGGAAATTATTAATAAACGGTGACCCCAGGCCTCTGTCAAGTACACACACACACACACACACACACACACACACACACACCACACACACACACAACACACACACACACACACACACACCACACACACACACCACACACACACACACACACACACACACACAACACACACACACACACACACACACTTTGTTCACATTGATAATTGTGGACAACATTCAGAATCAAAGCACAAGAATGAAAAAATTAGTAGACCTAAATTCATTTAAAGGCAAAAAACAACATGAAAATGGCTTTAAACTACTTGTCTTACACGCACACACACACGTTTCAGAAAACACAAGAGAAAATTAAATGTATGTTCAGTGGATGGCTTCAAATGTCTCAATGTTACCGAGCTAAAGATCAATGGACAAAAGAAGGAAACTACGGGATGTTGTACTAATGCCTCGTCCTGACCAGGAGCCAAAGATCCACGGTGACACTGCGAGCAACAAAGTCTTTGCCGTTTACCTTATTAGACAGGGAATAACAGAGGGTGACATCCCAGCAGGACCCGTGAGCATTTCTGGTTGAGCAAACACTCAAGAACCAAAATCCAAGGACCAAAGTTCTTGTGATTAATGATGGCACTCCTGATCTCCAGGGAAATTCCATTTTGCTACTCAATCCAGCAGAGAAAGCAAAGCTGAGACGGACCCGTCAGCCAACAGCCCCACAGGCATCGATATCGCAGTGAAGGTGATCCAGTAGTGACAAAGCAGACTGGCCAGCCATCCCAGCACCCGATCATCTCCAGCCCTCTTAATCAGTCACTATCAGATGTGCTCCAACCCTGTCCTCACACACAGTCCCGCTTCACAAAACTGCAGAGCGATTAACAGAAACCAGATCAAAAAGCCAAATGACTGTCATGCAATGACAACACTCCTCAGAAAGTAACAAAGAACGGGGGTGGGGGCGTTTCTTCAAAGCTGAAGTTCACTTTTTAAGTCCACTACTGCCAGCATCTCAAGTCATTCAGAATCGTCTTCATATTCTCTGGATCTTCTCAGCAACCACCACTGGGTTCTCCTTACGAATCTTGTCAGCAGCTTCAGTTTTGTAATCGTAGGGACAGTTATGTTTGTCGGAGTAACGGTGAATTCCACAGAAAAGATTTCCGCAGCGACAGCCAAAACCTGGAATACAAGAGGACATTTGTAACATTCTGGTGTCGCCAAGTTTTCAGATTTAGCTCGACAGAAATCTGTGGAGGCCGAGTCTTATCTAGAACCACGACACATTCATCTAGCCAATAATAATCAGTATGTTTACAGGACACTTGGAAAGACACAAATTGTGGCCCAGATTTGACTATAACGGGACAACTAGAGATGTAAATGTGTTAGTCCGACTAGTCCTCTTCAAAATTAGACTGCCAGACAATGCTACTGGAAACTGACTCTTTGTTAGCGTCTTATTTCCACAATAAGTAGCAAGTATGTACGAGAAGAACAAAGCTGTGCGATTATCCAGCTTCCTATTGTTTGAATCCTCTGCCCAACTCGGCTTGTTTAATATGAGACAACGTAGGTTAACCAGGAAGGGGTTGAAAAGATGCGTATTGCTAACTAGGAGTAGGAGGAGGAGATGTTCTTGTCAGTTCCTCCATTTTCTCTGTAGTTGAGGAGCCAAAGTCTAATTTTAAGCATAGCTCAGCATGTAAACATGCATGATTCAATCATCCCCACATGGATGATTCAAAATGGGTGGTGAGCATTAACTGATGCATGTAGTTTAGCCATTCCAAGAAAGAATATGCCATTAAATCTCTGGTAAAACCCCAAAATTAAAGCTCCACCTAATAAAAAAGCTCAGCCATGTTTAACAGCAACCAAATTCATCGTAGGTTTCTCTTTTACCTGTAAGGCCGACCTTTTTGCGACACATAAAACAGCGATTCCTTTTGAGTTTTGGGGGCTCTGGGGCTTTTGAGTTCTCACTGTCAGCAGAGTGTGAGGTTAATATTGTGCTCTGATTCAGCGCTGAAAAAACAAGAAAAAAATCCCACAACAGAAAATGTGAAAACAGGCAAATAAAATACCAGAGTCTTAATGACAATAGCCAAATCGGAGATACATTTTGCACTCACATCGTGTAATATCCAAGTAGTTATTATGATGGTGCAAGGACCCAAAGGTATCAAGGCTATGATAATATACTGAAACAGTTTTCAGTCATAATCACCATTATTAGATTTCCACTTCATTCATCTTCAGTTTATTTGTGAAAGGATTTCATCACTGATGGGCTGAAAGTCATCGTTCTCATCTGACAGTGTTGAGGGAACTGATACATATCCCCTGCACTAATCACCTGGTCTGCACTAAACCCACCTGGTTCTAAAAGCTCTTTGCTGCTTCCCACAGCCCCCGTGTCCTCATAAGAAAGGCTCAGCTCTGAAATGGCTGCTGAAACACCACTGCCAAAGAAGAAAACAGGACACGATTAGAAGGCGAGTTCTTTTTAAAGTAAAAGGCCCAGAATAATTGTGTTTACGCCAAGAAACAAAAGGAATGCCCTCACCTCAGAGCCTCTGTGGCAAAGGCCTCGACAGTGTTGGCGGCGGCAGCATCAGCTGCTTCTTCTGCCACACTGACAGCTGCACTTGCAGCAGTGTTTAGGGTGGCCTCTAACCTCTGGATGGCAGAAACCTCCCCTGTGGGACTATTGCTGCTTCCTTAACACATTCAATCGCAGTGTTATAGTTTAAAAACAGGAAAGCAACAGAATGACCTTGTCTAGAGCGAAACTAAAGAACAGTGTGGAAAACAGAACGGATCTTACCCATAGAACTCAGAGATGTGACTCCTCCATTGTTCTGCCTCGACAGGTGCTCCTTGTGGCAAACAGAGCACATGCCGTTAGTCCTTGGGTTACCGTAGAAACCACACCCAGTGGCACACAGCATAGGAACTGGGCTCTGATTGGTCTCCTGGGCCATCGCGATGTCTTTCACCTCTTCCTCACCTGGAGACACACATTGAAATACTGAAATACATTTCACACTTTAGAGGTTTAGAGGTAACCTTAAACACCAAGACGCAGTTTGGCAATACCTCAAATTGTGCTCATTTCTGCTAATTCCAAGTATTTTACTGGGCTCTGACCCCACATCCACTTATTCAGGGGTAACTACTGCTGGCTTTCTCTGATTACTGAAGGGTAAACACTACTATGATAATAAGCCGATCATGTCATTTGATGAAAGACAAACAGAGTTGTGTACACGGAATAGTTCAGAGATCTCTACTTGCATTGTATGCAAATGCAACTATCGCAACTGAACACAAATGTTTCATCACTTGTTCTGAGACGGGAGAAAAGGATCATTCAAAACTTTAGGATGGTTCATTTCCTTGAATGGGTAACCAGCGCTGCGGGCTGCCCACTCACGTGTGCGGGTGCACCGTTGCAGCAGCCAGAGCGGCTACAGGTCACGTGGTCCCGTGGCCCGTATGGTGCGTTCACGGTACCACCGGAGCGCAGTGTGACGTTAATCTCAGAGGGGCACGCGTAGCCTCACGAGGTTCCCGAACCCACGCGACTGTTCTAATTATAGACTACCTCGAAAGTCCGTAAACAGCCCAGAACGAACAGAGCTGCTCTAAACGCACAGGAAAAGCAGCGGTGTTGAGGCCACGGTGCGGAAGATGTATCGGATAGCAATGTATCAAACCCTGGAGGGCAAATGGTTTTGTTTTTTTAAATGGGCAACCGAATTGATAAACCCGTGACTCGTTGCGTTGTAACATCACTGGGCTTCGAAGGCCCATCAAAATCGTGTATATTAGCCACGTCCCCACAAACACCGGGCCGTAGCAGTGTCACTTCGTGAAATTTACTGAGTCACGCTAACAGGCTAATGCCTAATAGTGGTATCTCAACAGTATTTTGAAAGTCTGAAGAAGACAGATGACTCGGTGTTATTAACAAATGGGGTTAAATGTTTTTAACGAGTTTTTAATATCATCAGTTAGGCCAATTCCTTTAAGATGCAACGACAGCATAAGCACATTTCCGCGATGTTGCTAATATTAGCATGCTAGAGGTTAGCTTCAACAGATTACTTAGCATTGTTGTTGCCTTTTATGTATATGTTCGTTGCTTTTGTTTACAACCAGGATAAACTGTCAAGTTTGATAGTAAATACACAAACTGTAATAATGTCCATACTACCAAACCAAATCGGTAAACACGAAGCTGTAAAAGGAAGCGTCAAACAATAGCGTTAAAAAACAAATACAACCAAATCAATCTACAAACTAACCCCACTCAGATCAGTTGCATATATTTTAGCTGTTCCGACAGGCCCATTTAGAGGAAATTCTAAGAGTTATACGATGTTACGCTTCATGTTAACCAGGGTAGTGTTAAACAGAGTGAGGATTGTATAAACAGCCTTTCTACTTGACGATTTAAAGTTTCAGTAACACGTGCCAACATCTTAAAATATTACTCAATCCGAGATATCGAGTACCGATGTTGTTGAGACAACTTTCTATTAACGCGAAGAGATATTACATTAAAACATAATGTGACTTTTTGTTGTTACATGTCGATGTGTTCTTTAGAATCATCAAGAACAATAATCAAACGACTGTCTAGTATACGGGTTTCCGGTCTTTTCGTTTGGAAGCTAAACGTGACTTACTTACCCTGTGTGTGTGTGTTTTTTTTAATAAATGTTGCTATTTCCGGACTCTTTATAGATTGAGGAAAAAGCCGGATTACCGTCAACGGCACCTAACACGGAGGACGTTGTAATCACTCTTTCCAGTCTCCTCACGCCAATTGTCTGCTGAAGCCTGTCCTTTCCTGGGTGATCTCTATCGCCTCTCTTCTTCTTTGGGTTTCCACGGCTGTTGGCTTTCCTGGAGTCTCATTACTGCCCCCTTTAGGTCTCCCTGCGAACTGATTTCTCCTTAATTTTTTTTAAAGCTCAGTAGAGGGCAGATATGCAAGAAAAAAATTCATTTATGAATTCTCTACATCTCTAAAAATGCTCTTCTCATCCTCGACCACCAGGCCGTCTACCACTTTCCTTTCTTTGGTATACTATAGAAATAATAAAAATAAGTGTTCCATTGTTTCTATTTCCTGACGATACTTGCATAATTCAGTTGGGTTTTGCGACTATGTGTAGTGTTCTGTTTCTTATACTTGTGAAATGTGAATCTGTTGTTTTCCCTCCTCCTAGGTAAGACAACCCCCTTTTATACTTCAAATAAATGCCTCCCTTTGATTTCTGCTTTCCATTTGTGTTTCCAACATTCATTTGCTTTTTTCCACACATTGCTTCTACTCTCTCACTTTGATAACTTGATTTCATTTTACACAGTGCTGGTTTTAACTGCCCCGGTTGCAAGCATGTCTGCCCTCTCACTCCCTAAAATTCCATTAATGTTCGAGTTTATACAATGACCCCGGATTATCTCATGTCGGTCACATGTGCGCAGTGTGATCCTGCTCTTCATTTTACAAAGAAGAGGGTGCCAATAGCAAATACCAGTCAGTATGCATCATTCTGAGATACATCTACAGGCCCCAATGTGTGGATGTAAGGCCATTTGATGTTTTTGCTAAGAATCTTTTTTGCAGAATACGTGCAGAAACATGCAAGTATATAAAAGATTTCTTTGGTCCACACCAGGGGTCAGGGAACCAGGGCCACCTGATGTCAAATTGGCTACTGGAACAAGGCATTCATTTTGCAGAGCAGAGAACCTGGTACTGATGGAGTGTTACTACGGGAGTAACCCCAGCGAGAGAGGGTACATGCAGAGGTTGTAGGAGAACTGGTTGCTTTGAAACCCCACATCCTCACTGACTAAGAAGCAGCTCTTAGCTCAGTGTTCAAATATCCGTAATAAGAAGCCAGCTAGAGAATGATGAGGTACAGCGTTGTACATCATCCACGGTAAGGGGGCAAGGACGCCAGGTCAGCTTGGGAGTCAATCACTCCCAAATATCGAGATTGGGTACAAAGCCCCAATGACTGACAGACTCAACACTGACCTCAGACAGAGAATCATGAAGTCCTGGGGAACTCAACAACCTCCCTGTCAAGGCTAACAAACAAAGTACCAGACCAATCTATACTGGAGAACATGAACACAGCACTGTTAATCATCCCTAACACTACCATCACTGAGACCAATTAGCTGATGTATGCAGCGGCAACAGTCATCCTACAGATGCTTGGCTACAAGATGAAGAGCATGAACAGCCAGAAGGAGTAAACTGCCCCATGGAGGAGAAGGCCAGGGGCAGAAATTGTGGTGGCATGGAGAGAAGTCAGCCTTCTAACAGAACTGAGCAGAGGTGTGAATCTAAGGACAGAGCTGCCCAAGAAATATAACAAACTGTCGACAACTGAGGCACTGGAGACTGCTAAGCAAAGGCTCACAGCCCTGGCTACCCAACTAAAGAGGTACACAAGAGAAGTAGAGGCAAGGAGAATTAACAAGGTGTTCTCCACCAATCCAGCAAAGGTCTATTCTCAATGGCAGGGCAACAAGATGACAAGATGACAACAGACCCCCCCCAGGGCTGAGACTGAACAATACTGGAAGAGTATTGTAATTATAAAAGTATTATAAAAGAGGCAATGCACAATACTAATGCCCAATGGCTGCAAGACCTACAGACAAAGCACAGTCAATTTCCAGAACAAGCAGACATCTGAAAAAGAGTGTCCAAAATGAAGAACTGGACAGATCCAGGGCCCTAGGATTTACACCTACTGGCTTAAGAAGCCAACTGCGCTCTATGAACGCCTGGCAGCACAGAGGAGCCAGCCCCTAACATCAGGGAACCACACAGAGTGGCTAACCCAGGGCTAGACAGTCCTCATAATGAAGGAACACCAGAGCAATAGAGGCCAGGGTCTACCATACCAGACAAGACCCCAGGTGTAGGCTGTGTGGAGAAGCCCCTGAGACTGTCCAGCACATCACAGCAGTGTGCAAGATGTTGGCAGGCAAGGCATACATGGAGCAGCATAACCAGGTGGCTGGCATAGTATACAGGAACATCTGCACTGAGTATGGGCTGGAGGTCCCAGGGTCCGAGTCTGAAGGAGGCACCGCCCAGGAGGGCGAGGAAGAGTTTAAAGAAATAAAAGATAAAGTATATATATATAAATAAAGTGTGTGTGTGTGTGTGTATATATATATATATACTATATATATATTATAATATATATATACTGTATATATGTGTGTGTGTGTGTTTGTGTGTGTACACACACACAGTAACAATAAAGATAGCACATTCATGTTTTTTGTTTTTACTTTGACGATTTCTGTATATGTCATATTAACTCTTAAATTATAGCTACATATGACCAATATGAATCGTTTACAAATACCTTACCAGTTATAGTTTTAAATAATAATATTAATAATAATAACAAAAAACTTCATATAAAGGGTAATTGTCTATACATATATACAAATACATACAGTATTTATAAACGCTTCATATTTATAAAATGTAAAATAAAATATTTGGACGGAACAGGAAGAGGAAGTGATGAAAGACAGCGCATTCAGGACAGTTGCGCTCCACCAATGAGCTGCTCGGTTAATTGACCTCTTAGCGAATCAGCGTGCGGGGACCGAGGATTTAAACTGAATAGCCTCAGCTCCTCTTCACAAAACTTTTGAAGAAGCAGTGTTGAGTGTGAAATGGCTCTCCGCGTTACAAGAGTAAGTCCTTTAAACTATCAGTGAGAAATTAAGTGTTTGCGAAACCAATTGTTTAACTCTAATTAGTTTTGCTATTGCTATAAGGTGAAATGTTATCGCGCACGGATGTGGTTCGTAGATGCGTGTGTTAATTTTTACCTAAGAACTGCAGATGGGAATGGACAGCTCGTTGTAAATACAACCTGATCAACTATATTTTACTTCAGTGTGGATTTTTCTTCTTGTAGAACCGCCTGGCTTCCACCAGGACCGACCTGGGGGGAAAGGCCTGCACGGGAAAGGGGCCTGCTCTCAATCCTCGAGCAGCCCTCGGAGAAATCGGAAATATTGCTGCGAACAAAGAACCGCTGAAGAAGGTATCGTTTGGCACTATATAGTTCAGAATCATCAACCAATGCATTTCAGTTATGTTCAGCACGATCATATTTGTGGTTAATATGCTCGGAAGGAATGCGTCTGTATCTGTGGGTGTTTTGTCGTAATCGCAACCCAAAACGAAAGAAATTTGAAACACTACCAGTAACGAATTCTGACATCCTGCACACGTACATTTTGCAGTGGATCCTTTTAAACGTTGCCTGTATTTTTATGTGAGCTTTTAATGACTCGTGTATATTTGTTTCAAGACTGTCAAGGCAGAGGCCGTCAAGAAAACCAAAGTCCCCGCTAAAGTTGAAAAGGCGGTGACTGTTGCAAACCCACCGCGAAATGTTGCTCCTGTCAAACCAGAGCCCGTGCCTCAGGTGCAGGTATGTCGAATTAAAGTTCTGTCTGCTGGGGAGGAAGGGGGGAGGGGGATCGTTTTGTTGGAGCAAAACGATCTGGGGTATCTATTATTCCAGGTTCTTCCTGAACCAGCATCTCCCACTCCGATGGAGACCTCGGGCTGTGAGCCAGCAGACCTCTGCCAAGCATTTTCAGATGTCATTCTTGGCACTGCGATCAGGGATGTGGATGCGGATGACTATGACAACCCTATGCTCTGCAGTGAATATGTAAAAGACATCTACAAGTACCTCCGGCAACTTGAGGTAGTTTTCTTTCCCGCAGACTGCAGTGAGTTTAGTCATTTGTTCACCACTGAGCTTTCTTCTTGCAGGTGGAACAGAACGTGAGATCCGCTTATCTGAATGGGCAGGAAGTGACTGGTAACATGCGAGCAATTCTCATTGACTGGTTGGTGCAAGTGAACCTAAAGTTCCGCCTGCTTCAGGAGACGATGTACATGACTGTGGGAATAATTGACCGCTTCCTTCAGGTGGGAGGACAAAATCAAAAGCCCAGCTGTTCTGTTCTGGCCTCAAAACTAAAGGTTTATGTCTCTATTCCCCAAGGACCACCCTGTCCCAAAGAAGCAGCTGCAGCTTGTTGGTGTCACAGCAATGTTTCTTGCATCCAAATATGAGGAGATGTATCCTCCTGAAATCTCAGACTTTGCTTATGTAACTGACAGCGCCTACACTACTGCACAGATTAGAGACATGGAAATGACCATCCTCAGGGTGCTCAAATTCAAATTGGGTCGCCCCCTTCCTCTACAGTTCCTCCGAAGGGCTTCAAAGATATATGAGGTTTGTTGAGGGCAAAGGGAATGCCCTTGGGTGTTTTGTATTTTAACCTACTTGTCTGACAGGTGACTGCTGAGCAGCACACGCTGGCAAAGTACCTTCTGGAACTTACAATGGTTGACTACGAGATGGTTCACTTGCCTCCTTCTATTGTGGCGAGTGCTGCTTTGGCACTGACGATGAAGATCTTGGAAGTTGGCGAATGGGTAAGTGAGCTCTTGAGTTTGGAGCATAAACGGAGGTATATCGTCCTACAATTAAAATATTGAGGTCCTACCTGTTTGTAGGACCTTATGTGTAACACCTGGTGAGGAAAAAGCAGGGTTTTTGATCCCTTTTCTTACCTGTACTGTCTCAGGATGCTACACTGCAGCACTACATGGACTACACTGTGGAGAGTTTGACTCCTGTTATGGCACACATTGCCAAGAATATCATTAAGGTTAACGAAGGGCAGACCAAGCATATGGTAAGTCATTGTCAGTGTAAATCCTTATTACTGAGCAATTTCAGATCTGGCAATAGTTGCTTATCTGTCCCTTAAAATGCCCATAGCACAACTGAAGAGTACCTTGGATTTACAATTTTCTCTTCCCCAGGCTGTTAAAGGAAAGTACTCTACTTCCAAGCAGATGAGGATTGCGGGCATCCCACAGCTGAGGTCTTCAGTGGTGAAAGACTTGGCAAAACTTGCCCACTAAGATGACTCTGGATTTGCAAGCTTGGGACAGTTTGCTGACGTGTACAGTTGTGTTGCTATGCCAGAATCTACACTAACAACTCTGCAACTTGATGTTTGACTGCAGGACTCGCTTATGATTCACCTTCTATTGCATTTTTGAATGTTAGTTTTAATGGCTCAAATGATGAGTGAATTTTATCAAGTTCTTTAATTTGTGTATTGTGTACATTTTTAAGGTTTTATGTCTTAAATTTCTATTAAATCTTCAAGGAATGTTTGAGTCTAATATTTTCCACTAGGGGGAGCTGCAACACTAGGGAGCATTGGTGGTTACGGTTCCGATGACTCGTTGCTGTGTTCACTGACTAGGATCTCCAAATAACAATTTATTGTGTAGACTCTTTAGGTTAAACTTTGCATTCTAAACTAGACCGCTAACTTGAACACATTTTCCTAAAATGCATAATTAAGCCAACCAACATTGCTCTACAAAAACAATTGGCTTTTAGTAACCATGGGGATGAGGGCAAATTGCAACTGTAGATAAAGAACACTAACTGCAGCTATAGTGTAATGATATGCATTGAAATGTGCTTTACAACTACAGAAAAGGAAGCCAGTGTAACATGTTATCACTGACAATAGGAGCTGTTAGAATCATAATGCACTCAAATTAAAGCGGGTAAATAAGAGGACCTTCAGGTTATTTATAGCAGCTTTCTCATAAAGGCCTGACTCAAACACTGTCACAGGAACTACATCATTTATTTACTGCACAAAGAGATTAAACACATCTTGCCAGTTAAGTTGGATGATCAGTATCACAGCTAAATGTGGGCTGCACAGTGCTCCAGTTGTATCACATTAAGACATATATTTAAAGCCAACGGAGTGTGTGTTAGTTGGATAACTATTATCACTTCACATGTTCACAGCTGAGACCCTAGGGGTGGACCAGACCCTCACCACCCATTATTCTCAGCCCCAGGGGGGGCTGTGTTGAGTGCTTTATTGTTTGAGACCACCTACCAGCTATAATGTGAGTCACTCTGTATATCAGTTGGACCATCCAGATATATCCCTCTTGGATAACTGTTTATAGGTTACTACCTGACATTCGTTGCCATTAATTATGGAAATATACAGGCAGTTGTGTAAAGAATTCATGTAAAGTGTTTGTCTAGTAAAGCTTCAGAAGCAAATTCTGCATGTGGAGTCAAAACTGCTTACCACAGGACTGATGTTGGAATCTAAGTTTTGGTCCAACATCTTGATATATGGGCACAAATGTCGACATCTTAAAAGCACACCACATTTTCCCCAAGTGACTGAGCCTTCTGTTGTTTCCCCCGAGACACATGATAATTAGTCTCAGTTTTCCAGCAAAGCTGGGCTTTTAAACCCACAGATCACCCTGTCAATTCATACTTACAGGCTGAGGTCATCAGTAGGCAGCCATATCAGTTTACGAGACAGAAACCTCCTGTGCAGGGTTCCAGCAGCTTCCCGGAATATTGTTTCCTTTCTGATAAAGATTTACCGAGGGAAATTCATTTCAGCTGAAAATGTGATCCAATTTAAAGGTTGTTTTGTTTTTGTAATTAATATGAATGAATTCATCCCAATAAAAAGAAGTGAGAAATCTCTAAGATGAAACGGAGCATGGAAACAACACCATCAGCGACCTTTTATACTTTTACTTTTAGAGTATACACCATTAGCCATTCTTTAGTGTTTTGTTGTATTTTCAAAAACAACTATTCAAAAATACAGGAAAAAAATCTGGCCAAACGGAAAAATAATTGAATTTTGTACGGAGGGAGAATAATAGCCACGATACTGTAGAGGAGTACAGCTATCAGAATGTATATCCAACCTAATGCTAATACTGCCCTCGTCTGCACATATTTAGTTGAGTTTCTCTTCTGCAGACATCAAAAACTGTTCACTGGATTTTAGCTTCAGATATGAAACCAAACAGCTGCATAATCTCACCCGACTGCTGGATGGTAGAAGGCTGAACTCTTCAATGTTTTCACAGCCCAAAGTGGGATTATGTTCCTTTTCATTTGAGAAGCACATTAGAAGGGTTGAAATTGCAATCAAAACTTCTCATTTTTTCTCTATTTATATTTGAAATGTTATTAACACGGGATTATACAGCCTTTTAAACATGACTTCTCTAGGTTTACTTCACTGATTTATCTTCTTAAAATACCCTCTCATGCCATAAAAGAAAACCAGACCAGGTTTTTTATATGTGGACGGATCAATGGTGCCACAAACAATTATAGTTTATTTAGTAGTTGTGTTTAAAATTGCCCCAATGGAAACACCTTACACAGAAGGCTCTGTGGCTCCTCTTTCCTTTTAAACTATTATTTATTTACTTTATTATTATTTTTTAGCTATCTATAAATGCCATGGCTGTTGGCAGAACCTTAGAAGTGTAACTGAATGAGAATTTGATCATTTTTATTTCTTCATTCACTTTAAAGAAAAAATGCTGATATGGCTGACATTTCACATTACATTAAAAAAATATTGTATGCTAATTGAAACAAAGCTGCATAAAGGTTATTGCTTTGCTCATTTTATACATTCTACTAAACTTGATCCCATCTTACAAAGGCCAGAAGTATCTGTCCTGTTTCAGGTTATTCAAACCCAACCTATTACAGCAATTTGCCAGTTAGCACTAAGTTCCAGAAAGAATGCATAGTTTGGCTTCAAACCTCTAGGAATTTCAGTTTCTGTTACAGCAATACACAAATGGATCATGGCATACTGGAGTCAAACATTCGGAGCGCCCTCCAAGTCTAAACACGGCTCCAGATTGAACAAGTGGACCCTTCGAAGTGAGTAAATGCTCATTCCCACCTCTGCCAAGTCTCTGTCTCTCAATTCAGCCTGACAAAGTCAAATAAACATCTGGACTGTGGCAACGGTGTAAAGACTACTGCGGGATCCCGATCGACTGGCAGCTGGAGAGCAGAGCACAAATAAACACAGACACGTTTGTTTCCACCATTTAATAAGTAAAACCCCTGAACTTTACTGAGCAGTGATGCCAGGTATCCCATGGGAGAAAAAGGCCCCCACTGGGGTGTCTTTGACCCCTGTGAGTCCAGTTTATACCAGGAGTCACCTTCCTCTTTAATCTTGAGTATATGCTTTTTTAATAAACTACATTTGTAAAATAATACAGCAGCCTTCACTCTTTACATAAACATCTGATACAAATGAGGGTCACTTTATGGAATTTTCCCAAACATTAAAAAAATATCTGACTGGGCTCAACATTTCTGCTTGAGGTCATTTGTCAAGGTCGCTCTGACCTTTTATGTTATGAATGCAGTTTTTCTAGAATGCCACATGAAGGGTTTCGGCAGATTGATCAAACTTGTCAACTTGAAGTCAGGGATAGAGTTCTGACAGAGGTTAAAGTTGGACTTGGATAAAGTGATTAAAATGTGGAGATGATACATCTTAGAATTCACTTTTCTTTGCTTGTGAATTAAGCACTTTAAAAAACGGTCAACTGGACTATTTCTTTGTTTGAATTCCGAGCTTATGGTCATAACCTGATGTGCAGAATCTTGTCTAACATAATATAATGCTGAATTAAATAAAATCAGTTTTTTAATTGATTGAACAGATATCTACCCCTTTATGGGCTGAAATAAATTAATACGCCTTGTTTTGAAGACCTTCTGACATTGTCTCAGTGTAAAAAATATTACATTTTTTTTACGACTTAACCAAGTTCCCAAAAAAAGGACTTTTCGGTGCAGTTTGTTCCTGCTCTGGATGAGATATTGTGAAATCATCACATGACTTAATTTGATTTGAAATGTGGCTGAAGATCTGCTTTCAATAGGATTCAAGAATATGAATTTGTATGTAGGGTAAAAAAAGCAGTGTCAGCAGAAAGCATCTTGAAATAAATGGTTTCCTATGGTTGGCGAACCGGTCAACCAGTTTCCCTGATGCTCGGTTGATTCCGTTAAAGCTGGAATTATCCCCAAAAAGTAAAGAAACTCAAAGAGACAGTTATGGGACACCCTTAGACATCCCATGAGTCATTATTTTAAGTATTTCTGTAATTGTCTGAGATGTCAGAACACCTTCAGAGCACTACCGAGGTACCCTTGAGCAAGGTACCAAACCCATAATTGCCACATAGGGCCCTTCGATGAGCTGGACGCTCATCCAGAGGTGGACCTGCCTTAGCCCACATGCAGCTGGGATAGGCCCCAGCACCCTCTCCGTGACCCTGAAAGGGATAAAGGTCAAGAAAACGAAACGGCGCGAACGTTAACTGTCTGAAAGCATTTAATCATCGCAATAGCTCAAACGTGCTGGAAACAGGAAACCTGTTAAAAATAAAAAGTTTTCCGTTTGACTTACTTACTTTCCATGGACTTTGCATCGTATCAGAGCTCATTTGTGCTGGTTGATAAAAACATTTACTGGACTCTGACACAGACTTGGCAAAGTGTGAATGACAACATGGTTATCGTATGACATGCTGACAGTGTCCTTGGAAAGACAAATTGTTCCAATCCAAATACTGATAAACTTTCACTCTTCCATATTAATTATATATTAAGCAGCCAAAAGAGTAAACAATAACTCAAGGTAGACAAATGTGAATGATCAAAACTGCATCAGATGTGCTTGAGTGCAATCTTGGGCAAGAGATGGGATTTTTTTCATCTCCCAGTTATTTTTTGTTAACAGTTGGACCAGGGGACAGTGTGTTTGAGAGGATGCCAGGCCTGTTGTTCCGTACTCCCCACTTTTCCTCCACTGAGCCTCACCACACCAGGATTAATGGCTTGGTCTGGTGATTTTTCATCTGTTGTCATAAAGACTCTCTCTGTCAGGAAGACACAGACCAGCTCCTGGAGGCTGAAGATTTTTACCATTTGGTATGTTGACCCACAACAATCAGGCCAAATTTACATTTGTAACAGCAGCAGATTTTTAAGCAAGACATCACATCAGAGGTCACACACACACACACACACACACACACACACACACACACACACACACACACACACACACACACTCTCCTCATTTGACTTTAGAAACAGCAATGCAGTCAGAATCAGCGCCTTTGACATCCTACTTGTTGATCTATTTGCCATGCGCACTTTTGCAGAACATTTTCTGAACTAACTTACAGATTTTTGGGGCAAGTTACAGTAAAGGACCCAGACGAGACATTTTAAAATGATCGTTATCTGCATGAGAAATGGTCCACCACAATGTTTGCCAGTGATTTCAAAGCAAACATCCATCATAGACGATCGTCAGAGATGTCTCGTGATATCTACAGCGTGGGTGTACTTTCACCCCGGGAGCCTGGCAAATGTCGCACGTGAGCTGCGTTAAATCCACTGTGCGCTGGGGAGGACAGGATAACGCTGGCGCTCCCGCTGACCTGCTGTAAATCAGCCCGTGGGGTCACTTCGCCGTCAACACGACGTGACAGGAAGGGGCGGAGTCTGGACCTCTCTGCAAGGATATTTGGGAAAATCAAAGGCTACATTTAAAAATCTCTACTTGCTTCACTTTATTGTTAATTTATGAGAGGCTTTGATTATTTTGAATGAATGGAATTGACCTGGTGCTTGAATGTTAGGAGACAGAAATTAAACTTGATGTTTATTTCAGTAAATTATATGGAAAAACAGTAAATGTTTGATTGATGCCTTCCAAGGCGTACAATTACCAGAACCTCTTGGCGCTAGTGCGGGTATCGTCAACAACAACGACTAAAATGGCAACAGGGTGGCGGCCAGACGAGTAATGAAAGCAGAAGATAACAGTTTGTCTCGATGCTTTTGTACTGATAATTCCAGTTTATCTTAACTGGGAGGAAACTTGGAAATTGTACGTGAGGAGTAAATATAGCAGAAGGCAGTCACACGTTAATACTGTATATTTAGCAATCTTCAACTTTTACAACCTGAATAGTTTTCTTTGGGTTTTTGTAATTAATGTAATTAATTCTGGATAATGTATGTAGTTTTTAAGATGTCACTGTAAACCCTGATGTTTATTATGACTTGATGTTAGAAAAGAAAAACAAACCGTTCTCCAAATTATAAAAATGAAAACCCTGAGATTTACTGACCTGGGACCCTGTCTCCAGTGCATTAACATGTTTTGGCGTGTTTTCTCGGCGTACAAGCACTCTGGTAAATTAAAATGGACCGGTCCACCCCCTCTTTTAGCTTTCACCTGATGAAGGTGCGCTCCTCCTCTGAACACTTTGAGGCCCCTGGTGTTACTCAAGAAGCCCTGGATGATGGTGCCATTCATCAAGCCTCCCTCCCCCTTAACGCCACGCTGAATTTATTTGATTATAGATTTCCTTCCCTGCTTGTTCTTATCGCCACTGGGGAATTAAGTCTGGGACTTTTGTTAGATGCATCATCACTAAGCGACATCAAGACACGGGTGAATATAATCGCTGCAATTATATCTGCTCATCATTTTTAGAGACATATAATTATATAGGGTATCTCTTTCTGGCTAATTGAGGTGTTTCTCTTCTTTTTAGAGTGGTTTCTTGTAGTCATCAGGAACACACACAATTGCACCCTTTTGGGACTGAACGGTGGACAGAAGTACACGTATTGATTATATTAGTCAATAGCAGCTAGTTTCCTCCCCGACTATTATACTAATGTGCTTAGGGCAATCGTTCCAGATAGCCTGCCAGGCCAATGTACAAAGTGCACCAGAGCTTCTCAATTATTCACAAGGCCCTTCACCAACTCCATGCCTCCATTAGAGACAGCAGAGGAAGTGAAGGAAATGCAGGATGATGATGTTCTGATGATGATGATGATGATGTCACTCTGCTCCATAGAGCCAGACAAGGGCACCAGGGACTGAATGATGGGGTTAACTGTGGTGAACCACATATCTGCCGGAAGGGTCAGTCTGAAGAGGATAATGTTATTCTACTGCAGCTCAATCACCAGTTGTGAATACAAGTTTCCATGAATGTAGCTGTATTTGCAGAGAAACTAGGACCACCGTGAAAGCAGGCATCACCTGGTGGGACATGAAACCCGCTGGAGGACTGGCTTTGTAGGACTTGATGATGACCACTAACAAGTCTACAAGGGTCCCATTCAATTCATCAGTTAAACTCTCTTGATGAAATTTCCACTCAGTTGCCACCATTAGTTGAATTTATTGTTTATTCTTTTAGAACCACTATTGCTGATCTGCTCACTGCATTGCCACTATTGGGACCTGTCTCCCAGGTTCTACATATTTAAAAAATGTCCAATGGCAAGCTAACACAATAGCCAAGAAACTTCCAAACCCAAGAGAAAATAATGTATATGCGACAGCATAGGTTAACTTTGGGTTCTATTTTCAACATTAAACCTTGAGCATAATGCCTGCTAATGACCACTATTTATAAATATCAATCTGGACATCATCCTTCCTCTTTTCCCATGATGATTTGGCCGGTACATAAATGTTAATGTTAATGAATGTTAATGTTTAATCCATTGGGTGGTCACTAGTCAATAGTGTGAAGTAAATGTTCAAATATAACATAATCACCAGCTTGTTCTGAGCTCCATGTGTAAAATACTTTATAAAACAGACATCCAATTATGTGTAGTCTTCGCTTCAGCTTGAAAATGGTCAACTAAACGTCCTTGTGGTTTCTTGAAGGCATTTAGTCTCTCATCCCTAAGCTTCTTCAGTTCTCATGTTTAGCTAGCTTAGCATAGTTCATCTTAGATTTAATCATACCCACAGGTTGATCTGATATAGGTAACATAAATGCTTCAACTGAGCTCATATAAATCTTGTCTTTTATTGTGATATACTGTAACTCATCTCAATAAATGACAGGCTCACGATTTATCAGTCTTTCTTCTTTAGTACTTGAGAAATGCTATGTCTGTGTTTTCAACAAGTATTTTCTGTTATAATGTGGCTGTTTTCTGCTGAAATCCAGGGTCCTACTCACAACAAAATGAATGAAATCAATGTGCTTGGTAAGTCAAAGAAAACCTAAATGAGCTAATCATTATCAAAGGACAATTTTTTTTTACCCTCAAATCAGGATTTTTTCAGGGTGAGGTTTAAAATGTTTGAGAGCAAAATAAAGTGAAATATGTTAGCTCACTGAGTGATTTCCTATCTGTTTTTGTCATTCAGTCTTGTAACTATTGACTTTTTGAGTCTTTGTGTGTTATTGTGGGTTGTTCCCCCCTTTTTTGGGAACTCAATGTAATTTGAGTAGCACTGGACATCAGAGAGGGTCTCTGGCACCAGATGTCAATGACAAATAAGTAATGGACTGATTATATCAGATGGAAGAAATGATACAGACCAAATTAGATTTGAATATCAGGTTACATTTACACAGAGCAAGTCATTGTATAGCTCCAATATGGTGCTTATGCCTTCAGACAGATGGCAAATAGTCACCTTTAAAATAAATACGGTCACCGTGAACTGAAGGGCTCATTGGTTTGTTTTTAAATTAATATACCATTCCAGAGGATTTTCAATGGATATTCTGAACTGTTCAACACAGAAAAACGTTCATCTTCCATTTGCTTTTTAGGTTTTTGTTTTGTCTTCATTTGACTTTACACTCAGAAAAACCAGTGATGCTGCTATTGAAACACAGCCAAAAGGCGTCAGCCTATCTCTAACTATGATTAATAATTATTATTTATCATGACACCATTCCATATGTCGAACCGTCCACAATTCAGAATGTGAGCGATTGGTAAATGTGATCCACGCATGGAGGCCCCCTTAGGGTGGACGGTCCCTCTGCTTATTCACCTCTGAGGTACCATGGTGGCCCTGGCCACGCCTTAAAATGATAGAGTCATCTTGCCACAGAGTCCCCATCCTGGTCCAACACCATCTGAGAGGGGATACAACCCCTGCTACACTCTGTGGCTCTTCTCTTGAGATCTTAATCACACAACCAGTGAATTGTGATCATTACTAATTATTACCATGTAGTTATCAGCTGTATATTTGAAATTACACCATTTGGAGAAAACATGAGCAGCACCTTTAACCTTCCTGTCAAGTAAACCCCCAAAAAAGAAGCTCTCTTTTTTCTGTGGACCTTTGCTATAGAAAACATTTGGCCAGACAGGAGTGATGGCAATTGTAATGAGCCCAATCGTCTGTAACAGACGTGCACTGAAGACCAGGAAGCTTAAATCTTGTGCTCATTAATTGAAACGTCATTTCCTATTAAATCATGCATCTGCAAATTAAAAGCAGATGGGCAGGACACTTCTGTGAGGTTTAGGAAATCGCTTAGTTTCATCCACTGACATATTGGAACCCAAGTTCTCTTGACGATGTTTGCACAATTAGAAACCTTCTGTGTTCTGTAGAAAGGTGGACAAATGTACTTACAACTGCTGCTGACATCACAGGAGTAATCAAAGTGGCTCCTCCCATCAGAGATGATATGAATCAGACTTGTAATAAACAGCTGATCTAATCAATCAGCGACTGGAAATGCCGCAAGATCCACATTGTAGGAGGTTTGAGACCGATTGGTTACTTAAGCCGTGACATGTAAAATTACACCAACCCCTGTAGACAGTTGATCAGTCAGAACCGTTCCCTCGCTCTTTTGTCTACTGTCAAATTCTCTTTTTCAGAACACAAACCAGACAGAAAGTTAACAAATGCCTTATCTGAAAAATGACCCATCATCTAAGTTTACTTATGGCCGCCTCTGTGCAGAAAGTCTTTCAAATAAAATCTGCAACTTTAATTCAACAGTTAGCTACCAAGAATAGTCCGCAGCACTATTCACAGTGGAAGAGGAACTGACAAAAACAGTAAGTATTGGTGAATATGGAGGCTGTTGTATTGCGCAATAGGCTAAATTATTATGAACAGTGAAGGTTCCAGCCCAGTCCTAGTTCCTAAAACCCCTAATATTAACACTAAAGCTCATTAATAAGAAAAAGAAAACTCCCCCCCTTTGATGTAAATGAAACAACGCACCGAATCTTAACATCACCTTACTCAAGAGCAAATGGAAAGCGTGCACAAAGGATAATTCAGAATTGAATTTTATTGGTCACATCTGCAATAAGTTAGTTTTATAGATACGGTATACAGAATTTCGAGAAGGTTACAGCTCAGCGAAGGCCGGTAAGGATGTCTCAGTGGTCCACAGTTTTGGAGCTCAGATGGCCTGAGAGTGCTTAGACCTCCCAGCATGGCCGGTACACCCGTCCCACCATGCATTTCATTGCGTCCCTCCTCAGGATGGGAATGCTCAGTTCCTGGATGGCATCGGTGTGCGCTGTGGCCTGGTTGCTGCTGCCGGATCGCTTCTGGTAAAGTCCATTGTGGAGCGTTCTCCACAGACTGGGACCGGCAACCACGATGACCCTCTGCCCTCTAGGTTTGCTTGCAACGGCCAGATCTGCTTCATCCAGAGCACTCTCTAGCCCCTCTTCGCTCAGCAGTGAGGAGAAGGCTTCCTGTTCCAGGGAGTTGTCTTCAGCCTGGCCCATGGGCAATGCCGCTGACATCGAATAGCACTCGAACAAGAACGCTGCGGCAAAAATGACGGCCGTGATGGACTGTCTCATGGTGAGGATCTTCCAAGTACTGCGAAACCTTGGTGCTGAGGATGAGCTTCTTTCCAGTGTCCTTGCTTCCTCATTCTAACTCTCTGAAGAAATCGTGCTCTTTTATACCATTTCACATTACATTGGCCACATCACATTTTCTTTTTCTTCTTTAATCTCACATTCTCCTGTTGTGTTGAGGAAATAAACCAGAGGGATTAATTGCAGTTTGTTAGACCTCTTGCAGGGTTGAAGAGTGTTGTTTGCCATGAGAGTTAATCAAAGCTATCTTCTACTTGGAGGTGTATATTAGACATTTGGAGCTGAAACAGCAGGAATTCTTTGAGCTGTGTGATATCATCCCTTTAATCCTAAATTACTACCCTTTAAAACAACAAGATCGGATTACTGGACTGTCCAATGACAACGATGTCATCTTGTGCCATTGTTGCAAAGGTCTTCAAGAAGGGATTAATCCTGGGATTAACAGAAAAGAAACCGAAGAAATGATTCCAGAAGTACGTATGTGTTGTTGGCAGCAGCTTTCTGATGACGCAATCAAGTGTAACCAGAAACTTTCCACTTTCTTTTTGAAGAACATATGGGTAGACCCTTTCCTCAGTCTTTGAGGTGGAAGATGATGGCACTGCTGCATAATTGCTATCCCGTCCAATTAGGGTTACCAGATGGGTTCTGCAGACATGTCGCACACCTTGGTTTGCATAGGATGCATGAAAAATTGACTGTACTTTTGTAGATATCATTTGAGGTCCAGTGTGTTGATATATTTAGGCTTCAGATAACACAGGGTGTTTGAGGAAACCCAAACAAGGAAGAAACCCACAAATATTACACATCTGAACAAAGTTATTTGGTTGAGCACGCTTGAATGATTTACAGGCATAATTAGAGGGACAGTTCAAAATGTATTGGGCAGACATTTAATTTGGTTTTGTCTCATTGTGTATGGTTCTTTTTACTTTTACAATATGCAGTAGGGCCTTTCTGATACGTGCTGTGGAGCGTTTCCTTTTGAAAACCATGTCTGAGGTTTCTAAAAGTCTGGTATTCGAGACACATCTGCAACCTGTTTTTATTACTGTCTGAGAGGACTGTGCATGATTTTACTGTAGTCAGGCGGTTTTGCTTAAGTCTTATCGTTCATTCCAAGGTGTCCTGTGCTCACATGCATCTATGCTGGGATGAGTGGAATTTGTAACACAACGTCTCACTTAATGATAATTTTTATTTTTTTTAAATTTTATTTTTTTTTTTTTCTAATTTAATCATTTTTATTTCAACCAATTAAATCAAGATTAAGAAATGTAAAGGATTTGGGGGCTGTTAATACATTAAAACTGTAAGAAAAAGATCATTGAAGAGGCCACGTATTGACTGTCAAGATAAAAAAAACAACGCTGTGTGACACAACAGAACATCCAGATCTTCACACCACTTGATGTTGTGTTTGTATTTGCTTTATATAAATATTCATATACAGCAAATAAAGCCAATGCAAGGATAATAACATACAGAACTTTAAGAGAAAGAAACCTCCTCAACTGTACACTAATAAAGGTACTCATTCTTTACATTTCCGGCATTCAGATTACCAAGAAAGTAAAAAAATCCATGTTTGCACTGTGGTGTGAGTGCAGCAAGAGACTGTGTTATAGTATCATTGACAGTGTAAATCTATACTAAGAATGATTGTGAATGCTCAGAAGCCGCTGCCAGCTGACTACACTGAAGGGTGCCGACCCAAACAGGTCCAAGACCCGGGAGTGTGCTGCCATCCCATCACAACTGCTGCACTACTTATTATGATAGTAGGTGTGTTATTTCAGCTAGGCAAACAGTGGATGTCGCTGAATGTATTAACAAGCACAAATGAAATCAGTCTTTTGTAGTTCCAACGTGGAATCTCTCACTAGCTGATTCCAAAATCCGACCGCATTAAATCTCGGTTTAGGTTTTCTCACGGATGAGCTAAGGGTCTCCGTACCACAGCAGAGGCTGAGGAGCTCTATTTGACCTAACTAGAGGGTCTTAGTGAATAATCAGGGAATGTTCTTGAGCGTGAGTGACAATTTCTGGCACAAGTGACTGTGTTTGAACTACTTCTGAGTCTTTTGACCTTTAGAATTAGGACAGACAAAATTTGTAGCTTGGACCAGATGGCTGCCATGTTCACCCAGACGGAGACAAGGGGAGGAGTCCAAAGAAATCCCAGAAAGTGTGCATGATGGACACTGATCCAATTATAGGGCTGCTTATGTAAAGAGTTTATCGGAGATGAGAACTTGATGATGAGAAGAAGTGAGTGGGAGGAGTCTGGGATATGGAATACAAATCATTTAGGACCCATTCAGGCAATATAGCTCAAAGCATCAGTGCATCTTCCATTTATTCTTTATCAAATCAAAAGGCCAAAAGATCTGGAGAAACTGGAGCAGCCCGTAGATGTGACTGGGAGTCTAAATGAAATGTTTTTCCTATACAGCAACCCTGTAAGAAGATGGTGACTTTGAAAACACAACAAACAAACCAAAAGAGTATAGAAGATGGAATCTGAAGAAGCTAGAAAACGGATTCAATAAGAGAGCAGAATTTGAAAGATGAAAGCTGACTTTAGTTTTCTTATCCTCCTCTTAACAGCACATGCTGTCAGAGATGGTCCGTGGGTCAGTAGATCACTGCAGGTGATAATGAAAGGAAGAAAAAGATGAAAGAAGATGTTGAACTGTAAGTCTAACGCCCAAAATCAACCAAGGACGCGTAATAGTCGTTCCCAGCATTCACTCAGGCAAAGATACACACTGGGGACGTTCCTTCTTAAATCATACACACATTCTCTGCAAAGGAATTTTGAGTATCTAATGAGCCTAAAGCGTATTTGACTGGAAGATATTTGAGGTATTTCAATTATGTTTTTATGAACATTTGAACCCAAATAGCCCAAATATGAAACTGTTCAATTGTTGTATCCAGGGGAATGAATGTGTGATTGGCTCGTGACAACATATCCACGTCAGCTTAGCATTTTTGTTGTGATCACCACCGTAATTTACAGCTGATATAATTACACAGCACCAAAACAATGGGTGGTGTCAGTTAGTGAGCATAATAATTCACAGTTTGACTTTGGAGTCATTATTTATCTGACTGTGCTTTATGCTGAGGTGGTAGGTTGTTTCAGACATAGCGGCTGACACACAGAAAACGCTGCTGTCTCTCAGCAACAGACTCACCAGATCGTCTCCGTCTCATTTTCACAGCACAGTGTGATAAATTTAGCACCGTTAACAATGATATCAATAAACGACAGGAGCTCGTCATTGAGCAGGGCTTTAACAGTCCTGCTTGGAAAATGAATTGATTCTCCTTTTCTACCAAATTAAATATCGGGGCTTAATTTGTCAGCATGCTTGCTTCAAGTTTTTAATTGTTCTGAAAGCTGCAGCCTTTCCTGTACTTCAGGACTACTTCAAACAGACGTGTCAGGCGGAAAATTCTGTCAGCTCATTGGGGGATTGAAGCTATCTTTCTTTTTGCAATGAAATAATGAGGGTCCAAACTACTTTTGGACCACTCGACTGCAAGTTCAAGGTTTTTGAGTGCATGAATTAGTCTGCATTAGTTTCAGGATTTCAAGCTGTGCATTAGTCTCAGGGGAATTTGAAAGTCTTCAAATAGTTTAAAATATCAAAAAGTTGACTGACCCACATTTAAATGTAATATGTCATAAATAAGCAATAGCAAGAAGAGCAAGAAAATATATGGATCTATTCCAGGCATTAACACCATGAGACTATAGTGTGAATGACATATAGATTTCATGTAATATACACTTAAAAATATGATGTCAATATTAGTTTATCCAGGAGGTGAACTGTACATTAAAAATGATATACTGTATTTGGATATATTTGGATGGCACAGTCCTGCCTCAGAGCAAAAGCATTCCAATCCCCATGCAGGGGACTTTTCTCTGTGTGGAGTTTGTATGTTCTCCACGTGCCCTGTGGCTTTTCTCTGGACACTCTGGCTTCTCTCCACTGTCTAAAGATATGCGTTTATGGGACAGGTGAAGTGGCTAACTCAACTCACCCCCTGACCTCACAAGGGAGCAGTAGCTAAAAGAGGGACTGAAGGATTTATCCCGATCAGATGACAATGAATATAAGTTGTCTAGTCACAGTGTAAAAGAAACAAGTGTTTTACTCTCTTTTTAAAAGAAAATGACCAGTGAATCTCTAAATTCTTCAGGGAATTCTAAAAACATCAGTCACAATTTCTCCAACAGGAAACCGTGCCTTTACTCATTACATGGAAGATGACGTGAAATCACCAGGTTTTTCATTTTTTAGATCCCTCTTTTGGCCACTTTTCTATTCAGTGTTTTTAGGCACTCTTTGAATGAGGTAAGGAGCCCTTTTACGAGGGCCGCTGAACAGGAAGTGTCCCCAAATGTAATTTCCCCCCACATTTGAAACCACTTAAGACAGTACCTTCTGTCATTATGAGAACACTGATGTGAAACAAGTGTGGAAGGATTTAAAGAAAAAAGCACCCTTGTTTGATAAGGTGTCCTCCAGGCAGCCAGGGCTCCCATTAGGAGGTTGACTAAGGAGAAAAGTGTACTATGCCGAGGACATACGTCTGCCTTTCCTATACATACACAAACATAATGGCTTTATAGTCTTGTGTTGGATAACAGCACATTAACCATGTCAGCCTCTTAGTAATGAAAGAGGAAGAAGAAAAGAAAAGGAAAGAAAATGATCTGACTGGCAGTCAGTTACCATAACAACCTGCTTTCAATGGGAGGGAAACAAAAGAAAGTGTTGATTGGGTAAGTTGATGACTGGTCAGATCATAGCAGGAGTCTCACACCTTGCATATTTAGGATCACGATTTAGGATTATGATTTAGGATCATGATTTAGGATCATGATTTCATCCATAGCGTTCCCTTTAGTATGTGCTTCTGGGTTCACCAGAAAGACTGTGGTCATCAGGCTGCTCATTCATCATTTCTACTGTTAAAGGTGGGGTCTTAACTCTAGACTGGGAAAAAAGAGTTTCGATTTGATTTGATGATCGCTGAATATTATTATTATTATAACTATTTATTATTATTATTATTTTATTATTATTATTATTATTATTATTATTATTATTATTATTGTTGTTGTTGTTAATAACAACAACAACAATACTACTACTGCTAATAATGTATTACATCCCAGCTTGATGGGGAAAAGAAGCACATAAAAACCAGATGTAAAGGTATAAATCAGTTGTTTATTTGTTTCAAGTTAACAGAGGAAGATGAGAAATGTCAGGAAGTGGACCTGTTGGGAGCTGCAAAAAAATAAGCCAAATAACAAAACAAACTCCGTTGTGTCTTTCTCTCCTTCAGTCCTGAGCATTAGAACTAAAAGAACAAAAGAGCCTCAGTTTTTATAATTACCAAAATAAATTGGCAGACCCTCCTAAACCTAGAATAAGCTAATACAATTGTGCCTCACGTCCAGAGCAAGCTGGAATCGGGGTGAGCATCTATGCCTGGCCCACCACCGGGAGCTCCAAGCCAGCAGCCCGCACACAGACAGCCAGCCACATTATGTAGGAGAAAAACTGGCTTTTTCCACCTGTGATTCACAACCTCAGAACATCCATGGCAGAGAAGCACCTGTACGACACAACACTGGGAAGCAGAGCACAGAGGAGGGAGGAGGCGCATTAGCCTGGGGCCGTAACAAAGCCGGTGTTATATAATATAGACCATATATATACTGTATATATACCATAGAATTATTACATTTTCTTTTCTCTTATATAAACATGATATTTTGTACCAGGAAATATAACCAGACATGATACTATAACCTATAAAATAACATGTTTTATTCAAACAATGGATCATGTCTTTCTCTCTTTGGCCAGCGGATGGCCGTTGCCATGGAGACATGACTCGGCGCTGTGGCCTTGAGCTGTCGAGACAACTGCGAACCTGTAGATCAGAACAAGTTGCTTTCTCCAGTGATACAGCCCATAATGAACCGGCAGTCAGCAACAGTGCAGATGAAAACTCGAAATCCTGTTTGTGACAGTGAGAGAAGAGAGGTGAGTAGTTCTAGTTCACCTTTATACACGCCAGCTAACAGCAAAGCCTCAACACATGAACACATGTCACTCTCAAAAAAAAAACAGTAATAATTGTCAGGGTCAGCATCAATAACTTAATGGCTTTAAAAATATGACTGTTGCTCTGTTGTTGTGGCGCAGCCAAATGATGCAAACGCAGGAAACATAATGATAAGAAAAACAAACCAACAAACATAAAACAAATGCTACAGGAAAACGCCGCGAGATGAAAATGTTGCAATCACAGAAACTCAGCAGGAACAACAACTTACAAAACCCCCAAAACACCGACAAGAGAGAAATGCGGCAAATTCGCTCTGCAAAGGAAGCGCACCTTGCCTGTGGCATTTCAGTTAATTTGAGTAAACTTTAAGAATTTGTCTCTTTATTTATTTACCAACTCTTATGTTGGGCAAAAATCAGCTTAAAAATAGCATAATTTCAGATGATTTCAATATTTTTGTATTATACAACACATGTTTTTATTATTTATTAATCTGCAACCTGTGCGTCTCTTTATCTAGAAAACAAATGTGCATATCATGAGACATGGACACGTTGATCTTATAATAGACCCAGGATCCAAAATGGAAGCTCGTACTTCATACATGGCAGCTTATAGTCCTCCAAAGAGTCCAGAAGTGAGACTATGCGGTATGTGTTTTGATCTAATGGATTTCTGAACTGTGAAGCCATGACAAATGTTTCAGTGTAACCAAACACACATTTCTTCCACTGAAACATGTGCTTTCTTAATATTATTTAATCGGTAAATCTTAGTTCTTAATCTTAATCTGTTTTTATTTAGTCTTCTCTTTGCTTTTTCCACAACATAGGCACCAGGAGGGAACGTATGGTGAGATGTATTGCCCAGGAGTTAAGGTAAATAAGCTGTGATCTGGTTTTATTCTTAATAAATCAAGTCAGCAGGTGGATTGTTAAGGTAAAGGGTAATGCTGCTGGCCAGGAGGAAAGCAAACAAGAACAGCAACAAGTTGATGAAAATTGATGTACCGGTACTATTTATACATATTGGTTGCCTTGATTTCTAAATTGCAGCTATGGTGTTATTTCATATGGAGGCCAGTTCTCGTGAGCTTTCACCACAGATGTGGTTAGAACATCCCACACGTGCTAAGTGCTTGTGAAGAGTACAGAACATCAACGCTGTGATGACACCGGCGTACATCACATTTCCTGGACGTTTTAAATAACCGACCAGGCTGCTTCATTTGTTCCAGGTTCCTGTCCAGCTCGCAGCCCTTTTGCTGGCTGATTGCATGTTCTGTTAAGGCTCTGTTCTTCTCAGTGAAGGTCACAGACTGAAATGTTACATTCCATTTTACATTCATTTCATATTCACTGATGAAGCCTCAATAATCTCTGGATGGCAGCAAATGTCAAGGTGAACACAAAATGTGTCACGTGACTTTCAGAATTTAGTCAATAAAACAAGTTTGTCCATACTCAGGTGTCATGAATCAACCTACTGCAAGGTGTAATAATCATTTTATGCCAGATATTAAAGCTCATACCTTCCATGTTTCCACAGTGAGAAGATTCAACATGTGCAGAAAGAACCCGTTTCCAAGACTGAGTTCTGCTCCACAACTCAGAGGGACTTCTCTGTGCCGGGCTTTGTGCAAAAAGTACCAGAACTAACTGTAAATAGAGTAAGTACTGTAGATTATATGCTCTACTGATTCTTTATTGTCACCTGAAAATAAAATACTTTTGTTTTATACTGAAATGTTTTCAATTTTATTGTTGCTGTTTTTATTATTTTAGCGGTTTGCACAAGTGGTTACACATTGCTCTTTAATGCACCGGTATGTACAAATGAAATATTCAGTATTAGTTATGCGACACTAAAAAAGTATGCATGCACTGACATTTCCATGGTAATAAGCATATTAAGGTCATAAACGGTTCAGTTGGAAGCCCCTTTACATGATAGATTGAGTGACATCCCATCACATAAGATCGTAAATGGTACTAATGTTTTATCTGGGGATCTGATATAATGAATCAGCTGCTCTCTGTATTTATTATACAGGTTTTGTAAAATCTTCAGTTATTGATGAATGAGAAACAGTTAACAGACAGAAAAACACAAAGTTTCTGGTTACACTTGAGTGCGTCATCAGACAGAAAAACAAGGTTATGGGAACATAACCTTGAAAAAGAAGAGAGCCACTCTCTGTAGTAAAATAATATTTGTATATAAGGTCTTACAAAATGTAGCCTGGAGAGGTCATTTTCATTAAAAAAAACAAAACCCTAAGTATTCTGTGAGATATATATGAACGGAGTAAATACTGAAAAGTGGAAGCTTCAAGAGGTTCAAAAAGGTTGATGTCTAACTTGTATCTCACTCACATGGGAAGACACACTTCTGATATCCTGTGATCGCACAGATTTTGATTTAATAATTTCACTTTAGGAGATGAAGGGAGGAGAACAAATGGAGTATGGTTTGCCAGGAGGAATAAGACAGGAGCAGAGACTGGTTGTCCGAAGTAAAATTACAGTTTGATTATTTAGAAAACAACTTAAAACGCCGGTCAACACTAAACAACAAAGTGTTTGTGTTAACACAAACCAACAGAAAAGGCCACCACTCATGGGGGTGGAAAAAGCCACAAGAGAACCCAAACAATCAACTGAAAATACCTCCACACCTTGGGGGAAACCAACAATAATCAACACACGCCAAGATCTATCACAGGTTACAGCTAACGGTCAGCTATCCCCGTAAACAGCAACACACTTCCACCACCATGGGCCACCTTCTCTCGCTCTCCCTAGCTCTCGCTGGGCCACACCTCGTCTTCACTCTTCAGCAAATTAGGAGTAGCTGGGAGATTGAAGGTGGGATGATCACCTGGAGGAGTAGAGCGGAAAAGTCAGCAACAGATTGAAGCCACACAACGGCACTAAAGCCGTAACACTATTACTAAAGTTGTCTCAGAAAGTAGGTGAAGAGAAACTGAGTGACGCTGTGTTCTGTATTCCAGGATTATGAAACGGACCAAGCTATTACCTTTTGGAGTGAGAATTCCAAGTGGATCCAGGTTTGTCTGTTGGAAACTCTCCTATTTTTAATATACTATGACATAAAAGGTCACAGTGGCACTTGTGAAATGCTTCCACCAGTTTACCTAAATTCCAAGAAATTATCAGGGCTTTTGTTGTTATTGGTTTGATGACCTGACGGATGTCGGAAAGCAGAAACAGGGAGCTGGTTAGACTGAAAGGAAAGTTTAAGAAGAACTGCAACCAGTTTGGTGCTCTCAAACTCTAACTAACAAAATGTGCAGCAAAAACAGCAGTTGAGCAAAAAATACAGGGTATGAAGAGTCTTCTTAATGTATTTTGCCTTTAAATACCATATTTTCACGACTATAAGGCGCACCTAAAACACTGAGATTTTCTCAAAAATCGACGGTGCGCCTTATAATATGGTGCGCCTTGTGTGTGGACTGAGTTCCAAAATCTGCTGTGTGCCTTTGCTGGGAGCACTACGGTAAACGCTCTGCCCATCGATTAGCAGCACACCTACGCATAAGGATCCCCTAAAATGGCACCGGTCAAGCGACACGCATATGAGGCTTACTTTAAACTACAGGCCATCGAACATGTGGCTGAAAATGACAGTCGAGCAGCTGCAAGACATTTTAATGGAAATGAGTCCATGGTCAGAAAGTGGAGAAAAGAAGAAAGTGAATGAAAGTGAGGAAGACAAAGCTGAGTTTCCACGGGAACAAAGCAAGGTGGCCCGAGCTGGAAGACCGAGTGGAACAGTTGGTTGTCGAACAGCGAACAACTGGAAGGGGCGTCTCTACTGTCACCATTCGATAAAAGGCCAAAGCGATTGCTGAAGAAATGGACATTGAGCACTTCCAAGGAGGTCCGTCTTGGTGTTTTCACTTTATGAGGAGGCGGCATCTCTCCATATGTGCAAGGACAACTGTTGCGTAGCGGCTGCCTGTGGATTACCAGGAGAGGGCACCTACTGCCGCGACAAGCCACATCACCAACATGGATGAACCCGGTCGGTGAGTCCGATTCAGATGATGAAGAAGAGGAATTCGGGATGTTGGACAGTGAAATAGCGCAGCTGTTTAATTCAGATACAGAAGATGAAAACTTTGATGGTTTTGTGGCAGAAGAATGAATATTTTGTTTAATAAATGTGTCAAAACTCACTGTTTTACTTCCGTTTTTTTACTTTTTTACTGTATGTTTTAGCATGCGCCTAATAATACGGTGCGCCTTATGTATGTTTGTATGTACAGAAATAGCACCCGTAACTGAGACTGCGCCTTTTATTACAGTGCGCCTTATGGTCGTGAAAATACGGTATTGTACAGTATATCTGAGTCATTCCCATGTCATAACCAATTAGTTGTTGTATTGACTGATTTTTTTAAATAAAGCTGTCCCATGACAAAAGATATTAAACATATCCTCATGTTCTAAAAGAATCATGAAAAAGATCAAATGAAGCACAGTTATCTAGAGAAATGACCACAGTTAGGCAGAGGAAGCTATGAGGAGAGTTAATGGGACGCAGCTCGGAACATGAAGTCTTAAAATATGAACCGGGTCAGGAGGGGGTTCAGAAGCACAATCCCGACACAGAGGGAAACAGTCACACTTTGGTGTGTGGGAGTAGAGAAAGCTCTAGTTCTGACCATGCCTCAAACTCGGAGCCTCACCCCAAACACTCCAGGGTGAAACAAATGGTGAGGTCACGCTAATGATACGTGAATTACTGTATAATTGGTACAAAATCTCTGGAAAAAAAGTGCTTTTGAGTAATTTTAATTGTACAATAACTGCAAATTTACAAACATTAATTAAGTGAAACGCAACACAAGCAGGGTACTGACAGTCTCTATGACCAATAAGACATAAAGTTTGAAAATGCCTTACGTAATGTACCATAATTTTTTGTAACAATGATCAAAACACCAGCCAGCACCACCAGTCCGCCCAGTATCCATTTACGCCTGTCTTCCTGAGCTCTGTTTGTGCAGGCGTCTTCCCCATAAATGGTAACAAAGCAGTCCTGTAACAGAGACAAAGGTTCAGACAAAAACCAGACAAGGTGGTCAACTACAGCAGCATTAGCATGAAGGGAGGCTAAAGGAGAACTGGCATTGATGGGGACGGCTGACGGAAGCGCCAGGCGGCGTACAGCACGAAAGATGGGGAAATAAAATTAGCGGTGAAATTATTCTGATTTTATTTATGAGGAAGCAACAAACATTGTAAATGGTGGTGGGATTAACTGACATGTAAGTTTGAATTCTAGCTTGAATTCTAAATAAAGATTCTTTTTTTACACACCAAGGTTGCATGCCAACGTAAATTGCACAATTCTATTAATTTGAAAGGGAAAATAAAAAACGGATTATCTTGGAAAACCTGTCAGGTGAAGGGAGTCATTTTTCTTTCAAATCTTCATATAACACAGCTACTACACGGTATACTTTCAGTTACTTCAAACTTGAATTCTATTCAGAAAAAACACTATAAAACACTAATAAAATTCCACGAATCAACTCATGGCCATTAGTCATTCTAAAAAGAAAAAAAGGTTGTGTTTGGGTCATCAATTCTCTAACTGCGGCACAAAGGAAGCTGTATTTTGAGTCTCTCTCCTTTATACTCACCCATCCTCCTTGACTCTCGATCCATGGATTAATCCGTTGGTCCAGGTAATCTGTCATCCAGTCTGCAACGTGGCAAACTGGTTCACTTGCGCCGCCCTCGAAAGATTGCACATAAGTGGCGCCGCCCACGACAAAAAGACCTACAACTGTTCCCCAGTTGATTTCATCTCTGAACATGTCGTCCATCACCTTGTTAAAACCTGCCTTGTTCCTAGTCACGGCGACGTATGGGGAGAGGTCACCCGCTTGCTCCATAAAGTCCTGCTCGTACTTGTTTGCCATGCTCCGAAGAACTGCATTCAAAGCCTCTCTGCCAGTACCTGCGGGTGGAGACACAGTGCCTGGGTATTTCTGAGAGAGTTTGTAGATTAAATAGTTCTCTACCAGCTCTCTATTAGACATGATTCACTCTAGTAGGGACTGGAATGCAATAATTCTGATTAGCAGAGTTCAGGACAGGATGTTGGTCAGGACACGATAAGAGTTCAATTGTCTTTAAATGTGACAACTGTAGCTCTTCACAACACACTGCCTTGAACAGTATTTCCTTCGATAGTGTTTGTCTTCAAAGTTGGTCCACACCAGCAGTGGGGGAAGATGTAATATACAACATATTTTGCTTTGAATCAATGTGCCATTGATCCTTGGAAGATCAAAGTGTCTTTGATCGTTACCCACTTCCGTTGGGTAACGTAATGCGTCATTTCCTGTCTTCTCAATAGTTCGTTGGTGCACTGTGCAGGGTGTGTATTAAATTCACTTTATTTAAAATTGAATACTCGGGAAATTCTAGTCACTCGATAACAACAGGGAGAAATAGTCCATATTAAACAAATACAGGATTATTAGCATTAGCATGGCCTCACCAACACGGTGTCTTTGTCTGTTCAGTTTGTGAAATGTTTAGTTACTTCTCTGCCTCCATTTATGAAGGGAATACGTGCAGAAAGTGTAGTTTATTAATGCTTCTGGAGGCGAGACTTAGTGAATTTGAGACTCGGTTCCGCAGCTTGGAGTTAGCTGGAGTTGCGTCAGGTAGCCAGGAGAAGCTAGCTGCCGCGGAGCCGCCTAGCGTAGCTACAGCTAGCGGTCCCCCGGCAGCAGCCGGCTAGCCGAGCGGCTGGGAGACGGTTCGCAGGAAGCGTAGCCCCAAAACAAAGGCCCACGGTGCCACCACCCGCTTCCCGTGGCTAACCGCTTCCCCCACTCGGCGACACACCCGCTGAGAAACCGACCCTGGTAATTGGCGACTCTGTTTTGCGCTACGTGAAGCCGACTCCAGCGACCATAGTTAAGAGCATTCCGGGGGCCAGAGCGGGCGACATAGAAGCAAATTTAAAGCTCCTAGCGAGAAGTAAACGTAAATTTGGTAAAGTTATTATTCACGTCGGAGCAAACGACACCCGGCTTCGTTAGTCGGAGGTCACCAAAATTAACATAGAGTCGGTTTGCAACTAAAACGATGTGGGACTCCGTAGCATTCTCTGGTCCCCTCAGCAATCTGGCCAGCGATGAGATGTTTAGCCGCATGTCGTCGCTCCGTCGCTGGCTGTCACGGTGGTGCCCCGATAACCAGGTGGCCTTTGTAGACAATTGGAGCACTTTTTGGGGAAAACCTGGTCTGATGAGGAGAGACGGTGTCCATCCCACACGGGATGGTGCCTCTCTCATTCCTAGTAATTTGGCTAATTTTATTAGACCCAAAGTGACCTGACAATCCAGGGTCCAGACCAGGATGCAGAGTTGTGGTCTTACACACCTCTCTGCTGCTTCCTTAGAACCCTCATCCACCAACAATAACATATTTAACACTATAGAGGTAGTCTCTGTTCCACGGTTAAAAGTTCACCAAGCACAGAGCAGGGGAGCGGTCAATCACCATAATCTTATTAAAATTAATACTAAAGCACAAGCTGGAGAAACTAACATCATAATTAAATGTGGACTATTAAATATTAGATCTCTTTTGTGTAAATCCCTTTTGGTACATGACCTGATAGCGGATCATCACATTGATTTATTCTGTCTTACTGAGAGCTGGCTTCAGGAGGAGGAGTATGTGAGCTTAAATGAATCTACTCCTCCTACCCATCTTAATTATCATATTCCTGTGTTACTGGTCGAGGAGGGGGAGTGGTGCAATCAATCACTCCAAGTTATTAATTAATCCTAGACCAAAACATGGTTCCAGTTCATATTAAAGCCTGACTCTTGGCATCACCCATCTGAACATAAAAGCCACTTCTGTTTGTAGTTGTATATCGGCCCCCTGCTGGGCCACATTCAGAGTTCCTGTCTGAGTTCTCTGAATTCTTATCTGACTTGGTCCTCAGAACAGATAGAGTCATATTTACTGGAGACTTTAACATCCATGTAGATGTTATAAATGGCTTCATTTCATTACTTGAGTCAGTTGGTTTCCTTCAACAGATAAATCAGCCAATTTATAGCTTCAACCACACCTTAGATCTAGTTCTGACCTAAAGCTGACCTATTGCCAGACTGAAGGACGGCAGGTATGCTTCATCAGCACCAGTTCTACCATAAACAAGGATACTGTACTCCACACTACACCATTTCCTAACCAACCTGACTGAAGTGCAGAACAACTGGAACAGTTTGGCTTCATCACATTTTGTCCTTTTTCAGTCATATTTCTTTTCCACTATGTCCCTTTCGGGGTCATGGGGAGGGTGTTTCGAGCTTATCCCACTGTGACTGTGAGCATTTGGGTTCAGTAACTTGGGTGCTCATGCTCATGGGTACCTTGGTGATGTCCTGAAGGTGTCCCCCTACTACCAGAACGCCTTCCATGTTTTGTCCGGGCAAGACCTGGGAACCGGACGCTACTCAACCCAGTCCCCTGCAGACCGAGCTACAGCCTTGCTGGTTTTAGCTGTATCCTTTTTTTATTTGATGTGACTAAATGTGTGACTGGTATTTCTGGATCACGACAAATCAAAATACCTGTCTTTAAGAAACAAAATAGTAAAGAACAGTCTTTGCTACATGAAATGAAGCAGCCTAGTTATTTATAATCAAAACAGCTACATCTTACAGCCTGGCTAAAAATTGTCTTTCTAACCACGGAAATACCTTCACTAACCTTTTTTCCACTGTTGAAGTGGTCTTTGTGTTTATTTTGTGTGTACCCTCCTGTTCTGAAATTGAGTTAAATCAAGATGTGAATTATCTTTCCATCTGGTGCCCAGTAATGTATATTCCTCTAAATGCTCTTTTTCCAGTAATGTAATTGGAGGCTGTTGACTGCTTTTATACAAGGAAAGAAAATGAAGGAGAGGAGCCTCTGGCTTCTTCTGATCGGGAAACCGTCACCATTTATGATAAAAAGGTTGCCTACATCAGTAAAAAAAGATGCAGCCATGAGGATGTGTACATACACTTTGTGTCCTTACATATGTGTGAGATTACCTTTTTGCACTGTGGAAAATGTCTTATTATTTAACAAAGGTGTAGGGTTTTTTAAAAAAAAAATCAGACACAGTTGTATCTTGCTTCTTATTTATCCTTCCTTTTAGGTTCAAACGACCTGAAACATGAGAGAAACAAATGAGGCAAAGACAACAGTTTTGAATTTTACTTGCAAGGAGAACGGGAAGATGTGCTCAGTTACAGATCTCCAACACATTCTGACGCACACCTCCCGCCATCCTTCTTTTATTGAGATTAGGAGGTCCCTAGTTACATAGAATTCACATGTGTCTAAGGAAGGGGGAAAACACAAGATAGCAGGTCCCAAACAAAGCAAAAGACTGTAAATCATAATGGTGAGATTATACGTAGGTCTTCACTGATTTGATTAGCTTAGCTCGCACACAGCACATTCTTCCATATCAGACAGATTAAAAGAACACCTCCTGGGTCAGGCCCTGCAGCTCTATCTCCAGTCAATGTCACTTCCCCACAGCAGCTGCATTTCTGTCGCCCTTGACCAGAGAAGTTCAAGTTGACACATCAAGCATCATGAACATTAAGCATTAGCAAATAATAAGAAACATTAAGTAATGAATAACAATATAACAAGAATAAAGAATATAAAAAGGTAAAAGCAAATAAGAGATAACTTTACTATGATGGATCTAACACTTCCTCTGTTGTTCTGCATCACAGGGTGTAACAGCCATACAGAACCCCAGAGAACCCTTCAAGAAGTCCTCCATGTTCAGCACACCCATCAGCCAGAGGCTGGATGAAATCGATCCACAGTACAACAACTTAGACTGAGTCTTACCTTTCACATTATGAGACATCTACATCCCTTTATGAAAATGTAACAAACATATAGCAGATTCTCAGCTGTGGTGAGGACTGGCTAGACTTCAGCCTTGCCAAACCTTTTCCCAGCATTTATTACAGGATCTGCTGAGACAATTACCCTGTATTGTATGTTTGGAGGTTTTATGTATGTAGCAAAAAGCTTTTACATTTTTACAGTTGCAACATCATGCCGGGAAGTTTTGTGACTAGTTGGGAAGAAGTCAGACACTAAAAGAAAGAAAACATATTCTAAAAACCACTTCAGTAATTCTAAAGTAACAGAATAAAGGTCTGCTCTAAACACTGTTATATACACGTGCGTGATTCATTTAAGTGGCAGATAAACCTGACAGTTAACATCTATGTACAGTATCCTCCATCTAACCTTCGTCATTCTCCACACCAGCAGCACTGACGGTGTGCCAAGCTTAAGCATCATTCCCAGAAGTTGACACATCACCAAAAACAGGTTTAAAAAAGAACTAATTTCTTCAACATTCCACAAATTGACAGTAAAAAAAAAGTGTTACCTTTGTTCAGATCACATAGTTGCCACATTGTTGTCATGATTTCTATATTTCCCATTTAGGTATATTTCTTTGCAAAAATGTTGTTTTTATTAGCTGAAAGATGTTTTAGAACAAAACAAATAGAATGTCCCCCCTGCATCAGGTAAATATTCCTGTCCTTAGAGAAAATGATATCAGGACTAATCTGTTATTCACTTCACTGCAATACCTGAAACATAAGCATAATGTTGCACACTTGAGATTCAGCCATACTAGCTGACTGCATATTTGCTCTGTCAATCACAACACTTTCAGACACTGCCGATCCTCTCTAAGCTTTCCCAGTAAGTGGTAGCTATGGCAACAAGTAATTCTATCATATATTTATGCAGCTGCACTAGTCCAGACATTTCATTATCTCCCAGGCTCAACTAACACTAAACATAAGGTGTTACAGACAGCTTTTATTTAAAATTACAAAAAAAAAGACAAGGCAATTGCATTTTCTTTTATTTTGCTTTTTTTTTGTCTGCCCTTAAGCATATATACATGAAAGTATAGTATGCAGCATATGAATAAGTGTATGTGGCCAGTGTGGGTTATAAGCTCAAAAGCCTTAAATATATATTCATCAAGAATTATCCAGGCAGTCTTACAGCAAACTAATCTTTTTTGTTCACAATCTTTCTGAAACTGTACTGTTTTCAACACTTTTCACCATAATTTGGAATATTACAAATACAGGGACCCCCTTCCTGTTGTTACATGTGTGAATAACAGCTGCAAGAACCTTATGATTGGGGTGTCTGTTATATATCTACACAATATATATGCAAACAACACTATGATAATGAAATAATAAAATGACTACGGCTTTAAAAGAGGCAATCATGGGGCATGCTGTGGCACGAACAGGTGCTGCTGGCCTGACTGACTGGGAGAAAATGGATGGTAATTACAGCCCTGCAGGAGAGGTAGATTTTCTTCTGTCCAGCTAAAAATAACACATGCAGACACACAAGCAAAAATGGCAAGGAAAAACTCCCCTTTAACAGGAAGAAACCTTGAGCAGGACCAGGCTCATGTAGGGGGACCCTCCTGCTGATGGCCGGCTGGGTAGAGAGAGATGAGAATGCTTGGCCCTTCAGACTCTGGGGACCACAAGTAAACCAGCATTCTGAGAATGGAATGACATCGCCCCCAACACACACACATTCCCCAGAGACTTCCTCCAGCTCTTTGAGGAGGAACGCTCCCAGGCCAGCCCAAGAGAATAGTCTCTCCAGCATGTCCTGAGACTGCCTCAGGGCCTCAGGGCCTGCTTGGAACATCTCCTTGTGGTGGCTCGGGCATCTGTTTCAGACGCCTCCCCATTGACAGCTCAGTCCCTCTCTAAGGGAGCACCCAGCCACCCTGCGAAGGAAACTTGGTTGGTATAGAGGATGGTATAGAGCTTGTCCAGTTTTCCGCATTGTTTCTCCTGGGGGTTCTACTATCCCTACAGCTGGAACACATCCTCCGGTCCCCCTTTGTAAAAAGAGATACCACTGTTCCCGACTGTCACGCAATGTTGCAGAGGCGTGTCAACCAGGACAGCCCTATCTCCAGAGACTTGAGGTACTCAGGGCGGATCTCATTCACCCCCAATGCCCTGCCACCAAGGAGCTTGCTAAGTAGCTCAGTGACTGAGGCTTAGGTGATGGCAGAGTCCTCCTCAGAGTTTTCAGCCTCTACTTCTTCAGCTCAAAGCTGTAATGGAGGCAGAAAACATGGACCACTCTGACTCAATGTCCCCAGCCTCCCTCAGGATCTGGGTGAAGCTCTTCCGGATGTGGGAGTTTAAGACCTCCATGGCTGAGTGCTCAGCCAGATGTTCCCAACAGACCCTCACAACAAGTTTAGGTCTGCCAGGCGTCTTCCCTGCCAGCGAATCCAACTCACCACCAGGTGGTGATCCATTGACAGCTCAGCCCCTCTCTTTATCCGAGCATCCAAAACATACGGCCAGAGGTTAGATGAGACAACAAAGTTAATAACTGATCTTTGGCCCAGGGTGTCCTGGTGCCATGAGCACTGATAGACACTCTTATGCATGAGCATGGTGATTGTTATGGACAAGCTGTGATGAACACAGAAGTCTGATAACAAAACATCACTCAGTTTCAGGTCAGGGAGGTCGTTCCTCCCAATACACCCCTTCAGGTGTCGCTGTCATTGCCCACATGGGCAAGTCCACCAGTAGAACTATGGGGACCCCAGTCGGAGCACTATCAAGCACCCCTCTACTATTCTGTGTTGCTGTTCAGCCTGTGGACATAAACAACAGCAAGAGACCTGTGCCCGACTCAAGAGTGCAGGGAAATAACCCTCTTTTCACGTTAGTAAATTCCAACACATGGCGGCTGAGCCGGGGAGCTATGAATAAGTCTAGACCAGCCTGCCGCCACTCTCCCTGGGCAACTCGACAGTAGTGGAGATTCCAGCCCCTCTTAAAGAGCTGGGTTCCAGTGCCAATGATGTGTGGGGAGGTGAGCCCAACTATCTCTAGCCGGTACCACTCAACCTCCTGCACAAACTCAGGCTACTTCCCCCAAAGCGAGGTAACATTCCATGTCCCTATAGTCAGAGGTTTAACCTTAGGATTGGGTCGTCGAGGCCTCCTGCCATGACTGCCGCCCAAACCACTTTGCACCTGCCCCTAATGGATGTTCCTGCGGGTGGTGAGCCTACAGGAGGTTGGGCCCACATCACCATTTCAGGCTGTGCCCAGTGGGCATCCAGTGGGCACAGACTCGGCCACCAGGTGCTTGCCTGAGAGCCCCAACCCCAGGGGTGGCTCCAGAGTGGGGCCCTGGTAATGCCAATCTGGAAGACATAAACAACCTCGATTTTGTTATCTCCATGATTGGCTGGTGAACCACCCTTAGTCTGGCCCGTCACCGAGAACCTGTTTGCCATGAAAAGCCCTACCAGGAGCATAACAGCCCTAGACAACCTAGCTCCCAAGATCATTAGGGCACACAAACCCCTCCACGGCAAAGGTGGTGGTTCAAGGAGGGGTCTCTAAATACGTTTTCCAAAATGTTACTTGATTTAATACATCCAAATATTGGTTAATTAGTGACTTTAAATTGGCAGTAGATGTGAATGTGAGTATAGAGTGTTTATCTCTGCCCTTTAACCTTGGTTGCTGTAACCCAAACAAAATTGAAAAGGCCAGTCCATAATGGAAAAAAAGAGTATTTTATTTTCCTTGCTGAACAAAATATCTTACAGTATCTTAGATATACATATATACATATTATCTTGTACTGTGTAACACTGTCAATGAAACCCTGACATCATTTGTAATACTGTGCCAAAAACTTGAACGGACATTTTGAGGAAATATTAATATACTTTCAAACACATTATACAAATCTTATAATAGAAAGCACAGAAAAATAAGAATTTATCAGTGAAAAGTACTCACTCTTAGGACAAAACTCCCTACAAAAACAGCTTCTACCTTTTCTCCCTCATTTTTTGCAATTATGGAATGCAGGTCATAAATATACCTGGACTTCCCGCTCTGGTTCTTTTTTTTGTCACATGGTGCCATTCTTCTTTCCTCTGTGTGTAAATCACCAAAAATGACTTATTCTAGAACAAATAAAAGTAAAAACGGCTGTGCCATAGGAGCTTCTGCTGTCCCTTCTTCTCCTGCAATAAAATTAGCCGGATACTCAAATAACATATACATCAGTCTTCTCCCCAAGAAGCCAATACGTTCTCATTTTGCCTTTGCCCTGGAAAAACACAGAAATCAATAGGTTAATCAATGCAGATGTTGGGTGTCCTCTATTAGTCTGCCCTTCATTTACGGGTGACCCTGATGGTTACTTCAGCTCTGTCTGCATTACATCAATCGCCATATACAATAATCTGAAGAAAATCTTGTACATTCCACTAATTAACATTTATAACATATACATGTACAGTATATGTACATGTATATTTATAGTTCTCTGTGTCTGTTTCTAAAACAAAATAAAAGGGTCTTACCTTCATTTCAACGTCTCCTCTTAACTGAAGGTCAAAGTAACCAAACTCATCCAGCACTTCTTTGGTTGCTGAGGACACGTGAATCTTTAAGGCTGAAAAAACAACAAGAAAAACAGCAGACACTCAGCATTTATACTGGATGGTCAATGACAGAAGAGACTAAATCTTCATTATTTCTGCACAGTATTTGCATTTTCAGTTTTAGCCTGCACAGCAGTTGAGGTTACCCAGGGGTAAGAGGAGCAGCGACACAAATGCTAACACGGTAGGAATTCTTCATTGTATTGTCTGATAACTGCACACCGTGCAGAGATGTGAGATGTGATTTCTGCCTGGGCAGTTTCAGGCTGCACACTTTATTGCTGGCTGGGGCCTTTGGATGCCAGTGCTCTCAATTATTTACCAGTGGAGGAAGTGAGTCAGTCCTTAATCAATACATCTGATGATTCACTCATGGAATATCCAACCACAGTTTCATAACACCAGAGTTCCCATCACTGCTGTTCTCGAGTGTGTACCTGCAGATGGAGGTCACCATCTGCATGTTCAAAGAGCTTAAAGGATTTGAAATATGCAATAAAGAGACAGATTCAAAAATGTGTGTATCTAGCATCTGCTATGTGGCCGGTCTGAATACTTTAGTACAGATTTGGTAATAGTTCAAACAAAAAAAACAACATGTATCAAAAGGGGCGCCTGAGCCAAGATGTGACCCTTCAGCAGGTGGAGGTAAAAATCCTTAAAACAAACTATTCCACAACCAGCGGAAGAGAGATTTATTTGGTCATCACTCAACCAGCATGAGGTGTGACCTTAATGTTGCCTTTATACAACTGTGTTGAGAGTAACTGACTGTGGATGTACCTCAGCTCAGATGATAAATATGGTCGTCAATCACCACCAAGCTGTCAATGTCACTTGAGATGTAATGTATTGAAGAACCTAAGGAAGTTGCCTTAAACTCAATGACCTGAAATACCAGCCTTGAGACTTCAGAGCTAAACTGGGATGACTAGAAAACACAAAGACTTCAGTCATGACGAGCAACTATTTTTGTGTTTTAAAAAAACTGAGTAAAATTGTTAAAATCTTGACAGGTCTATGAAACCATGATTATAACGAGAGCAAACAAAAATAATGAATCCCAGACCCTCCTGATCCTTGACCAAAACTTTTATCACTCTGCAGCTGAATAAAGTCAGCAATCATTCTATTATTTAGCCATATTTATGAGTAAGCTAGGGCACAAAAAGAAGGAAGAAAACCCTTATAAACAATTGCTTTCCTAAAAGAAATCATCTACCAAAGAGAATCCAAACAAGGGATGTGGTCACACTCACCCTCTCCATTAGACTCCATTCGAGATGCTGTGTTGACAGTATCTCCAAACAAACAGTATCTGGGCATTTTCAGTCCAACCACACCAGCACAGACTGGACCTGTAAAACACCGAAGCAGCCAAATTTTAAAAATGGGAACCAAAAACAATCAAATCAGCCGGTCTGGAAAAAAGAAACAAAAAAAACAACCCTCTTTAAAAATAAGATGAAAAAGGTACAAAGGCAGTTAAAAAGTAATCTGCTAGAATCGAATTACTGTACCAAGGCTGAGTGCCAGCCTGCACATGCTGCTGAATTTGTGACGCATGTCAAGTTTGTGAATACAAACAGAGCCAAAGTGAGCAAGCACAGTCTAAACAACTGCATCGGAAGCCTCTTGGTCTCCAAGAGTCTTGGAGATTACAACTAAAATATAGACAAATCAAGACCAAAACATTCAGTGTTTATTCCCTTACCGTTAATGCACACTCATTTTATTACCCAGCAAAGCCACTACAAGCCAATGAAAAACGTGTCCTTCTAAGCACATTCACGGCTGATTCCACTAAATTTAGCCACGTTAATATTCCGTTAGCTTAACGAGTGGTGGTATTCCCTGACAGGACTTTCTATGCCAGCCACAGTTTTTTTGGCTTAAGGAAATTGAAAGAGTTTGACTTCAAAATGTTGGAGTCCATCATTCAATCTTTGCAGGTAGCCAAAAGAAAAGAGAAACAAAGAACTACATACATATACATTGAATTTGTCCTCTGCATTCAACCCACACATGTGACATACAGTACATTAAATACAAGCCAGAAGCAGGGGGGCAGCCATTCTGCAGCCCCCCAGGAAGTAACATTGGGAAATTCTGGCTTGCTCATGGGGACCCTTGAGTGCCAAGGGAGGTGACGCCTTGCCAGCTATCGGCGCACACTCCCTACCAACTTGTTTTGGCGGGGATTCGTTCCCAAGCGAAGTCTCAAACCACTAAACCACTGCCGGCCCACTAAGCCACTGGTGCCTGGATGAACTCGTGAATTATCCACAAAGCAGTGACACTGAAAACCCACTTATTCAATATTGAGAAGTTTGCTTTAAGTGTCCTGGTATACCTGCCAAAACTGCCTGATATGAAAACACAGTGCAGTACACAATAACTTCTTGGGGTTTCTTTTGGGGTGACCCCCATTCTGCATAGCCATAGCCTTGACCAGCGGCACCACAACAAGGGTCTTAGGTGTCTACATCTGCTACAGCTATTAAACAGACCTTTTAAGACCATAGAGAAGCTCCCTGCTTGTGAAATGAAGGGAACTATTAGGGGCTCTCGGTCTGTGAAGATGTGGCAACAAATGGGGCGACACACACAACATCACTACAGCAACAGTTTCTTTGAGTTTGTTTTTAGGTTGTTCCTGATTCCTCAGCTTAACATTTGTCAGGCTGATTTCCGGTCACTCATAAATATTTTTGGCTAAAATTGACATTTCAGATGTAACTAAAAGTGGTTCTTCCACAGAAGGAACTGTTAATCAACTGTTAGCTTGATAGATCATTGGCTCATTTACTGCACAGCCGACTTTATATAAACATAAGAGGGTATAAACCTATTAATACACAAATATCTGTTTTGAAGGAAGCAATATGAAATTAAATTGTGCTGTTTGTTTTTTCCAAGTGACCGTATTTTATGTAGAGATAATGTTAGCTGAATGCTAACAGCAGCTAATGTTTTTCTCTTGGCCCGTGCGTGTGAGGAACAGGCTTTTAGCAGGTTCAGATCAATTAAGAATCTTGAGGAGTCTCACAAAACGTAATTTTACCTTCCAGAGTGCCATTCGGCATAAGTTCTACTTTTTTGTGGCTGCCTATCGTGCTGGGCTGTCTAAGAAAGTAAAGACCGCCCTTCTGAAACTCAACTCTTCTTTCTGTCAGATTGCTCAGATCCATTTTCTGCTGCTCTCAATAGAGCAAAGAGACCGATATAGCTGGTTTAGCCACACTATGCTAGAAAAACTATTATTCTTCACTCCATATTCAAGTTGCTAAACTCGAGAGAGGCCCTTTTGTTCTCATCTTAAAATAGTTGAAGAATCATTCAGAAACAACTAGAAAACTCAAGTTTACTTATTCTAAGTTGAAGAGAAGCGTTCTTTTAACCGTGAAGAGAGGAAGTCATGTTACCCATCCAGTACTTGTTTAACTTGTTTGTTAAACGTCAAAGTGAACTGACATCTTTGTAGGTTTTTAGGATTTTACTGTAGAGGAGAATAAATGTGAAGACAGAAAACGACACTGTACCCTAAATATTCAGATTAAGGTCATACACGTGTGAATACGTGTGTGTGTGTGTGTGTGTGTGTGTGTGTGTATGATGACAACTGGACAATGGATCTAAGTTACACAGCAACATTGCAAAGCCTAAACTGGTCCATAGGTATTATTAGAAGTGAAACATATAATCTAGAATGATAGTGCAGCTGCAGGCAATCTGCCACCATTAGCATCTTAGCTAGCCCATGATTAGTTGCAAAACAACAGGGGCTGTTTGGCTCAATGTGTCATTCTTAGTGTCATTTACACCCAAGCTCATTCCCAAATGCCAGTTTATTTACTTTTTTCTTATTCGAGTGAGTGGACCATTTTGTACAATTAGAATTGGGGGGAGAGTTTAGGGATTAAACACGAGTACATGAGGACACTCCATTCATCCGTCCATCTTTGAATTGGTTCACTTGCTGGTTGAAGAGGGGGGGTTATGGTCTGTGAGAGGCGTTACATAAAATCAAATTAAGAAGAAATAAACATATAAAAGATGGCTAACGTTTCATTTTCAGGTACAATTCATCAAGACTACTGAACATCTAAATCAGACTTGGGTTTCTCACTAACCTGTGTGTATACCTATCCTGAGTCTCAGCTGGTCATTGGGTCTGTGCCGGATCTTGAAAGTTTTGACCTGTTCCAACAATGCCAACGACATCCCAGCAATCTCCCTGGCGTGCAGTTTTCCATTCCGTACTGGCAGCCCCGATACAACCATGTAGGCGTCACCAATGGTCTCGACCTGCCAAGACAACATGATGGGACAACAACTCTTCACCCAGGAGGTAAACTAAGGTAAAGTTTAAGAGAAAAGTCAACATACAGTAAGAAAACAAATTAAGACATGATTGGATTATCATGACTGACCTTGTAAACATCAAAGTTATCAATGATGGCATCGAAACAAGTGTACAGATCGTTGAGCAGCGTAACAACCTGCGGAGAAAAAGCGACTTTATTACATTAAAACCCCCTCAAAAAAGAATTGCTAAAGCTTTTGGGATTTGACAGTCAGGTGGTACACGCACGCTCGTATTTCTGTTTGCCAGCGTTCTTTATATACACTCGTTGATGAAAGAGATAAAGATTTCTGAAATGCTCACATTTAATTTCTTATTATTGCCGCAAAGAGGAATTTCCTTTCACTTAAACACATTAACCGTGATGATGGTAATTCTAAAACCAGCGTAGCTCCAGTCTCCCAACAATATTTATCTGCACTGAGGGATTCATTTCCCCACAAAAGCTTACTGGCAAAACACAGAAGATAAGCCAAATGTGCAAATATGGAGGATAGTCAATCTGTCACCTGTCTGGTTCGCTCCCAAACCTGGACTAAAACATCGGTAAATAACACGCTAACCATCCAACCTCTCTCTGCACTGTGAAAATGGATCGAAAGCGACTTGTAATAGTTGAGTGAGGGGGAGAAACTTCACGCTCTAAAGTGACTCAGCGCTGCGTCAGTGCACTCGTCCATCCAACGGCTCCACTATTTCAGCCCTCGTGTGGGAACACAAACTGGGAGAACTATGAGACACGGGGGAGGCAGAGACCTGAGCACCTTTCGTGTATGAGTAAAAGAGAAACGTCGAGTTCCAGCAACCACCGGCAAAGATCTTTATAATCCTAGAAAAACAACTGTGATGGAATTGACATTGAAACAAAGTTCTGGACCTGTAGAGGTGTACTCTCTGCAGACATGGACGTGAAGCCAACGATATCGCTGAAGTAGATGGTGACGCTGTCGAAGGCTTCCGCCTGCACCGTCTCCCCCCGTTTGAGTTGCTCGGCTACTGAGCTGCACAAAGACAGATAGTTAGCAGTTAGCAGCAGAAGTTAAGAGCAATGACACTTCTGTCTGTGGTTATCTGGACAGGAACATTTGAGACACAGCTGCAACATGAAGAGGAGACGTGTCCTCCCCATGAAGCCGTCCTCGGGCTCAACGTTTAAGTTCATCTACGGAATGTCTGGGAATTTTACTACAAAGGGTTGTTTATCATTTGCTAATTCTGCTCTCGGGTAATTGGTGACCAAAATGATTTTTAAAAAAAGAAGAAAGCATGGGCAGAAATAAGATGGTGTCCTTCCTCTCCGCGATTCCTTTGAAGTAATTGATAGATTCTCTCGTTTGCAGAGACATATCACACTCTGTGGTGCTATCAAAATGCTGAAACAGGCTACGCTATCATGCTGCCGGTCTGCCTGTTTAGCTGGAGGTAATGAGACTGTCTCATTAAACCTGGCGAGTCAGCACGCTGCTCAGTTTCATCAGTGGGATGGCCCTGCAGGGAGTGTGGATCTCTTCATAAAGCGAGCTGTTGGGAGGGATTAATTAATATGGGGATTTCATTTGAGGCAAAAAAGATGCTCTGCGTGTTTGCTAGGCTAATGTGTCTGAACCTTTTCTCCTGGAAGTTACTTACTGTGGAAGAATTTGATAAAGTAAGTTTTCTGCCTTCCTTTTCTCCTCCAGGTAGGCCTGTGTTCTCTCCTCCACCAGGTTCTCCAGGTTATTGGCGTATTGCTCCATCCTGGAGAGCAGGTTATTCAGAATACTGGTGCTGCCCTCCCTGTGGAACCAAAGAACAGTTTTAGAGTCTATGTGTTATTCTATTTTTCTCCTTATACACTGGTACAGTGGCCCAAACTGCAACACACAACATATTATAGGAAAAAAGCACGACAACTCCACAACACAACACACGAGGAAAAAGCTGCAAAGCACACAACACATGAAGAGTGTTGAATATAACGCGGCACATGGAAGTGTTTACAGGGTGATACACACACGTGATACACACACTGCGTTGACTGTGTGTGTGTGTGTGTGTGGGGAGGGGCATCAATCTGAACCCCAAACCTGATCCGAACCACATCACTTCCATGGATGTGCTTATGCAAATGTTTTTAACATGTTTTATACATTTGAAAAGCAAAAAAAGTAATAAACTTCACAAAAATAAATAAATAAATAAAGACTCATTTTATTTAAAGATGTTAAAGATTATACAGAATGCGATACACTGTTTAAACTGATTTAAACACCAGATTTACATTTGTGATTGTGAGATTTGGCATTTGGAAAAATGAAATAATATTAAGTGTTGTCCTTATTGCGATCATAAAAGCCAAATATAACATGTTGGTTATATAGTCTGAAAAATAATGCTGACGAGTTTGTGTGTAAACTCACAATGATTTACATTATTAAGAGACGCCACAAGAAGACAGAATGATTGGCAGAAGTGCTTTAGGCCGCCTTAAATATGGTCCTGCGCTCAATAATAACCAATTTAAAACGCAGCAGCACGGGAAGTGGTGTCAAAACTGATGAATGAATTACTAATTACAATATATAATAACATATTTGTACGTCACTTTCACGTGTGCCCTGTAAATATTGTGGAATTTGGAGCCAGTTTTTCTTAATATATAGTGCTGTGGGATTTGAAGTGCTTTTCTCTTAATGTCTTGCATTGTGGGAGTTGTAGTACCATTTTTGATTAACGTGTGGTGCCCTGGGCCACACTACACATACACAGTGTATACATCTATATAACTAACTGTTATTCACTAATCTGCAATATGGCATTGATAAAAAAACAACCTAAAATTAATTTTGTGTGTGAACATAGCGTACCAAAGCAACGCTAGTAGCATTAGCAGTTACGCCTACAGCAGGTTTTTCTGCCCTTTTTAGAATTAAAGCAACACCGATCATCAATTCTGATGGATTTTCTGCCCAACAGGCATAAAACATATATGTACACATATATGTAAAACATATATGTGTACATATATGTACGCTGGCTGTAGGAATGTAATGCTAGTTGCATTTGTGGTGTAAAAGTGTCAATTTTATGTCTTGAAAAGTTACATTAAATAAAATAAGAGAAGTACTGAAATACTCTGGTCCCTGTTGACAACCTATGGTCTGTAAATGACCCTTTAATGATTAAAACCTGATGAGCTGTGCGTGAGTTTGTGCTAATTGAACAGAATGGAAGTGAATTTTATTGGGTGACCTAGCGGACAGTCAAAATGCCTGATATTTCTGCTTATTGTGCATATAAACTGTCCATTAATCCAAGCAGCTCAGCATATGTGCTCCTGCTCATGATTTGGGCACTTGCATGTTCACTGCACTTCAGAAAATTCTCAGAAATAAAGCAACAGTTGCTAAATCAAGACTAAATCTAAAGTGGTTGCCTAAAACAACACTGGGATAGAGCACTGGATGGGGTGGCTGTGATTTAGGAGGGCTGTCTGAATGTTAAGTGGGGATCGTTGCGCCTTATATAATAATACCTTAGCAGTAATGTTAACTAATCAGTTCAACATTAAAGGAATAAGCAAAGCAACAAACTGTGTTTTAAATGTATTAATCTGTAAAATATAGTGTATTTTTGTATGTGTTTCTGTGCGCTGTGCCCGTCCTCTCCTCTCCTCCCCTCCTCCTCTCCTCTCCTCTCCTCTCCTCTCCTCTCCTCTCTCCTCTCTCCTCTCCTCCTCTCCTCTCTCCTCTCTCCTCTCCTCTCCTCTCCTCCTCTCCTCTCTCTCCTTCCTCCTCTCCTCTCCTCTCCTCTCCTCTCCTCTCCTCTCCTCTCTCTCCTCTCCTACTTCTCCTCTACTCTCTCCTCCTCCTCTCCTCTCCTCTCCTCTCCTCTCCTCTCCTCTCCTCTCCTCTCCTCTCCTCTCCTCTCTCTACCCCCCCCCCCCATCAGCAGGAGGGTCCCCCTACATGAGCCTGGTCCTGCTCGAGGTTTCTTCCTGTTAAAGGGGAGTTTTTCCTGCCACTGTTGCTTGTCTGGGGTTAGGCCCTGGGATTCTGGAAAGCGCCTCAAAACAATTTTGATTGTAAAAGACGCTATATAAATAAAGATCGATTGATTGATTGATTGATTGATTGATTGATTGATTGGTTGATTGTAAAAGACTAAATCAATTATTCAACCCACTGCCAGTGATTAAGGAGCAGGGAATGAGTGCATGAGACCCAAACCACCACTAACTCTTTAACCAATCAGAGGGCCTGATTGGGGGTTTCCCACCAGTTATGTCTCAAGTTGGTGACGAGAATGATAAACTAATCTTTATGCTATACATATGGAGAAAGGATCGTGTCAGAAGTGGGCAGGTCAGCTCAGAGTTCAAGTCAGATAAGCCCTTATTCCACCGTTCAAAAAAACCCCCAAACACATGGCTTTTTAAGTCAGCGGGAATGAGCATAATTTGCTCCTTGCAAAAGACCCGGAATTTTATCCGCTTGGGAATGCTACCAGTGATGAGGGTGGCGTAACTGCCATGAAGCCGCGGCGATGTGCCATCTCAGCTGAAAACGTCTTTTCCAGAATCTGGAAAACCTGATATAAAAATGCAGTTGTAGTAGTTGCATCCCTGCAGCCTTCCATGTTGCTTTCCAATGTTTACGGCTGTGATTTCCAGCACGTTAGAGCTACATTACAAACCTGATTCTATGGAAATGGGATCAACTGTTAACTATTAACTGCTAGTTATGAGTGGGTTTACCCAGGTCACCGGTGGTTTAGCAGTAAAACAGACCCACCGTTGTGCTGTAGAGAAACAGCAGATGTGGTGAGAAAAACTGCATTTTTACTGCAATTGGGATTCTTCTCCGGGATTTTTACACTCACTGGAGATTTCTGCATTCAAATGCCACCTCACACACACATACACAGAGATAGTACATGCATGTCAACACACTGACTCTGAAAGACAGTGAGTCATCCACCGTCCACCGCTGCGGTGGCGAAAAAACATCAATGCCTGGCACCCGGCCATGTTCCTTGTAGGTCACAGATCCTACACACACCCACACGTTGTTTAAGTTCACAGCACAAAACATCAGAGGGAAACATGAAAGATGTTGATTCGGAGTATTGAATGCAGCCATGTAGCTGCTCTCTGAGGCTCCCACCGATGCACAATTTCACCATTTTTGCACCATTGGGTTAAACATAGAGCAAGGATGGAGAGTGAGAAGTGTCTCTGTGCTGGGAAAGATCCTAAAAGGGGGAAAATTGATTTAAAATGAACAGTCAGCTCAATAGAATAGCGTCACTAGCTCATTTTAAAACCTTCTGGAATATTCTGTGTTGCTGTGAAAGTGCCCGGGTCCGTATTATTTCAAATAATAACCCAAAACAAACACAGCCGATGTGAATTTCATGACACATGACTTTTTTTTTTTTCACTGAAAAGAGAGGCGGTTATTTCAATGAAGCAATTTGAAATGTTCCTTAAAAGAAAATCATCACTACGTGTGGACCGAAAACCAAAACAAATTAAGCAAAGTAGCCCCCCCCACCCCCCCTTCAAGCCTGTACAGACAGCCCATCCATCACTGCATCACCAGGATACATTTACTTAATGAGAATAAGTGGCGCTGACACGTGGGCCTCGTCAGCACGATGAGGTGCTTGTTCATGCTTGACGCGCATCCTTGAGCGACGTCTCAGTCGTGGACACAGAGGTCAGAATAACAGCAGACCCCCGTGCACACGTCGCCTCATGGAGTTTCCAGACCAGCACTTATTTTGATATGCCGACATATCGACCAACATCCACATATGGAAGAACGTGGATGTAAGTAAAAAAACACTTTTACCAAATGTAATGTACACATCAAAGTATATGTAAAGTACAGCTACTACTAATAATGATGATTATTATTATCATTGCCATCCCTGGGACATAGAAATAATGCTGGAAACCTGGATATTTAACTGGCTGAAATATGGATACGTCTAACAATTTAAAGCTTTTGTCCCTGCACACGCTCTTCATTTATTTTGCAGATGCTCGAAGTAACGGTTGCTAATGATGAATATAGTGTTCATATAAAGCATGACATTTGTTGCCAAACATTAGCTTTGAAAACTTGTTGATTGATCCTCTGTCTTCAGTGATATCTCCATGAGACTAAGTGGGCACTTGAACAGTGAGACAAGGGGGGTAAACACAGATAGGGTGGTCTGCCCCCTTACCTAACAGAAACCAGGCATGAATATATCTCATATTTGTTTCACATGGGCTTTTATTTTTCATTCATCTTAAGTATTCCGTCTGCCTTTTGAGCATTGGTCTTAAAATAACTCGCCAATGATCTAAAAACTGCCATCAAAATTTGCCACGAGAGTCACAAGTCTGGACACTGAGGACTTGCCCTAGCCTTTAGCTAGCCTTTAGCTAGCCTTTAGCTAGCTTGGCAACGGAGTGAGGGCTGTACCTCTGCAAAGAAAGGGGAGTAATAACAGAGACCAACGATCACACCATCCTAAACAGAGCTGTTGGAGAGGTTAGCATTGTCCACCTAATTAGAATGTAGCAATACAGACATCCATAAATGGGAAATGTGGAAATAGAACAATTAAGAAATGTGTAAATAAATAAATGAATGTACAATTATATGAATAGCCCAAATAAAACTTCTACTGACCAAAATGAATAGGATATCTAAGTTTATATACTGATGTTCATTTATTTAATTTATCTATTTAATTCTGAGTAATCACGACTCACGACAGGAATAAAGAAAAACCACTTTCACAACAACATTAGAACACCGCCATTAAACGCTGCATTCTTTCAGTTCCCAGCAACAACACATGTTTACTGCATGTACATCTATAATGGATCCCCTCTTTCACATAATTCATCACTAAATTCTCCTCTCCTCTCCTCTCCTCTCCTCTCCTCTCCTCTCCTCTCCTCTCCTCTCCTCTCCTCTCTCTCTACCCCCCCCCCCCATCAGCAGGAGGGTCCCCCTACATGAGCCTGGTCCTGCTCAAGGTTTCTTCCTGTTAAAGGGGAGTTTTTCCTGCCACTGTTGCTTGTTGGGAGTCAGGCCCTGGGATTCTGGAGAGCGCCTTGAAACAATTTTGATCGTAAAAGACGATATATATAAAGAAAGATTGATTGATTGATTGATTGATTGATTGATTGGTTGATTGATTGATTGATCGATTCTGTCCCTCCAGCCTCCACTGACGGCTTTTAGTGATGAAGCGTCACCCTGAAGCACCTGTGTGCGTGCTCAAACACGCTGCAAAACTCTAGCAAACTGGGATTATAAATCCTTGTTGCAGTAATGGAAGACGGGCAGATTTTATAACAGCATTTTATAACAGCCTCTCTGCTGCGATGCCAGTCAACACCTGATATCAGCGAGACTCAGACAAAGCATCTGTCAAGCAGTCACAAAACGTTGAAAATGAGCCCATTTCTGGAGCGCTGCCCAATCAGACACGTAATGATTGTAAACTAGGTTAAATCCCACACAATCTGATGGTAGAGAAGAAAGCTTCCTGTGTAACGACCCTTGACCAATGTTAGGAACAGGAAAATAGGACAGAAAGGTTTGTCCTGTTAGTGGACCTCTCATCACTGAGACAGTTTTTATAATCTCATTAAATACTGCTTTAAGATACTCTAGCTGGAATAAATCATCCTTTTTTGACATGTTTCTGAACATATATATCATTCCCTGTCAATGTACATATTTTAATGTACTAGTTCCAACATTAAATTGAAACTATCTCATGCCAAGAGAAGTTTGTAACCCCCACAAATCGGTATATTATGACTGCAAAGTAACATTAAATTGAAATTTTCCAGATGGCTTCATGCTTATTTCCTGCTGAGAAACTGCTGGGATCCTGAATTTCCAGGGTTTCTGGGAATTACTATGCTTCTTGTTACGGATAATGAGGAACACACTTTATTTTCAGATGCACTTTAGTCACATTCTCAGTGTTTGCTACTTCTATCACAAATGTCTGATTGGTTCTCCGTCTCTCTGGTCTTCACGGTTGGACAAGCCACTTTTTTTAATTCCATTTTAGCTGATTCTGATGCACGTTTTGTTGAATGAAGGAACTACAGGTGCAACACAAGGGTTACAGCAGGTAACTACAGACGACCCAAACAATTCTTAATCTGTCTATAACTACATCACACCTGTACGTGTTGTATAGAATTAATGTATAGGAAAAGATCCCAGTTTCCTGCTTCAGCATGAGGCTGAGAATATAAATACGCGTATGAATAATTCAGAGGGTCATGCTAACTTGAAAAACATCCACTCTCGCAGAGACAAGCAGCAGCTGCAGCTTCCTGTCGAACACCTATAATCCCACATTGTCTTGGTGTCTCCCCAAACGTGGTTTCAGTCTAATCCTGTTTGTCTTTTTCAATCTTTTAAATGTATTGATTTGCGCGGTCTTTAAAGGGGCGGCGGGTTCTCGAAACAATGTTCACACATGGAGGCTGACAGGGATGACTGTAATCATTTAGGAAGGAAGCGGCTGCTGTTGAAATGCTGGATATCTGCTTCAACAATGAGAAGTGACACGCAGAAAAGGCTAATTCAATCAAGGGTGCTCCCTTTGATTTGGAATAACAAAACTCTCGTGGTACGTGGTGAGGCTTTGGTTTTGGTATTTGTGTTTCAGACTCCTGAGGTCGTTCCTGTAATATGAACTGACTCTTTACAGAAAAAACGTGCCCAGCGTGGTGGTGTAAAGAAGTAAAGTGCAGGGCTCACTTGTTGAGCTTGGCCACATATATCTTGATGTGGCCAAAATCAGGCCTCTCTGCGGGGTCCTCGGCCCAGCAGCCCTCCATTAGGATGGTCAGCTCTTCTGAGTGGCATCTGTTGTCAGTGGTAGGGCGAAAGTAGGGCTTCTGACCGTTCCTCACCTTCTGTATAATCTCTGTAGTGACGAGAGCAAAGGGGGTCAGAGAAATGGCACCTTTACGCTTATAAAGAACACTAATGACATGGGGAGGAAGCCAAAATGCACAATATGACAAAATGAAGCAAAAGGAGTACGCAACCGGTTTAGACGGGAGTGTAGATGCTAATTATCCAGTTATTTTAAGGGTATTTTGAACAGAGCAGCACCAGATAATCCCTTTCATGGATCCTTGCACCCATCTTCTGCTGTTTATCCACACTTGGGTCACAGGGGAAGTAGCCTACGCAGAGTTACCCAGACTTCCCCTTTCCACAAGTCTTTTCCCTTCCCCACCTCTTCTGAGGTGATCCTGGTGTGCTCTCATGCCAGCTGGGAGACTCAGTCCCTCCAGGATGTCCTGGCTTTTCCCCCAGTGGGACGTATCATCACCATCAAGGCACCCAGGTGCCGTCGTGTTCTGATGCCTGAGCCACCTCATCTGGCTCCTCATTGTGGACCTGCAGCTGGTTGCCATCGGTGAGGGCCAGAATGTAGGTCGCTGTGTTCGTTGTGGTCTGTTGCTCATTACTGAGCTGTGATTGTTCATGTTCAATGGCACCTTTTCTCGCTTCATGCAAACGGACATGAAGTTATTGGACCAGCTTTGATATTATAAAGCATAATACTCAAAAGTTAAGACATCAAATAATACCTCTGCTACCTTTTGTAGCAGTTTGGGCAGTAGCTCGCATTTAGCATGTTCAAATGAGGGAAGTGATTTTTTTTCACTTTTTAGGATGTTTACAACAAAATTTGCCATTTTAGAAATATATTAAATAGCTAATTTAAATAATAAATGCAACACATAAATGTTGAATCTAAACGCTAAACCCATATCTAAAAAATAAACCTACATGTATAGGCTAAATGTAAGTCTAAACTTAAATATTAAATCTAAATATTAAAGCAAAATCTCTTGGGTGAAACTAAATATTCAGCTAATATACAAATTTACACTGCGGGTAACAGGAAGTACCAAAATAAAAGCCCAGGAGCAACAGCATATTAAACCCTAACGGGGGAAATAAAATTATTGGTGTTTATTTTCCCGTTCTTTTCTACACCTCTGCGATTGCCTTTTCCTTTTGCCATCGCAGGCGTATCTTAGTGCTTTGTTCAGAGATCTCCATTGTCGTAGCAACAGTGACACCTTGTCTGACTGGTCACTGTGTGGTCAGTCCACACAGGCACAGCAGAACTGCCCCGTCTCAGTATAATAAAACTCCCCCGATATCTGATCGGTTCAAAGAGGGACACGTCTTTTCAGTCAGACTAGGTTGGCTACCTGGTCCGAGACTTGTGAACACCTGTCGTTAGCCAATGAGCCCGTCATACTCGTGATAGGTCATGGGTCACAGAGCAGGAGAGCGCCAAACCATACATTTGCTGTAACATTGAATATAAAACACCCAATCATTCAGTCATTCCAGTGACAGTTTATGGACTGTTTTTGAATCTCGTGATAGTCGAGGACAAAGTACATCACAGCTCTTGGGCTTTAATGTTGGTACTTTGTGTTACAGGCAGTGTAAATTTTAATATTAACTAAATATTTTGTTTCACCCGAGAGATTTAGATTTATCCTTTAGCTTTAGAATCGATTTTTCATAGTAAGATTTAGCGTTTAAATTCAACATTTGTGCCAACATTTAATATTTACACTACAGCTTGTTAATATATTTCTAAGATTGCAAATTGTATTGCAATTATCCTAAAAAGTGACATTAAAAAATATATATATCACACCACTCTTGGTGGTTTAACAAATGTGATAAAATGTTGCTATTTTTAGCACCAGCTGCTTTCCAAACAGCACCCCATAGCTACCTTAGACACATTAGACAGGCGCTGACACGTCATCAATAATGATGTTGTGTTTCTTTCAGGACAGATTACGTTGTTCACCTGCTATTAACATCTGGCGCGCATGTGCTCTGACATTACGTGCACAGCTGCAGGGTCAAAAGATCTGGCAGACTTTAGAGGTCCACTTTGAAACATCAAAGAAAGGTTAAAGAAGGATGCGACGGAAAACACAGTGCTGAAATGTGGTTTTGTTTGTGGTGAAGTGCAACAAACTCTGCTCATTCCCCCTCTCTCGTGTGTTTATGTCTGCTGCATGCTCGCTAATGTGGAGGACGGCAGCAGTGCTCAGCTGAGCTCTGTAAAAGACACTTGTGTTTACCTTTGGGGCTGAGGTCCATGCCCTCCACGTAGAAAGGTCCATTCCTCAGAGCTATTTCCTGCAGTATGATGCCAAAACTGTACACATCACCCTTCTGGGTTCCTTGAGGAGGGTGGCGGTCGTATATTAGCAGCTCAGGAGCCGTCCAAAGCTTCTCTGAACAAAGAATGATCGATGAGACGAGCTCACAAATGGCCACGGATACAAAAAAACGATGGAGGAAAATGCATACTTGCATAAAGCGCATGCGAGTCGTCGTTTTCGCAGGAAGACCGGAAGCTAGTCAAACCGTAATCAGTGATTTTCAAAACAAATCGACTGTCCACGACGCAGTTGGATGACTTGAGATTCCCATGGCAGCCGATGTAGTTGTTGTGAAGATAGTTCATTCCCTGGTGGAGAGAAGCCCCCCCCCCAATTCAACAGCAAAAAAACACAATACATTTAAAGAGAATTTGTAGGTGGCGGGCTTTGAGAAGTGAGTGCCTGCCGCAGGAAAAGAGGCCATGTTTCAAGGACGGCACAGGCACAGAAGAATCTGTGTGAAATTCTGCTTAATTCCTCTGGTGGGGACAGCAGGGATCCAAAGTGTTGTGCAGAAGCAGCGAGTCGGACACGGTCAGCTGATTCACCAGCGCCTCTTCTATGCTCAGCTGTGCTACATGCACACAGAAACATAGGATGGCGTGCAGGTGGAGCCCGAGGCTGGACCGTCGAGGTCCAAAGCCTCTTATATCAGGCTGGATTAAAACTAATACAAACTGGGAGATTTCAGTAAAGTTTGGGATTACGTCTCCGCCTCACTTTACCCTTTTTAACAGCAATATTTGCTTTAGCTTTATCCGCTACACTGTGGCAGGAATCAATGTTTTTGATCATTTTGCTCGCCTGCTCTCTTTCTTTCGCTCAGTCACTCTTTCACAAAGCCTCAATGTGAAACCATGGCAACAGAGCCACTTACTGCATGTCTATCTAAGGTCCACAAAGCAATGCACGTAATGAGTGACCTTTCTGACAGATTTTAGATTTTTTTTCTTAAATAATGAAACTCCCACACAAACAAGCATTTTTCTTTCTGCTTCACGGTCCAGTTTCCAGCCGGTTCAGCCTGACCAGCACATACCTTCACAATGTCGTTGATCAGCGAGTAACGAAACATCCAGTCCAAGTTAATGCTCTCGTTCTCCAAAATGTCCTGGTTCACACGGAAAAAACAGAATGACCAAGAAGAATCCGTGTAACATTTTCCAGGGAATTATCACTGCCACGGATCTGGGTTTCTAACCGAGAGACCATTTTAAGTGATTAACGACTGTAACTGATGCTATACGAGAAAAGACGAATCGAAATCATCTTTTACAATAAGTTTATTTTAAAACAAGAATGTACGTGACGTTTTTGTTGCGCCTCAGCTTCAGCCCGTCTACATGTTATTAATAACCGTGCTGTTGCCCAGTGACGGGAATCTCCCCCGTCCTTGACGTCCTGCTACACCTCATCAGTAACAGCTATCTGCATCTGACAGAGGTGTGAGTGATGAAGTCCACCACCCAGTTCTCATAAATACAGCAAAGGCTTCTCTTCCATCACTGAGTCTATTTAGAATCAGCACTCCTGAAGACAAAAACTGAAACCTGTTCAATGTGAACTCATGCTGTTCATACTTTTAATCCACTCTAATCTATATAAGGTGATTTCACAGGCTACGTCTTTACTCTCTCGGCTTATGTGGGAAACATTTTATCCACTGATTGAAGTTGTGATGGCATCTTACAGCACCGATCTCAAGAGAGCTGGAATTAATATTTTTCCTGGCAGGTTGACACCAGAATATAATCAATGATTGCTGATCTGCATTTGCACTAAAATAATATCGGCAAGAGAAGAGTCATTAAGAGAGTCGAGGGGCCAGTAGAAACAATTATTTAAACCCGATACAAAAAGTGTAAATGGCTTCTTTGACTTTTTTTTCATTTAGCTTTTTTAGTTATTTTAAAATCTCTTACATTCCTGAAAACACCTCGTAAAGTGAAAGGTGTCATTACCTGCAGGCTGCCTCGGGGACAGTACTCGGTTATGATGCAGATGTTGGGGGCATCGATGCAAGCGCCGATGAACCTGGTGAGATGGTTGAACTGAATGTCTCTCATCTGAAAGGAAGCACACAAACGCACCGCGACTGTGAGTGCAACGTTCGGAACATCAAATTCCCAGACCTCATGGAAAAGGGGGACAGGGCAAAGGAAGTGATGGCTGTTTAATATTCTCCACTTGAGAGGAACGCTGCCGGCAGATGATTAAAATAATCTCTTGTTAATTACCAGTCCGAACCCCTTTATTTCTACATATTGAAATGCACTCATGCTCAGGGCATCATGCTGCATAAATGACCCCTAAGCTATGAATGAGGCTGTGTTCCAGGTGAGGGAAAAAATGAGGCGCTGAGAGGAAGAGAAATATCAGATGGAGGCGGACCAAATGTGTCAAACTGCTCTAAAAACTCTGACTTCAATGAGAGAACTTGTGCTTTTAAACACAAAATTACTTGAGAAATAAATACAAGTCTGAAGGTCATTCTTGCAGAGTCATTTCATGACAAATCTGGGCTTTATTGGCTAACCTAAATGTATATATTGATAGCCTCTCTTGTGCCGTAGAGGGAAAAAAATCCTTCACCGTTGCTGTGACACTTGAACGAGGGAGAGAGTTGCTTCTGTTTCACAGCTCCGGGGATGTTAGCCTACCCTTTGGCCTATATAATTCCCCCGCTGCACTCTGGGGAGGAGGAGAAGCACCAGCAGTGAGGAGGGGAAGGAGGACAAGTGGTTAAGTTTCCACTGGCAATTTCAACTCTTCCCCCATCTGGTTGGCTCTTTCACAAGCTGAGGTTTGACAACCGATCAGGCCCCCGGGGGCGTCTGACGGGCTGCCAGCTCAGACAGCAGCCTTTCTCCCATGTGTGCCCGTTGCTGGACCAGGAGGTCACACAGGCGGTTTGAAAGCCAGATCTTATCTCCTTATGCAAATGCATGTGAAAAACAGAGCAAATGAGTGAGAGCAACGAGAAACTTGGTAACTCAGAAAAGGCCTTTCCAAAGAGTAAAAATAGAGTAAAAACGGATTCACTTCTGACCTTCCTGCTGCAGGATAAGGAATGTTTCCAAGTTCTTCTGGTCAGCATCTGCATTTGTAAACCATCTGGCGTTCTTAAACATAGCAGGAAAGTCCTTTCCCTGCCTCAGTGTCCCAAACACAAAACGAAATAATGGCTTTATTTCAGGGAATGACTGAACTGTTGGCTGAGGACCATTTGTTGACAATGAGTTTATGTTCTACAATTTGGTTGGAAGTCGGAGGAAATCTAAACACGGCAGCTCCATTTACATTCAGCTTACTGCCAAATCCACAAAAGTGGTGCCTGGAGCCAGGAACTCGTCTTCAGACGTCAAGACAATAAAAAAGGATGGTTGTGCTGAACTCTCAGCAAACGGCTTCTCCAGACGACCTCGTGGCCAAACCCAGGATTTTTGCAAGCATAAAAGTGGCCGAAGTCTAAAAACTCAAAATACAAACCAGTTGTGATGGAACACTTCAGATAATGAACCAGAAATGGAGATGGAAGCTTCTTGACTCAAGTGTTTTGACAAGAATGTTTACGTGAGGATGTCATGAAACAGGAAAAAAGGAGCAACTGATGCAAGAGACGGAGGAAAAGGGAGCAGATAGAGAAAGAATGTTGTTAGTTGGGGAATCAGAAGGGCTCCGTCCCATTTGATGGAGTGGATGCTGCTCTTTCTAAGCAATGGTTGCTCCATCCATCCATCCATCCATCCATCCACCCATCCATCCATCCATCCATCCATCCATCCATCCATCCATCCATCCATCCATCCTCCATCCATCCATCCATCCATCCACCCACCCACCCATCCATCCATCCATCCACCCATCCATCCATCCATCCATCCATCCATCCAATTCAGGATCGCGCAGGTGAGTCAAAAGGTGAGAGGAAGAGGTGACTGGCCACCAGAAACACCCTCACACACACACACACACACACACACACACACACACACACACCACACACACACACACGTACGCGCACACACACACACACTCTTTGTCTCTTTCTCTCTGAGACATTTGGTGGTATTTTGATCATCCAATCAACCATTTTGGAAATCCAGAATGGAAAAGTAAGTAAATGTTGTCTACACGCGAACTGCTTTTCACTATTTCGTAATTACTTTCACGTAAATCAGACTTTTCCAGTTAGTAACACAATTCTAAGCAAGGAATATAGAAAAGTGTGACTGGAACACATAATCATAAATAAACAGAATATGTTAGAGAGAATATGGGATGTAAAGGTTCTATTTCTGTTTAATGTAGGGACGGCTTCACTCTCAGGAGCGACCACATCAATACATCCTGAGAGAGCATGTTATCTGAAGCCACCTTTTATTTTCATCCTCCTGGCACAGAGCAGAAGCGTGGTCATCCTATCCTATAACAGGGTTCATTCTTGCATATTCAGTTTAAAGGAAATCATTTGGGACTCCACATCCAATCAGAAATGTAATCCAAACTCCCATCATGAAATATTAAAGCAAGAACAATCTGCCCATCAAGTAAATGAACTCTGCAATTAAAAGACGCAACATTCACAGGATTGAATAGCCGATTCATTTTTTTGTAGCTAACATAATCGTTAAGTGTTTTTAGGCTTATAAAACATCGTTTTGAAGGTAATGCTGTTTTTGTGTTTACATCAAGGACAATTGTCACATTTCTTGCATTAATAATATGAATATACAGCAGCAGAAATTGCAGGGTGATAACCAAAATGACAGAACTTACATGTTTGAGGTCCAGTAGAACCTGTCTGGTCAGCTCTATCCGTTTCTTGTTGACATGTTTGATGGCCACCAAGTTGCCCTGCGTGTATCAACAGACACAGTCGTAAATCCTCCCTGATGTAGAGTTGACTTACAAAGGAGGAAGCAGGAATAAACAACAGCAACACAGTGCAACAACCATAATTGCTACAGAAGGGTTGTGAGGATGACAGGAGATCAAGCAGCCAGAGGAATATGTGCGAGGTTTCTGGCTGCAGAAAGCAGCATCACGAGAAGCAGATGCGGCTTTTTTCTGCCACTTTCGCCTTTTGTGGGTTCCTGTGGCTGAAGGAATTCGTGCATCTATAATCAGGTGTGAGATTTAATTAGTTTTGGAGCTGCATCAATAACTGTATCAGTACCAATGAGCCTATGATGGCAGCCAGTTGCATTTAAAAACAGATTTGTGAGAACAAAAACAGACAGATTTCCTTGTTTGCAGGTCTGTCCAGAGGAATCAGACAAATGACAAGAAAAGAAAGAAAAGGGAAGAAAAAGAAGTGGATGCATTACGCAGCTCTGAAAACCAACTACCTAAACTCACCCACACACTCTTTCTCAATCTCTCCGTGTCTCACGGCTTTCTCTGCAAGTGTGCACATGCGTGGGTGGCAAAGGAGTGCGCAGGAGTTGAAAATGTCAGAACTCACTGAGCCTTACCTTAAAATAGCCCGTTTTTGCAAATAGCTGATATTTTCCATGGGCCGTTATCAAGGAGCCGTAGCTCGAGCCTCTCTGGGAAGGTTCGACAGTGGTGAGACAAGAAAAAAAAAAAACAAAGGTTGTGGAAATTAGTGCAAAGAAAGCCTTTTTCAGTTTTGATAACACCTTCACAAGTCCTCGGACGTGTGTTTCACACCGAAAGTGGGTAAAACTCACGCCAGAGCAAGAACAGTCTGTGTAGAATGCAAACACTGGCAAACACAGATGGCACATTGGAAAATACATCAGCATGGAAAATTGCTGCGTTTTCCACACACGGTATCCTGGCGAGTAGCCCGAGAGCGTGCACGTGTAGTCCGCAACCAGCACAACTTGCTACTGAGCTATATCTTTAAGCGCTAGGAGCAAATGCCTGATTATTTGAACAACAATTCAATGTGGGTCTGACGCTGCAAACGGGGCCACCCTCAATAAACCGCTGCAGATTCTCTGGGAATGTGTAAACTAGAAAAGGCCGTTGCAACGGCATCGTTCCTTTACATACACACAGAACATAGTGCGCCAGTATTCTCAAGCGCTGAGCTCCAAACATGCCAAATCAGCAGTTTCCTCTCCCGATGGCTCCGGCGTCACAGGGATCAGCCGTATATGAAGGAAATCCATCCAATAGTGTTGAGTCTTTTCTAGCTGGCAGATACATGCGCGTTACCTGCCAGAAGAATAACTTAAACTTGCTAGTGGCAGTTTGGAGACGTGCAGGACCAGAGACACGGGGAAAGGCCCGGATCCTGAAGCCGCCAGCTCTAATGTGAGATCAGTGTCAAACTCTCACATTTCACCGAGGACTTTGATTGTGTCTCAACACCTGCGTGCCGCTGTCGATGTTTTGTCTGAGGGTAAAGGTTCGAGCTGCGAGCGTACCTGCGAGAGGGTGAGCCGACTGCCGGCCCGTTTGTGGTATTTATTAGGGCTCTCGAACTGAAGGTCCTCCCACCGAATTCTCCACAACATTCCAGCCAGCTCTTTCTCCAGCTTCAGTTTCCTTTAAAAGCAGGAAAACACGAGGTGGTGAAATCAAAAACAGGAATATTCGTGCGGAGTGTGTTGAATATTTACAGTAATATGGTGAAATTATGGGGTTGTGTGTCAAATCTCGGAGAGCCAATTGAGAAGACGTGGGCAAATTAAAATGTTAAAAGTGAACAGAGCGCCTCAATGAAACTACAGGAAGTAACCGATCAGTTGAAAACAGCTATTGGAATTAGCATGCTAATCCATTACGAAGGGGTTTCGAAACATGTTTATTGGTGGTAAATGACCGAGTGTGTGTTCTTCCATTCACACAGAGGTTACAGACCACATCGTGATGCCCTTATATGTCACCTTTGCAAACACCATGTTTAACAATAAAGAACAACATTACGACGGCCCTGTTGACGTTTAAAGTTGTTCAACCTTCAGCTCCATAGTAATGTTTGTTTTGGTGTTTTGGTCCTAAATGCATAGATGTCGGGTCTGTTGTAGTTTTGTTTTTTGGGGTCTGACTGACACATGTTGAGCACAGACACAAGAGGAATTCCAAAGAATCAACACATCTGGAGCAAATCTCTGTTGAGTTGCCTTTTCCTGATGTCTTTCTTCTTGAACTGTACAAAATCCCTTCAAAACTAAAACAATTAGTGCCGAGTTAAGAAAACCAGAGTTTTGTCTTGGTGGTGGTGCCTGAACAGAAAAGGAAATTCATTAATCAGTTTGAAACAGTCAGAAATGAAAAACAAGCGGAGGGCTCGCACATTCCAGCCCTGCAGAAGAGGTGTAAAGCACTTCCAGATGGCTGCAGGAAATTGTTGCAGCGTGTGCAGCCTCAGCTGCCCTCAAACGTTGCACCTCTTTTCCAAACCCTGAAAGTCAGACGCTCTCAAAACACCGAGGGGTTTTCTGATGCTTATTTGTGTCAACGAATACTACAGACCCTCTGTGTATGATCATTTTGAGGACAGGAAACACCGTTAAACCACTGCAGCCTGCAGCCCAATCCACTGTTAAGGTATTCAGCGGCGCCTTGGCGTTACAGGGGTAAAGTGTGGGGCTCCACATTGGGCCTATTGTTTTATAAGTGCCATATGTGAACCCCCCCCCTGCTGGGCCAACCATCCATTTAAATAACAGAACCAGTGCTGCTCTGTTTAATGTCCTCAGGGTCCAGGCCCAACTGTGCACGCCAACCTCCAAAACATAGACTAAAGCAACGCTTCGTCAATAAAGTCCAGTTTCAAGGAAACTGCCCACACTCATGAAACGGCCAGGAATCAAAATGAGATACAAACATATTAGGCACCACACAGCAACACGAACACACAAAGACAGACTTTAATTCTTTACATTTTATTAAATTCTACATTTTACAATACTTATGAAACTTCCAAGAGAAAGAACGTCTCCTACCACCTTGCCACGATCCTCTATAGAATATAAATTTACAATATTGATTTAATTCATTACAAAATTCCCACTATAACACTAGTTACAAATTTAATTTATCAGAGTACAGAATCTTACATATATATGATATAAATGATAATACCTATTCATATATTTTCCCTATTTAAAAAAATAAATATCAATATATAAGTCTTATAAATTGCAACCCTCATTAGATAAAGTGGCCCCGAGTGAGAAGCGTTCGGTTATCTGAGCTGAGAATAATACTAAGGAACAGTGACTAAACTCAAGAGTGTTGGTGTTTTAGTGGTGTTTTCGCAGATCAAGTAGGAGGCCTGGCAGCAGCTCGCTGGTCGCGCCGCTCTTCGGTGTAGCTCCGCTGGTGTCTGAGAACACAGAGCGGCACGGGTTAGCTTTGCTATCGCACACAGCTAACAGACCCACAGCTGATGCGATTGTGAACATGTGGGATCACTTTTAAACACTCGTGACACTAAGTTGCTGGTGCGTAAACTATGGAGTGTGGAAGGCTGAGCTCATAATTATGGGAATATAGTTCCTTAAAAGTGACATTTGCATGAAAATTGTGTTTTCAAAAATACTATTTAAATATTGTCAGAGCATAGCTATCTGATGGTTAAAGAACAATGGGATGAGAAGCAAGAGAACTTACTGGCCAAGAGTCCAGGAGAGTTTTCTAATTAGCGAATCCATTGTGTGCTATTTGAACTCCAAGCTGAGAAAAGCAAGAAAGAGGAAAAGATCAATGTTTGGAGAATCAACTGCACACTCTGCATCCAATTAGCTGCTACTTTATTTAATATCAAACATACTAACTCAGATTCAGGTTCTGTGGATTTACCTCAAGTGGATGGCTGCTCCTCCATCTTTCTTCCACTGTTCTTCTGATTAAAATCCACTCTGATAGGCTGGTGATTAACACTCGTTTGTGTTAGTCAGAAAAGTGATCAGATTACCGCCACAATATGTTAGCCGTTAAATAAATCAGCTCCTCTTTGGAAAAATGTTCGGGTCGCAATTAACCGCCTCTACAGGCAGCTATCAGACGGAATTAGCAGGACGGGTAAAGACTAGAAATATAGATCTTCTTGTGTAACGTGCTGTTTTTGACCAAGACCTTATGCAGAAAGCACTAGTTCTTCCAGTAGCTTGATAATTGAGGACATGCATGAAAAACCTCTCAGTTAATTAAGGGAGACTCAACAGAAATTGCAGAAGTGTGCAGCGTGTAGCGTGTGCCGCTTGGGACGAGTCATTTCAATTTGTTTTAAAGGCTAAATGAGAAGCAGCTAGTTAGAACCACTATAAACACAGAAGCGTCTTTCTCCCAAAGAAACACAACTGTGGCAGCAATAAAAATGGGCAACAACCATCCCAGTTGCATCATGATTCCATAACAGTCCTATTAACTATGAACATAAGAAGCTTTTAGAAGCTGAAGCTGTGCAATTACTGCATTTAACTAGCTGCAGAATACCAAGATCTTTTTTGTATGGTTAAAAAAATAGCATCACCATAGGAACAGTTTCATTAATTCTAATGGTTTTTTGTTTGTGTAAATATTACTAATATTACTAAAATAAAAATAATAAAGTAAAAATATTACTAATAGGCAAGTATATTGAAGACCAAGACACTTGGGTGAAACATATTTATCTTTTTAAAAACAGAAAAATCTTCAGTTTTTCAAGATATCGGAGAGCTTGTTGCCATTTTTAATGTATAAATTTAAAACTTTTCAAGCAAACATTTTAAGAAATACTTAAAACAGAATTTCAAACACGATAGAGTACCTGCCATTTTCAGCCCAGTAAAACCCAAGAAACAGTCCCCAATCTGTGTGTTTCTAACAGTAACAGAATGTAAATGATTTTGAAATGTGGCATTCAGCTCTAATTCCGCACCAAGAAAACAAACCCAAATGAACTGGCTAATGGTCATTAACTAGAACAGGACAGGACCGTTTGGGCCCAGTATATGAGCTCATTCTGCACATTCCTGCTGCTTTAACATCACCCGCTGAGCCGTTGCCTTGGCAACATTTGTGTAAATACAACATTGGCACATTGGTCTGAGCAATCAATCCTGTTTCAAATGTATAATAACAATAATAATAGTGACAACAACAACAATAATATTGATAATGATAATAATGATGATAATGATAATAATGATAATAATGATAATAATGATAATACTACTACTACTACTACTACTACTACTACTACTACTACTACTACTACTACTACTACTACTAATAATAATAATAATAATAATAATAATAATAATAATAATAATAATAATAATAATAATAATCTTGGATCTGACCTCTCAGTAGACAAGCATCAGCAGGGTGCAAAACTCACCTGTAAATGAGGAAACTGGAGATACCAAAAATGATGAGCGCTAAACCAGATCCCACTGCCACAATACCGAGAACTGGCAGATGACCTGGAAACAGGAGAAGGATTCACTCAGTCGTCTGTCATGTGTGTCACAGATGTCGACAGCCACATCTTTGAAAAAAGAGCGAGCACAACGGTGTGACCTCCTGGAGCAGACAGTAGCACGCGCTACCTTAGCATCAGTCACAGATATGCCCAACCTCATCAGTACAGAAATAGACCTGATCTCTAACAAGCAAATGGGGAGGTTTGTTCAGAAATCCACTGGTTGATAAGTAAAAATAACCCTTTACTAGTTTGCGTTCATTCCAGGTGAGGCATGAAGAGACTGACATGAGCGGGAGCAGCTGGACAAGTTGAACCAAGCGTTTCAGCAGAATCCGGCTGCAGAGGTGCCCTGAGACCATCGTGCAGATCCTTACGTGCTTAAAACACGTAGCCTCCTGAATACACGCCGTTTTTGCTAATGAACACAGAATCATCCAAAATGAAACAGAGCTTTTGTTATTTCACAGTTAAACACGAGGGATAATGAATATATTCTCCTGAAGGTTGTACTTCATAATTGCACTGGAAAACACGGAAAGCTGTGCTGAGTCTGGTACATTTGTTCACACGTGCGCACAAGCATGGTTACATAGGATTTGACGGATGTGACGGTTCTAATTAGTCCTCTTTAGTGAGGGGGAGCAGATTTGAGTTTGTGGAAGTGGACCTTTTCTCCAGGGAAGGGAGGGCACAGAGAAAGACAATGGAAATCTGATGGAAACATGTTAGAGAGTCTAGAACAGGTACTTGGTCACCCCAATAGGTGCCTGGTGACCCCAATAGGTGCCTGGTCACCCCAATAGGTGCCTGGTCACCCCAACAGGTACCTGGTCACCCCAATAGGTGCCTGGTGACCCCAATAGGTGCCTGGTCACCCCAACAGGTACCTGGTCACCCCAATAGGTGCCTGGTGACCCCAATAGGTGCCTGGTCACCCCAATAGGTGCCTGGTCACCCCCAGGTTTGAGCCATGTTTTCAGGATGCTGCAGGATGCTCTCTCGTGGTCATGTTGATTTCAAGAGGCAGACGATGATGCCGTATGCTAGCGTGGCTCTCTTGACCACATGCTTCGCCTAGTTGAACTCTGATTAAAGCGCATACGTGCCGGAGCCCATCTATTTCCCCCGGCACTGCGTGTATTAGACAGATAAGGAAAGCACTGATATCAGCCGGACTAATGTGTTTACACGCAATTCGGTTGTCGAGTTACGGTCGGATTGAGGGAATAAATTGGGTTTTGGAGCGTCATGCCAGTGCAGCCTGTAGTTAATGAATGTTGGAGAAGGATAAGTCACACAGCGCTGAGAAATTGTGTCTTAGAATGTCAAGTTGCTGGACTCTGATGGAGCAGTGTGGAGACAAAACGTGTTCAACAACAGTGGCACACTGTTATATCAGCCTCTCCTCTCTCTGACCTGGGGCAGGAGGAGGCAACAGCTCAGCACCTACAGTCACATTTCCAGTCCACCACACAGGTAAAATGGACACATTTACCAAAACCAGATGACATGGAGACCCTGGACACCTGAGAGAAATGCATTGGTGAATTCTATGAAAGTTGACAATACTGTCCTTAATCCTGCTTCCTTCTTCCAGGAGCACAATTTGTTTGCAATTTTCTCTCTTGGAGCAGATTTGTAATAAATTCCTCTGCACCATTGAGTGGATGGAGCGGCGTGTCGCAACCCAGAGAGCAAAACTCCAGCTGGCTTTGCTGTGGCGAAACACTGAGTGAAACACTTTATGAGGACCACACACAGAAGCGGGAAGATGGTTAAAGACAAAGCTAACATCAGGCCAGACACGGCCCTGCAATTTGTAAAAAAGTTGCCATGGATGATGTGTAGCAAAATTAGAAAGATGAAGCTATTTGATGGGATATGCTAACAGTGAAAAAGAGGGCAGCAAACATAAAGTCACCGTGGGCTCTTGCACGACTCTCCAAAGCAACATGGAAACACTCCTGGTTGTATTTTCAGAGCATGGATCTACAGAGGGCCCCATGACAGACAGTAATGGCCAAGAAACCTTTTTTCCAGACTATCCTAAATGAGTAGATGTTCGAAGGAGGGATGTTTGTTTCATAAAAGGTTTCATTGTCAGACTTGCATATTTGGTGCTCTAAACACGTAAAAAAAAATAAATCAGAGGGGAAAATGGGCAGCACAGCCATGCACATGATTAACGTGACAACCAGGAGAGGTAAGAAATGTTTCGTTGTGATGGATGAGAGTCTTCCTCCCATCTCAACAGGACGAAGGCCTGATTGGAGGAATCATTTCAAGATAAGGAGATCCTGGATAACGTTGACCGCAGCACTACCTCTGATAATGCATCGCTTACGCACGTGAGTTTCTGTTTGTTTTTGGCAATGAATAAAGACACCGGCGTGCTAATCGGGTCTCTTGTGATGGAGCACAAGAAGAGGAAGAGGTATACTCATGCCAACATGTGCAAAACCGAGTTAAAGAAAATGGTTGATCGGAGGTTCTATTTTACAAACGTCCCAGCACTGAGACTGCAGACGACAGCCAACTCAAGTCGTGTGACAATGAAATGCTAAGCTACTGTGAAAACCACTCATCTGTTTTCTTTTCTAGCCAAAAACTGATGAAAAACAACCATCACCCCCCTGCAACACCTCAACAAGGTGCAGCCTCCATAAAGAGGCATTCCAGGTGCTAATGGTGATGCAACCAGACATCAGGCTCAGTGAAAGAGCGACGCAGTTTCATTGAAAAAAAAAGGCTTCCAGCCTGTTGCTCACTTACTGCAGGCGTCGATAACGCTGTTTCAGAAGCATATGTTATAAGTGTGAATCGCACATTCAGGCTGCCAAATGTGGAACGGCAGAAAGTGAATCTCGAAGATGATCTGCGCTCCCAGTTTGCGCTCTGTTTTTTTTTTAAATCCCTTGAATGTTGCATCTGCAGCCAAAATCCTGAATGAAATCGCATCTCACTGCAGGGTTGAGCTAATGGAGTGGTCAGTGTCATGTGTTCGATGTTAGGATGGAGGAATTAAAGTGGTCATACCGTCGTTGCACGAGGGGTCGTCTGAGGAAAACACACAGGGAGGGTTGTCCAGCGGGGGGCCACCACAGGGCCAGTGGATCTTCTCTGTCTGAGACCAAATTATGTCTTTGGTTGTTCCATTGTAGTACGAAACGATCTATCAAACACACATCAGAGGAAACCAAATGAACCAGGGATTTGTGTGAATCTTAAAGTTGGTTTTCTAATATCAAATAATACACTCTGGCATGACAAAAGAAAGTGTGTGTGTGTGGGGAGGGGGGGGAGGGGGGGTCAGGACAGGACAGCAAAGTTTTTGTGACAGTCATGTGATCAACATCTGCTGTCCTGCTGTGAAACATGATCACTGGTGTCTTCCAAACCAGCTGCCCCGTCCTTCCTGCTGTAATGGTGATGGTGAAGGTCAGCACCCCCAATGAGGGCAGGGTAAATAATGCAGAACGTGCTGTGGGGGTGGGGGGGTTGTAAAGCAGCTAAAGGGCAAAATCATAACCTAATAAGGAATGTTTGGATTTTTGCCTAGTATTATAAATAACTATGAAAGGGACTGTTGTTGCAAAACTGTCTAAAATATAGAATTTATATAGTATTTACATTTAGCTGAATGAAACATTACTTCTGTAAAAGTGGAAAATAAGATTGACTGAAGGTTTCATTGTCTGTGGATTTATTAATAGTTCTAAATTGCTTCAACTATCTCACTTTATTGTCAGTCAGCAGAGGAGAGGGATGAAAACTCTAAAAGGGGATTGTTCTTAGAGAAACCCGGGCTGTTCAGACATATCACAATTATTCATTTGTAATTTAAAGGGAACCTGTACAACTCTTTTGGGATGGCATCAATAGGGCTAATTTAACTTCCCCCCATCCATTTTTTTAAATGAATTGTGGGTTAATATCACAAATCATTAATGAAAGTCACTGCATCACATTAAACTAGAATAAAAAGAAGTCACTGAATTTAAGTCAAACTTGTGTATTTTATAGAGTCTTTACTGAGTCCGATACAGTGAAAAGTATGAACGGTTCCAGAACTCGATCGTTGGTCACTGGCATGGAGCTGATCGGTCTGCTGCGCTGCTGAGGTGTTACTGAGGCCCAGGATGGGCCGATAGAGGCCTTCAGGACGTCTGCATTGTTGGGTCTGGTGTCTCACATCTTTCTCTTGACACAGAGCTTCTCTATTAGGTTTTAGGTCAGGTGCTGGCCGCTCAAGCACAGGGACACCGTGGACCCTCACACAGCCCCTTTGGGCAGTGGGGAAAATGAAATCAGCATTCCCATGAAGCTGGTCAGAAGGAAGCACGAAGGAAGCACTATAAACTCTCATGGGAGACAGCTGCGCTGACCTTTGACCTGGTAGAACCCAGTGCACCAACAGCAGCAGATGACGGCTCCCCAAACATCACCGACTGTGGAAAGTTTACAAAGGACTGGACTCTGTGCGTCTCTACTCCTCTTCCTCCTGACTACAGAACCTTGATTTTCGAATGCAACGCAACGTTCACTTCCACTGAGCACCAGTGCCGTCCTTTATGTCCTCCACCCAGGTGAAACACCTGTGGCGTCTCTGGTTCCAGAGTGTCCTAACACACAAAGGATGGGCCAGTTGGAGCTCAGGGCCTGGACACATCTGTGCTGAGTGGCTCTTGAAGCGCTGGCTGCAGCTGGAGTCCACTGCGAGTGAATCTGGCCATTATTCCTCCGAGGCCTTTGTTTCACGATCCTCTCAAGGTTGCTGGTGCACCTTTTCTCACCACATTTGCTCTTGTGCTTGGATGCTGCCCTTTGAGATCAGCCAGCCTCTTTAGCAATGGCCTTTTGTGTCTTCCCCTCCTTGAGCAGGTGATCGTCCTCTGGACAACTGTCCAGTCAGCAGCCTTCAGCATGATTGTGTAGCCTGCTGAACACCACCCAGAGACCAGTGAAAGGCTCAGCAAACCTTTGCAGGTGTGACACAAGAAGTCTCCACAATTCAGGGTTTCAGCAGCTCTAAGCCAACATCATCCTCCAAATATTCATCAAAATCCAAGGAAATCAACACTTTAAATATATTAGTCGGGATGGAATGAATCTGTATGATATGAGTTTCAATTTATGAATGGAAAAACTGATGGTGAATTACTGAACAATCCTACTACCACAATAATGAGCTCAGCTGGTAAATGAGCAGAAACAAACTGCCTTCTTGTATCCAGCAGACAGCCTGAAACCTGCCGGCTCCTCGGGTCGCTCGGCCACCAGAGGTGGCCAGTTAAGATTGGGGGAGAAATGAGGGCGAGAAATCACACTGACAGCCTCAGAGGACCACTATAAAATTCTTACTGAAGTCAAATCAGGCTAGCCTACTTCTTACACACTCAGAGGGGAGAAAACACACAGGAGCCATTCACAGTGGTGTTTGGCAACCGCAGCGTACACAAATATTTTCATCAGGCTGAATGGGAAATTAGAGGTTTTATGCATCTTATATGAGAGTAATCAGAACAGTGGAATAACTCCCAGACTGCTACGGTTATGCACGAGTTACGCTCAGGTTAGTGACTGGCGTATGTGCACTATGCTGGGTCACAACTGTGTATTTCTGGACATGTGTATTGCGTTATCCCACTGCTGTTCTGAATTCATTTTTTTTCCTGAATTGTAATTCCGAATCATCAAAAATTATGCAAAGTACAGTAAAGTCAAATAAAAACTCAACTGTTTTGAAATCGGTGTTGTCCTTTTACACTGACAGTGGATTATGTGAAACTATTTCTAGGGAAATTTTACATAAGGAACTGATTTTGGAGCGTAGCAACACCCCCCCCCCCCCCCAGATCAGATTGCTGTTTGCTGGCAGATTCTTCACAGGAACTCAGATCTTGTCAAAGACATAACCCCCCCGGCTCATCAACATGTCTGCATTTCACTGATGAATATTCCAATATCTAATCGTACTCCAATAAATATTTTCAACTTTAGAACAGCTGGACAGAGCAGAGGGCATCGTGAGGACTAATCATTGAGTAATCCAGGTGATTACATGGGATGACATTGTTGCCTTTAAAATATTACTGCCAGCAAGCTTTGCCACAGGTTGTACAGGGGTCGTGTCAACCTACCCCCCCCTTCCCACAGGAATCCTTGAGTGACACCATCAAATGCCATCTCAAAGCCCACAAAGCACATGTAGCCTGGTTGGCTGAACCCTAATCCCACTGAGGGCACTCCCAGTGCCCCACCACAGATGCTTTTACCCACATCGGCAACATTAGAGATCAGAGAGCCCACCTCTCAGTGCCCCAGAGGCAGTTTCCTAGGAGGCACCAGATTAAGCGTGACTCAAGTGAACCCCCTGAGAAAGGGTCTACGTTTCTGGAGCTCGGGCTGCAGGTGAGGTACAATGATAGGTGTCTTTCTTAAGCCTCTTTCACACTGCATGAAAACCAAGGACATTAGCAGTTGAGTTAGCCCGCTAGGTCATCCTGCTAAATAACCAAATGACAATGATGTGCCTGCCTGTTGCGTTCTGATCCCCAATCAGAGCAACATTTCGGTCCACTCCCGTAACATCAGATCAGTTCGGTTTCTGGGACATCAACCAATCTCTGAAGGGTGGAAATTTTACCTTTTTTTCCATTAAACAAATCAAATGTGTAGCAACACGGTCTTTGATGGAAGCACATTCGTACTTTACGTCATACTTGGGAAATCCCACCGATCTGGGAATGTTTATGTAGCGACAGCCTTCTTATCGATCATGGCAGCACACTGTCAAGATCAGACCCGCGAGGTGCTCAGCTTTGGCTGAGAAGAAACGATTCGGCTTCAGATTTCGGGCACTGTGCAGGACACAGTTATTTATGGCATTAGTGCCAGCCTGGGACACACTGAGTGGCCTTATTATGAACTTAGCTAATTAATATACGGCCACTCAGCACTGACAACCCCCCTGAGCCTCTCTAGCTTCAGGTTGAGTTTATTTAGACTTTTTGAAACTTAAGAGCTGATAGGATGAACACAGAGATGATATCCCAGCAGGAATTAAAAGGGGCAATAAGGGAAACATTTAATGTTCTCTGCCTCCATTGTTGAGGCAACAGACTGGAGCTGTGGCCATAAGGTGGCTGGAGCCTGAACACCTGGGTGGACACCAGCAGGCAGGGAACGAATCAAGCTGAAGAGGAGTCCAATCTGGTCTTTTTGGGTAAGGAGACAGGCCAAGAGGAATATGATAATAAACCCAAAAGCTGATGCAAAAACTCAGACATGGCCATGCAAGATATTGCTTTGTAGATATTCTGATCTAATATCTGGTGGCTCAGGGGGCCAAAGCGATGCATCATTAACAGTGTGCACGGTTGGGATGCTGCTGACTCGAGTCCGGACCTCCTCCCTGCCACTGACACACCTTCGTCATATCAGTTCATTTAAGAGAAAGCTTTAAGATGTAATGTTAAGGAATATTAAGGCAAATCTGAATGTGAATTGCATATTTGTGTATATATATGTATATATTATATGATGTATATATTATATGATGTATATATAATATATACATCATATATATATATATATATATGCGTATAATATATGCTGTATATATGCTTATAACATTCTAATCTTATCTGTATTTTTTTTTCTTTCTGTCTCTTTACTCTGCATACGCTGCTACTATAATTCAATTTCCCCACGGGGGTGAATAAAGTTCATCTTAATCTTAATCTTAATCTTAATATTTCAACCAGTGCTGATGTACGAGCCACATGAGCATCTGGTGAGTGCATAAAAAACAGCCAGAATTCATTAGGCTATTCATTAATGTATTTCCAGTGTTGTTTTAGTTTCTCTTTTGAACTGTCAATAAAATCATTTCAAACACAAGTTAAATGAAAGTATAACTCACCCCGTACTCTCCTGTCTCCTGATTGGTCATTGCCCACAGGTCCACGTCTATATTTCTTGCATTTTTGTTGTCTGTGGTAACGAGTCCTGTCACTCCTAAAAACGCCCCCCCCCAAAAAAAAATCCAAATTATTGACCAGGCTGTTGATCATATTTGCTTTAATCGGTAGAGGGACACAAATGACATCATAGCTCCGAGACACTGCTGGAAGTCTTCTACAATCTCTGGATCCCAAGTAATAAATGCCAAAAACTCAATAATGAATTATTTTCTACTATTTTCTACTCTTCCGCCCATTAAGCTGAAGAAAACATCCCCTCTTTAGCTGTTTGAGCTGAAACAAATCCCCATTGTTTTACATCCTGAAGTGTGACAAGCACACAAACAGCCAAATAAACAATGAACTGAACTGTTAGGTGATAACTGTTCACTGATGCTATAATTATAGTGCTGAGGAGGTCAACTATGTTCTAATTTCAAGCTCAGTGATGTTTTCAGTTCGGTATCATTAGGTTTCTCTGCATGTTTACTGCAGATAATGGTTCCCAGGCAGCCATGGCTGTAAGGAAACCTTTAAATCTCTTTTGTATGGGGTCACAAACACATGCGTACCCACACCCGTGCACCCTCCCTGGTACAGTGAAGATTCCCGAGACATTCCCGAGCTTTGCTCACCCCACATGTGACGGTTTTGCATTTTCATAGTGATGCTAATGCCATCATTCTGGGCCCCTCCCTCAGCCAGCGTCTCCTCCAGAGCCATCGCATACAGCACGAAACCATCGTAGAAGCTGCCAGCGATATAGTCCATCTGCAGGAGAGGGCAAAAACAACGGAGGGTAACACAAATAATATCAGGCAGTAAAATGAATAATGTTGTAGTACAAATCACAATGACATCAAGCATCACTGAGCGCCAGTGTTACACAGCCCGCGGTCTCATAAAACATTGAAGGGGTTGTAAGGCTGCGGAGATGTTGTAAGGTTTTTATCATTTGCAGCCTACCAGGGATGGTTCCAAATGCACGCCGAAATCCCTGCGAGCTTTGGCGTGGAGCTTCTGCTGGAAATCTTTGTACTCCGGATTATCAGGAGGCCGATATGTTATGATGAAGACAGACTGAAGGGGGAAACACAGACACCAGATGTAGAGATAAGCGAGAGTACGTGATCCTCCTGGGCTCATACGACAGTCAAACTGAGTGTAACGCGCCATTTTTGGGAGTTTCACTGGTTTCTTGTATCAGTAAAATTGAAATTAAAGAATTATTTCTGCTCTATTCCGTGACCTCTGGTTCCTACTCAGGCCTGTAGTCACCAAAGCAGATACGACAAGAAATCGAATCATCGTACTCTGATAACTTAAAGTTGAATATAAACCAATTATAAATAAAGCATTCGTTAGAAAACAAGGACACCTGGAATGTAATCATTATTAGATTAAACATGAAAAACCATTATACATTTAAAAATGCATCGTTTCGGTGGATTTTATTTAAACAGATTAAAATGTCAACCTTGGATTGGCTCAAAAACAAGGATTCACAAGAAACATTGCATGAGTAACAACCCAAGAAAGAAATAATTCAAATTTAAAATAACAATTGAAATCCCGGGGTCATGGCACCAGTTGAAAAGATTTATAGGCTTGGAAAGGAACACCAATACAAAATGGTCCAAACGGTCATGTGAATAAACAACATTTGCAAGAAAAACTACGTGCGATACCTCCCAAAGCAACATTCAAGCAAAAGTCCACAACAGCTGTAATAGTTCCCAATCAGGTGCAAATCATGGGTGTGTTGAGTGAGGCGGACCAATGTTTTCTCACTTAGGTTTGAACTCATTAAGTATTTGTCTCATTAACCATTTTTAACTTCTGGGAAGTCTGTTCCACATTATGAAAGCACCATCTGAGTAATGAAAGACATGTGATGCTGTGTTTGATCACAGACATGAAATATCCCCTCGCTGGTAATAATATTTCTCTCTGGTTGGCTCCAATTTATTCAACATTATCCACTCCACTTAAGCTTGGAGGCCTCGGAGAAAAGATCTAAACAAGGTTTTGCAGCAGCTTGTTTGGATCTTTCTCCAAGCTTAACTGGAGGGTAAACAGGCGTTCTGTCTCGTTATCTGACCCCTGCCACAAAATTCCACCTGCAATTAGTGCACTGCCATAATGACCCCCGTTAAGGCGTACGCAGGAATTAACGCCCCGCCTTATCAGCAAAACAGAAGCCAAAATGTTCCGCAGCCACAGTGGGTCACATTTTGTTCAGTACAGAGATTTCTGTGTTTAATAGAGACGCTCACAAACTCGGGGTTTCCACTTGGAACAGGGGGGAGGGGGGGAGGGGACCACATCAATTAAATCTGGACTCCAATCTTGTAAAAAGCCACGTTCCCAGTACAAGGACAGACCCTAGCTTATGTGTTGTCATATTCAAATGCTGTGTAAAACAAGGAATAAAATGAGTGTCGATGTTTTTCTACCTGCTGTGAATGCACTCTTTATTACAGCAAATAATCCAAATAATAATAATAAACACTTCATATAGTGTTTGGCTACACGGCATGAGGCCAAACGCTGACTCCTGCCGTGCTGAATTTATGCTCAGAAATATCATTAAAAGTCTAATCACTGAGTTACTTAGAATTAACAGTAGATGCAGTGAGATTTAATTGGACATCTCAGAGGATCCTCTTATGAAAACATGTTTTTTCTTTTATTAATGCTATTTAAGCAAAGGACAAAAGGGATAAAACTGTTAAAATGATCTGCTTAGAACTCATAACGAGAGCTTGCCCTGTCAGTCTTTATAGTGATAATCAATTAAAGATACCATTCATACCACATATTATGGTTCCAGTTCCAGTTTTTAGGGTTGTCTTTAACTTTCTTTTGCTCCTTTTCATGCGTGCATGTGTGAGGTGCTCTGTGTCGTCTACCTTAAAGACTGTGATGGGATCTGTCCAGTCTGGGTCAGAATTCTGCCAGGGTTTGCGCTCCACCAAGCTTTCAGCAAACACATCCAGATAGAAGATGGCGTAGTTTTCCGGGTCCTGGATCTCACTTTGGAACAACTTCATGATGTTCAGGAAGGTCTCCAGAGGACCGCAGATGTACACGACTACAGGAAAATACAAATATCAAATTAGGAGATTAAGTATAATCAGCCACTTAAAGATAAATGTCTCTTTCCAGAAACCTGCAATTCAAACACGACAGCTCAAGGAGCAGGTTCGGACACTCAGAGGTCAAAGGTTGAAGGGCTGAGAGGAGCCTCACAGGTAGACTTTGTAGGAGTTTGCCAAAATCGGCTCTCACTTTTACTCAGAAAAAGCTCAGCGATGAGACCCGCTGACTTAAAAAAACCTACTGAGCTGAAGAAAATCCAAACCGGGAGATGTCGTCTGACCCGCGCTGATGTTCTGCACCCATGTTCTTTAAATATCTGAGGCCGTTTGCTCCTCAGTCTCCCCTCCAAGCTGATTATGTAAAAGTAAGCTAAAATGTGTTCATTCTTGCTGCACTTTGCTGGTCCTTGATGACATCATCTCCATTGGAGAGCACCAAAAAGGCCCGCAGGTTTGTGTCTTCATAACCTATTCCTTCTCTCCAGATCACAGGCGCACAAAACCAAAAAACTCGAGAATATTTGTGTTGATCAGATTCCACTGGGATCTAAACTTCCACATCTTACTTGTGATGCCAGATTCTGAGTCTTCTGATCAAGACAGGAGACGTCTTTGATTTGCATCTGCAGATTCCCACATGGGAAGAGCCGAACATCTGCACCGACGATGCAGCTGATCATATCATCCAAATATGGCGTCCAAAGGATCCCATCTAACAGGTGGAGTAAACACGCCGCTGGCACCTGGCCATGCTTTTTTTATTCTGCTGCACGTTGTTTTATCAGGTTGTTGCAGGTTTCCATGACAACATCCCGACCCGCTTGTCAGCTGTTTAATTCACCCAAACATTTGACGCAGGTAATTGTGGACACGATCACACTTGTCCCTCCATGTCTCCACACAAACGCCACGGAACAATCAGCGTCAGCCATGTGAAGAACTCGTTTCTGAGCCGTACGACCGACTCAAAACGATACACAAAGCAGCCGTACAAGTGCTCAGAAAAGTGACTTCACTCTTTACTGTCGGAGAAATCCGACTACTGTGTTGCTCCAGTGCCTTCGAGTCTCGACTAGCAAAAAAAGGTAACACTATTTCCATTCGTCTGCTGGAGTGGCGGCTGCCAGCTTCAAGGCAATCCTTTCACTTAGTAGACATTTCCTCATCTGTTAGACCAAATTCAGCTCCTGCTCAGACCCCAACTCGCTGTGCCAAGTAGTCCTGCTCTCTCCTGGATCACCTTCAAAATAAATATGCTGCACAGCCAAAGGAAAAGTTCCTTGTTTTGTAGCAGACACGCAGTACATGGTCCTGCTCAGGTTTGGCTTCACACAAAGGAACTTTAAACGGTTTGAGACGAACGTAGGTTTGTCCTTTTTTTTTTTTGCCCCTAAATTTGAGAAAGATTAGTTAATTCTCATTCACATTTTATTGGATAAATGACTGTGAAATAATTCTGTCAAATCTGTCAAATGATTTCCTGAGCCTCCCTAAAAGCCCGTTTTAGGTTAATCCATAGTCTAAAGAAAATAAAGTATAGTTGTAGACGGACAGACGGACAGATAGAAAGATATTAGGAAGCAGCTTCCAGTCAGGGTAGAAAGCTGAAAACACTGGATCCAGCTCGTAAGATGACTCAGCGCCATCCCTGAAACTAAGTTTCCTTCAGGAGACGAATCAAGTGATCATTTTTGCGAGGTCACATAGGGAAGCTTTTTAAACCCTGAGTTAACGAGACAACGTGGCATCTAATGAAGACACGTAATGTCGGTATTGGTGCATCAAAGCGCCAGCGATCACATAAAGGTGTGAACGCAGACTTTAATGAAGTGGGTGAATCATTTCTGTGCTGCTGTGATAGCACTTTATAGTTCTCCCCTTCTTTTCAGCAGTGCTCCATCTGGTATACTTTACTCTAAATCATTCATTTCATTTAGAGAGGTTTGCCTATAATCACCTATCACACTTTTATGCACGTGAAAGAAGTTAAACAATGATATGTATTTGTTGGTTTCCTTTTTTCTACTATGCTAACTGCCTGAATAGAATAAATGAAAAAGATCAAGGTAGTTTAATAACATTTTAGTGGCAATATCTGAACAAAATATTAACATTTTTGCATGGTAATGACATGTTGATACTGTGTAACACTACTATTTCTTTCTAGTAACAACAATGTTACCGCTTATCTGGTACCGGGCTGCGGGGGCAGCAGTCTGAACAGGGACTCCTGGACTTCCCTGAACAGGGACTCCAGCTCTTTAGGGAGAATTCCAAGGCGTTCCCACGACAGTGAGAGACAGAGTCACTCCAGTGTGGCCTGTATTTTCTCCCGGTGGGACATGCCTGAAACACCTCCTGAGGGAGGCGTCTGATACAGACGCCCAAGCCACCTCAGCTGGGTCCTCGATGTGGAGGAGCAGCAGCTCTCCGCGGAGCTCCTCACCCTATCTCTCCCCTGCCAAACTCATGTCAGCCAACTGTTTCTGGAATCTTGTTATTGCGATAACGTAAATTCAGCAATAATAAGTGCAATTTTTATTGATTCCAATGAATTTTTGATTATTGCCAGAGAGCTAAACAAACGCAGAAGCTAGCTGTTTAGCTTTGAGGGCGGACAGAGAATGGTTCCTAGCCTTTGGCTGGAATGTGTTTGGTTACTTGTTTCAGTGAAGGAAAATGACAAGACATCAGTGTAGCTGTAAATAATGTGCAGGTAACATTAGAAGAGTCTTCAAGCCTGCAAACACACAACTTTATACCTTCCAACGAGTCTGCTGTAAGAGACCAGTGAAGTGTACGTCAGGTGGCGGCAGCTCCGCAGGTCAATACTGTAGAGTTCAACCAGGACAGCAGCCAATAACAAGCAAGCAAGAACTCAACAGGTTACTTCCTGTCCACATCATATAATTGTTAACTGATCACCTCAACAAGAAGGTCAAGCTTGAAGGTCAACTTTGGGACTCGTTCCACTGTGGGGTCTTGTGTAATCCACTAAATAGCCTCCTTGATATTGTATTCCAATCAATTTGTTGTTAACAAAGTTCGGTGACCTGAGACTGAGTGTACTAGATGTTCTGCAGAAAGTGCTTGTTCGTAATGTCTAAATTATGTAATATCGTCTCTGACACTTTTCAAGGATTCAAGTGTGAAATGTGAGCATTGGAACAGCTGGAAGACATACAAGTGACATTAGAGAACTAATAGGTCAACACAGGACAAGATGTAGCTGAAGGCTGAGCCAGGACAAGCCCTGACAAACCCATCAGCTTCTCTGGCCTCCATTTCACCACCACAGCACCATAAATCTTATGGAGGGGGGGGGGGGGGTGTCAATGGTATATCACACTTTTAATCTCTTCCCAGAACTGTCACATCGTCTTTTAATAACTTAATATTTCATTACTTGTTGATGATGTTACCGTAACAACCAAATAACTAGTTTTGTGATAAAATGATCAAATTTACTGAGTTTTTCTGCGTGTTTCTCACAACAAATCCCTGCAAGTCAGAGAGTATCTGAAGACCTGTAACCAGTGCAACACGCTGTGATTGTAGGCAAACACATCACTCAATATACCTATCCAATTTTAAGAAAAGATCCCATTAAAAGGCTGTGTTTAGCTTTGTTGAAATCAGCATTTGAGATTCAGCTGTCTTGGTTAAAGTGTGGTTTGTACTTTGGGGCTCTTTTTTAAATATTGTGCACTCTGTTCACATTGTACATAAATTCTTATTTACTGTTGACATGTTTGTTCTGCCTTAAGCTGCCAAGTGTTCCCTTTACCGGAGACCAACTCATCTTATCTCCATAGCAACCAAAATAACACGAAGCCGATTAAACCGAGATGTCATGAATAATGATAAACTCTGTTGAACATCAGAAGAATTTAGCTGCTGAATCAAATGTGCGAAAGAGCAGCAGTTTGACTCTAAACCGGCATCATGCAGAATATTTATTAGTCTCATTGTTTCGAAAAACGACAACATCCAATAATTTAAAAGCTATACATTTGCTGAAGAAGCAGCGTGTACATCGATACCCCATATGAGTTGTACATTAGCCCCTAATGTACCAGCTGTGGCCAACGTGGCAAATGATGGCTCCCATGTCACCATCAGACTGGGGCTGAATCCTCCTCCCATCATGGATTCACCATCAAAATTCACCATCAAAAACTCTGAAGGACAGTGAAAAGAATCTGCACTCTGATGGTTTTCATAAGACTCAGATTTTTAAAAGTCAAGGGGATTTTCCTGTCCTTCACATTTATCGTCGTTATTATTAATAAAAAACATAAGGAGCAATTATTCTCTTAATTTAAACAGGAAGAATGAAAACATCAGACGCGATCTGAGGTGTTTCCAGGCGTGATGGAGCGGTCGCCCCTCTGCTGAGCATCATTACAGCAGATCTCTCACACACAGCCCCACTCCAGCCCTGCAGCCGCGCTATTCAATGATCAGAGCAGCATCACTCATTAAGGGCACCTCCAGGGGGTTTATGCCGCCTCACACTTGAGGAGAGAAGAGAGGAGAGCAATTAACAAGCACATATTTGGTGCTAGATTCTTTTAAATTCAATTAATTTCATTGTTCTTCTAAACAGTGGTAGTGTAAAATGCCTCCTTTTGACAACACCAACACTACAAGTGATGGACAGCAGCATAACGAGACAAGACGCTCCGTCTGATCCGAACCTGCCCCCCCCAACAAACAGGTGGCCCTGATCAGGACCCCACGGCCCCCCTAAGGCTTTACATTCCTCTGTAACCACCCCGTCATAAAAAAGCACTATTACCCGTGTCAATGTGGGAAATCCCGCTGCAAAGCGCGTGGCAACCACAGGTTCAAGGCTTCTCTCCTGCAGCTGAAGCCTGAGGTGAACACTTCAGAAGGTTTTCACCCTGATGATTTCACCAAATAGAACTTTTTTCCGCAACCAGCTGTTGATTTATCCGAAGATAACGTTTGTAGTGAGCGCGATGCTTTGTTCGGACAGCCTTTAAAATAAATAAAGAAATAAACAAACAAACGAATCTTTCTCCGCGACTTACTTCTGCCGCGGTCCTTCATGAAATTGATCAGATCCTTGTACTCCTTGTAGTCGTCCTCGTACGGCTGGGCCTCCACCGTGATATTCATCTCCTCCTTCAAGTTCAGGAAAATGCCCTCGGACAGAAAGTAGTGCGGCCGGTCGTCTTGGCGCAGGTCGTGGAAGATCACCACGGCTCTGGATGTCCAGTTGAAGTGCGTGTGCAGCGCGTTGGTGAAGTCCCCCAGCTTAGTAGTGGACGGCCCGCTGCGCACGATTGTTTGGTACTCCTCACGCTTGTCGAAGCCGTACGCGGGGCCCCCCGCTGTGATCAGAGGGAGTTTCCAGTGGGACGCAAATCGCCCTACGGAGGCAAGAGGGTACACGCACCCGGGCCCGAAGAACGCATCCGGGCGAATGTATAGCTTGGCGTCCACGGCCACCACCTGCGCACGGCTCTCGGCGCACGACCCCGCGACAGGATCCTCGGTGCTATAGTTCAGGATGTTGATGGAGCGCCCGAGCAGGAGCCCGTGTTTACTCTGCAGGTCTTCGTGCGCCATGAGGATGGCGGGGAAGACGCGCGGCAGTGCCCACGGGTATTTGTGGTGGTTGTCCGGCAGCATGACCGCGACGGTTATGTTTCCTCCGCAGCCGGGGAGCAGACAACAGGTCAACGCGGCGAGCAGACAGCATCTCAGCGCGCTTCTGCATACCATGGTGCGTCCCGAGCTTTTGGAAGTGCCCCAAAGTATGGCCACGGAGAGCGCGCACCGTTTGGAGAGAAGAGACACGGCCGGCTGTGGCACCCTACTGAACCACACTAAACCATATGTACGCGTCGTCCTCGTTTTCTGCTTTGCTTCGCGATCAAAAGTGCATCAAGGTCGATAAAGGAGTCATCCTGCCGTGGCAGCCCGGCCGTGCCATGCGCCCCCGTTGCGTAAAGAAGCCCTCGGTGAATTTCGCGTAAATCCTTGAAAAGAATGGGATCCTCACAGCGATATCCAGAGAGTGGTTCCATCCATCCAGATGACTGCAACTTAAATGAGAGCAGCTCTCTGCTCGGCCCCCACACGTCACACACTGCAAGAAAAATCCGCCTCCATCAATCCGTGTGAGAGGACGGTTCCTTCTGCAAACTCCGCAGGTTTCCGGGAACTTTCTGTGTTATTAAACGGTGAAAAAGCTACAAGGAATCTTCTCAATCCAATGACACATATTTCTTGTTTTTCTTCTTTTTATGCAGACAAATTAAACTCTACGTGTCTGGGGTATAAATTCAACAACCACTTTGAATCAGAGTAAATTACTGGTTGATTTATTCTCTTCAACTTTTTTTTTAAAAAATGATGGAAAGTAAAACGATGACTTTCATGTCAAAATATTTGAAAGTTCTATTTTTTGAAGCGCAGGAGCAAACTTGTCAAAACGGTTGTCTCCTCCTGTCGGCACTTTTACACATTACAGATTATTTTCATACAGCGGTGGGAAAAAAAAGTTCCCGGACAGTAATAGAGCTGTAATGGGTGTTATTGGCAGGACTAAAGCATTTTAAATTAATAAAGTGAGACTTTGTTTAGTATCTAACACATTCACATCACATTTGTTAATTCTGATACTGGAAATGTGAAAAATTGACATCTTGAAACTGTCAAAAATGTAGTTAGTTTTTCCTTGTAAAGATTTTTTTTATGTGTTTTTTGTACAGAATGAATGAAGCCACACTTTCACCACAAATATTTGTGGCTGTTTGAACACTTTTTTTTAATTATATTTCAGGAAGTTTAAGAAAAAATGAGGTGTTCTGATATGAGAAACAGGGGAAGGAAGTAGCTTATCCCATTTAAAATATAAAATAAACAAAATACACACTTAAGGCCAAATACATGATTTTGGACAGCGGGAGGAAGGAGCACCTGGAGATTCTCTTCTGTGTAGAGTTTGCTGTATTAACCATATAGTAAAAATCCTGCATTCAACTAGATAAATGATTTATTTAACTTTAACAGTATGCAAGGCCTAGCACTTTCCACAATCATAAGAATGACAGAAATGATTGACTGATCCCAAAAGCTATTTTCTGCTAAAACCAAATACATAATATAACATTCTAATCCTTGATCGCCGTGCCGACTCTTTAAGCTTTGGTGTTTGCTCCGTTTTCACTCTTTTAGCCAGCTGAGCAGCTGCGGTGTGTAATAAGTGATGATGATGTCAGCACCTGCATCACAAAGGACAGAGCAAATGTTCAAATCCAGTCCTCAACGGAAAATACACAGCAGCTTCGGCACCACAAATGCAGAATTGTCATCAATTAGAAATCAGATCATCTTAATTTTCCAGCCTATAAACATATAATACACTGCCACAAGAAACATGGCCATGGAAGCTGAGCCTCACCTGCCCTACGGAAAGCAGTCATGGCCTCCATCACAGCAGCCCGAAGGTCAAAAGCTCCAGCCTGAGCTCCATGCCACATCATGGCAAACTCTCCTGAGACGTTGTAGACAGCCAAAGGGTGATTGGGGAACTGAAAGAATTGGTACCAACAACAGAGAGATTCTTCAGTATGCAGGCAGCTAACCCATGCTGCAGTTTTGAGTTGGTGAACAGACCTTGTCTTTAACCTGTCTTACAATGTCCAGATATGGCAGACCTGGTTTCACCATCAGCATGTCAGCTCCTTCTCTCACATCTCGCTCCTGAATAACAGAAACGGGAGGCCTTTAAAGCAGCTTTCAGCCAAAATAAGACCAAATGTCAGCTCACGCATGCAATCAACGCACCACTGCTCGAATGGCAAGTCCTCCTGCTCCGGGAGGCAGCTGATAGCAGCGCCTGTCCCCAAACGCAGGTTTGGACTGTGCAGCATCTCTGGAGATGAACACAGCAGACGGCATAGTTGTGATATGGAGTTGCAAAGCCCAATTTAAAAGAAGTGGACATTGAGAAAAGCCAAGGGTAAGGGCATTTTTAGGATGAATATGTTATTGAAAATAGTCAAATGTGCAACTTACAAAGATGCAACATTTACTTAGAAACAGACCTGACATATATCCTTCATACATTAACTTTCACTCTTCCCATTGTAAAAAATCAATCAAAGGGATAAAGACAGAAGCTCTGATTTGATGTCTGATGTTTATTTCTTAACTTTAAGGCATTATGGCAAACTATTTTTAAAAATGTTTTTTTTTAAATCGAAACAGTTAACATTACTGATGAGCTGACTTTTAACGTTTACCTGAAGGGACCGTAATAGCAGGAAGCAAACTTTGCACTGTAGCTCAACACTGACACCTGGTGGTGGAAAGCAAATAGGACACGATAAAGACATTTACCAGGTGGGATGCAGGAGTGCAAACATGTGTTCTGGTGAGTCGGATTCCAAATGATTGCATGAGAATATGCATGAATGATTGCATGTGATTGATTTTATCATCTCCAAACTGTCAGTAGTGTATTATGAAGTTACTTAGCAGTGTTTATTTACCTTGTTTCCCAAACCATTAGACAGGAGAGCCTGTTTTATTGCCCTCACTCTTCCGTCCATCATATCAGAAGGAGCGATGATGTGACACCCTGCAGAACACATTAATAATGAAACAGCGGTATTTTTGGAGGTATTAATTTATTGGTAAAAATGTTATCTAGGCGCATGATGCAACTTTAATTTTGGAAAACTACTGTAATAATTGTGTTCCTGAAACAGAAGTGACCTTAAAATAAAAAAACAACCTACCAGCTTGTGCATAAGCCAGTGCTACTTCAGCCAACCGCAGGCAGCTGGCATCATTATTCAGGGTCCCGTCATCATTCAGGATTCCTTCAGACCAAATGTGTTGTGATAAAATTGAAACATGGCTTTTGAATGATACTTTCCCTCCTCCCCACTGTTAGCTGAAGAGAGTAAGCAGAAGAGACACTGACCACAGTGTCCATGTGAAGTGTAGGGACACAAGCAGACATCACATGCTACCAGCAGCTCTGGAAACAAAGACCTGAGCTTCTTCACCGCCAGTACGGCCGGCGTGTCTCCTGAATCAGCACCTGAACCTCTCTCATCCTGTTGAAAAAAAGGTTTGCAACAGAATTACATCATAATGTGACTCTAGACACCCGGACCATTTTAATTCTGCATCTGCTACCTCCGAGGGTGGATGACCACCAAAATACTACCTAATGAAGCCCCTCTGCTGAGACAGTCCAATACCTTTTGGATTTTTGAAGGGACTCCAAAAATCAGCACACATTTCAATCCGTTTTCCACCAGCGGGCTCAATGTGGCCTCCAGCTGATTTACCCCATATCTATTGTGGGAATACATATAATACATATATCATGGCAAGATAATGCATAAAAGACAACAGTATACAATTTCTATATGCACATTTAGTAACCAAAAATGCTCAAGTCTTTAGTCATATTTGTATTTTAACCTTGCCTAGCAGTAAAAACATCGAAAGAATTATCTTCTTATCTCAGCCCTGGCCACTGTTTGGCCCTGGTTCCACCCTGCCTGACAATATTTATCAGTAGACAACACCCTGAAAGGGTTCACAGAATAGCACAGAACACAAATGACAAATATCCTGTCCTTAAGAGCATAAATATGCTGTAAAAGTTCTAGAATTGTTGGAAAAATAACCTGCCAGCAGTTCCTGTCAACTATAATTTTGTTGGTTGCGACTCACCTCGCCTGTCCTGGTAGGCTGCCGATGGGCTCCACTGCATCTGGACTGTCTCTGAAGGATAGCGACAGACAAATAAATGCACATCACATCACTGCTCGCTGACACTTGCATTTGGACTCAATAAAGCAGAAGAGAAGCATATTTACGTGATGAATATTGGGTAGATGAGGTTGTCAGCCTTTAAGTCAGTAGCACAGGTCTGCCAGTATCGGAGGGTAGGGTGAAAATAACCACTGTGTAGAATGGACTGGGGTGGCGTCTGCATCTTCACCCTATGGGAGACATGAATAAACAGTGAAAAATACTCGGCATAGTTCGGTGCATCGTCTCATTTTAGCTCAGTCACCGCTGAAAGTGATCAAGCATGCGTGATGCTGCAGTCAAAACAGTCTGCAAAGCTTTGCAGCAAGCTAAACAAATGCCTATTATCCGAAATCATTCAGCCTTTTTTAATACGCAGGCCGAATGTTACATCTGCAACATTTAACATAAAGATACAAATGAATCTTAAAACCGTAAAATAAAAATAGGAGTAAATAACATCAGCTATTGTAAATGTTCCTCCTTTATCTTTTTTTATATATTTGTAGTAGACCTAATGTGGAATTAAAAAGCAGAAACCACTTGTCGTCGTTTGTTTGTTTTTATTTCGTGATTTTATAAAAGAAAATTCACTTTAGAACTTAACGTTACTTATCTGTCACCTTGGATGACATCGCACGTCCTGTATTTCTTACTACTACATTAATACCAATAATAACCACATCGATCATAACGAATATAAGTTCGTAAAAGGTGACAGAATTGAAATAAAACTCGCACTTACGAGCAGCAATGTTGTCTCACTTCTCACTTCAAGTCACTCGCCTCGACCCAATGGGCTGGTTTCTTCTGGGAATTTGCACTACCGGTTGTTACTGTGTAGTGGCTCATTACCGCCACCTACGGCCTGGATGATTCACTAAATGTTAATTTTAACTTTGTAAAACCTTATCTTGTTGTTGATGTATCTAAACTACAGAAATAGATCAAATAGATTGAGCAATTATTTCATTGAAAGTATTATTCACAGCAGATTAAAACATAAAAAAGGGGAAAACTGTGCAATTTTGAACTTCTCGCGATATTTCCAGAGCACGGCGAGAAGTAGCCGTAGCTACGATGCTAATGGATTATTGGCTTGTTGGTTTATTAAGTATTGCAACAGTTTCACCCAGTGAGGTTATGGAGAAGGGATCTGACTGATAGTAGGTAATGGAATACTTTTTCACTATAAATTACATTTAAGAACTTGTAACACGCGGTTATTGTTGAGCCACATTATTTTCGACCGGTTAGCTTGTGTTGTTGCAATACTAATCCAGGGCTAATGTGCAGGTACGTCATGTCTTGTAACTCTAACACGACTCTCGCTGTATACATTGTTTTTCTAGTTAACAGCAGTTAATCGTTGTTTGATATCTTAGTTATCTCTGTCGGTCAATATCTTTGAGCTTATCGTTGTTCCTCGGGCAGCATATACGGCTGTGTTATTTTACGAAAGTGAAATCCTTTTCATGTTGCTTGGTTGTTTATTAATTTCATGAAATGTTGTTTTCCTCTCGTCTATCACGTTGCATGTACGTGTCTTTGTTTTATTCAACTTGTGTTATCTTTTCTAACTATTTGTTTCTTAAATAAAGGGAATCTGGACTGAGTCTAGGAGCACTTCCTGGTGTCGCCTGGCAGACCCTACTCTTCCTCCGGATGATTTTCAAGATGTAGTCAAATGTTAAATTGATCCACTATACAGTGTCTCAAATTCCTGCCAATCTGGAGCATCTTGACACCCAATCAGGGGTGCTCTGTGCACGTCATCAGTCAGTGTGTCCCTGATTGGAGACGCCCCTGTCATCAGCAATGCTGTTCTCGCTGAGGGAATTGGTCCAGTGGCTGGGCTTTGCCACTTTTGAACTCTTTCTTCACTTGCTAGCTTTGCTGGTGTTTAGCATGCTGGTTGCTTTACGAGCTGACATGTTTACTCCGACCCTGAGTTGGTGGCTGGTGTTTGTGCCACTGTTTGCTGCAGACGGCCTCAGCACATACTTCACGGCCATCGTTTCCATCCGTCTTTACCAGGAGAATGAGAAACGTCTAGCAGTGCTGCGTCTTCTCTGGGTGCTGACAGTGCTCAGTTTGAAGCTGGTCTGCGAGGTGCTGCTCTGCCAGAAGCTGGCCGAGCAGGAGCAAGCCAGGGATTTGTGGTTCGGCCTCATCGTCTCGCCGCTGTTCATCCTGCTCCAGCTGCTGATGATCCGAGCGTGTCGTGTTAACTGATGAGAGGGAGATGATGTTTATGATTTCACATCACCAGCATTGCTGGAACAGTGAGCAGTTTTCAGCTGCCATGAGAGATTTTATGTATTTTGCTGGTCCACGTGTTCTTTTGATTTATTCCCACCTTCTTCATAGCCAGCAGTTAGGAGCTACTCCTGCAAAGTTGTTTTTTTTTATTTTATTATTATCCTTATTTTCAAGAGCACATAATTGTATATATTGTTAAGTTTAAAATACACTGTATAGCCATTCAAATTGGGTCGTCAACTGTCCCTGTTAATTTTATCTGGTTCTCTTTGACACCATAGTTGCAGATAATGGTTAACTACAAAAGGACAGTTTCCCTAGTTTTGAATGTGAAAGATTTCAGAGGTAAAAATGAACAGTAACAGTGCCAGAAGCTAACTGGGTAACCATCTATGTGTGTCACTGCAGTTCAAAGTGTAAGATTCACAGGGTGGAAATTTGCCAGAGTTGTTTTAATGCGTAACCATAACATTAACCAGTGGTACCAAAAGCTCATGACCCTGGCATATTCAAATATAGCTGAAGGTTTTGCTGCAACTTTTTTGGTTTGTTTATTTCGTGTTACATTGTTGCCTCCTGCTGTCAATGTTCCTATTTCATCAACAGCAACAGTTCTTAATCACATTCCTGCACCGTTATTGAACTGAATGTGATTTCCACAAGCAGTCATTTGTATATATTATCTAAATATTGCTGTCTATTTGTATAATATGTGTTGTATAAAATTTGTTTTTGACCATACTACTATATAGTGCATGTATTTAAGGCTTTATTTGAAAGTAAATCCTGATGTGGAATTATGTGTATATGTTGATTTAGAACCAAATTCACCAAATCCTATTTATGTCCTTGTTATTGTACCTCTATGGTCATATGTACCTATACAAATGTATATTTGTAAATAAATCCCTGAGGTTTACCTGGCGCAACAGTTCTGATTACTCTGTCAGTGTTTGTCACTAACCACAAGAGGGCGCCACGGGCTGTCTTATGCGCATATTTTCTTTTCCTGCATGTCGTACACGAATGTTTTCTTTCTGAAGTTCCCCTTTGTAATATTTTAGTGGTGCACAACAGAATATATTTTGCTGCATAAATTAGAGCTAAATAGGCTACCTGCCGATGCATGAAGTGACAAAAATCACAGTGCCTAACACATATTGAACTAGGGAAAGCCGAGTGAGCCTTTATTACGTATCTTTGATATCACGTAGAACACACACGAGTGAGCTGAAAGACTGACGTTAAAACGCCAATCATGAATTAAAGTCTCTAGCTTACATCCTATTGTACGTTACTAGTTCACTACTGATGGCTGACGCTCACTAGTAAAGGCCAAAATGCTTACTAGTTTTGTTTGCCCTTAATAGTAAATTCCATGGAGCCAACATGTTTACCAGTACTAGTGAATTAGTAAAAGTAAGATATCAGCATTCCATATTGTACTTCCTTTGATCACTTTACATTTGTTGATTATCAGTTGGTGATAAATGTTGGATGAGCTACAGTAATCTCTGGGAGTACCAAGAATAGCCCTATTAGTGATGATTCATATGCAGTGGGTCAGCCACCTCTCAGAACACGTGTTTATTTCAACCGGATTATTGGCAAGTGGCATAAACCTGGTAAATGCTGGAACAGTCAATTGAAGTTGTTATTACAATATTGAGTGTTCAGAAGAAAATATCAGAGTAAATCTTATTAAGTGTTCAGTATTGGTTGAACAACATCAGTGGTTGTCAGTTCTAGATTTTATTTTAAGAGGTTTCCCTTTTAAACAGCAAATTAATGCTACACTAAGACTAGATGAACTCAAAACTATCTTTATTTTGTTTGAATGGTTATACAACCTCCCAATAAATTTGATGGAAACTGGGCCAGTGTCACTTATTACTGTTAAATTGTAAAGTATGATGGCATAACAGCAGTAATTCAATAAAAAGATACCACAAACCTGACACAATTAATCCCCCCCCCTTTTTTTTTTTGGAGGACGTGTATCTTAATTGCATAGATCTATTCAATTAAGTTACCCATGTAAAATAAGTCTGATGTAAATTCATTTATTTTGCAAGTATTGTGATTATACTCATAAAGGATAAAAACGTTTTATAACCTAAAATACCTAAACGTTTTCGGCAAGGCTATATTTAATCAATCCCTGTGTAATCCGTTTTAATCTAGCAAGTAAAAATAGCACGCAAACAATTGAAGAGGGGCGGGCTGAACGTGAAGGCATCCTCGTTGATTGGCAGCTTCTCCTGCCTACTCCACAATGGAAACGGGAATAATTTGCGTCACAGTGAGGCGCGTGAACGAAAGAACGAGGGTGTCTCGCGGAGCCGCAGTGGCCAATCAGAGCGCAGGAGGGACCGTCGAAGCCGCAACGGTGCCGCGGTGAGGCGGGGCTGCGTTCACGGACGGTGGGGGGAAAGAAACAGAGTTAGAAAGCAGAGGGGAGAGGCGGCGAAGAGAAGGGAGGGATGCGTGCGAGTGTGCGGCGATCGGTCTAGCAGGTACACTTGGAGCCGGATACTGTTTTGGTTTTTTTAAGGAGCCCATCTCCCTCCTCGTCATCTACAAACAGCCCTCCGCGATGTCTGGTGGAGGAGAGGTGCGCGTCCTCCTCCAGGAGGCCGGGCAAGAGAGCTCGAGGATGCCGGCCTGGAAGCGAGAGATCCTTGAGAGGAGGAAAGCTAAGAGCGGCGTTTGTGGAGGAGCCAGTGCTTCGGAGACGACTGCCGTCGGCGCCAGCCCACAGAGGACTAACGGGGACCTGTGGGGAGGCATGAACGGCAGCAGCGGCGGAACCAAGAGTGACAGCGGGGCGAGCGGCGGCGGACCTGGGCGAAACTACAATATTACCACAGCCAACCAGTACTTCATCAACAACAAAGAGCCACGGTCGCCGGTCACGGGAAGGACGGTTTCAAGGGAAGGCGGCAGGCAGGAGAGCCTTGTGCTGCACGAAAGCCTGGGCCCTCTCGAGGAGAACCCGTTCATCAAGCTGGAGAAAGAGCGGAGGAGGCGACAGGACCGAGAAAACAGCGCTCGCCCGGTGCCGCACATCCTGGAGCTGTATGGAAGTGTACCTGGCATCCGGACTATCCGCGCCGAGAACATCATCATCATCGAGTCAGACCCCGATTACTTTCCAGAAGATAAAAGTAGTTCCCATTGGCAGGAAAACAGTGTCAGTAGTTACAGCTCTCTGAACGATCTCCTGGACCGAAGAGGGAGTGCTGTTACTGAGATAAGAGCCAGGGAAGTGGTCATTTATGACACTACCTTAAGCAAGAGTGAGGAAAATCTGAGCACCCTGGGCCGCCCTGATCATGAGGCCTCTTCATATAAGACAGGTGAGGGTCAAGGCAGGGTAAGTCGGATGTTGCAAAAGTTTGACACCAATTACGGAAAGCTGCAGAAAAAGTCTCACAGCACGGAGAATCTTTTGGACCTGGACTGCAGTTCCAGCAGCAGGCCAAGGCTCTGGCCCAAGCCACAGCCAGATCTGGTGCCAAAGCCCAGGCAAAGCTCATTAGTTAGTAGCCCTGACAGGAGTCAGCTATCCTCACCAGTTTTCTACAGTCCCCTGTCTTCAAAATCAAAGCCACACTCTGCTGCCTCTGAAGTCAGCAGCCCCAAACGCCATTTTGGAACCCCTCCACCTGCGCCCTCCTCCCGCCAATGGTGCGAAGAAACGCGAGGATGCGCCACGTCTGTCACCTCCAAAGATGAGCCAGATTGGAGCCAAATAAAGCCCACCAGAGAGAGAGAGTGGGAGGATGCAGAAGTGCCACCAAAACCTAAGGTGCCATGCTCTCCAGAGACACTACGTGCCCGTGCGGAGTCTCCTTCAAGCCCTGTTTCAGCCAAGGTCTCACAATCCTCCGCCGATTTTGAGATACGGCCCTCCCCGAAGCCAGACATTACCCAAATTCCTGATGGTGATACTCAGGCACGGGCCCTTGCAAACCTGCGCCTCCAGTCCCGAAACTCCTTTACAGTGATCCCAAAACGGCGTCCTGCTTCACCTGAAAGTGGCAGCCCAGCACCATCCAGCCCTGCTAAGTCTTCTCCATTGCACAGGGGGACAGAGGTCCCCACGTCAGGAGTGCCAACCTCCCCCGTCCCTGTTCCCATGTTGAACCATGTAACGGAAAATGAGGAGACACTGGAGGATGCAAAGGAGGCCAGAACACCAACGAGGCAATCGAAGCCCAAACCCTCCTCCTTTGCTGCCTCAAGTAACGTATCTCCTCTACCCTCTGAACCACTATCCCCACCAGCAGCTCCTTCCTCTCCCTCGGTTACCTCGGACTCACCCACACCACCTTCCAGCCTTTGTAGCCCCTCCCAGACTCCCCACCATCCACCTGTGGATCATCTGCCAGTAACAAACATAGACGACATTGAAGTGGAATCCCAACACCATGTCCCCGCTCCTAGCCCCATGGTGCAGAAGAGAAAGGGGAACACATTTACCGTGGTGCCTAAACGGAGGGGGGAGCCGGTGGCCCAGCCTGGTTCGCCTGAGCCCCAGCAGGAAAATGGGAGTAAGGCTCCACATGGCTCAACTCCTCCACAGGCCCCTTATGCTCATCTGGGTTCCACGCTGAAGAAACGTTACCCAGCAGTGGAGGAAATTGAAGTCATCGGAGGGTACCTTTCCCTTGCAAAGTCCTGCCTCTCCAGGACCGGTTCTATGGGCAAGAAGGTGAGGCAAAATTCATTGTTTCTGTTTTTATTTAGAACATGTGAAACAAAATAAGTCACAATTTCAGCTTGTACCACCACGGCAATAACAACAAGGACAATATACAAATGCAGAATCACACATATTTGAAAAGGCGTGAGAAGCTAAGCTTATTGAATCCCACCCCTTTCCCACAAATCATAAATAAAATGATTACTGGTCCTACTTCCTCATTTCTCTTCAGTCCATTAAAAAAGAAAAACGTGGTTTGAGCTTTGTTATTGTTTCAAAACCATCTTCTCTGTACCTCTCCGGAGGTACAGTATGTTTTGTACATTATTTTAATTCATCCTTTAGCCTGTTCTGTAGTTTTAGCCCTCATATAAATACACAGAAAGTAAAACACAAGATGAACACTGTTCTAAAATGTAGAACTGTGTCCTTTTATGACTGGATTACTTTTTAGACTGCTAGATTTGAGTCATTGGGTGTTTCCGTGTTGCGTCTCTGAGTTTATCAAGTTAGCCAGCACAGCTTTGTGGAAAATGGAAACAGTAACTACCACTTTATAGTGCCACAATGGAAACAAATATGTCAAGGCTGCAGTTGATATTCAGGCTCAATTAAACCTTAATATAGCTGTTTAATCACAAATGAAAGTTCAGTATTTTTTGTTATCTCCATGCCCAAACTCAAAGCATTCTTTGCATCTGTCCATGAGGATTAAAGTGGTATTTCCACCTCTTGGTTAATCCTGGTTGTAGTGTCATTGAGTGTGTCTGCTACTCTAAATCTCTGCACCCCGTCACTTGACCTGCTGTCGGTTCTAATGGATTAAAAGTGTGTTTACACAGCTACTTGGAACGACACGTGGGGGCTTTTTTTGTGTGTGTGTCTCACAAAAGCATGTTACATTTGTCACAGACTGCATTATGTTGTTAGGTGGCCGTCAAAGCCTATTATAAGAAAAATCTCATCAAGGCTGTAGTCAGTTCTCATGATTTGGCTCAGGGATTGGAGCCAGCTTTGACCTGCTCCTTACACATTGCTAAGGTTGTTCTGCACCTGAATAGATGTGTGTTTTCTCCTAAATCCCACGCGAATAAATGTCATATGTTGTGATCTATCAGAACTTCAGCTTGCTAATTTTTTAAACCTTTTAAACATAAAACTGTTTGTGAAGTGCTGCAGGCTCTCTCTATACTGCTCAGATCATTCCAAGCGGAGAGCATTATTCCCAACATGGAGGTATCTATATTTCTTCTTATTGCTCCTAAACCTGTGGCTCAGGGTTTATTTTTTTTTAATTTGGTGTGTGGTGGTGGCCCAGATGCTCAGGGTGTGGACCAGAGAGCCACAACATCCTGGGTTTCGAAACCGAGCCTTATGAGAGCGTTCACCCTTCCTGTTGGCGTGCTGCACATTTCCACAGTTTTATAATGTGTTCTCGTACATCGCACTCCCGCCCTTTGGCACTTACGCAGTACGACATCGCGGCTAGTGCTGAGTATTTTGAGTTTTCTTGGCAGCTTTTCAATCTAGGCCAGTCTTTTCAAACGCCCGCTCTCACTGTGTGTCGAAAAGGTCCGGCGTAATCTGGTGCTTTCCATGTTGTTTTTAGGGTCAGGGGAACAAAATCAGGCTTTTAATGTGAATTGTGTGTCCTGTGCGGGGTTGCGTCACCACGGTTGTCTAAAATATGGCAAAATCATGCGTCCAGTAATTGGTAAAACCCATTTATGTACCTGCCTCATTGCAGTTAATGGGGATTTGTAACGTCTTCAGTTGAACTGCTTCAATTTCAAGTAATGTTTGCATGCAGTGCATAATGGTATAATGGGTAATGCCAGATTTAGATGACCGATTGCATCATTTTTCTTTGTGTTTTGAAGTATGCTTTGACTTTGGGGACTGTAGCATTGAGACATGCACTGACCGAGTCCTTTGTCCCAGTTTCTCACTAACAAATGTCTCTCTTTGTGGTCATTCTATGTTTCATCAGAGCTTTTTTTGTCAGCAGAGCTTCACAGAAAGCTACAAAAGCATCAAAGCTCTGCTTGACCTGTATAATTTGTGGAAAATGTTCAATCAGTTGTCTTTTCTTGGTGAGACAAAGCTCTGAGGCCACAGCTTAATGGCGTGGTCTGAAAGTGACTTTTCCCCCAACAAAATCAGTCGTTTAAAAAAATATATCAAAACTTTTAAAAAAATTATTTTACCCAGTTTCTAATTTTTCTTCATTTTAGAGGAATCCTTGTCCTTCCCCCTTGCCTAGGGTGTGTTGCTTTGTTCCTCTTAATAAGGCTGGTCCCTTACTTCCAGTTTCCTCTGATCTCTTCCTCTTTTCCAGGGAAGGAATTGTGGAAGAACTATGTAGGTCAAGTGCATCTCCTTGTACTGCACTCCTGCATTTGCATAAAATTGGCTTGGGCCTTCTCGTGAAATAGATGGAGCAGGATTGACTCTGTTTCCTTCTCATGTGCTTGCAGAGGGCCTAGAAGGAACGGACCGAATGGTTTATTTGATGCTTGTGTTTTATCGAGAAGCGATACAGCTGTTGCTGTCTTGTTTGTGTCTCGTCCTCACTAGCAGACTGTGGGAAATGGACCCGTGCCTTTGCCAGCAGGAGGAGACGGGAGCTTTTGAATGGTTTCCCACTATTTCCTGTTTCCTGTCAGAAACCATAGACCAGACTAAGCCATTTTGAAACAACTGCAGTCTATTTATGCCCATGTTTTACTGGAGCGTAAAAAATGGTCGGGTTTGAAGATGGTTTTTGTAAAGCAGGGTAAAAACTGTGCGGGTTGCACTATTACTATTGTCTCATTTTCTTCAGGTTTTCATTATAAAAGAGTGCTAAGCTACAATAAAGTGTCCTGAAAAATTGTAACCCATAGGTTTATTAAAGAGTATGTGATGCTAAAGCGTTAAAAGGTAATCACCATCAGTTGGCAAAACTGAGAGATCTGTGTGCTTTTTTTAAATGGCCCCGATCTAAATGGTTCAAAACAAGGCCAAAGAAAGGGCACTCTCCTACATTTACATTGTGCGCCTGGGCTACAGGTGTGAAAGTCCATTGTGTTTAATTATTTACCTCATGAAGACATTCCTTATCTCTCCTTCATATTTCCTGAAAACTGTCTGCACTTCCTCTTGTTTTAAAAGTTGTGGATCCAGAGAAATTCTTCAGCCGATAACAGCTAACTGCCTCATGACCTGTGTTGTTTCGAATGCATGTGCTTCTTCTCATGTGATGATACCTGTTTTGTCTTTTCGGGGTTGTTATTTTCGAATGCCACTATGTTTTACTCCATGTCGGTGACAATAGTGTTGATCAGCAAGTCGTCATCAGAGGTTGGCAGAAATGTCTGCAGACTTCCGTGAAATGTCATCAGTTTATTATTTGTCTGTTGATCTAATGATGCCCGGAATTGTATGAAGGTGATGTAGTTAATCCTTGATCTGAACCATAAAAATACATGTGAAACAAGTAAATGTAAAAAAATACTGGGAACTTCACAGGGTAGACAAAATTAAGCAAGGTTTAAAACCCCAATCCAGCAGGTGTCAGAGTTAAAAACTGTCAGTTCCTCTTTGTGGATTAATAAAGTATGATGCTTCTTATTCTTTTAGGTTACTAGAATTGTAATAATGATTAAGATGACTGCCTTAAAATATTGCCATATGCTTAACCTGTGATATTTTTGGTTAGTTTAACAGTAAAATCAGTATAATTTCCCCTCATAATAGAAGACACATCACTTATAGTTTGATCACCTTGAGTAGAGCCCAAACATAAAGACTTTATCACGTGTTTTCTTCACACATGAGAGCTGCAAGTATGGTTTTCTTCAGGATGTGGACACGCACGCGCTCACTTTCGCTACACATACCCAGAAACTTGGGCTCTGTTTAAGAAACATGAAATACATTGGCAGCAATCCCACGACTTTTGAGTCTCACATGTTCAGCCCTGTAGCATCAGTGTAATTAGAATTCAACAGCACAGAGCCGTGCTATCATAGTCATGTTTAATTCAGAGTGTGTGTGTGTGTGTGTGTGTGTGTGCGCGTGTGTGCGCGTGTGTGTGTGTGTGAGTGGAAGAGAGAAAGTCAGTAACCCACTTAAAACACAAAGCTATTGTGAAATTGTAAAGTGTCTTGAAGGAAGAAGGCAGGCGACTGTAGTGTTTATCTGTCTGCTTTACTGCACATAACTCCTGGTGAGGTGGAGCTGATAAACGGAAGGTAAATTCCTTAAGGAAACCCACACAGCTGCCTGGGTAAATCAAATATATATCCACCCACCTTCTATCCAAAGGTCTGTTGGGAATCTCCAGCTATTATGTGTTCCTTATATTGCATCAGTTCTTATTCAAAGGCTATCTCTGGCACCCATGTGATATCTTTCACAGTGTGTTTGACTAACTTTTTATGAGCCATTGATCTCTTCAACTCTTAGATGTCCTGGATACGTGATCGAGCACTGTCTCGCTGCCACACTCTGACTGCCTCCACGTCTGCTCTCTGACCGCCTCCACCTCTGCTCTCCTATTTCTATCTGTTCGTCACATATCCATGGCGCCTGTCGCCGGGGCAACATGGGCCACAGCCATGCTATCCTGTTATTAGGATTTCAGGATAAGAGCACACATTCTGTCTGCCCTGCACTTATTACTGTATGATATAGGATATTGTAGGTTTTGGTAATCAGTGGACACTCTAGGAGTCATTTTGACATCAGAACATCATCATAAAATGTAAAATCAGTCCAATAAGACTGTAATTCTGTTTCTTAGTGTTGTTGGCAAAACTGAAATAAGTGTTTCTGAGAGTGGAGACTAAACCCAAACTGAGGTCAGTTATTTTTGCACAGACTTCAAAAATCATTTTGTTAGTTTCCGTCCTGTGGTTGAGTGCAGTGGAACAGATAAAGCCCCTCCTACCAATATCATCTGATTCATCACTTTAGTCAGAGTGAGAACAAAAAGTACCCTTTTGAAGAAGAGTTGCCAATAAAACCATCTTTTTATGTTAAGAGAGTTAGAGAGCACATCTTAGCATCATCTTTACTTTTACAATTGAAATGACAGACCATAGAAACATACAATTGAGATTTTTTTAGTTGAAAGGATAGTGATTAAATTAGTAGAGAAAGCTCAACAGTGGTTTCATTTCACTTAACTAAGCATTTTAACTTATTTTATCAGAGAAGACCAGTTGTATGAATACACCCATAATCATTGAGATTTATAGTACTGTATCTCAAGTTTCAATTGGCCACACCACCAGTATCACCTTAAAGTGTGGGTGTGCATGTGTGTGAGTGCGTTTGGGTGTGTGTGTGAGTGTACACCACTAAGCTCTCATAGCTTTGACGGGTGGCTTGAGACCAAGTGTCAAAGCAGTTTTCTTTTCAGTTTGCTCTGCATGCTGCCCACACTGTTAGCTATGAGTACCAGCCACCTACTCGTTTCCATGGATCTCACACTTACATCAGTGTTATAGTACTTGAAACTAGATCATTACGCCACTTGAATTAATCTTACGTAAATATAGAAATGATTTAATCTCCTATATTGAGAAAAAGGCAGTTATTACCATGTCATTGCAATAAATAGGAAGCAAGTCCTTACTGTTATAACGAATGCTAAGTGCTTAAGATAATCTTGTGTCACCGTTGCTGGGTTGTTGTCATAATTCCTATGGTAAATAAAGTTTAAGTAACATGAAGCTGTTGTCATGTTGCAGAAGCTAGTTTGCTCATAACGTGAGATGGTCGAACACATATAAAGATGATCAGCTGGTGCTGGGGGGCACGGAAACACAACTAGATTGAATTAGAACCACTTAGGACAGGATGGATACTGTATTCAAACGTTGAAGCAGGAAGCAAGAATCAATAAGACTCCACAATGCTTTTTCCAGGGAATTTTACCTCAGTTTTATGTTCTCAGTGGCACACGCACCATGTTCGTTTGTTTTTATACAAACGTATGGCCCGATGCTTCTGTTATGTACGAGTCAGCAAAGAAGAACTGAAGCTGTTTTATTTATTTTGGTTATATGGAAATGCAACAGTGATGGTCCTGTATATGCGGGCTGGGGTGCAGTGTGTATCTGTTGCTAACGAGCTTGGGACCTGCCCCCACATACAGTGGTGATGAATGGAATTTTGTTTGTGGCACTCACAGCCAAGGATGTAATTTGCATAATAGGATTTTGAAAATCCTATTAAAGTTTTTGTTTTCACGGATTTTGTATCAGGATTGTCCTTCCACTTGTGCGCCTCGTTCTTGTAAGCGCTGTATCTCGGAAATCCCTCAAAGGAATTTCCTCAGTTTCCCCAAAACTGTCCACTTGGCTCCGAGGATACACTGAATGGAACATGGAACACATATAGCTGCCGATATCCCAATGAATAGATTTCCGTTTGTCACTTACTGACCAAGCTTGTGGCATGAATATATTCATGACATGAAGAGGACAAATGAGGATGAAGTGATCACATGATGACATGTCATAACCGAGCAACCATTAAGCCTTTTTAGTTTATTTTATTTTCATACTTCTGATCTGTACTTAAATGTCAGTGCGCATAAAATAGAATTTCATACTAATGTGTAAATATGGACAAACAGATGTTCAGTTCCAATCACTGAAGTAACAGCGGATTTTCTCACCCAAAACATCAAGTAAATAACCTTAGATTCCTTTTAAGCATTTTTTTTTCTAATACAGCTACTGTATACTTTTTAGTGTTTGTTGTAGCTGATGAACAAAAGTGGATAAAGGAAATCTCTGATGTGCGTCTCCATGTGCTCATCAGGGATGCGGCTCCTCCTTTGTGTCCTTAAATGAGGATCGCACCAGGACAGCAGCAACATAACACCACGTGCTTTGTTCAAGTACAGGGAGCTCTTATTATCCCTCTATTTAAGAGTTAAACTCCTCAGGCAGTTCATTGTGGAGCTAATATTATCTACCAGCCTTGAGATTAGCTCTAATCAAGCACCTGGACTCTCCAGACAAGTGCACACAGTCGGACGTTCTACATGGTTTAATGTGTCATGTTAAAGAAGACACGCTGTTGAGTTATTTTAAATATAATGCATATGAACAGCTGCACACCCAGTATGTCATCTGACCCCATGTGGACAAACACAGATGAAGTCACACACAACTTATAAACACACAACACAACGTAAATACATACCCTCAGTCATAATGTCATAATGGCAGCACTGTAGCAGGAGTGGTCAGCCGTGCACACGTGTGTGTGTGTGTGTGTGTGTGTGTGTGTTTTATCCATTCAGTGGAAACCGCTTTTCATCAATCCAGGGCAGCCCATTGCTGTGTGGCCTGGAACTAAAATTCTGGCACAACGCCCTTCTCCCCTATTAGGCACCGCTCTTCTGAGATGACATAACTTCTCTGTTTTCTTCCCTCCTTATCTCCGTTGTGGCTTGCGCACAACATACAAACAAAGATAAACCAAATATGTTGAACCTGGGATGGAGGGAGCATCTGGCATAAAGGCTCCTGTATTGGTTCAGTTTGGGTTCCTCTCCTATCACCTGTCTCCTAATGGCACCAGTGGATTTGATGCTTTCTCTAATGAGGTGTTTGCTCTTTCAGAGGGAGAGGAAAGTAACCGGATGTAGGGGCTGAAATATGCTGACTGGAGCTTTGATCTCTTTTCATCATGGTTTCATTTCATCCGCCATTTTAAAACGTTTGTATGTTTTGACTACAACAAGATTGAAAAGTGGTTGTGAGTTAATTTAAACTTTCCATTGCTGCCACAGTCAACATGCCACGGTTTGAGACTTGCTAGAACAAATTTGCTCTCTTAATATCAGCGCCGGTTGGATGGACATGAAACATGAAGGTGTACATGAAAGGTCTCCGCCATCCAGCTCATAAGACTTCTTACAGGTGTAGCAGAGTCAGTCCAACTGTTGAAAGAAACTGGAAGCTTTTTCACCTCTGATCTGAGAGTTGAGAGTATTTGAGCTCCTAATGGGTGATCGAGGTCTTCGATCCAGTTGACTGTCCACAAGACCTCGGAGGATGTACTTATGCTTACTGCTAAATTGGGTATTGTGACCTTTATTATGTCTGGACCGTTTTTCTTCTCTTTTGAAGATGTTTCACCTTCTATCCAGAAACCTCCTTCAGTTCTGAACTCACTGGGGACAGAGCTGGAAAATGTCTCTGTCCCCAGTGAGTTCAGAACTGAAGAAGCCTTCTTGATAGAAGGTGAAACATCTTCAAAAGAGAAGAAACACGGTCCAGTTGACACAGAAAACTACCTTGGATGACCTTTATAATCCATTCAGTTTCAGTTTACCGTCACCGTTAAACAATGTACCCACATCATTTGAAGGATTATGAACCTACTGTTTTCAATACCAATATTTTTCCTTTCTTTGAGAACAGACTGACAGAGAGCAGCACTATCTTGTTCACATAATCTAACAGAGAGTCGCTCTTTGATGAATGTTAGACAAAGTTGAAATAATGAGTCCATGGTTGGTGGCCTGTCACTGTAGCAGCTCCCTGGGCGAATGAGCAGACAGCAGGCTTTTGTTAGGGGATCCAGTGTTCTGTCCCACAGCCTGAGGACAGAAGACAAATGACGTCTAGTCAGCAAGAGAGAAAAGAACCTGTGAGTGAAAGAACCTGTGAGTAAGGCTCAAATGAGGAGCAGCAGTCTGGAAGAGGTTTGGACCTGTGACAGTCTCATTTGTAACTGCCTCTAAGATTATTTTGTTCGTTGCATGAGTTGGTTTAAAACTGCAGCACAACTTTAAAGTGAGAAAGGATCTCAACGGAGGCATTGCAGTTGATCATGGTGATCTACCATCACAGAAAGAGAAGTGAAAGATGATGAGAGAGCCCAGTGAGACTGATTTGTTAAGAGAGTTGCTTTTGGCATTTGCTGACTTCCTGTTAGACAGGAAGTTTAGCAAGGAAACACTTTCTGTCGTGTAATGTTTTAAAAGTAAGAAAGGAGGCTAAAAATAGAGAAATCCCCGAGAGGTCCATTAGAAAGCGGAAGGCACCGTGATTCTCGTATGTGTGCACAGGACTTGAAAAAAACAATAATCTGGTTTATTAAAAGTGTTTTGATAAATCAGTCTCTAGGCCACCAATTAAGAATGTTGGTTGAAGCTAAGGACTCTGTAGCCCCGTCTGTATTGGACACAGCCCATCAATGTGTGTCTTCGCTGGAGCTCATTTTTAGGCTCGCACTCTGAATCTATAATTCATTCTCATTCTCAATGTACTGTTGGAACCTTCTTTAATCCATCGGCAGGGACCCTGACTCCACTGAGAAATTCTGGTCTCATACCTTCAGTTAACATCTGTAGACTCTTCCCTGATTAATTGATCTGTTTTATGCATCTTTTAATATCTGTGTTACTCAAGACTGCTGTGGCGTTCATACAAATGAGGACATTCTTCTGTTCCCAGACTACTGGGAGAGCGTTGCTGCTACGGCTGATCATTTATGGTACCCTTGTTGTTCGGGGCAGCTTATGGCTGTTGCACAGACCTGCTGTCTCTCTGACAGCAGGTCCTCCTCAGAGGGAGAAACGAAACTTTCTTAAAGTTCAAGGCAGGTGCCTGCATGCACGGAAGTGTTTTATTAAGGTTTAGCATTCATGAACAAATTCTGGTTTACATGACTGCTGCGTTGTCTCAGCTTTGAATCTAAAATAATTTGAAATAAAACAATAACTTTGATTCCCGTGCTGTTTATCAAGATCCAGATAGATCAGAAGATATGACAGTTTACCACATAGATATTACAGTTTAATACATACAGTTTAATACATAGATATTACAGTTTACCACATAGATATTACAGTTTAATACATAGATATTACAGTTTACCACATAGATATTACAGTTTAATACATAGATATTACAGTTTAATACATAGATATTACAGTTTACCACATAGATATTACAGTTTAATACATAGATATTACAGTTTACCACATAGATATTACAGTTTACCACATAGATATTACAGTTTAATACATAGATATTACAGTTTACTACATAGATATTACAGTTTACTACAATGTACTACATAGATATGATCAGTTTAATACATATATATGACAATTTACTACATAGATATGATCAGTTTAATACATAGATATGATCAGTTTACTACATAGATATGATCCGTTTACTAAACAGGATTGCTGGTATTGAAGGCAGGTGTATCATAATCATATATGGTATTTTTGGCTTACGGAGGAAAAGCTGCTCAGGTGCCTGGATGCTCTGGAGCAGGGGGGGTGTCTTTCCTGCTCCTGGTGGAGTACAGGTCCTGGGGGGGGGACTGTCCTGAGCATCCAATTTGGTGTCTCCACTGAACCTGACAGTTATTGAAGTGCGCAGGGCAGCCTCCATGACAGCTGAGGGAAACTGAGTCAGCAGCTCATGTTCCTGGTTGAACTTCCTCAGTTGGTGGATGATGTAAAGTCTCTCCCAGGCCTTTTTATGGAGTCTATTGTAGGGCTCAGGTTTGTAGCGATGGTCGTGCTCAGGAACCAGAAGGACCCCACAGTTGTGCCTCCTACAGTCCACCGTGGTCTCAACTGTTTTTTGGTTTAATTTCAATGTGATCAGCACGACTCACCCACCCAGCTTCTCACCGGTCCACCTCCTCTCCCTTTGTAGCAGACTCCCCACCATCCCTGATGAGTCCACTATCTATAGGGTTGACTGCAAACTTCCTTTTTCCCCCCATAAATTCACCAAGCCTTTTTCCAATTTTTTTTGAACATGATACTACTCTTATGGACTTTGAACTATTTATAATAGATTTTCTGCAACTATTTTGAAATTTTATTAAAAGAAAATACACTCTTGGCTTCCAAACACAGATGCTTTGTCTAAAATGCCAGAGTTTGCATGGTTTCATACTGTAATTCAGTTGTCCCTTTTTCCCATCTAACACACAATGGAGCACCAGAGCCTGTGCATTTATATCCACACCTTAACTCTCTGGGGTCAAAGGTTTAAATGCGCCATCTTTGATTGCTTTTGTTTCAAGGTAAACACAAGCTGTTTAGCTTCTTGGCTGTTATTAGCACAACCTCACAGAATTTACTATAATAAGTTCATTCTGAAATAATGTATTGACACAATGAAGCTATAACAGTGCAATTCGTAATGTGAGTACGGTAGTAAAAAAGTCAAATGTTTCACTGTAAAAACCAAACATGTTTAATGATGTATTTGTACAACTTACAATTCAAATGTATGTTGTAAGTGAATTCCATTCACGTAAAAAATGTAGGCAATCCCATAAATGCTCTCATGGGAAAAGAGTTTGTTAAAAAAATACTTTGTCTTAATACTTTTACTTGGCCTAAGTGACTTGAACTTTGACTCCAGATGGTTAAAAATGGTCATCATGGTCATAATCATGGTCATAATGTCCGCCTGTCTATCCGTCTGTCTGTCCGTCTGTCTGTCGTGGTCTCGCAAAAGATTGAATCCTCGTTTTCTTTGCTAATTTCGCAAATAGCAACTTTAGAGCATCTTGCTAAAATGGCTAACCGTCGCCTTGTGCTTGAGAAGTACGTCTCTCATAAAAATAAATGCCAGTCTTTGTGCTTGCTGTTGCCTCGAACTTCTCACATTTGCTTTAACACAAAATAACATGGTGCAGAGCGGTACAGGGACCATCTTACACCATGCTTCACATGGTGTAAGATGGTTGAAGCTTGAAGCATTTCTAAACAAGAAGCATCTTGCATTGAGTCAACCACAGGCCTTGAGATCCTGCACGGTGGCCACTTGTCCTACTTAGAAGACATCAAGCTTCAGACATGAAATATCCACAGCTGAAAAGCTCAGTTGTTTAGCTTTTAGTGCTTGCTCTAACCTGAACAGTTCATTCCATCCATCCATTAATGAGATCAGAAGCCATCCCAGAGTGGCCCACTGCAGAGCAATAAGGAAGTGAACGCCGTTAATGTTGACTATGACCATAAAATGCAGATGTCTCAAAGCATGAAGGAGTCAGTGTGTTTTTGAAAATAGTTTCCCCATTATTTTTAGATTTTAGTCTTGTAAAGAGTCTATGAACTATGGACTCTTTAAAAATGGGGCTGTTTTTATCAAAGACTTCTATAATCCAGGAGTGGAAACAATGAGGAGATCCGTCCTTCGTTACTGACAAATATAAAATGACAATAAGGAACGAGAAAATCCGAGCAGATCAGCAGACGATAAAACCAAACATGTTGAACGTTTCTTTATGTTTATTAATGTTGATTTGTTCGTTTTGTTTGAATTGCAGCTCAAGATCTCTTTCAATGAGACAAGTCTCCAGAGTACCTATGAGTATCCATCAGAAAACAGTGTGTGGGACAGTGGGGGGGAGGAAGAGGAGGAGGAGGAGGAAGAGGAGGAGGGACAAGAGGAGGTGGCATCTGAGCAGCCCAGCATGGTGGGGCGCATCCACATCCCTCGACCGAACATCATTGCCAGCTCGGCTATGCACTCATCCAACAGCAAAGGTGAGTTTTTAGCTTCAGAACTGTTTTTATTTTTAGTTGTTGGCTTTACGCAGTATGAAAAAGCACTGAGAAGTGTTGTTTTTCACTCATGAACAAATATGGCTGCCCCTGAATGCTTAAAATATCTGATACTACTGTATGGACTCATAGCGACCCCTGTTGGGCAAGATGTGAACTATATATAGAGTAATAACGTACATGCAGTAGCAGTGTATGCCATTCAGTAAATAGGCTGAATGAAGACATTCCTAGATATGAAAAAGGATAATTACTCCATCATGTTCATAACAATGATTATATTAGCATTTCTTCTGGCCTACAGACCTTTCCAGCTACGTTCCCAAGCACTCGGTGGACTTCAACACATGGCAGGAGCACAAACACAATAACAGTGTGAACCAGGAGGACAGCAGTGCACAACAGACGCAGATGACAGAGGAAGTCATGGTGAGCCTGGTCGCCTCTGTTCACCTGTGCTGAAAATCCAATTTCTGTTAGCTAAAATTCAAGTGAGGAAAGAGATGCAAATTAATTGATCAGGTTATTCATTTCTCTTATTCCTTTCATCCTTGCCAACAGCATGGTCTTTGGTGTTTATAGTGTTCTTGGTGTGGAAAATAAGACTCAATTCTTAAAGGAAGTAGTTCATAATACAGAATAGAGCCTGATATGTGTATATTCCTATATGAGTTCCTCAAAATATTTTGATCAGTTGTAAAATCGGTGTAAAGATCTTGTTGTTCATGTTCCATTGATTTAAGTGGCTCTGTTTCTGTCTCTTCAGCTCACTCCAGCAGACAGCTCCTCATTGTCTGACTACAGCAGTGAGCCTGCTCTTTACTTCTGATCTAGTCAGCTGGACAGTAGCATCTCACCAGCGGGAGTAGTCCAGGCACCAGGAGCTCAGCACACCATCCCAGCGGAGCCCACCGGCCTCCAGCTTGACAACACTCCGACTGATCTGAGGGAAACCGATCTGCTGCAGGAGTTTTGGTTCTAATTTGGAGATTTCAGATCACAATATCTTCCGAGTATCAGAGCAGAACCACTTTTTTTTCATTCTAAAAGCAGCTGGACTGTGTTTGCCCTCCTTACAGTTCACCTTTGATGTCCCCGCTGACACGGCCTCTGATAAAAAACAAATATATTTGTAAAACCTTCAAAAGTATCCGTAATCCTCCGCGGGCTTCATATCGGTCCTGCTTCTTGATTGTCTCCTCTTAAAGAACAGGCAGCCACCAGTGCCCAACGGCTGTCGATGCCACAGTGTAAATGTAACAAACAGCCTGTAAATGCGTCAGTCAGACGTGTCGGACACTTCGGCTCGTGCGCAGTGCTGTGAGACCGTAACACAACTGATGAAAGGGTGCCACATTTGTCACGTTTTTGTTTTTCTTTTGTATCTGCATGTTTTGATTGAAGCCAACGGCTCAGTTGGTTCAGCTTCTGAATGCCTTTTAGTCGTTCTTTTAAACTGTGCTGTATTGAATTTGCTGGACATTAGTTAGAAGAACGTGTCAACAGGCTGTGAGGGAACATTTGCACCACAGGGAAAATGTCTGACCTTAACCAATAATGTCTGTATCAGTGGTGACGATACCATCAAACTGGTAAATGTTTTTGTGTCATCTAGCTGTTTGTGTCACTTTTATCGAAGGCTGTTAGTCCTATGGGCATCTTTCTTACTCCACTTTTTGTGTATTTATTCCTACTGAAACATTTGCATGTCTGAGACTTGCTCATGTTTGTAAAGACAGATGTTCTGGTGTGGAAAGAAACGTATGTTTCTTTGTGGGGGGGTTTTCCAGTCGGACCTCATTTGCTTCTACATTCCACTGAAAAAGAAGCAGCTGTTTTAACGAAGGCAACAGTTATCATCACTGTGTATGTGCGAGTGAATGCAAGGTTTTGTTTGGATGATTAAGAATTTGTAAAAGCTTGTTTTATATTCAAGAATGCATCAAGATTCCAGATGATTTTTTTAAGCTCATAATGCCAACCAATTAAAGTGTTGCTGTAGCAGGATGAACACCTTAGCCAGTATTGTTGTACAGTTTCAACCATATTTTCATACAATTCTCCAGGCAGGATTTTTCCTGTTCAGAGAGGCATTTTTGCCTTGTCTGACAAATTCATGTATTATCCTTTCTTTGTTTTGTCTTTGTTGTGTCTTCTGATGTTTCAGTGTTTGCACTGTCTGGCTTTTAGCTTCATTTTGCACCTCATAAGACGGAACAGTGGAAATGTTCACTTGATAGCGCTAGCTGGGGCTTTTGAAACAGCCACTCACTTTTATACAGGAGTTGATTGTATGATAGGGAAGAACTTTCATCTCTCAGTTTAACAGAATATTTTTCAGTCTGCAGGAGTTAAGGTTTGTAGTGACTGCCACGTCTGCTAGCTACAACCGTACTTTAAATGTTAATATAAAACAATCACCCCTCAAAGCTTTCTGTTATCGGACTGCTGATGCATCTCACTGATGCAGAACAGCTTTAAAGGACCACATCAGTGATTATTTTTGACAGGTTGTGTTCACAACATGCTAACATGTTGAGCTGATCGATATATTCCACACATTCGATTTTTTTTGTTTCATAAAATTGACCCCGTAAGCTTAAAACTCACATATCAGAAACTGTTGTAAAATATCAGTGGACATCTGATCTTGCTTTTGTTTATAATCTGGGAAGTCTATTTAGATTATACTCAAAAGTTTGATTAATTTAAAAATAATAGCTCGTATAAAAAAAATTCCGAGGCTGTGTTCAATTTTGTTGTATTCCCAAAATATTAGGATTAGGACAACAGCGTTGTAAAGTTAATTGGTAATATTCTTTTATATCTATTCAACAAGTCAGAATTTATGAAATTAGAAATCACAACTATCCAAAATTGTTACAAGAAAAGGTTTAACTTTGGAAATGAACCTGTATTTAAAGAAATTCCAGTCCAACAGATAAAAGGAGCCATGATGTTCACAGAGAAGACCAAGCATTGTAACTTTGAGAAAACAAGTAATAACAGTCCATAAAAGATTAAATCTAACAAACGTGGAATTTTATTACAATTGCAAAAGTCTGTTGTAGTTAGAGGTTCAGTCACTGGCGTGGTTCTTTAAATGTTGGTCATTTTAATTCATCTTTATTTAAAACCACTGTGGTGTTGCAGCCAATGGTCAAATGACACATTTTATAGATCCTGCTGTGAACGCCGCTTCCTTCAGACACTGAAATCCCAAATGAGCATGTCAACACTGGCAGGAACCTTTCTGAATGGGCATAAAACAAAATAGTTTTGTGCCTAAGGTGTACGTCGACCCCTGTTTCAAAAGGAGCAGTTTTCTGTAGCGTCTCTGTAGTAGATATTCCAACCTGTTCCTCCTCTACATCACTGCAGACATGCTTCCACTAAAGCTATTGTCAGTGACTTGAGCAAATTAAAAGTAATGTCATACATGTAAAATTGAAAGCTCAATAAATAGAATACTTGAACACATAAATATTGTGAACTGTGTCCTTCTTACCCTGAAAAATGAGTGAAATCTGAGTTGGAAAAGAGTCGAATAAAATGTTGGAGCGTTTGTGTGCTGCACTTGGGTCTAATCCCCAAACCCAGACCCGTAGGGGCCCCTTGACCCGGAGGCAGGTTTCGACCGGAATTCCGTCAACGACTGCAGAGTTCTCCTTCGTTCAGCACTCCAAGGACTCACTGAACAATTCCAAACACCTTAATATTATAAACTCATATCCTGTGTATGAGATTATACAGGTTGCGCCAGCCTCGATGAGTCACAGGTAGTATCATTTTAAAAGATTGATTTAAGTCTTGTCAGTTTATCCAAAACATTGAATAAAAGTGTGTGTTACGTTCAACTGCACAAATGCAATGAGCACATTTTTGACAGGAGGTGTCCACATTGTGCCCAAATGTATTTTGGGTAAAATTGTCATCAAGAGCCAATGTTATCATAAAATCTCAGTCCAGAGAGTGAAATACAAGTGAGCGGATCTGGTGTTGGGTCAATCAGAGTGGGTCTCTGATTGACACAATTGTCTTCAGCTGTTCTGCACTGCTGACTCTTCTGCTCCTGCTTCCTGGTTGTAGCATTGTTTTGTATTTGTGCAAATAAATCCTTTTGTTTGAAATCTGCATAGTGGGTTCTATCCCACTCCAACTAGAGTATAACACCTTATTTATTTGTGTCTTAAAGGTACAGCAATTTGTACAGCAGTGATGTTCCGGACTTGGTGATTGCTAGCTGCTCCACTGGAGGGCCAGTCCTGATGCCTGGTCAGCAGCCCCCACTTGCTCACCCCCACTTGCTCACCAGTATCAGAGATTGAAAATGAAAGCAACAGTTCGCCTCATGCGTTGGGTGAAACACAGTCCAGGGATAATGAAAACCGTCCTCTGGAATGGTTTCCAACAGATCGGAAGAATTTTGTGAAAAAAATCCAGGATGCCAGCATTAAAAGAGATATCCTAAAGGTATGCCCGTGTAGATATCAGATTCCCATATACAGTGCTGTTGGACGGGCCAACATCAAAGCGTAATTTGCAGGAAGAGCAGATTTTCCTAATGTAATTGGACACTCACCAACACAGCATAAGATTTAATATGTTTTGATGCCGACAATGACCGTTAAACAGCAGCAGTTTACATGGGGATATCTGCATCCAAACCTCTCTCATTCCCTGATGGTCTACCATTGCACAGAGGAAGCACAAAGACTTTCAAACCTGTTTAAAAACATCTCCCAGCCAGAGATACAAATATATGGACAAAAATCAAAAGAAAGATTGGGAGGTGTTAACAGCCCACTTCAACAAGGGCCACTACATCAAGTTCACCTGTGAGTATGAGAAAGACAATTATCTGGCCTTCGTGGACTGTGCACTACACAGCTAAACCACCCTTGTGGTATTGTGTGCCTGTTACGGCTGAAGATAAAAGCTGTGTGTAACTGAGATTTGGTCCATTTATGCTGCTGTTGGTTTCTCTCCATATCCATGACAAGAGGAGAAAGGACCTCTGAACGTGGAAGTGTACAAGAAAGCAACCCTCACAAAACAAAAAACACCCCACCCTCTACAGCATAAGGTAGGTGACATCAGAACCCTGAAACACAAGCTGTAAATGTTACGACCAAAAACAAAGGCAGAAAAGGGGAAATGACACATCAGTAGTGACCTCAAAACATGTGACTAGCTGAACTGGGCCTTCATTAAATATCCCCCCCAAAATGGAACAGACCCAGAAAAGAAGGAACAACATCATTATGGATTAATGCAACCTGGATGAAGAGGAACCTACATGGACATATCTGACAAATGGAATTTATTAACAACTGCATAACACTATCCATCCAAAAACTCTTCATCAGAGCAGGCTGGGTGGCACAAACAGACATCTGAATGGTCAATCACAGAGGGTTAAACAACAAATTGGCAAAGATGGAAGCGTGAACCAGTCTTTTAAAACAGGAGGCAGGTGTAGCTGATTATCTGGAGATGAGTTGCAGGTGAGTAGATCCCACGATGGGAGTGAACCAGGAAGCAGCCCTGCCCAGCCTGGGAACAGACAAGGGCTGTTTCCGAAACCACCCCCTATACCACATGTGTCAAACTCTGGCCCATGGGCCAAATTTGGCCCGCAATGTAATTATATTGGCCCGCGAAGCCATACCAATTGACTATTAGAGCTGGCCCGCCGGTATTATCGCTTAAAGTGCTTTTGCTAATACTACAAATACCAGAATGCTCTGTTGGTGTTTTCGTGTGAAAATCCACACTCCACATGAGCTGGTGGTGGTAATGCACCAATTTGTGGCTTGCCAACAACCAAGAAAGAGAAAGTAGTCATAGCGACCTTATATGCTAATGCTAATTCTGGCACTACCCCTCTGAAAAATGATTAAAGGAAAGGCAGAAAATAGGACCTTTCTGAACAGGTAGGAGGCCGAATATCTGTTTAGATATGTAGACGGACCTGTCTGTCTTGTATGTGGAGCCAATGTGCATTACAAGGAGAACAACAACAGATGACACTATAAAACGCAACACCAGGACAAGCACAAGCACCTAGAAATGACTCAAAGGTGCCAGAAAGTAGAAGAGATTAAAAGGCATTAGATTTACATTACATTAACTTACAATGGCAAAAGATTGTTGTTGAAATTTAAAAGAGAAACAATGAATGCCCGTGATGTGTTTTTTTTTTTATTTGAATTTCGATTTTGCATGTGTGCAATAATAAATTATATATAATGTATTGTGTTAAGCTTTCCTTGTTCCATGTTTAGTAGTGCACTCAATAGTGTGGGCACCATTTTGAAATAGTGTCCGAATTGTTAGTGAGCATCGCTGTACCCTATGTAGTGCACTCAATGTATCCCACAACGCACTGCGAAAAGTAGTGTACAAGCGAGCACCCTAACACGGAAAATGTATCCCATCAGCCTTTACGGTATCACGTGATATCGACGGGATACATTTTTTAATGTAATTTCTACTGTGCGGTTTGATATATGACATTTTTGGAAATAACAATTTTTTTTTTAGTAGGGGTCCAATATGATCATCTTAAAATATTACAACATAAATGTGTAAAAAAAAAAAATCAATTAATCTTCACTTATCCCCCGCCCCTCAATTAAAATTGTTCTTTGTAGCGTTCTTCGTCTGTTCCTCACCAGGTGACAGAATCTCAGTAAAAAAAATTTTTTTTACAAAGATGAAAAGTAGCTCTGGATTTATTTATTTATTTTTTTTATGATCAATTTTTTTATTTTCAAGTAAAGGCAAAAAATACAATACAGAAGAAACAAGTCTAAGGCCAAGAACATGCCATAGGACAAAATACAATGGAGACACTACAGAAATTAAAATAAATAAATAAATAAATACATTTAAAAAAATAAAATAAAATAAAATTAAAAAATAAAATTAAAAAAATAAAAATATTTTACAAAGAAAGAAAGACAGGACAAAAAAAATTCACATATTGACAAAAATGGAGGGAATTGGATTCATTTTTTGATGAAAAATTACTTTATCAAATGTTTTCACGACAGCGGAATATGACTTGAGAATGTACCATCACGACTTGGCTTGAAAATGTCAAGGGACACTACTTATTTTAGGTAATAAGTAATTATTATTGTATTATTATTGACATTAATATTTCATTTGATTATATAAAGTTAATTATAGGGTAAAATATTGCATTTTCATAAAATGACCGCTGAATGTATTTCTGATGGGTTAAAATAATTAAATGGACCTGGCCACTTTTCCCGGTGACCGCTTCGTAATTATTATGCGAAACCATGACGTCACTTTACGTGCGCCGTAAATGACGCCGTTGTCCGAATACTAACTTTAAACACACACACACAGTGTATACACACAAACAGTGTGTATATATAAATACATATAGTATAATATATATTTATATTAATATAATCTAACAATATTGTATTTGTCAAAAACATAATAAGAGAATATTTTATTTTTAATGCACTTTCCCATAGACTTCCTTCGGAGTCCAAAGGGCAGCTCCTCCCGCTGTGGGCTTTTTACTTCCTCATTGCTGGGTGGGCGTGGAGGAACCTCTCACACACAAGCAACAAATGACTTCATGCCGAAGTGTGATGTGTGACTTTTAGGGCTTTTAGCCTTTTAGGATTGGAATAGGAAATGCGTGTGCGTGTTTGCTGGAGGTTCGTGAAAGTGGTGGCTATAGCTGTGCTCGTCTTCACTGTTCCGTCTTTATTCTTCAGCAAACGTCACTCTCAGACAGGACCCCTCCCTGCCGAGGACCAGCGGATCCTGTCCCCGAAAACCTACCGGTACATTTTCAACCAGCCTGCTGTATGCAAGAACCACACCCCCTTCCTCGTTCTCCTGGTCCCTGTCGCTCCTGCAGAGAAGAAGCAAGAGAAGTTGTGAGGAGGACATGGGGGGCTTCAGGTGAGGATTGCCTCACTCTTTTCTTTATTGGAGTTTCTAATAGGGGGCGTCCCCAGAGGCTGCTGGAGGAGAACAGGGCACATGGAGACATAATCCAAATGGACTTCCAGGACAGTTATCAGAACCTGACCATCAAGACCATGATGATGATGAACTGGCTGTCGGTTTACTGTTCCCATGCTTCCTATGCCATGAAGGTGGACGCTGACATCTTTGTCAACGTGTTCCGGCTTGTCAAACATCTGAGGAGTTCCCCTCGGCACAGCTTTATCACTGGGTCCGTGATCAGTGACGGCGTCCCACGGAGGGACAGCAGTAGCAAGTGGTATGTGTCAAAGCAGCAGTACCCCGAGGACACCTTCCCCTGGTACGTCTCTGGAGCAGGGTACGTCTTCTCTACTGACCTGGCTGCAAGGATATCCTGGGCATCCACACATGTCCATATGATCCCTCTGGAGGATGTCTACGTGGGGCTGTGCCTGCAGGTGCTGGGGGTTCGGCCAGTATATTCCCGCACCTTGATTCCCTTCAGGAACCTGTTCGAAATCCAGCATCTGGAATACGACAGGTGCACCTTTGCTAAACTGATCATTGTCAACCACTTTAAACCATCAGAACTGGTTCACATCTGGCAGGACTTCTCCAGATATTATGCTAGCTGCAGTAACAGCATCATCAACAAAAAACTATGAAGTCATAGCCACAAACTTTGGTTCCATCCACGCTTCAGTCAAAATTGCCATCCTCATTTTTTTAATCTCAAGCAAGTTATTTCTAATTCTTCAGAGCTGTTTTGTCCTGTCTCTCTGAGTGTGAGCGTGGTGAATGTGCCGGCTCCGGGAGTGAGTGATAAATATAAGTGTTTTTTTTCCCAAACTTTTCTAATTCCTAACCTTTATTGTCACACTGGGTGGTGTTTAATCACATTGGGGAGCACTCTTCTGTAATTTTGATCGCTTATTCACTGTCTTTGGTGGACTTGTTTGGTGGCCACGGTCGTCATGCCCGCCACGGCGGCGGCGCCGGGAGTCTCCGGTTTTGAGAAACCCACCCGCGGACACGCCGTAAAACTCTCCCCACCGACCGGTGTGTCCGTGGAGGAGTGCGAGGTGATTGTATCAAACGTCCCTCCGTTCCTTAAGAACGTCATGTTGCTGCGGGAGCTCAGCCGACACGGATGCGTGGTGTCCCCGATGAGGTTAATTCCTCTCGGCTCTAAGTCCCCGCTGCTGAGACATGTCGTGTCCTTTAGACGACAGGTATCCATGGTCCTTAATAACAATAAGGAAGAGCTCAAGCTGACTCTTCGCTTCAGGTTGGACCAGTTTGACTACACCGTCTTTGTCACCACTGACTCCCTGAAATGTTTCGGTTGTGGGGGGGAGGGCCATGTGGTCGTGCCCGAATGGTGCGGAGGCTCATCGGCCAGCCGACCCGCCCGTAAGCGCAGCGCCGCGCGCACACGACGTGGACAGTGAGCCCGCGCAGAATGACACAGGCAATATTACACTTACGCACAACACAAACACAAAGGCTGTTTCCGAAACCACACACTCGTTCCATAGTCACTACTCACTACATGGGGGACATGGATTGAGTGGACTACGTAGCGCACTCAATTTAAAGTTAGTATTCGGACAACGGCGTCATTTACGGCGCACGTAAAGTGACGTCATGGTTACGAACCGGTCGCCGGGAAAAGTGGCCAGGTCCATTTAATTATTTTAACCCATCGGAAATACATTCAGCGGTCATTTTATGAAAATGCAATATTTTACACTATAATTAACTTTATATAATACAATGAAATATTAATGTCAATAATAATAATAATAATACAATAATAATTATTTATTACCTAAAATAATTAGTGTCCCTTGGCATTTTCAAGCCAAGTCGTGATGGTACATTCTCAAGTCATATTCCGCTGTAGTGAAAACATAAAGCAATTTTTCAACAAAAAATTGATCCAGAGCTACTTTTCATCTTTGTAAATATTCTTTTACTGAGATTCTATTGCCTGGTGAGGAAGTGAAGATTGATTGATTGATTTTTTTTTTTTTTTTTTTTTTACACATTTATGTTGTAATATTTTAAGATGATCATATTGGACCCCTACTGAAAAAAAAATCTTATTTCCAAAAATTTCATATATCAAACCGCACAGTAGAAATTACGTTTAAAAAATGTATCCCGTCGATATCACGTGATACCGTAAAGTCTGATGGGATACAGTTTCCGTGTTAGGGTGCTCGCTTGTACACTACTTTTCGCAGTGCATTGTGGGATACATTGAGTGCACTACATAGGGTACAGCGATGATCACTAACAATTCGGACACTATTTCAAAATGGTGTCCACACTATTGAGTGCACTATGTAGGGTATAGGGGGTGGTTTCGGAATCAGCCAAGGAAAACACAGACAAGGAACAGAAGGGGAGGGGGAGAGGGAAAACACTAGGAAAAACTCCCAACACAAACAGTGGAGCTGAAATGATGCTTTTGTGTAGAGATTGGGGCATTTCAATAACTTCCAGGATGTAGACTCAAAACTCCCAGAGAAGCAATTACTGGCTAAATATCCTTCTGCATTGACTACACAATTAACAATACTCAATTTCCCAGATCTAGAATCTAGATGTAGTCAAAGGGAAACCAATGAACCAAATAGCTCAAGTTGCAAGCAGAAAATAACACACAAGTCTGTTTACCTAGTAGCTTATGAAATGGCACGGCCCAGAGAGGTTCAATTCTGCTTACCGTTAATTCTGCTTGGGGTAATATCTGCAGAGTGCTCCCTCTTGTCAAGGGTGGTGGCCTCTCTCAAGTCTGACTCAGGTACCTTTTAGCCATGTTATGTTTGTATACTCTGTACTGTACTATCTGTACTATATTGTTTTACAGCTGGAGATTAAGTGTTTTTCTTTTGTTGTTTTTAGTGTCTGAGCAGTTCTGTATGTTCTGTATTTTTTGAAAATATAATAAAACTATTAAAAAATATGAGATGGAACAGTGGAAATGTGCAGTTAGAACATGCTAGCTGAGGCTGTTGAAACAGCTACCCAATTTTATACTGTTGTGAGTTGTGTAATACTGAAGAATTTGCATCTCTCAGTTTGACGCTGATGGGTCTCATTCAGAACAAATAGAAAGACAATTGCAGTTGGGAAAAGAAAATCAATCAGAAATTTTTTTTATTACTTAAAATACATTATCAATAACTCGGAGTTACAGTTCAGCTGTTCTTGAGGCAGTGACAAGCTTGTTGCAGTTATTGTTGTCATCAATGCACCTTTCTCCGAGGATCTGTGGCTTTATTCAGGTTTTCAGCCTCCTTCTTCAGGAGGCAAAGTAGAGACTGGGAACTCTCCAGTATCTGCACATGAACAAAGGCCATTTTACATATACTGAAGGCATTTAAGACAACATAAGATGAAGAAATGCTGACAGCGTGGGGAACACCGCAGGCGCAATTGATAAATGTCAAAGTGGTTGTATCGGCTGATAAAACGACTCATTTGTCTTTAATAAAGACCTGCTTGGAGTAGTTGCTTGTAAAACAACATATTCAGAGTCCAGAAAATAACTGCTACACATATACCGTACATGATTGTGTTGTAAAAGTTCTACAATTATAAACTAACAAAGCATTAGCTGGAGGGATTTCCAACAACAGTTTTATGTCATTAAATTGAACTTTCACATAACTAAAAATCTGTCTGGCTGATTTGGTGTTAACTTTTGAAAAAGGTAAGAGGACAATATCACCTATAGTAATGATCATTTTCAAATGAAAGTAATTAAAACATATTTCTTAAAGCACTGAGGCAAAGCCAAAACAAGATATAGGCTGTTGCACACAATAATCGTGGCAGAAACACACCATATTGTATGCAGCCTCTGTTTCAGCAATGGTGCGGTCAAACGCAGCTCGGGCTGCAAGTCTTTGTGACAAATTCTCACTGACTCTGCTCAGCTTATCAGTGAGGACTTGGATGTCATGTTGCAGCTGCTCTTTCTCCTCTTCATCTTGCCTGATGTGACGGTTGAGGTCTTCCCTTCTGGAGTGCAAGTCGTCAAGGACTGAAGGAGACAACGTGAACTACTGGCTGCAGTTAACCACCATCGATATAGAGATCAATGATCTCACTAAAGCCTTATTTGAATTGTCACTAAATGCTTTCTGTTCAATTTTTGTTATCAGCAAAGAAAAAGAAGTTTGGTACCCTTAATAAGTTCGTTGTTGTAGGTCTGCAGAGCCGCAGCTTGGTGGGTCATGGTGAATTCCTTCCTCAAGTGAACTGGGACACTGGCTGTTTAAAAAACATTTTTTTAGATTGTGGTTTCATCGAAATATCGCACCGAAATACAGGGGTTTGCACACGATTATTGGCTTGCGGGTCATCCTGGTGTAAATAAGACATATGACCAGGTGCTAACCTACTTTTTCTGACCAGGTTTGAAAAGATTTGTGGGTTAGTTTCCACAGTTTAGCTGGCTATTACCGGGGATTCTGCAAGGACTTTACTGAAGTAGGTGCCCCATTAATGGACCTGCTCAGTCCAAAAGTGAAATTTGTACGGACTAAAGAATGCAGCGGATGACCAGCGCTCCAGTCCTCAAGGCCCCCAACTGCCTGACAAGCCTCTATGGCCAGTAACACTGAAAAATGAAAATTCCTCAATTGCAAATGCAGACACCAAAGAAAGCATTTATCGGCTCACGGGAATAACCCGGACAAGTCATCAACACATCAAGACAAACAGAAAGAGGTCTGGGGGACTGGTAAACGAAGCTAATCTAAACAGGGTGGGGTGTCACCAGGCCAACCACGCAGTGGGCAGGGACACGGAGAAACGCCGCCAACCCAAACTTGAAGCAACAAAAGGCCGGTCTCCTTCAGATTGCCTGCGGAGGGTCCTTGACGGAGGGGCCCCCATAGCTGCTACCTCAGCCGCTGTCATCGGGAGAAAACGAGCGACAGAAGCCTCATCCTCTCTCCATTTATACCGCAGTTCCCACTCAGGTAACTCAAACCTGTTGCGTGAGTGAAGACAGTAAGGAGGGCACGTGTAACACTTGATGAAATGATTGCTGATTGAGGCAGCAGATTATAAACTGCAAGTCCAACTTCATTTACTGAGAGTTTTTTTTTTCAACTTAAAAATGACCGTACAACTAGTACCATTGTTGTTTTCTGAAAATTTCATTAAAATCATTAACTTTTTGGGTTATTTTGCACCTAGACAAACACCGGTTGTCACACACCCTCCTTGGTAGAGGCAACAAAGTAAAGGGCAACAAAAAAAAGAAAAAAATAACAAAATCCCATAGCACTGCAGCAGCAATTATTAGAGAATATCATGACTGTTGACCCTTCTTCCCTACAGTTCAGGAGAGGAAGGAACACCTTTTTAGATGTCAAATTAACTTTGATTGATTCTATGACACCCTAGGGAATACTGCGCCTTGCATTTTATTGCAGAGGTAAGCAGAAATAAGTATCTTTTATTATCTTACCTTGTATTTTGTATTATTTTCTACAGTTAGTGACTGGTTGAAGTTATTCAATACCATGAGGGCAGTTTTAATATAATGCTGCTTTCAATCAAAGCTTCTTTCACCTTTGACCATTGAAATACAAAATTTCAAAGCTTCTTTGGTCTTTTGCTCTTAAATTTGTTCATTTCTGCATGACGTTAGGCTTGGGGTGTTGGGAATAAAGGATAATAAATTTGCCTGACCTTGCTCAAGCCTTTTCCTAATTGTTAAATTCATGCCAAAACTGCATGTGTTTTGCACATTCTTCCCCAAATAAAACATGGTTTTCCAATATAAAACAGCACTTATAGTTTAAAAAATAAATAAATAAATAAATGCAAGAAAACCGTTGACAAGTAAATAACAGAGAGAAGATTCATGTCAAAATCATGCAACTTTTGATTTCTTTTTCAAGCAGAGATGAGAGATGTATAAAGAGGATCAGGTGTTGAACCAAGATGAGCTTCCCGCAGATAAGTGAGTTGTGTGCTCATTAGCGTTAACGGTATATTTATGGGCAGCGCTTCTTGGTTCAACTGAAACTCTTCTTACATCTATATCTTCTCTCTTGCTGCATTTCTGTACAGTTGACATGGCCACTGTCTGGAGTGGAGGCCCAACCTTTGGCACGAATTTGTTTTGTACTTCATACTTGTAGATTTATAATTCACATTTCATTTTTAAAATGTCTAGTTTTGTGAATGGAGTTTTATATTTGAAAACCATTTTATATTTGTAAATCACATTACTGGCAAGGTAATTACTTCTCCAAGTCCCAAAAGCAGGTTCAGGGTGGGTTAAAGGAGCCACCAAAAGTAGAAACTAGAACTCCGAGACACAATAGGACACCACAGAGTCAGACGATGAGAACAAATCAGGCAGTGCGTCACCCTCTGAGCTGTTATCCACTGGCAAAGAAGCAGAGCCGGCTGGTCCGGATACAGGTGGGGCATGTCCCTTACCAGCACATGATGAACCAAACCGGGACCCAATAGCGGTCCTCCGGACCATATCCCTTCCAGTCTACCAGATGCTGCATTCCTTGTCCTCAATGGCGAGAGTGGAGAAGCTGCTTCACAGCATATAAAGGACCGCTATCGATCATCTGAGGGGGAGGAAGGGGCAGCACGGCAGGACTCGCAGCAGTGGACTCACTTGGACAGGCTTGATCTTCAACACGTGAAAGGTAGGGTGAATGCACATGGCTCTGGGGAGCTGGAGTCTTACCGATGCAGCGAATGTGGTGGGCATAGTCTCATGCTGCTGCAGAACCACCTCAATCCTCTAGAGGTGAACCAGTGGCGAGGGGCCTTGTGCTGATCCATTCTTGGCTAAATTGTAGCGACACAGGTGTGGTAGGATCTGCTCAGAGCACAGCAGTTCTGGACAGTTTTAATAAAAAGCTTTACTGATTACTTGCGGAAAACAGTACAAAAGAAATCATGGAACTCCGTGGAAGGCAGAAAACACTGCACAGCCACAGGAGGACATAGGTTCAAATAAATACAAAGGCTAAACTCTTAATCAGTGACAGAAGGTTGTCGGGTTTACCAGGGTGGAGACAAAGAAGGAAAATCCAAGGCAGGCAGGGTCAATACCAGTAAATCCAAATGAAGAAATTGGTTGGAGAGTCAGGCATGAAATGATAACAATCTGGCAAAGCATGAATGCACTGCAGTGGCTAAAATACAGCCTAAGAAAGAGCAACAGGTGAAAGTGGTAGCTACAAATCAGGTGAGTGTGGAAGAGGGGGGTGGCAGAGTGACTGGAATTTCTCACCTTAGCATGAGAACCGAAGAGCAGACACTCACATATGGAGTTGTGGAGATATATGAGAGACTTAAAAAACTGTATAATAAAAATTGATAAACTGTCAATCAAACACCTGCAGATGTTAAAATTTGTTGGGACAGTGATGTCTGTTCACTGTGATTTTCCTTTAAATGTAAATATGAAAAAAAAAAAAGATCCCTCAAAGCTGTTTGTTTATGGCCAGCTCATCTAAGTCATGCAGAACAAACCGAAAAACAAGTGAAATCAGAGCTGAAAGAAAGAAAATCAAATTGAATAAAACATTTATTACTCAAAATAGATGAATCAACACAAAATCCAAATGCATCTGTTTCAGATGCATTAAGGAGTTATTGTTGTCATCGATGCAGGTTTCTCCAGTTTTGTGGCTCTACTCAGGCTGTCAACCTCCTTCTTAACGACACAAAGTAGAGACTGGGACCTTTGTAGGATCTGCAGAGGGACAAAAGGTCACAATTCATATGCTGCAAGCATTTAATACAACACAAGTAATGAAGTAATGTGTGGAAAGTTGCAGATGTAATTGAAAAAAAAAGTAACATCAGCAAAGACTTTTTAATTCTAAGAATAGTTTGGAGTAGTTGTAAAATTACTGTGATCCACATTACAACTGCTGTATACGTCCAATATGCTGTGTTATAAGCCAACAACATATAAGCTGATGCAACTACCAGTTTATAACTTTAAACTGAACGTTCCTATAGTGAACAGTGAAAAGTCTTTTGCACATACAGTCATGGGCGTCAGACAGGAACACACCATATCGTATGCAGCCTCTGTTTCAGCAATGGTGCGGTCAATTGCAGCTCGGGCTGCAAGTTTTTGAGACATGCTCTCATTGGTTCTTCTCATCTTGCCAGAGAGGACCTGACTGTCTTGTTGCAGGCGCTCGTCCTCTTCATCTTGCCTGATGTGACGGTTGAGATCTTCCCTCCTGGAGTACAAGTCATCGAGGACTGAAGGAGACAACGTTAACTACTACCAACAGTTAACCACCGTCGTTGTGGAGATCAATAATCTCACTAAAGCCAACTTAATTAAATTGTCACTAAATGCTTTCTGTTTAATTTAGTTATCAGTAAAGAAAAAGAGGTTTGGTACCCTTAATGATTTCGTCGTTGTAGTTCTGAAGAGCTGCAGCTTGGTGGGTCATGGTGAATTCCTTTCTTGACTGATTTGGGACACTGGATGTTTAAAAAACAGTTTTGTTTTATTTTTGTCAAATTTAGGGTTACGCCCAATACTAATGCTCCATTTACTTGGCGAAATGATTGCTGGTTGAGGCAGCAGATTATAGACTTTAATTCTTTTACTAGAGGTTTTTAACTGAAAAATAACTGTACAACTTAACTAGTACCACTGTTGTTTTCTGAGAATTTCATTAAAATCATTAACTTTTTGGGTTATTTTGCACCTGTCACATACATAATATCATGACTGTTGACCCTTCTTCCCTACAGTTCAGGAGAGGAAGGAACACCTTTTTAGATGTTAAATTAACTTTGATTCATTCTATGACACCCTAGGGAATACTGCGCCTTGCATTTTATTGCAGAGGTAAACAGAAATAAGTATCTTTTATTATCTTACCTTGTATTTTGTATTATTTTCTACAGTTAGTGACTGGTTGAAGTTATTTAATACCAGGAGGACAGTTTTAGTATAATGCTGCTTTCAATCAAAGCTTCGTTCACCTTTGACCATTGAAATATAAAATTTCAAAGCTTGCTCTTAAACTTAAGGGCTTTGCTCTTAAATTTGTTAATTTTTGCATGATGTTAGGCTTGGGGTGTTGGGAATAAAGGATAATAAATGTCTGACAGGCCATGACTGCATGTGTTTTGCGCATTTGTAAGGTCTTTTGCAAATGTAAAACATAGTTTGTTAAATAGAAAACACCAATAATACTTTTTTTTTTAGAGTTAACGGTCTCTACATCTACGTCATCTCGCTGTATTTCTGTAGTCTCTGCCTGGTGTGGAGGCCTAACTTTTGGCACGAATATTCCTCCATTTGTTTCATCAAATGTAATTTTAACATTAACAGATGTTAAAACTTGTCATGATTTGTCGTGATGTCTGTTCACTGGGATTTTCCTTCAAATGTAAATGTGAAAAAAAAAAATCATCCCTCAAAGCTGCTTGCTTTTGGGCAGCTGATGCATCTCAGTCAAGCAGAACAAACCAAATGACAAGTGAAATCAGAGCTTAGAAAAACAAAACCAAATTGAATTAATCATTTATTACTCAAAATACATTAACCATAATGCAGAATCTAATTTAATCCATTCCAGGTGCATTAAGGAGTTATTGTTGTCATCAATGCAGATTTCTCCGAGGTTCTGTGGCTCTACTCAGGTTGTCAGTCTCCTTCTTAAGGACACAAAGTAGAGACTGGGCCCTCTCTAGTATCTGCACAGGGACAAAAGGTCACAATTCATATGCTGCAAGCATTTAATACAACACAAGTGATGCTAATAATGTATGGAATTCTGCAATTGAAAAAAAAAGTTTCATCAACTGACTAAGAATTTTACTCAAAGAATTGTTTGGAGTATATGTATATGTGCAATATGCTGTATTATAAGCCAACAAAATAATAGCTGATGCAACCACCTACTATAACCTTGGATTGAACGTCCCTCTCACAGGAAATCTCTGACTGATTCAGTAGTAATGTTTGACAAGTTGACAATATTACAGTGAACTTATGCTGAATTTCAAATGGCAAGTGACTCAAATATGTTTTGCCAAACACTGAGGCACAGTGAATAGAAGACAAACAGTCATGGGGGTCAGGCAGAAACACACCGTGTTGTATGCAGCCTCTGTTTCAGCAATGGTGCGGTCAAAGGCAGCTCGGGCTGCAAGTCTTTGGGACAAATTCTCACTGACTCTCCTCAACTTGTCAGAGAGGACCTGACTGTCTTGTTGCAGCCGCTCCTTCTCCTCTTCATCTTGCCTGATGTTACGGTTCAGACCTTCCCTCTTGGAGTGCAAGTCGTCAAGGACTGAAGGAGACAAAAAAAGGTCAGTCTTTTTTATTTGTTTATTTATCTGTAGGAATTAGGAATGAACTTTGTTTCAATAATCTACTTTCAAGCAAATTTTAAGATTGAGTTCAATAACAAATGTTAATTTTACATCTCAATAGCTGTTAGATTGATATACCCAAGTGTATCAATACAGTCTGCAGATGTTAAACAAAGAATTGTTCTGATTGTCTTTTAAATACTTGGCTGCAGTCTTTTACATTATAGAAGAGCGGCATGGATACCTTATATAAATTTAATATTTATCTCTCATTAATTAACATGCACTTCCTTTGTGGTCAATTTGGCAAATTCACCTCTTGCAGTGGTTTTAGGGCTTTGTGTGTTTTTGTATTTGTAACATTTTTCTTTCACATTCTTTTTGAGGGTTTGTAAATTTTGGCTCCTGCCTAATTTCTGATTGCAATATTTTTCTCTTGCGTCATTTTGTGGTTGCATTTGTTCTCATTTTACGAGTTTTTGAGCATGTTTAGGCCCCGAAAAGTCGATTTTACTTAGGGTGAGAATAATAATTAGAATGTAAGCAGTTCATTCATGTAAATGTCAGGGTTGTGAGCAAAAACCCATTTGAAATTAAGTTTGAAATATACGTGTGTTCCGGTCAGTATTTTGGTGAAGTTACATAACATAGTGTGTCGCTTTATGATAACTGGCCATTAGCTTTGATCTTTGGAAGACACACCTCATCCTTGTCAGAGTTGTGATAAACCTTGGCTTTAAACTTTGGAAGCAAAATTTGAAATGAATGTTTGAATTACATAAGCCTATTAACTTCATTAAAATTCATAAAATTAAACTTCATAAAATGACAATGAAAATGAATTGTCGATGTCTAAATTGTACAGTTCAAACATGAAGACAATCCAATAGTTCTAGGATTACACTCAAGGCCCTAAATGACAAAATGCTGGTCAAAATGGCATTTTGGATTCTAAATGGTGGACTTCTTGTGTCATTTGGCTTTTCCTCAGACTTTTTTGTTGGTCTTGGGATGGGTTCTTGCCCTGAATTCAGTGCTTGGTCCCTAATAGGTATAGGCAAAACCTGGCTGCTGCATATGACCGTATGGAAATCATACAAGCCATTTTGTTTTATTGTAGAAACAACACCACCAAACTACTACCTGCAGTTAATCACCATCATTATGGGGATCACTGCTCTCACTGAAATAAACTTAAATTGATTAAATTAACACTAAACGCCACCTACAGAGATAAAGAGGTTGCTTACCCTTGATAAGTTCGCTGTTGAAGGTCTGCAGAGCTGCTGCTTGTTGGCTCATTGTAAATTTACTTCGACAACCGTGTCTAAACTGAATCGGGATACACACTGTTTAAGACATTGTTAGTCAACATACTTTTCTCTCAAATTAAACAAAGGGTGCATCCAAAATCACACACTTATTCCCTATTCACTACTCACTAGGAGATGGCTTCAGTGAACTGCTTAGTGCACTCACCGATACGCTGAAATTCTGATTTTGAACGCAGCTGTGGTGCTTAAAAACTGAAAACATGTACCAGATTGACCTCAGAGCTGGTTGAATATTTTTGGGGTTTTTGTACAATTTCTATAGTACTGGTCATTTGTTGGTGTACATTATGTCATTATTCCATTTAGTCATTGTTAGTGACATGTCTTCTCTGGTGTGACTGCAAAGGATGATGGGATTTATTTCTTGCTTAGAGTGTAGCGATCCTCACTCAATATATGTGATGATGGTTTCAGACACAGTGGAAGTCATTTCATTTAGTCCCCCCCACACACACACAATGCATGGCGCTGCACCAACAATATATACTATATATAATATATATACTGCTAAACTGCAGGGAGGCCATGCTATTATGTGCAGGATAGAACACTTTTAAATGTCACTGTCACGTACATTCTGCTACACATCTTTAGTGCATACTGACAGAATCAAGTGTGTTTTGTTTTCAGTATCTTACCTTGTATTTTGTATTTCTATAGTTTTAGATTGTGACAGAAGTTAATCGATACTAGTACTATAGAGGGTAGCTGTAGCCCAATATAACTGTTTTAATAAAATCCCACTTTCAATCAAAACTTCTTTGAAATGTTTAAGCTTTATGATCCTTTGATCTGTAGACCTGTTTAGTTTTGTGCGATGATAGGCTTGGGGCAGTGGGGATAAAGGCTGACCAAGTTGTCTGAGCTTGCCAAAGATTTTTCTATGGGGTTAAAGCATGCTGAAGCCCTTTCCATTCATTCCTATAGGCCTGCAATCCACCTCTTTTCACATCTTGTGTGTGTCCAAGTTCTGGCCTTCATATATGTTCTGCTCTCCCTCCTCCCTCTATCCAATGCATAGACATGTTCAAGAGCAACAAATCATATTTGGTCAAATCTTGAAGATGTTTTTTCCTGGTCAAAATAACATGATTTCTATTTTTTTTGTGTGTCTGAGACATTCTGAAGAGGAGTTATGGTGAGAGAGCAACCGATCATCAGTGGTTGCTTCCGCAGGTTCCATTACACTCAGCTGACCCACCACTAGATGGGGACCACTAGACCCACATTAAATCATGTTGTTTGTCGCATGGTGGGAAAAGGTAATTTAGCAGCCCATACATCTGCTACTTTTAGTCATGGTGGAAAGATCTTTGATGACATTTCCCGCTAACGCCCACCTCCTCGAGGAGTCTTGTGGTGGACCTCGTCACAAATCCCCTACAGCCCACTTCCACCGGATACATCCTCACCTGTCTTTGTCCCCCCACGTCAACTGCATATTGTAGAGGATTTCTTTCAGAAACCTAATTGATAGAGTCTTCCATGGCGGTAGAAGTTGGACCATAGAGCGAGGTCTGGACAGATCTAAGATCAGTCTGATCACTGGCAGGATGAGTCTGATGTAGGTTGACACACATTTTCCAGTCACTGGCTGTTGAAGCAGGCCAGGAGGGTGCGAGGACTTTGCATTTTTCTTTGTTGATTAATTTTAGAGCGGAATAAATAAAAATGTAACCCTGGTTCTCTCATAACATAGTGAAGTACAGTATTAGGATTTCAGAGCTCCCTTGACAGTCAATACGCAGAGTGCAGCATTGTCAGCTTGATGCGTAACCATGGCATCCAACTCTTTGTCATTTGACTGTTCAGTAAAGTACCTGACATGTTGAGTGTGAATTCTTTGGATGGTATGGCTGCCAGGAAAGTATATTCACAGCAGACACTGCCTCACCAAAAGTGCGTTCATTGATTATTTTGCCATTTCAACAAATACATTAGTGTTGAATTTGTAATGTTTGATGTCTGATCATTTGACCCACAGCTGTTGTCTATTCTGTGGCTGGTGTGTGTGTGTGTGTGTGTAACCAAATGTGTACTTCATCTCTAGGAGGGAGAGAGGCCTCAGTCAGTGGTCTCAGTTCCACACTAGAAGAGAAGAGTAACTACTTGCAGTCTGTCTCTCCGTGCTGTCACCTACAGGTGTCCAGTGCTGATGGACTTGGGAGCCTGTGAACATTTTCTAAGTGCTTCTACGTTGTTCCACTTTCACCCCAGACATCTTTTAAAGTCGTCATTAAACCGAGCAGTTTTACACACCGTTACTTATCCATCTTCTCCATCAGTTCTGACTTTCCCAGGTGGAAACATTGAACAGATCGAGCCATTTCTGGTTCACACACACACACACACATACAACAATTCTATTTGGCCTTTGAGTTTCCGTAGGCGTTTCCAGCAATACTGGGATTTATCTGAAGTATTCTCCAAAACCAGTACCATGTTTCTAACTCAATGCCCGTAAAACCATGGTATTGATCTTTTTCTTGGTTCCATCGCATTGCAGGGTCACCACGATGCTCTGGTCCAGAATCAAAGTTATTGGATGAATTTCCACCTCTCAAGTTAGCCATTACCTGTCCTTCCTTTTCACCAGCTCAAGCAAGCTTCCTTGTAGGAAGGAAGGTTGGTCCAGGTTGCCCCTGCACAGACTACAAAAAGTCTGGCTGCATAGTTTTTTCATGCCAATCTAGCGAGGAGTGCAGTCTGATTTAGCTGCGCATCAAATACACAAATGGAATGCTATTCATATAAAAATGAACAACTCAATATTTTAATATGAATATGAATATATTTATATGTTCAAATATGAATATTTGAACATATATTGTGAACTGCGTCATTGCTAAGCTGAAAAAACTGAAATCTGAGATAGAAAAAGAACAATTATAATAAAACATTTATTATTTAAAATACATTAACAAACCAAATTCAGCTGTTTAGACGTTATAGTGACAAGCTTGAAGTTATCATTGTCATCAACGCTCCTTTTTCCGAGGCTCTGTGGCTTTACTCAAGTTTCCAGTTTCCTTCTTCAGGACACAAAGCAGGGACTGGGAACTCTCTAGTATCTGCAGAGACAAAAGGTCAAATGACATATACTGCAGGCATTTAAGACAACACAAGTTGATGTAAAGCTGGCAGTGTGGAGGATACTGGAGGTGTAATTAAAACAAACAAGGTGGTTTGCTCAGCTCAGGGGAAAATGTTGTTTTTAATAAAGACTCCTTGAGAGTAGTTTTTTGAAGAAATACTCTGATGCTCAAGGAATCCACAATATACAACCGCAAAAGTATATCACGACTGTGTTTTTCATGAGCAAAATATGCAAAAACCAAAACATTAATGTTCTGGAAAATAGTTAAAGCATGTTTCCTAACACACCGATCAGAAACACACCTTTGTGTATGCAGTCTCCGTTTCGGCAATGGTGCGTTCAAATGCAGCTCGGGCTGCGTGTCTTTGTGACAGGCTCTCATTGACCCTGCTCAGTTTGTCAGAGAGGACTTGGATGTCGTGTTGCAGTCGCTCCTTCTCCTCTTCCTCTTGCCTGATCTGACGGTTCAACTCATCCCTCTTCAAGTGCAGTTCCTCAATGCCTGAAGAAGATAAAAAGTTCCATATGCTGGAGTCTCAGTATCACACTATCCTTTGTCTGCATTTTAAAAAACTGTAATAATCAGGTAAAGCCACGTTTAGTATTAAACTATTTGGCAAAAGTAGCAACATGTTTTTTTTTACAAATTGTACATTGTAAATAATGTTGATGGAACTGTGCTGTCATAAGATATACAGGAATACTCGAGTATATCTGTACAGGTGAGAAATATTAAATAAAGAATTGTTTTGGTCCGGATACAGAAGACAAATAAAAAAAGACTACCCCAAAAAGTTAAGAATAATTATAATAATATATTTTCTGTTGTGGGCGGAGCCTGAGATGTGACCGGATTTGATTAAAATCATACATCTAATCGTGGAATTGAAAACATAACCTAAACCACAACCTGCAGTTAAACAACATCATTACAGAGATCACTAAATCTAACTTAAATTAACGATAAATACTTTCTGTTCTATGTTCTATAAAAAGAAACGACTTACACTTGACAAGTTCGTTGTTGTAGGTCTGCAGAGCCGCGGCTTGTTGGGTCATCGTAAATCCCCTTCGACGACCGAGGCTAAAATCAAACGGGAACACGCTGTTTCTTAGTATTTCATGCCTGACGACAGCGTATAACCGTCCGACCTGCGTTGTAAGAAAAAAGTTTAAAAGAAGAGTGCACAAATTGGGGTTAACACTCCACTACCGGTTATTCGAGCTAAACACCGACGTCGTAAGACGCAGAAGAAGAAGAAGAAGAAGAAGAAGGCCGTCAGAGCCAATCAGAATCCCCGGAGAGGAAACCGCTGCGTCCGAAACCACACACTCGTTCCCTATTCACTCCTCCCTACATAGGGGAGTTGGAGTGAGTGCTCTATGTAGTGCCCTCAATGTATCCTGCAATGCACTGCGAAAAATATTCTACAACCGATGCATCCTAACCCAGTAATATATCCCATCAGCCATTGGGGTATCAGGTGACCACTTGTCAATGGCTGGTGAGCTACGGAGAGATGTCATACAAATGTAATTATTGTCCGCTATGTGTTTAATATATTACTTTCTAGAAGCATAGTGATTCTCTCCTTTTAGTGACATTGGTGCTTTCCTTGTAATATGGTTTTGCTTTAAAGACATTAGAATGAATTTGATTCTAAGATTAGTGAGCTATTTGCTCTTTTAAATTGTACTAGAGTTTTTCAGTTAAGATATTGTTGGTTTGATATAAACATACTGCAGACTCATCGAGTGAACTGATTCCTTTAGGGAGTGACGCTGATGTCCAAAATTTGATCCGCAGATGGGTGGGGAAGGACGAGCTGTTTTCTGAGGGGTCCATGCTTTCACCATTCCTCAGGCAGACATTGTGCAACATGGTGTAACGTGCAATAACCTTGGTAGCAAAGGCAGGCTTCGCCTCCAAGGTTTCGTGAAATATCGCCTGCCATCTGGTCTTTATAATCCCCAGTGCCCTTTAAATGATAGATTGAGCTTTTGCATGATTTCTGTTGAACCTGGCCGCTATCATATGTCTCACATGCTCTCTAAATGGTGCTATCAATGCTACAGGCTTGGACATACAGGGATAACCACCGTCCCCTAGGATACAATAACCCTCAGTTTTCTTTTAAAGTAACACTGAGCAGCTGCAGCAGGGGGCTTGGTCCTAAGTTAGCATCCATCTTTACTGCCATTTTGGCAGAAGCTGGTGGTCCAGCCAGGCGCTGAAAGCCTGCAGAAATTGTTATCAGCTTGTCCAGCTTAGAAAATGTTTTGGACATATTATATATATGTATATATACTGTATATATACAGTATATATACACATATATAATAATGTCATTGTCTGTGGAGTGTGGAATTGAGAAGGCTCTTGGCCCCACACAGTAGGAGGCTGCACATGCCAGCCTAAAGATGATTAAACCCTCCACCTCCAGACCCCAGCCATGGTGAAATCAATGTAAAGTTGACAATTCTTTTCAGAAAGGGTGCAATGTGGTCATCTTAAAATATTTCAACATAAAGGTCGAAGCCATTATCAACCACCTTTTGTCTTCTGTCACTTACAATTTGATGACATCTTGATCAAAAAGCCAAAATAATCCTAAGGAAATGTCTATTCTGCACCAGAGGATAGGATCCCGGCCACTTTCACCTGCGACCGGTTTCGTATTTATTATGCGACCTGTGACGTCATTTAACGTGCGCCAGCGTAGTGTTCGCAAACAAATTTAAAATGACACTACTTAGTGCACTCAATCCAACTCCCTTATGTAGTGAGTAGTGAATAGGGAACGAGTGTGTGGTTTTGGACACAGCGACCGTGTGCGGCTACTTCTTTGTTTTATAGTGAGGGTGTATTTTCATTTACATTGCGGAGCCACTGACCTCTATTGGCCAGTGTAAATGTTGCAGCTTTGCATTATCAGTTCACAGTACGTTTCATTTAATATCCACGAAGTTTGAAAACACAGCTGTAGATGGATGTTGACGTAGGAGTGAAAAAAGAGAGTCCATGAACAGAGAATTACAAATAAAGTCAAATTTGGTAAATAAATAAATGTCTCAGTTGTAAATGAGTCTGGAAGATCACCAAAACTTAATGATGTCTTCCTTTGTCTATTAACAATTTTTGAAACGTTCATTAAAACCCATGAGTTTTGGAGTTAATTTGTTCGTAATCAAACTGATAAAGGCATCTGTCACATAAACTCCTTGACGAAGGTGAAAACTGTAGTTTGCATGTAGTTTGTCTATGGAAAAAACAAACACAAAACAAATATAAACAACTAGCTTCTCTAACTTGATCAGCATTTTCCACCTTCCACTGTATATTATCTGTATCTGCTGGAGTCTGTAGGTTTTTTTCAGGGCAAAAACTATTAAAAACATTATTAAAGTACATGGTTGGGTCACAAGCATCATCCTAGTCTTCTTTATTCAAAAATATTTAAAAAAAAATCACAGAGGAAAGCTTTTTAAACACCAATTTTGGAAACAGTCTTTTAAAAATGAAATGTTTTAAGGACTACTGCAACAGCGCATTGACTCTGGTGGGAGCCATGGTTACCATCAGCGTTTCATCTCACACTCCACTTCAGAGGTACTATCTCAGTTATTAATTTAGTAAAAGTATTGCCATATTAGTTTTAAAAATACGAAGCATTTGTTTAATTTTTTCCCCATCTGTACTTGACTGACATCTGAAAATGGCATTGAATAGCAGACGTGAGCTTGAGAAATGAGGATGGGGGACTTGTATTCCGTACTTGCATTACATACACACATATATTTGTGTTTTCGTATTTCTAAATTACATTGACGCGCCTGTCAATGACAGTCTGATCATTTCTGCCATGAGATTTTGATGAACTCCATGTTTTTGACTCGCTCTGCCAACTGTGGCTCTACGCCGCCTAAAAATCAATAAATGTGACGCAAGCGTAGGTGGGCGGAGTTTACGTCCAGGCACCATGGCTTCGGTTGCACCCGAGGTGAGTGTGAGAGCTCTATCTATGCCGAGCTTGTTCTAGTTTCACGTTGATTTCCGGCCAGTTGCGAAGCTATATCGCCTCGACAGTCAGAAACACCCCGTTAAACGGTCGAATTATCGGCGTCGCTGTGTCTTTATGACGCGAATTCCCCGCTGCTGTTCCACAGTGCCTTGCTTTTGTGCTGAACTGGAGGGTAATTGAATGTGCAGGAAGATGCTGCGCCCCGGAACATGAATGTTTCATTCGTGCGGGTTGCGGGCTCTGCTCCGTAATTTGTTTATTCATGGTGCAGCCCTAAGTCACTGTCCTGCTTCTTTCCAGTTTAGCGCATTAAATTAGACTAATGATAAATATGATTGCGATTCATTCAACATCTTTACGCAGTTTAGCCGAGTTGTGTGCCACCGGCTTACTGGTGGCTAATTTGGACGCTGGTGTTTAGCTAGCTGCTAGCAGACAGTGCATACTTTCTTTAAATCTACGCGACTAATTCTCTCACTAGATATAGTTCTGAATCAAGATAGTCGTGGCTCAGTAATTCGTTTCAAAACGCTTGTTCCTAGTGGGTTTATCGTTTCTTTTGTTATTTCTTGAGATCTTTTAGCTATACTGTAAGTGATGCAGGCAAATGAAGGCAGCTGGTACTCAAAACCTCCCACTGTAAACATTTGACAGTCGCACTTAAACCGACTTGTGATGCTCTTTTTGTTCAATCATTTATCGGGTATTCGTTGGAAGTTTTCTGGCCAACTAGATGGGTTTCAGCCTCATTTAGGAGTGTGAGCCGTGCGTTCTTGTCTTTTTTAGAGATACGGTATGTAGTGTAGCTCAACAGGGGTCGCCCTAAAAGCGTTGGGTTCTCCAGTCGTTCTGTAAAGTTTACATCTGTAATGTTGACATGTATCATGACTGTCCGAATCCTGAACGAAGTCAGCCCTGGTGTCTCGTAACACATACCCCGGTTACTCTTAAAAATGGCACAACCATTTTTGACGCCTGTGCTGTTTTTCCTGCAGGTGGTTTTGCACAGTGTTGACATAAATTAATGGTTAATTGTGCTCTTTATTTGCAAAAGTAGAATGCACTGTTTGAATTGGGATTTGACTGAATTAGAATGTGATGGAAATGTGCATATTCCAACAACATGAAAAGCGAGTAGAATGACAATTACAAGGGGTACTAGGTGGCATTTTTTATGCTTGAATTGTGAATAGTTCATCCACTTAAATAAGTTGTAAAGTTGCATGTAATGCACAGCTGTATATGCATCCTGGCTTCTACCGTGTTCACTGCTGTCCACGCTTACACGTCTTATTTGTGGACCATTGTCGACTGTGCTCCTGACTTACCAGACTTGCTTCCATTGATGTATAGATTACAGGCTAATGGGTCTCTGGGTTGAACTGATAGTGCTTTTAGATGTCGGAGGCACAGCCAGGGTTCAGTGTCAAATATTGCTTTTCTAAAGGCGAAGGAACGTGTCTTTTTAAAAGAAATCGATATGACCAGCACTGCCCTGCCCACCAAATGTTGGGGATTTGGGAATTTATAAGACTCCCTCCCCGCAATTTATGAATAATCCAATGTTCAGGAAATTATACATTAATTTTTATGGGTGTGATCTGAATATGTAATTTGAATAGACCACCTGTCATAAAAGAAAGAAAACATGTATAATTTTAGAAATCTTTCAAGCTAAAATGCTATTGTCATTTATTGGGTAAATATCAACCTGGATAAACTTATTAGCCCTTGTTCAAGTATATTTTGAAAAATAATCTTTAATATATTGTCTCTGGTTTGCACAGTGAAATTCTCTGAGAAGGAATTAATCAACAATAGCATATAACCATCTACCATACAAGCTTTTTTCTAGGATTGCAAGTAAATAACTACATTTTTTCAGCTTTATAACAAAACATTAACAACATAAACATAAATAAACACTAACAACAGTAATGTTTTGATATAATAACTTCTTTACGAATCAGTAATCTCCTTATTAAGCAGCACTGACACATAAATGGTGGTCATTGAGTGGTGGTCTGATTAATTTGTTTAGCACCTTGTTAACATGCTTTAAAGCACACACATTTAAACCTGAAACCCTGCAAAATCAAAATGGAAAAATAAAATGCCCATGTGTATTTTAAAGGAGGAGATCTAGTCTGTTAGTATTGCCTACTTCCTGGGGGGTGGGGGGTGGGTGGGGGGTTGGAAAATTGAGGTTCTTAACTTCTGTGAGAATTTATGCCCTTTGGATGTCTTGAATTTTTCAGGATGAGAATATGTCAACATTGTTGCCACCATTACTGTACGAATACACTCGTTACTGGGCTTCAGCTGAAGAATTCTTTTGGGGTCCACGCTAACGGTGACTTCACTTGTGTTCAACCCTCTTCGTCAAGTGGCTGTGCTTTTGTGATGCTTCCTGCTCTTTTGTAACACAGATGTACCAGTTCGACATTACAGTGTGTGTTTAATTGTCTTACAATGAACAGTGTGAATATTGCTTGAACTAGTTTGAGTTTTAAAATGTGCATTGATAGATTTATGAATCAGATACGTAGGGATAATTGCTTCAGCCCTCATTCAATCTTCAGTTTGTTTTTAGTTACAACATGAAGCACGACCCTGTCTTTAACACAAATTCTAGGCTAGTGATATGCCAGAATCCATCTGCAGGTGGTCAGGAGGGCTCTGTGATACCCCATGAGCAAGTTTAATGTGCAGATTATGTTTTGGAGCCATAGTATTGGTGTAATTGGTATCAATTCTGAATTCAATTCTTACATTTTCAATTAGTTGCTACAAGTGTCACTAAATTTTGCTTTTGTTGGTCACTCTACACAACCTGGGGAAATTCTCTGCCCTTGAATTATCTGTCGGTACAGAGATTACAGCAGTGACTTGCATAGTGGTGATCTGGAACAGATTGGTCCCTCAACTACAACTCCAATTGCACTCAGAGCATTGAGGAGGAACAGGCCAGTTGTGTTTCCATCTCCAAGACCCTTTATGTAAGGGGGTTAATATTCAGTGGTTGGATGCAGCGGCAGCGTTATCATTGAAGCCCTCGACCGTCACCTTCTCTCAGATATGGCGTGGCGGCTGCTCACCTTGGCTGTGATGATGGTCACCTTTACTGTATAACAGCAAAAGGGAGCAATGATCAAGGGAAGGATGTAATGCTACACACCTGAAGTATCCGGTAGAAAATGGCCAAGCAAAGTAAGACTACACGAGTGTTTGTGGTGATGGATCTGTTCCATTGGATTGAAATGGATTGGTCTTCGTTTTTACTGTCTGAGCATGCTCTGTAGAAAACCTTTGGAAAGAGCACCGGCAGAGGGAGCCACTATGTCACATGACCACTGAGGTGAATGTGCATGCAGAGAAAGAAGAGGAAAAGAGGAACAATCTGTTCGACACGTTCTTTCTCTCTCTATCCTCCCTCTCTTTCTCTCTCTCACACACTCTCCCTCACCCACTCTGACGCCTTCTTCTTCTCAATAGAGGCCATGAGAAGAAAGCAGGTATGGAGCTTCCTGGAGACAGAGGAATAGACATGCTAGCTTTTAATTCACCACTCTTGGGTAAATGGCTAGGTCTGTATCTCAGGAGATGCATGGTTTTTCTTTCTCAGTTCTGTCATACTGAAGTTGCAATCATCTGATTTAAGCCTCCTGCTGAGTGATGTTGTTTCAAGGTTTTCCAGATGTATTTTCAAAGCACCTGCTGCTGCTTGTATTGCTGCTTGGCCAGCCTTTATTCCAGAAAATCTGCTGGACTGATGTTTAATGTTTGGGGAGCAGTACTCCATCATATTCATTTAGAAGTGCTGTGGTGGATCCTGCTGACCTAAAGGGTTCCTCATTGATTTGCACATCAGCCTTGTCAGGAGCACTCATAGGAGGCAAAGCAGACGTGGCTCGATACATAATGAGAAGTCTACTGACTTGAAGATCTGGAAATCTCCGGTCCAGCCTCCTTTCCACTGATTTTGTCTTGACCCCTCCTGCGTGGACCCCTCTTGGTTCATTTATAATGAGGGCTGTGGTGACTGGATCTGTCGCCCGCTCAGGAATTTACTGGAACAGGAGAATACAGAGGCGGCCTATCAATCCAAAGGCTCACAAGAGGCTGCAGTGTGCATACTCTCATGTTCAGCTGCACCTGTTTGGAGTCTTTCGACCAGCTATAATTTATCAATTTACTCTACATCTCAAAAGCTAGATTTTGATAGATCATTAATCCTATTGAATCAAAGTACAGATTCTTAGAAAATGCTCCTTTATTCTATCTGATGTAAAGATGTAAAGATGAGACTCTTGGTTTGAGAAAAGAGGTCACTTGAGGAAGTGACAAGAATTGTCTCTAATAGCAGGCTGTTGTTAGCGCGTCTCATCTTTAGGCCAGCAGCGTTTGTATTGGTTTTTCTATTTTAAGAATATTTTTACATGTCTTTTTCGCACACGCCTTTCTTGAGCAATACTTAAAATAATAAAATGATTAACCTATTCATCTTTGTCACTGAGGGACGGTCGATACCATTGTTCTGTTCATGTTATGCTAAGTGGGTGTGTCACCTGACGTAGCTGGTAGTATAAAGGCTTTTATTTGTGTTTTCTTTGGCATCTAATCCTAACCTCTATGTTTTCCAAAGGCACCTTCATTTTAATGGTGTAGAGTAGTACTAACGTGCAGCTCTTTTGACCGTCCCAGTTTCTCAAGGTGTTGTCAGTGCAAAATGATTGGTGCATTATAATATTTCAACACGATCTTTTAAAAGATCGAAAAGATATTTTTGAAGAGCTAACTTGCAGTTTCACCTAAGGTTCCTTTGGGAATGCATACCAAAATAGCCATAGCCAAATTTGTGGTGGGCTCTACTGTTCTATCGCTAGGGCACCTCTCCAGGTTCCTGATCAGCACTCAGATCGTAGCCTCTCCTTCAGAAGTGTCTTCTGCTCTGTCCATATCCCCATTCACAGGTCTCCCACACCCCATGTTCCCCCATCTAGTGGAAAAGAGCTGTAATGGCCATACACTGCCAGTAAATAATCTGGTTGCGAAATGGCGGAGATCTGCAGACTGCCTTCTCTGCCTCCCCTCCCCCCTCCTTTTGGTCTCCAGCTTTCAGGTTCCAATTTCCAACACTAGGGGGAGGAATGAGGCCGGTTTTGTAATATTCCTTATTTAATAGCAACAAAAGAAAGAAGGAAGGAAGGAGTCTCTTGGTTGTCTTGACCATCATATGCTCACTAAATTCCTTTAGATCGTGTAATTCAGAGGACTGTTCCAAACCTGGTGTTCTTTGGGATGTACCAAGCGATCGTGCTGTCAGGCTGCTTCTCGGCCCACTTGTTGTTTGACAAGGTTGAGGCACTAGCAGTGATCAGTTTTACCAAAGCGTCCCTAAGGTGTGGGTTCTGTTTGCACGCAGGTTGTATCATGCATCTTAAAATTAGAGGATGTATAGATGTACACTTCTGTTGGAAGTTAGCCTTTTTGCTGCTCATTAGTTTACAACTCCTGTTCTTGGCAGTCTTTATTCAGGAGTCATGTGAAGTTGAAGAGATCACAACACGAGGCTTCACTAGGACTATTCGGCTGCACTTCAGAGGCAGAACGAAGTAGCAACGTATCTTAGACGTTTGATCATTAAAGAACCGTATGAAGACTGTTCTGATCATCAGCTTTGGGTTATTTTCTGAGGGGGAGCGCGGCCCAGGAGTGTTGGCTGTTGAAGCTCTCCCGTCTGTGTAGAGGCAGACAGCGGGCGGTGGAGCTCTTTTTGAAGCTCCCCCAGCTAATCTAGTTCTCTAATTGTTGGCTAAAGAACCGAAAAAGGGAATAGAGACAATGAAACTGTATGTATTTGCCCTCTTTCTTTTGGCTTGAGTATTTTTTGGAATGTTGATTTGTCAGATGCAAACTGAAACAGCTGCTGCCATTTTCAACCTTTTCACACAGTTGGAAGCAGGATTATTTTTTAATCAACCAACTGTCACCTCGGTCTGTAAGGAATATCGGCTTTATATTTTGACTTGCATGTTACCCACCACCGTGTTAGTTTACAACAATTGCCAAAAAGCTGAGCGTTTTTAAAAATATTTTCAATATCTCGACATACTTTTATCATTTAAAAAAGTTCAAGTATGTTTTTTTTCTGACTTGCAAATACACTTTTTTTCCCTCTCACTAGCCTGCTGGTCTAGCAAAGGGCAGCGTGGATATGGGTGCCTCCACACACAATCTTGATCCAGAAGAGGAGAAGCCAGGTATCACCATCTTAAATGAATGCACATGGCACCAGTGATTGTCTTTAAATTAAATGTGCTTTTTCTGGTTGATTCCTTCATAGGAGACAAAGAAGCAAGGCATGTGTCATCCCCTCCTGCAGAGGCACTGCTGAACGGAACAGAATGTGATGACATCGGACATGAGATCCCAAACGATAGCTCTGAAACAAACAAGACTTTGCTACTGGTGAACGAGAATGGCGCAGTAGACACGGAGCCACCGCACGGTTCAGTTACTGGAAGCAATGGATTGATTCTTACAAAGCTGCCCCAGGAAGGCGACTCCACAGCAACAACTGTTATGGGAGTTACACCCCACAGGACTAACTGGTCGCCCTCGGGCTCAGCAGCAGGGGGACATATGGCCAATCACATCTCTGGGTGTGCACAGAGTTCAGGCGCACGACAGACTGACCATGGCACGGGGAATTCGTCGGGACAAGGGGCACCAGACACTAATAACTGCACATCATTGTCCCCTGCAACGACTCGAGCAACAATAACAGTACACAGAGCACGAAAGACCATGTCCAGACCTGCTGTGAGCCCAGCACAAAAGGTGATACATCAGTGTGGGGCATTGTGGGCAATTCCATAGTATTCTCTTATCCTGATTATTGCTGTCTATGTCCGCAGCGTGGTTAAAATCCAGTCATTTAATACATCGCAGAAGTAGCCCGTACGTCTCATAATCTGCTTCTTGAGCAGCTCTTACTGGGTTTTGTTTCCATCAAAGTGTCAGGACCTACAGTACATTAAAAATCCAATTCCAATTTTATGAAACATTTGATCAAATTTCGATCATGTTTTTAAATAAAATTGAAATACAATTCATATAGGCCAACTAATCTACTTGCTGCAACTAATCACCTAGAGCTAGAAGTGGGAGAAGGTGCTGTAGACTGTTGGCCAGAAGCTTATTTTTACTAGTATGTGTTTTTTTTTCTGGGTAAATGATAAAAGTCCCTCTGGTAGAGAAGGACCAAGAATCCCAACATTTGCAAAAAAAAATATATCAACCCTTTGGAATTACCTAAATTGGTCATACAATGGGATCTGACCTTGAAGATCACCAAAATAGACAAACCCTGTCTACAATTAAATGTTTTTATTGACATAGCATGACATCCACAGTGGATGTTGGAAAAAGTATGTGAACCTGGATTCAAAGCCTATTTGCCTTACACAAAACAGCTTTCAGAAGACCTACAAAGTGAAATGATTGACCTACACAAAGCTGGAAAGAGAGTCTTTAAACGGAGAAAGTATCCACACTGTTGCTACTCTCCCTAAGCATGGTGATTCTGTACAGATGACTCCTAGAGTACAGCAGAAAGCACTCAAAAAGGTAGAGAAGAATCCCAGAGCATCAGCTAAAGCCTTACAGACTTATTTACAAACATCTCTGTTGACAAATTAGTAAAGTAAACCATGAAACGAGAATGCAACTAATTGGGGGAAGCCACTGTGGTCTGACCATTCCTTCAGGTTTGAAGCTAGCAGATGAAACCCAAATTTAGTTGTTTGGAAGGAACTTACGATGCCTTCGTGGTGGGGGAAAAACCCACAGAAATTTACACAGCGCACCAATATTAAAACCTCGTCCTGACTGTGACGTATGGTGGCATCATCATCTGGGGCAGCTTTGGTGCCCCGGGGGCAAGTTCATCAAGACAAGGAGACCATCTGTCCACCAACGGGCATGGGTGGTGCCACACAGCAACGATCCAAAGCACATAAGTAAATAAACGTCAAAATGGCTTCAATGGATGACAGTTTGCCTCCTGGAATAACTCAGTCCCCCCCCCCCCTTCCTTAGGTGGTTTACACCACACATCACAAGAATGTTGCTGAAGGGAATCAGTTAATTTAAAGGGAATTTCCAAAATTCTGCCTGACCATGGGGCAAGTTTGATCCAACACTAGAAAAGATGTTTGGTTGAGCTGATTGCTGCCAATAGAGGGCAACCAAACAGTCATTACATCCAAAGGTTCACATACTTTTTCCCATCCTGCACTATCATTGTTGACACGTTGTGCTCAATTGAAACGTATAAGTATGTGGTGCATTAGTTTAAAAAGACTGTTGGTTTATTATTGGGTCTTAGATGAAAATCAGAACATTTTTATTCCAAAGGCTTAACATACTTTTTCTTGTAACTGTATGTAGCTTCATGTGCAGTCAGTGCATATCATGAGTCTCAGACATTTGCTGCATTGTCATGTATGCTAGTTAATTTGCTTTACCTACCATCCAGGTAATAGTGGCTAAATGCTTCCATTCAGAATATCAGTTTACCCAATATCCGTCTAAATGAGAGGAAATTCTTCAAACAACAATTTTCCCAGGTCTAAAGTCTTGGCAGTGCATTCTGTTCTGGTGTCCTTCTGCCAGGTTGCTGTTGTTGGTCATCTTATCAGGCCCCCTTTTGCTTTCTGATAAGCCCCAATAAGTCAAAAGGCCATTAAATAGGGTTATTAACTCATGGCTGGTGGCTATTTTGGTGGCAAGGGTAGAGCAGTGGCCTCTATAACTGTGTCATGAGCCTTGCTTCAGCACTTTATGCTGCTCTACTCACGTTGACTAGACTGACTAGTTCAAGTAAAGAGGACTTTATACAAGTTCAATAGCCACATGAACTGGGGCCAAATGAGGAACACCAAAGCTTGATTTTACTGAGAGAGCAGAGGTAATCCTTCCTAAAACCTCTGATTGTGTCCAGCCTTGGTTAATGCACCCGTTCCTTGTCTTTTAGTTAAGTGTTGTGGCTTTTAATGGGCTCCTCTAATACAGGAAGTTTTAGCTCTATCAATATGGAATCTTTCACCAGCGAACTGGCCATTCATGCTGGGAATGCTTGAGGACATCCTAATTGGGAGTGACTCGGTTGAGCTCAAACAAAGTTTAAAGTTTGACCTCACTGTTCTCTCGTCCTTGATTGGCTTTCAGACTGTTCTCAAGGAATTCTGTTGAGACTTTATGCTGATGCTGGTCTCAAGTATCCCTTTTAAATCCAACATCTGTCTCCATGTGGGATGCCTTGTGTCCATCTGGTTGTGAGCTACTACTTTTAGAAGCACTACAATAGTCTCCAGCACTTTTCAGTCGGTTTATATAAGCAGCTTAAACGATCTCTGCTGAAAACTGGACTTTGGCATCTCATCAGATTGGGTTCCCTGGCCTAGTTTAGGTGCAACTTTAGTCCTCCTCTTTAACACTTGGTGGCGATATGTGTCTCTTCGTTGTTTGGTTAATATGGGCCAGGCAGCAGAACCACATTTCCAATAATAGAAAGTTGTGTATATATGTTTTCTCATCTCATATGTAATATATGCTTTACTTATAGTGCATAGAAGATCCGCGCTACACCCCCTTGGTCATGTGTATTTTGAGAGGCGCACCGGAACGCAGTATTCTTGGTTGTTTTTGTTCTGGGGTCGTACGCCGGGGCGGCGGTTGTGGTGCATGGGCACATGCACTGTGTAGTATATACATGCTGGAGCAAATTGATTTCTGTTTGCAATATGTGCTTTCCTATATTACGTGCGTGGACAGGAATATCGACGATATCAGTCGGACTAAGGTGCTCACATGCACTTCAACTGGCTAGGTATGGTAGGACTGAGGCAGTAACTTGCAACGTAAACTTCCTGCTTGAATAATTTATGCAATGCAGCTTTGTAGTAGTCAGAATATAGAGAATATAGGAGTATAGGAGTTAAGCCGCCTCCCCAGCTGAATTTGCAATGTTTTACTTTGTTGTTCTTGGGCCTCACCGGTTGACCTTTTATGTCACACCACAATGATCCATAAAGAAGTTAGCCCGTGAATTAGCACCCACAGCTAAATCAACAGCAGTGATGTTTAGTGACGTGTAAAGTTGGTAACCAGCACCAGAAGTCTCTGTCGCTCCAAAAAGAATTAGCCATGGTCGCTGAGGTTCCTACTGGTTGCTACCGTGCACAGCAGGCTGCTCCCTGGGATGCTTCTGCTACCAGGTCAGCAAAATAGAAATCAAATATTGTGCAGATCGCACAGACCAGATTGGCATCCGCATGCACTCGTAAATCGACGTGCAACCAAGCTATGTGGGGTGTTATTTCGGGTGCCTTTGGACTTCAATGGCCTGTTTTAGTTGAGCTAATGCATCCACCTGCATTTCATGTACTCGGACTTGTACTATCTCTGCTTACAAGACCTTAATCTTTCTGTCTTTGGAAAGACCAGCGGTTCCTTCTGTGCTGATGTCAAGGATGCTTCCCATTTTCTCGAGCTCCATGCTGATAGTTTCCTACTCTTTCTTGTGACAGGACTGGCCCCCCATTTAAAGGCTTTCACCCGTCACTCCTCCATTTTGCTTCTGATTCTGGCAGCTTAGCCTCAGTTCTCATGCCTTTTGGTCACTTCCTTTCTGGTTGTGATCTGTTAGGAGTACTGACAGACTTTGGACTGCAGGCTCATGATTTTCCTCCCTCTTTTTTCTGCCTTCAAGCTGTACTTGACTAATTTGGCATATGCTAAAGAAAGTCATGATCAAGGTCAGACCCCTCCACAAATTCTCTCAAATACTTTTACTGCCTTATTGGATCTTGAGGGCCGTCTCTGATCTTTGTCCAGTCACAGATTTGCTGATTTGTTTAATCTTGTGTTTATAATATATGTTGGTCTGTCCTCTAAATTAGAAACAAGCAAATTACACATTAATCAGGGTTCACTACTACTCCGACACTTACATTAAACCAACTGTTTCCCTTTCCACTATGTTAAACTGGCACTTAATGAAGAGTATCACATCTAAAATTTGATTTAAGGATGACTATATTATAAAAAAAATCAAATAAATGTTTCCTTTGTAACCCAGACCTGCGTAACAAAGTACCAATGAATGCATATTTTTTTCTCTCCTACAGCTGCTTAACAAGGAGTTGCGAGAAGCAAAGAGTGCCAAAATGAAGACGAATGTCACCCCAGACACACAGACATCCTCGCTGCAGTCCTCTCATCAGAACCATTTACCTCAGAGTTTACCACATACGGCAGCTTCAGCACAAAAGGCTTCCTCAGCCTTACCAGGGGCTCCTTCAGCAGATGCTTCTCCTCCAGCCTCAGCTAAACCTCATCTAGGTGGACTGATCCCATAAACAACCTCAGAAAAATGTCCCATTATTATTTGATCAGTGTTGCGTAAAATTTGGGGGGGGTTCCTTTTAAATATACCTTATTTTTTCTCTTGTGCTGCAGGCTCTATCTCAGGAGGGTTGTCAATGCGTAAGAAGAAAAGGAGAATGGGAACATACAGTCTAGTTCCGAAAAAGAAAACCAAAGTGCTTAGACAGAAGTCTGTGCTGGAAATATTTAAAGAACTACAACAGACTGCCACGAGTCCACAGGTCTGCTTCTCACATTTATTTAAAAATTAAATCTCACGCATAATAAGCCCTTACATTTTAGCATTCAAGTAAATCTTGAATTTAGGGTCATTTTGTTGCAAAATAAAAGGTGATTCTGAGGTGTAAAAGCTCTTTAATGCTATTGGAAAATAGCTAATTGCATTAGAACTATTAACACTAAGAACAGGCATTATTGCCAGTACCAAGTGATGAGTAATGTTGATGATTGGGATGATTATTTTTAGTTTTTGTGAGAAATCTTACAGCTGACGATAGTCTTTCCATCTATTACCGGTTACTAGAAAAGCTATTACCATAGATCAATATGTTTCAGGATTAGAATGTGCAGCCAATAGCAAATAATGGGATAGTCATATAATTGAATGATTCATGACAAATATCTGGAGCCATATAAGAACCTTTCAGTGAAGCAGGAAACAAGAACAATGTAAACTTTACGCTTTTATTGTGCAGAGTGAAGCGGTGGTGAACATAAATGGGGAGAAGATTGAAAATGCATCAGATGAGGAAGAGTCTGAGGAGGTAGATTCTGAGGAAACGGAAGAACCCGTTAGTGCTGTAGAGGAAACATCTGAACCTATTTCTCAGGTTAGAACAGAGAACCCTTTTCTACATGCAACCCATTTTTTGAAAATGGGTCTTTTCCACCATAAAACTCACTCAGAGTGAGAGAATTATTCTCTGTTTCTGTTTGTGGTGAAGGAGGGAGAAGAGCAGGAGTCGGAACAGTCTGGAGACGGGGAGGCAGAGGAGGAGGGCACGGAGTCTGATTTGGTAGGAAGCAAGATTGTTATTCAAGCCAATGGCGTTGACATTCAGCAGCTGTCTCTCTTTTCCTGCTTATCACCATATCTGAGAACAATTCTCTCCGCTTTAGAGCTCAGAGTCGAGTTTGAAGAAGAAATTAAAGAAGAAAACAAAAGCAGACAGTGCTTGGCTCAGGCCAAGGAAAAGAAAGAAAAGGATAAAGGCCAAAGGTGATTTTCACATTATTAATCCCTGTGCTGAGACTACAGCTGCTCACCTGAGCTCCATCACACAGAATCTCTCATGGTTTTCAACCTCAACTCCTCTTGAAAGATTGATGTTGTTTAAGATCAAAGAATTTTTCCATGACCTTTATTTCCAGAATCTAAAAAATAGAAATAGCGGAATAATAATGGAGTAATGGCTGATTTTAGGGTTGGGGTCTGGATTTTAAGACTATTGTTGATTTTTGTGCTCAGATTCAGAGGCAATGGACCAGTCGCAGCCTCCAGTTCGTGCACAGATAGACGAGAGCAGCGAATACACACACATTTCCTCAGCTGAGCCAGTCAACCTCAGTAAGAGCAAAGAGCTGTTGGAGCCCTCACAAATCAAAGGTGAGATTGACTTGAGAACATGCCCCATGCTCACTATTTCCCCCCTAATGAGGTTTCCACAGAAGTTCTGAGACCTTAGATGGTTATTATGGTTATTATTTCTCTTATCTACACGTTCCAGCTAGTCACTGATGTCAAAAAAACTGCTAATTAAGTGAATTAAATTGATCTTGGCATACATGTTCCAAGCACCTGCACTTCCTTTTTTAGAATCTTTGGAATCATCTATCGAGGAGGCTCAGGAACTTCCCCTGTGCAGCTGTCGCATGGAAACGCCAAAGAGCCGAGAGATCCTCACCCTGGCAGACAGGAAGTGCATGGCCACAGAGAGCATTGATGGACAGCTGATTCGCTGCCAAGGCGCCATATTGAAGCATGAAATGATGCGTCCATCCAATTCTGTTCAGCTGCTGGTCTTGTGCGAAGACCACCGCAATGGCATGGTGAAGCACCAGTGCTGCCCCGGCTGTGGCTTTTTCTGCAGGGCTGTAAGTACACACCTGACCTTTCAAGGGTCAGACTCGCATTGATCATGTGTACACAAGAGTAAAACTTTCTAATAAATACATTAGGAGGACGGTGTTATGACGGGGAGCACAGGGCTACTGTGAAAATAGTTGCTACTGTCAAGTTACGTCCAGCAGATGGCGCTAACGGATGGGTTTTAAAATGGAATCACATTTTCACCAGTATCATGGAGAATTTGTGTCGGGACCGCTAATTAAACACAGAAGACAATGATTTTATCTCCGAAAGGGAGCTGCCACTAAGAGAATGTGAGGCGCGAAGCTTTCCTATAATTTTCTTTAGATCTTCAGTGAGTGTCAGTTTTTCTCGAGCAGGTAAATGTTGCGGGCAGTCATTTTAACAACTCTTCTTTTGTTTTTCTGGACAGGGAACCTTCATGGAGTGTCAACCAGACATCAGCATTTCCCATCGGTTCCATCGCGCTTGTGCCTCGGTGCTGAAAGGGCAGAGCTTTTGTCCCCACTGTGGCGAGGAGGCCAGCAAGGCGAAGGAGGTCACCATCGCTAAAGCTGATACCACCTCCACGGTCCCACCTGTGGTTGTCCACGGAGGCGCCACAGCTGCGGTTCCTGAGGGCCGTGCAGACACCACTACTGACATGTAAGCCATCTAACGTGGTCGGACGTTGGTGTAATCATGAATCAAGTCCTACATTCTGGAAGTCTTCATCCACAGAGTTTCATGATCTGTAAATCTCTGTCTACATTTGTTCTCAGCTTATCGCAGTTGGCGGTGGACACTGAAGTCAGCAGCAAAGCAGAACACTTCCTGCCTGATCGACTCCACATCTCTCCTCTTCCTGGGTCGTCCAGCTTCACATTAGTGCCGCCCAGATCGGGAACCACAGAGCAAGCTCCAGTCCCTGCAGGCCCACCACGGGAGACTCTGGAGAGCATCCTGGTTGCTTTGGACACTGAAAAGTAAATTCTGGAAGCCATGTTCAGAATTTGTAAGGATAATTGAGTGGCTCATTTTTAATCCTTGTGCGCTTTCATCAGGCCGAAGAAACTGAGGTTTCATCCAAAGCAGCTTTACCACTCGGCCAAACAGGGGGAACTCAAAAAAGTCTTCCTCATGTTGGGTATAATCGCACATTTATGTCTCGTCACTCTTATCGCTTTAGAGCTTCTAATTCCATCGTCTGGTTCCTGACACGGTTGTATTTCATGGTGAAATATCTTCATTCTCTTTACAATCCAGTCGATGGTATAGACCCAAACTTTAAAATGGAATCTCAAAACAAACGCACACCGCTCCATGCTGCAGCTGAAGGAGGACACAGCGACATCTGTCACATGCTTGTACAAGTGAGAGTACTTGTCATTGATTTTGTTTTGTTGTTTTTTTTTTGCTTAACCTTATTGAAAGAAAGCATTTATACTGTCCATATCTTACCGGGACTTTTCATGGGATTTTTATTTTTATATTTAAATATTCTTTTACATTCTCTTTATTAGGCTGGTGCAAACTTGGACATATGTGATGATGATCATAGGACACCACTGATGGAGGCCTGTGAGAACAACCACATGGCGACTGTGTTGTACCTGCTTAGAGCGGGAGCCAATGCCACACAAAAGGTAAACCTGAGGAAATGCCACTGGAATTTACTTGTCCCTTTGTTTATTTTTTATTTATTTTTATATATGAAATTAGCTGAAGTCAGTAAACTCGAAGTTTTTAACTGCGTGTTGAGAATAATGTCATCATGCCCACATTTTGTTCCGTTCTCAGGATGTTGAGGGGTTCACGTGTCTCCACCTAGCGGCAAAGTCTGGCCATTACGCAATCGTTGAGCACCTCCTCCTCACAGGGCTGATCAACATCAACTGCCAGGTCAGTACAGTCGTTTCACATTTCAGGGGTTTGGCCCATCACTGATTTGAGGGATGAAGAGAACGTAATGTGGGGCTTTAAGTTTTACTCAGTTGTGTGCAGTTATTCCCCAAAATGCAACTTTAACTTCTGCTTACGCTTCATATTTAGTGTTCCTTCCTGTGGAATACATTGACAAAGCTTCCCATTAACAACAGTCTTGGCAAAGTTTTGATCGTATTTAGACTATATTGAGCTACGGTAATTATTTTGCACAGTTAACGGTGCCATTTATGTGATTGTGAATCAGGATGATGGAGGCTGGACCCCCATGATCTGGGCAACAGAATACAAACATGTGGACCAGGTGAAGCTGCTTCTGTCCAAAGGAGCTGACATCAGCATCAGGGACAAGGTTCGCCACAAAGCCTGTTCAGACTGTGGTTGACAGATTTTCCACAGTAATATATTGTTCTAATCTTTGGCACCAGGAGGAGAACATCTGCCTTCACTGGGCAGCATTCTCAGGCTGTGTGGATATTGCTGTGCTCCTCCTGGATGCCAACTGTGACATGCACGCAGTTAACATCCACGGAGACTCTCCTCTGCACATTGCTGCTCGGGAGAATCGTCTAGAGTGTGTCACGTGAGTCAATGCCTTTAAAAAGTAAAGAATCATGTACATTTTAAGGGCTTTGTGCCCTTAAGAGAAATAAAAAGCCAAATAACTTATCCAAAATGAAAAAAATCCACAGGCTTTTCCTAAGTCGAGGAGCTAATGTGTTTCTGAGGAACCGCGAGGGAGAGACTCCCCCAGACTGCTGCGGCCACAATTCAAAGGCCTGGGCAGTGCTGCAGGCCAGCAGGAAGGAGCGGGGCAGCAACAGCAGCATGGACAAAGCAGAGGAAAAAGTCCTCCACAGGTCGAACATGAGAGTCATCGTTGCAGAAAGAACTGCACCTTTTATTTCCATGACGTCACCTCGATCTTCATTTTGAGATCTCTGACAGTCTCTGTCGTCTCCCATGCTCACAGTGACATAGCCCTGGGTCACGAAAGAGTCCCCATCCCCTGCGTTAACTCTGTGGACAGTGAACCTTATCCAGAGGGTTACAAATACATCCCTGAGAACTGCGTCACGTCCCCCATGAACATCGACAGGAACATTACTCACATGCAGGTCGGTCCCCCCCTGTTTTAACAGATATATTGACATTATGAAATACTGGGTCTAACCTTGTGTTGCTGCCCATGGCCTGCAGTACTGTGTGTGTAAGGAGAACTGTTCAACAAGTATCTGTATGTGTGGACAACTCAGCCTGCGCTGCTGGTATGACAAGGTGAGAGGGAAGGTCTTTATTAGCACGTCAGCCTTCATTTAACTGGATCCAGAACTATACAGCACACTGACGCAGCTGACCAGAAGCACAGGGATATACTTAATATTATTTTTCTCCTGTTTAGACTGGTCGACTGCTCCCTGAATTCTGCCGTGAGGAGCCACCTCTCATATTTGAGTGTAACCATGCGTGCTCTTGTTGGAGGACCTGTAAGAACAGAGTGGTGCAAAATGGACTCAGGTGCCTTTACTGTCATTTAGTTTGAATTCTGGAACGGATGAGCATGTGTTTAGAGTAACGATATCCAGCGTTACTCAACTCTGCTGTTCATTTTTATATAATGGAGCCAATCTCGTGTATCTCATCCTGTTTGTGTGTTTTCAGGACAAAGCTTCAGCTCTTCAGGACCAGTAAGAAGGGCTGGGGTGTCCGCGCACATCAAGACATACCACAGGGAACTTTTGTGTGCGAGTAAGTTCACTTTCTTCTTCTATAGTATTTTTATCAGATAAAATGTCTTTAATCGGGTCTCTTATCTTTCTGTGTGGAAAGTAATAAATCATTTAAAAAAATGTCCAGATTAGTCATATGAAACTTTTAATTTCTGAGTACTTTTCAAGGTAAAATTTCTCCGATACTGTTCATTGGAATTGAAATAGTTAAAACAATCCTAATCATGCACACTCAGCTCTTTATGTCTGGAATTGGTTTGTATTTTTTCCAAAGTTGAAGCTTTATTCAGCAGATTTACAAGTATTCAAAGCAAATTTTGGTGGTGAAACAGGCGAGAAGGCTCAAGCTGCATTCAACAATAAGAAATATAGGCGTCAAGGAATTAAACATCATGTATTTATGAGGGAAATACAATTTTTTTAGGAATGAGTTTTTCATTCTTACCAAAATCTAATGAATCATTCTGCTCTTTTTGGAGTAATTTCTCTATTGGAATAACTTCCAGCGGACTATCTTACAACTGCAGTATGTTTGAATTAAACCTGTTAATTCCATCAGCATTAAGCTCATCAGCTTCTGACAATTAATCCTACTTCAAACAGGTACGTAGGTGAAATAATCTCTGAAGCCGAAGCAGAGATGAGGCAGAATGATGCGTACCTCTTCAGCCTGGATGACAAGGTAATCCACATGTTGAGACGGAAAAACTGCTGAAAAAGATGAAAACCACTCACTTTTGAGATTTGATCTCGCACATTTCTGCTCTTGACTTCTCACTCGTAGCATATTTTCTAGATCGTCTTGCATTTATCCTCCCTCACAGCCTCAAGATCTCTACTGCATTGATGCCCGTTTCTATGGAAACATCAGTCGCTTCCTTAATCACATGTGTGAGCCCAACTTGTTTGCCTGCCGAGTGTTCACAACGCACCAGGACCTTCGATTTCCACACATCGCCTTTTTTGCTAGTGAAAACATCAAGGCTGGAGAAGAGCTTGGGTATTTATGTTATATAATTATAATAATTCACTCTTGGGTTGTCATAGTTTTTCTCTTTAACATACAAGTTAAATACAAAAGTTTAGTTGGTTTATTGGTTTCTACAATATGCGATTAGAAATTCGATTCACCATTAAATAGTTTCCCTAACCAATTCTTCTGTTGATTTCTCAGGTTCGACTATGGCAGCCACTTCTGGGAAGTCAAAAGCAAGGTGTTCAACTGTGAATGCGGCTCTTCTAAATGTAGATACTCATCAGCAGCTATGGCGACGCTGCAGGCAGACAGCACCCCAGAGGATCAGCAGCAGCCCAGTGCGTCTCCTGACACCAGCTCCTCCAACAGCCCCTCCAGTCCTCCCTAAAACTCGCCTCATGTTTACTTTCACTACATGTTAATGACTAAGGGACACCCAACACCTGTTTTTATCCTGCCTGAACTTTTATTAGTCATCTCGTACTATCTCTGCTCATTAAAAACATTCAAGAAATGAAGCAAACGCACAAACCCCAAAAGAACTTGCCGTTTTCAACATGAACACCAGGGGGCGGCAACTGCCGCCACATCAGCGAGACAATAGATCTGTCTTCACATTTACACGTAAAAGGAAGGTAAAAGGTGCATTATGTTGTTTGAAAATTGTCAGTTCATATTATTAAAAGGCTTCTATTGAAGAATCATAAATATGTTGAGGCTATGTTGTCTTTTGCAAAGACAACAGCAGCACGTCTGTACTTCTCTTGTTTGGCCACTGGGGTCACATCAACCATTCCAAAAATAACAGAATTTTAAAACCACGTTGCCACTTTTTGTCACTTCTTCCTTGTTTTTAGTATATAAACAATCGCCCGAGATCTGCCACCCTAGTTCATAATGGAATGAAACAATGTAAAGACAGCAGCACTACAGGAGCCTTTTTGGCCAGTGCAAATCTGTCTAATGCAAAAATGAACCATTTTTTTTTTGGAATTGAGGTGTTTTGTAGTTTGCATAAATTGGATGATCTGCAGCTTCTGTCAGATATTTTCCCAGTTAATTGAAACGGCTTAAACACAAACAAGAAAATGGTGCTGACAAAGGTTTTTACTTTTGTTTTCATTTTTATTACTGAAGTGAACATAGTTTGTAAAATAAGAGAACATTTTAAGTTTTTTTATGTTATATTTTAAGTCCCATTTTCTAATTGTAGTGATTGTAGCTAGGTTGTCTTTACTTGTGTTCCAGAACCTGCTCATGGAAGACAATGCCTCTTTTTTAAATGTTTGTTAGTGAAGCAGTGCGCTTGATGAAAGGTATAAATGGAAAAAAGTTCGAAAAATGCACTTCCATTCTGTTCTGTTACATATTTCTCGATCACCATTCGTCTAATTGGTTGTATGTTTTTCAATAAATTTACTACTATTGCATTTATTCCCATGATTTTCTTGATTTTTTTTTCCTTTGCTCCTTTAGCTCGACAGTCATAAAATGTCACAACACACATAATAAAGCCTGAAACTAAATACATTTATCTCTGTGAACCTTTAAAGTGTATTCCTCTGTAAATGAGTGAATCTGCACAGGAAACATATCCAGCAAACCTTTTTTGCAAAGTTAGATGTTATAATAATTATAATGTTATAATGATGGACCGTCAGTGGTTCTTATCAGTTGGAAAATCTGCTGTCATAGTTCCCACTGGACATTAAAAACAAATAATTGGGATGAAATGTGGGTTTTAAATGGATCATATCACATGTCATTGTTTAAGACAAATCCAATGCTTTCAAACATGGGTACAACGGAATGTTGCCAGTCATCTTGTAGGTTTGGAGCACCAGGATAAAAAAGTCCCAGAAGGTTGAGGAGAGTTAGGCTGCAGGCCTTTTAAGGTCTCATAAACAGGCTGTTAATTGCTCTATTCCTGGTTATCAGGCTTCATGGCCAGAAATGGACGATAATTGAATCATTCTCTTTTTTCTCTGGTATTATTTGTTTGGACTAGCAAGACAGGAAGCAGCCTTTCCGCATTCCATGGTGGGACAAACTTTCTCCTTGTCTGTGGTTCCCCTGCTGTGAAGACTTTCAGGAGAACCTCCTCCAGGCTTACAGTCAAGGAGTGTGCCTGAGACAAATGAACAATTGAACCTGATCTTTGCGGGCACCCCTGGAGAGCTGTGATGAGGAAAACACCTCCCAGCTCGAGATGGGCAGAGACAAGATCCTCTGTGGTTTACGGTAAGTTCTTCCCAAATTCCCGTCCTTTTTTATGGATTAATAGAGGCTGCTGAGTGTCCTAATCAACTCCACAAGTATGGACATTTATCCAGTGGGACAAAAGAATGCAAATATGAATTCAAAATGATAAACGGAGTATTACAGTCTAAATTAACTTGCAATACATAATGAGATTGTGAAAAGTGGAAATAGTGAGTCAAATAGTTGAAAAAGGATAAGGGAACTATAAATCACTGAAGAGCATCTTTAGTTTGTTTTTATCCAGTTATTATTTATTGAAGGTGAAATATAAACAAGAATGCATCGTCAACATCAGAGATGAGGCATTTTTGTTTTCATACGGTAAATGTTGAAATATGACAGAAAAACCACATTTGCCTCCTGCAGAATTTAATTTACTTTCACTCAGGCGGCCCGTGTGACCAGTAATACTTACAAATTGCTCCTGATGAACTCATGATTATTTTATAATAGTGCCACACTCTGACCCACACTAATCAGCAAATTCATTGCAAATCAGCTGTTCTAAAAGACAGTTTACAAAAGAAACTAGTGACTCGACAAGTGGGAGAATAGTAGTTATTCCAAAATTCATCCCCACTGTCGAAGGACTATGGAATTATATTATATTCCATAGTATATGGGCAATTATTACGGAATTGCCCATTATATATACACAAAACGGGCATCTATATATATATATATATAAAAAAATGCTCAGTTTGAGCAACATTTCATTAAAACGGAGAGAATGTCCAAGTCTTCTTAAAAAAATCTTTAATTTGTTACTATAAAGTGGTTAAAGCCTCATGCCAGAAGCATAAACAGCAACAAAACTGTGCCTAAAATAATTACAGCTCTAGTTAAAATATCCTTTCAAGAAGCAGAAATGATCCAACTCCACCAATTTGATGTTTTGGATTCTCCAAGTGTGTAATGTGCATCATAATCTCTCAGGTACTTTAGCAAACCAACAGCTTTACTCAGATTTCCTCCCGGATCTGCGTGCATTGGAATTACTGCGCATTATTCCGGTCCTATTCTCAGGGATACACTTGTGTCCTTCATCCAAAGTTTGGTCCAAAAAAAACCTATTCTGCGGCGTCATCGTGGAAGCTTCATGCAACTGGTCCCCAACAAGTCAAAAAGCTTGAATTGTCCCAAAGGTCCCACTTAACGTTGTCATCATGCAGTGCTGATATTGGAAGTCAAACACAGATCTTTGGAGCCTCCACCCTTTATATCAACTCAAAACTGGAAGAGCAGTTCTCAACATCATAAGAGCACGTGCTCCGATCCAAAGAAGCTGCAAAGCATCGCGTTTTCTTTTCCCGTCCACAACACCAGGAGATTAGCAGATCTCCTGCCCTGCATGTGGTCTCAACACCTGTCTGGTCGATGAGCAGAACAACCAGAACATCTGGAGTCAGAACTGGTGCAGGAACAACCGAAGTTCCTTCCAATGCCAACAACAGGAGCTCTGAACATCCAGGTGGATCTTTGAAAGATCGGTGACATGACGCCAGGAACCGAAGGCGTGATGCTGAGTTACAATCCCTGCTTGTATTAGTCCATCCACCTGGGCCTCAGCTCCTGGAAACGTCCTGTTCTCCCAGCCTGCTCCTTCTTAAATCGCTCAATCCTGCACACCTGTGTCTTCCCTCGGCTCATCGGCCCGATCTGGCCCACCTGTTTGGATCTCGGCTGTTTAAACCCTCCGCCTGTTGCTCAGGGGTTGCTGGGTTGTTCCTGTGTTCATGTCCGACTCTCTGGTGTTATTCTTCCTGCTTTGATCCGACCAAGTCTTTGCCTCCTCCCTGTCTGTTCCCATTTGCCGGAGTTCTTTTATGAGGATCATCAGCCTGTGGGATTATTTTCCTGGATTGTTTTGGGGACACTGTTCTTTGAACTGAGTGTTAATAAAATCCCATCACTGGCAAAGTTCACCCGTGGTTTTTGGGTTGCATCTGGATCCAGAAGCCTGTGACAGGTTCAGAGGATACTGTGGCTTCAGTCATGTTGCTTTTATTTGTGAAGGACCAATAAAAAACCACCTATTTTACAAAGCTGTTTCTTTTCCCCCTAGAGTTCTACATCCCTTTTGGGAGTGCTGGGGCCTATCCCAGCTGTATCCCAGCAGGATAAACCCCTGAATGAATCGCCAGCTACGTCGCAGGGCCTGATCAGAGTATTTGGGGGTTCCGTACCTTGGCAATCCTCTGAGGGTGTCCTGGTCGGGGGAGGTGCCCTCCTGGCACATTTTCCATTCTTTGTCTGCGCTGGGACTTGAAGCAAGAACCCTCTGCTTCTCAGCCCAGTCTTCTCCAGCCTGAGCTACCACAGTTTCAGTTTGAACTGGGAGAGGTTCCTTGTTTTTCTGTCTTCTCACATATCCAGTGAGATGTCTCGGCCACCGTACTGTCCAGCCTCCCTTGATGTGCCTTCAGGGTTTGAGTGTGTGCTGTCTGGACTTGCAGAATGCGTGTGTTTTTGTTCTAAGAGTTTCAGTTTTATTGGCAGAGCTGCTCATTATTGGTGGTCTTTTCATGCCACAGCTCTGCTACTATTTGGAACATTTCTATCACACGGTCCTCAGTGATCTTCATTGGAAGTCTTGTGATTCATTGACTCTTGTCAGTGTCACTCCTGCAGTTTGCCCCATCGTTGGGATGCAACCATGTTTTCAGGTATTTTTCATCTTCCTTTCAAGTCTGCCTCCACCTTTCCCTCATATCTCCAGTCATAATCTCCAACAATCATTAGTCACCTGTGGGACAGCGGTCTTCAATCACCTGTTATTAATCAAAGTAGTCATCTTGGTGTATCTTCTCGGTCGCTCCCGGTGGCCCCAAAATGATGCGTTACGGATGAATGTGTGTCCTGATGCTTCAAACACTGAGGTGACTCTGAAGTTAGTTTTCGATATACTGAAGTGTGCAACCGAGCAGATATGATTCCAATACAAAAAGGAACTTCTCCCACATCTTTACTGGCTCAATAAATTCTTGGCCTCGGCTTCCAATCTAATGAAACGCAGCAGTTTTACTACAGTATGTTTAATAATAGGCAGCTGAAGTCCAATTGGAGGGTTTCCTGACACAATAATTATATTAAAACATTTGTCTTGGGACAAACAGTTCTGACCCAGTAGAGAACTGAGGCAACACACACTTTTAGGAGCATCATACTGCTGATTAGAAGGTACAGAACTCACCAGATTTCAGAGGAGACTTTTCACCACTTGGAAATGACCGAGATTGTTGAACATGAGCCTTTTTAACAGCCAGGATCATTCAAAATATTAGATTTTTTGTCGCAGTGGTACACAGAACAGATTTTAACAAATTTGGGGGATTTTCATAAAATTGTTCCAATTGGCCAAACAAAGTGAATACAGCTCAAAAGTATTCTGGCCTGATTTGGTCAGGATGTCTGCGTATGTTCTCATTCATCAGGGTCGGCTTGATCCCAGCGAGCACCTGGACATGGTTTATGGTTCTTGAAGACATTTCACCTCTGGGTTAGGGTCAGGGATGGAGAGGGAGTGATCATTTCTGGCTCTCCAAGTTTCTTCTTTTCCCCTCAAAGGCTTTTTTAAAGCTTTACTTATTTGTAAAAGTCTATTTTCAAACAGTTTTTCATACAAACCATTATAACCGGATAATTCCTGTACATAATTTACAATCTCTCACAGGACACTACTGTGTCTACTACAATCTGGGCAGCGTTACCCATAATATTCAATTCAATTCAATTCAATTCAATTCAATTCAATTCAATTCAATTCAATTCAATTCAATTCAATTCAATTCAGTTCAATTCAATCTTTATTTATATGGCACTTTTCATACACTGGGTAGCACAAAGTGCCTCACAAAGGATAAAAACAACAAACAGAAACAAGAGAATCAAGAAAAAGGACACACACACAGATACACACACACCTGCATACACACACTCAAACACACACACCCACACACACAAACAAGCTGAGACATGGCTGGGCACTGAGACGTGAGGCGAAGGAGACGCCACCTTTGGAGGCCCACCAGGCCGAGGGAGGTCACGGTCCGTGACTACAGGTGGTACCGCCACAGAGACCACCCTGACCCGGACAGACCGGAGGCTCCACACCAAGGCACAGAGCCTCCTAACCACCCAGGCCAGAGCCGTCCACGGGACAGCACCCCCAGCGGTAGACCGGAAACATCTCCCAGCCAGGCAGGCCCCCATGAGGAAACACCATGAGGAAATAATAGCCCTAAGAGCTCACCTCCTACGGCCCCTTTTCCAGGTTAACCACAAATTTAAAAAACTCTTTGCTGCATGAGCTGGGCTGAGATTGTGTACGTTACAAAGGGGACAAAATAGCAAAGTACAAAACAACGCTGACATCCATGCTGTCCTTATGTAATGATGTCAGTGGGGGGTGCAGAGGAAATGTCTCTGTCCAACACCTGTTCAAAAATTGTTCTTCTAACTTGACATTAGCAGCTTCATTGACAACCCTCTTAACCCTCTAGTTGGTTGTTATCCAACACAAGGTGCTTCTCAATGGCTTCTACTGCTGCTATGGTGGGGATGCATGTGAATAGGGAAGTGACATCATAGGAGAGGATGATCTCACCTGGTTGTAGTTAGAGTCCGCTAACCTTATTAGCGAAGTCCTCGGAGTAAGGAAAGCAGCATCAGATTTTAGACTGGGATGTATCTCTAGACCAGTTACTGAAATGACCTCTGAACAGAGAAAAATAGTGAAAAGAAACTTTTTTACTTGAATATTTTTTTAGCAACAATTATCTTGATTAAAATGTAAGGAAACACTTCCCACCTCTTAGTGAAAATAACATCATTTAGCCTCTCTCTACCCAGCCGGCCTGCCCCCACATGAGCCTGGTCCAGCTCAAGGTTTCTTCCTGTTAAAGAGGAGTTTTTCCTTGCCACTGTTGCTTGTTGGAGGTCAGGCCCTGGGATTCTGGAAAGGGTCCAGAAAATGTTTTGACTGTAACAGATGCTATATATATTAAATTGATTTATAGCCTGATATTTTCACCTTATTTTCTGAGGCCCGTCACTGTAATTAGCATAGAGAGAAAAATGGCACTTTGTCTGCATCCTGAAAAAAACATGGTTTTCATGATCACAACGGATGGAAAGAAAACTAAAATAATTAATTTGTCAGATGGCCATATTCTTATAATGCTTGTAATCATAACACCTCAATAACCCACATTATTTGAAGCCCACCCTAGGGTTAGCAGCACCGCCATGGGAGAAGGCGGAACATTGGTAGGTCGAGAGACACGGGGGCCAGGTGAGTTGTTAACTGCTGCAGCCAGCTGGAAAACAAAGATAAGAAAACCACACAAGACGGCCAGCTGAATGCTATAATAAACCCCTCATTATGCAGAAAACTATAAACAGTCGTCTGCGAGTGGGTTGGGATGTGTGGAGAAACCCTCAGAGTCTGACGTTGAGATGTTTGGTCATGTGTTTTGAAGGAGCCCTTTTTTAGGCCAATAGCAGGATGCAGGGTCGCAGCAACCATGTTTTGATGACTGTTCTCAGTCATCCAGGTCAAAGACAATTCTTGGCTTAAGAAAATTCTACTGGACTTTGTTTAGTTTACTGAGGAGGTTCCACTTCTTATCCAAGAGGCTTCCTCAGTTCTCAATTAAGTGGTGGGGGTTATGCATGCATGCTGTCCTCCTTGGTGCCGACATGCATTAATAAAGTGGTGGATTGTTCTGGTCATGTGATGTTGGATGTGAATGATAGTGAAACTTTCTGGGGAGGGATCCTGGGATACGACTTGACGAGCAACTGTACCTTCAGCCTCCTCCTCTGTTCTGTGGAGGGTTTTCCAGGTTAACAAAGACGGCTTCTTTTTCTTATCTTTCCAACCATCTTTCTTTGTCTGAAACATGAACATTGCTGTCTTCAAATGAATGTCTTATCTTTGAAGAGTAGCTGGACGGCTGAATTTTGTCCTGAGGAATTGGCTCTGTGCCATGCATCTGTGCACGGACTGTTTAGTGTCGCCGATGTACAGATCTGTGCATTCTTCACTGCACCCGACAACATAAACAACATTATTCTATGTTGGGGTGGGATAACCACAGGATAACCACACCTTTTCAGAGATTTCCTAATGAGGTTCTTCTCCCTCTCCTCCCCCTCACCCCTTGTGCCCGCTGGTTCAGGCTTTGTATAACATCCTGCTTGTGTTGTTGAGGATGATGATGGGAGTCAAACAGAAGATACCGCTGCATCTGTATGCTCCTTTCAAGTAAATCAGAAAATTGTATTACTTTCAACCGTGGTACTTTACTCTGCAGATTGTGTCAAAACTAGTGGAGGCTGGAGTGAATTTTTAATATTTTTAAATTACAAAACTACCTCTTCAGAATCAGAATCAGATTTATTGCCATTGTTCATGTAATACACAGTATTACACAAGCTAGGAATTTGTCTTGGTGTGACGCTGCGACATTCAACATAAAGAAGACAACACAAGAATAAGATAAATAAAATAAGACATATATATATATATATATATATATATATATATATATATATATATATATATATATATATATATAGAGAGAGAGAGAGAGAGAGAGAGAGAGAGAGAGAACTAAAACTTAACTGTAAAATTGTTCCTCCATCGCAGGTGTGCGGGCAGCCACATTAGGTTACTGGCGGATGCTCACCCTCGGGGCCGAATACAGGGACACCTGGTGGGTTCCAACCACTGGGGACAGTCACCGCCTCAAAGAGCGATCAGAGGAGGAGCTGGACACGGTGACCCAGACTGACACTTGTTCTGAAGACAAAAACGACGTCCCCACGTGGAGGGAATTCCATTTCAGTGGAAACAGTGAAAAATATGACACATTTCTATCCCTGGATGGTCTGAGCAGAGTGGGTCAGAGAGACGGAGTGCTTCAGATGATCAGGAAGCATGAAAACCTCAACGGCACGACGTGGGTTGTACACCGCATTTGCTACTCTTACTCTCTTTTCTGTTTTAGTATTTTATTAATTTACTGATCTTTAAAGACTGTCTGGATATTTAGGAGTTAGATTTTGGGCAGCAGACAGACATTTCTGTCAACATATTTGCCTGCCATAGATCATCAAGTTTGCATATAAGCATACAGTGGTTCCAAAGGCATTATGTATCACATAACTTCAACCACTAGATGACTCCTCGACAGCATCTGGACCATTCACAGCTGCCAGGACGTGATCTGATACTGTAGCTACTGGTTAGTTTATTTAAACAATGTGGCAGAATACAGGTTTTAACAGGTTAACTAGGGAGGATGGGTCAGACCATTTAAAACCGTATAGGTTAAAAGGAGGGTTTTATAATCCGCTCTGGTCTGGATAGGTGCACAAATGCTAAGACCAGAGTTGTGTGGCTGTGTTCACTGGTTCTGGTCAAAATTATGGCTGCAGCGTCCTGAACAAGCTTAAGATCACCGATAGCAGATCCAGGGAGGCCGGACATGAGTCTAGAAGACAACGGAGCAGGGAGGACAATTTCAGCTATGTGATGAGACAAAACTGAGTGACTTTTAGCAACGTTACGGAGATGATTTGGATATTTCCCCCATATGAGGCTGAAAAGCTAAAGTAGGGTCAAAGATGAGTACTAAGTTTCTTATCTTTAAACTCTACATGATCATACATCCATTATAGAGCTTGATCCAAAGGTTGATTTTTTTACATTTGCCTCTAGATCACAAGTCCAGAGATCCTCAGCAGCATGTACAGTTGGATTTATTCTGCATAGCACTGACATTTCAGCCCACATTTATCCTGCCAGAGCAGATAAAAACAAAACAAAAGATAAATACAAAAAAAAGAGGGCCAAAGGCAGAACCTTGTGGCACGCCAGAGCTCTGATTGGAGCATTCCTGTCAAGTAAATACGAACAGAACCATGAGAGTGCCGACCCTTGGACTCCCCAGTGTTCTAGCTTATGTAAGAGGGTAAGTTGATCTAGAGCATCAAACACTGCCTTAAAAATGGGAATGAAGATGGAAGAGTGGAGACATGTCAATGGTTAGCCAGGACCAGCGGGCCAGAGTTGGGGTTTTTTGAGCACCTTTTTAGTGATTGCAGATTTCTATGCTCATGGCACAGTCCCCTCAGACAGAGACATGTTGAAGATGGTGCGATCATGACCAAAGACGCGAAAAAGCTCTTAAAGATCTTAAAGAAATGACTTTTTTTCTCACTGCCACTGTATTAGATTAATCATCCAGACAAGTTTTTAAATGATCAGAAATTGCAGAAGCTTTTTCACCCAGCTAAATGCTTGTAAATACACTATAAATGCTAATATGAATGTATGTTTTTCCCCCTTTGAACCGATAAAATGAAATTGCATGCATTCACTAATGTAACAGGTCAGTCATTGCATCCTACATCAATTTGGAGACACAACTTATCTCCTCATTTCAGTGTGGCTCTTGATGGTTGTGGTGTGGTAGCTGTTGCGTCTATGTGGTAACTCTCAAAAACAATGACTGGAAATTGCAGCAAAAATGCTTTTATATCAACAAGTATCGGATATTATTCTCTTCCCGGCACAAGCGTCATCTCCACGAAATGTCACATAGTTAGAAAGAGCCCAGGGGCAATTAACTTCAACCTAAACTCATAGTGTTCTGTAAAACCCTGCATAGCTGTTAATTAAAACATGGGATCACAGTCTCATAAAATAACTAAAGTAGAAGTGGCATGTTTGAATATTGAAATCAGAATCTATCAGTGGCAAAATAAAATCGAGTCTCTCATTTGTGATTAAATGAGTTTCAGCCCGCGAATGTTTGATTTCGTGAAAATGCTTTATTCGTTCTCCTCAGCACTCAGATAAAGGCAACACGGCACTTAGGACTTTTACAAGATGGAGTTTTAAAGACACATCGATTCGCCCTGATGTTTTGACCCGTGCAGGCTCTGGTGAACTTCATCACTTGTAAAGTCTTTTATAAGCAGCCAGCAGACTGACGCTCCGCACGCTCGCCTCACCGATAGGCCTGTTCTGATCACATGCGCGCTTCCTTATTTCCTCTAAGGACTTGCTTTATTGCCTTCAGCCCCCATCCAGCGAGCGATCAAATAGAAATCACTGCCCGTGTTGGATTGTCTTACCTTTTGTTGTCAGTAGGAAAGGAAAACCGAGGAATTTCAGCGTTTTCCCCCCTGCTTATTTGGCGCGACACTGAACGTTTCAACTGGTGTTTGGATGCTGGCACGATGCTGTCAGGATTTTGGACAGAGAGGGGCTGATCTGCTGTCATTCCGTTTCCCCGTTTCCCACCCTCGGATCCACAAATCGGATGGAATGGTTTTATCCGCCTCAGTGAAGTGAACCTTGCTGCCGAAGCGCGTTGTTCGATTCATTAATTCGTTTTTTAACTTGTGCCGCAGAGGATGGATGAATGGAGAGAAGCGGGGGAGCGCGGTCTCAAATGAGGCCACTTTTTGATTTCTTGATTGCAGAGCGCTGCACCCTCTGGTTTGGATGAAATGTGTTTGTTGTGATGCGTCTCCCCTCTATTCCCACTGACATCACTTTGGATTTTCCCTTTCGGATCCGTGCGTTTCCAGAATGGCTCGATTCGCTGAAGATCTGCCCACCCGCTATGGAGGCAGCGCAGGCGGCGGAGGGAGAGGCGGACCGGGCACCGGGAGAGGGGGAGCCAGGGCTGGCGGTGCCGCTCCGGGTGGCCAGAGGGTTTACAAGCAGTCGATGGCACAAAGAGCACGGACAATGGCCATTTACAACCCGAACCCCGTCAAACAGAACTGCCTCACCGTCAACCGCTCCCTCTTCATCTTCCGCGAAGACAATCTCATCAGGAAGTACGCAAAACGAATAACAGAGTGGCCATATCCTTCCCCCAGCAGAGCAGGTGCATCTGGAGCCTGCCCGGTGCAAATCCTTGCTTGGCAACCGCGCATAAATGTTTGCAAATCAGAAACCGTGGAGTGTAATCTCGGGTTTAGTGTTGGCCCACGGTCACATCTGCAGCTACAGCGTTGGCACCTGTCGCTGCGCTTATTGCTGAGCAACATGACACAAAGATGTTTTCACAGTCACTTAACATTGATCCCATTGTGCTCTCTTCCTAGTTCAGCAAACATCGACATAGAAGTTGTGTTTTGGAGTTGTTGTTTTTTATATATATATATATATAAGTGTCTACAGGGCGAAAAGACACCGCTGCTTGACGTAGCTGTGAATCCGAGTGCGTAAACCCGCTCACTTCGTGGCGTGGCTGCTTTCGCCGAGTGCGCATGTCCTTCTGTGGGTTAAATGCGTTTAGTATCTGTAAAAGGAAGCCGCGGGTCCAGGATCGCAGCCCGCCTCGTCGTCTTTCAGTTGGGAGCCTTCTCCATGGTGCTGAAGTCGCCCACACTCCTCCAGCACTGCTCAAATGTGCCCGGAAACCGATTCAAGACGCATTCGGATCTCAATGTTTAATGGTTCTGAAGCCTTTCCCTGAGGGTGGATAAACTGTCCAGGAAGTTAGCCTCCAAGAAGCACTTAAGCAATTGTAGAAGCCCATTTTTGCCTTTAAATTAAATTCAAACAACCACAAACCTGTGATAATGTTAATTTCTGGTTTAGGTTTTCAGTGTAGGCTGGGACAATTCTACTTGAAATGCAATGTGATCAAAACCAGATTCCCCATTGGACCACATCGGAACCGTAAACATTAGCATTTTCATTGTCAGGAAAAACAATGTTATAATAGCAGGGCCACTGTGTCCTCTGGAAAATCTTCCTTCGTCTTGGCTGTAACGTCTATAAGTTGCCTCCCTTGCAATTCATAGGTCCTCAATAGGCCCTGACCTGCAGGCAATGACCCAGTGGAGATGCAGAGCAGAGTGAGCCAAGCATTGAAAATGGTTGGAAATGATCAGCCATGTGGAAGGATCATGAGCTGATGTATAGGATGCCTTCTAACAAGTCCAACCAGTATGCGATTCAAGGTTTGAGCTTTGTTGAAGAGAATAATCACAATCTTAGTGGAATTCCCATAAAAAAAGAACCCAGTCCGTGATGTGAATGAAATGAATGCATTTTGATGTTCAACTTTTCCTTAACCTTTACACTCCATTTGAGTACATGATCCTGGCTACAATTATAGCCAACTGCATCGTTCTGGCCCTGGAGCAGCATCTACCTGCCAGCGACAAGACCCCAATGTCAGAACGACTGGTGAGTTCTACAACATTCCTTCTTTGCTCATCATACTATTAAAAATAAATGAATGTTTAAAAAGTGCTCAGGATTGGAGCGCCCCAGTCTCCCTAGCAATCATTAAACACCCAATATGCATTCAGATACTAAAGCACACACACACTGTTTGTGTTTTATCAGTATGCTAGCTTTGATGCCTTATGGTTGCTCCTGGTCTCTCTTACAGTGGGTGACATATGCATTTAGTTCAGCGCAACATTTTGAACTTTGACAGAAACTTTGCACAACTAACCGGTTTTGAAAAAGAGGGCAGAGCTGTTGCCGCAAAGGGAGGTCGAGTGGCACATCCTCCCCTGTTTTCCAAGAAAAAATAATAGCCAGCGCAAAATAAAACCGAGTGGTGCGCAGCATCATGGGTCAGCGCTCTGCAGCATGTGTTTTTACATCGCTCGGGGGACTTTGACTTCACAGAAGTAGCCAGAGACCAAGAGCTGGGTGGAAAAAGTTAATGAATTCATTTTACATTTAGGACCTGCGTTGCAAACTCAGGAAGGAAAAAACATTAGAAAGGAGCAGAATGATCAGGTCTTCAGTTCCATTATGACGAACAGAGCACAGAGCAGTGCCCCTCCCCCCCCCGAAGAATCATTTTAATTAGTCCAATCCATCAGCTACTCACTGGCCTCTACCAAAAGAAAAACAGGCAGCTGTAATTGAAGCGGATCATTGGACATTTTCAAGCCAGTATTCTGGAGTCTCAAGCAACATTGTGGAATTTCCTCATCCTCTTTTATGTATTTACAACTCAAACAAATGATGCATTATATATTCAAATGTGTCACTAAATCATCATGTATGACTTACAATTCTTTTGTTTTTACCCCATGCTAAATGCTACATACAGTAGTTGCTGGCTCCTCTCGCTTCTCCTACTGGTCCCATTTATCTGCTCTTCCATAACATTAACAGAAAACCTCATCATTTTACCCTCAACACCTTCATCTTACAGTACAGTAACTCCCATCCGACATCTATTACCGCTGCATGTTGTCTGCAGTCTGCCGATGCTAGAGGGAGAGGTCACATTTCTTATCGTCCGGCCTGTCGCACTGCTTTTATGTGATTATTTATGTTGGACGCTGGGTGAGGCTGGGGGTTGGGGACAGTCACTGTCAGGGTGCACCGTGCTGGGCGTAAGAGAGAACGAGTGAGGAGAGGCTTAGTGCAGGCGTGAGAGATCCTCTGCACATTACCCCAGGCTCTTGGAGATATTAATGGAGGCAAAGAAAAAAGTGTCATGTCATTGCTGATGCAGCTGGCTCAGTTTAAGCGGGGCCCAGGGTGCACGTAACCGCGCACGCCAATGAGAACCTGCGACACGCTGGTGATTGATTGACACTTTCAGGGAGCGATGCAAATCAATCCTGTTCAGTCATGTGTGCCCTGCATATGCTCTGAGTGCCAAAGTGTCCTTTCAAACAGATTTTTTTCCTGTCCCGCTGCATTAATATTATGCTTCCGATGTCACTAAAGGGGCACTTCAGCAGGCCACCCCCCCTCCTATTGTATTATGTGCTTTCTTAATATCGTTTGAGCAGCTCAAGGGCTTTTCTGGTTCTTCAAAATATTAACTGGAGGACCAAAAGTCTTGTATATGTGCTCTTCTGTTTTGCCATAAGAGGTTCCGAGTACTCTAATGGTCACTCGACGTCACAATAATAGCAAAATATCCACTTTACTCTCTGGTCGACACCAGTATCAGTTTGTTTGCTCCCACGGGCCATTTTTATTCTTCTAGGAGCTTTGGGTCCTTGACAGACACGTTGTCATGCAATGATGATTTTGTGGTTGCACCAACTGCATCGCTAATTTGCTCTTCTTGTGAAACCAAGCAGCCACCTGGTTTACTTAAGTGTCCCTCTAATCAGCCCTCTGCTCTGGCAACCTTTTTCAAGATTCAAGATTCAAGAGTACTTTATTGATCCCTTTAGGGGGTGTCCATCAGGGAAATTAGCACATTTTTAAACAGCATTGTGTTACAGCCTGGCCTGACTTATATTAAATGAGCAGGCGCTCCTTTCACTCAGCAATGCTGATAACGCAATCCTGAGCGTGAATGTTTTTTTCTTATTGTATCGGCCATTTATTCATTTGAAGGGGGATTCGCCGTCTTCGTTCTTGAGCAGGAAATGAAACGAGTCTTCCATTTCTGCTACTGACCCAATCCTTTTTTTTTTTTTTCTTAACGCTTCAGCTACCGTACGCTTGCTTTGAACAAAAACATGTGCCCCGCTCATTCTAATGTCCTCTTTGATTCTCCCTGTCTTTCTGTAGGATGACACAGAGCCTTACTTTATTGGAATATTCTGTTTTGAAGCTGCCATTAAGATCATCGCCCTGGGCTTTGCGTTTCACAAAGGCTCGTACCTCCGCAACGGCTGGAATGTAATGGACTTTGTGGTCGTCCTATCAGGGTAAGTCAGTCGCCCGCCGGGTGTCAGCTGAAGATGGAAGTCAGAAGCCAAAGAGTGGTTTCTTTTGTGTGTGCTGCTGAGTGCCCGGAGAGTGAGTCTAGAGGAGTCACCTTCTTTCTGCTTCTGTAGTTGTTAAACAAGTAGCTCTGGTTTGGGAAGATGTGAAGACACAGCTTTTAATGGCATCGCCAGTCTCGCCCTCCTGGGTGGCTTATGTGAGGGGACGTGCAGCTGTCCCTGGACAGATTGTGTGGCTCTCCAGTTCTGCCACTTGGAAATCTTATGGTGCCTGTTTTGCACCATCACCCCCAAATGTAAGACCAGAGCTGGAGTTTTTATGATCATAGTTGGTTTTAAATTTAAATATTATGCCATAAAGGTGGGGAGAACCAGGGTTCAGAGATGATCTGAGCTGAAATGCTTGGAGGCCTGCTTGAGATGGGGAGTTTGGGATCATATAGGCAGCCACACCAGGACAAACTGGAGAGTGAGGTTCATCTTTAGGGATGCTGCAGTGCAGTCTCTGGTCTCCTGGGGAGGCAGATGACAGGATACAGGATACACATCTTTATATTATGGTAATTACCTGAATGTCATTTTGATGAATTTCTGGAGTAACAAAAACAACAGAAACAAACAAAGACTTCCATATTTTTTTTAAAATTCATGGTCTCTTATCTACAAACAATACAGATTTCAGCAAAAATAACCTTTATTTGATGACATAATCATGTTTCTTTTTTTTTAATGGGGCACCAAAATGATTTCTTTCTTTCCGGTTTGAAGACACTGTCAGTGTTGATGTCAGACAAGGTCCTCGTCAGCGTCGCAGCAAGCAACAATGGCAGATGATGGGAATGATGGCGTCCTGTCGGAGGCAGAATCAGTCGATATTTCATCAGACTTGCCGGAGAATTCACATCAGTATGTTGATGATGCCTTGGAAAAGAAAGGAAATCCCAGCAGAGATTTTCCCCCTGCTGTTTCGAGCCAGTGCTACCTATAGAAAAGGGCGGCTCTAGGGTTCCGTGCACGTGCATTTCACCGCCACAATTTCTTTTTGCTCCTTACAACTCAAATGTTTATTGAAAGATCAGGTACAATGAATATGCAAGTTAGGTTGTGTTGAGGAAGCATGTAGGCGTGTGCGTCTTCACTTGTAGAACGGCGCTCAGATGTTACGCGTATCCAAGCGACAGAGAGCACGTGAGAGAGGACGTGCACGTGTATGCACAGCTTGTTTGGACAGTCAAGTAAAGTAAAGAAACAGGAATACAACAGCTCGTTAGCTGACAGGCTACATGTTGACTTTGCCCTTGAATACAAAGATTGGATAATTAAAGGATTAATTGCGTCCACTGTGTCATAAGAGCTTAACTTTGACACTTAAACATTAGAAGTTTGGGTTTTAAACTGGCATTTTAAGTGTCCAAGGATCCTGTATTGCAGCTACAGGTGTGACGATTATAGAAAATCAAATTCTGTGAATAATTCTGTGCATCTGTCAATGACATTGTATTTTTGACAACATCATTGTGTTAAAACATTCTCCCACTTACACCCAGAATATGGTTGTTGAGGTGGATAATGAACAATGATGGGTGCCGTTTGGTGGACTTGAATTACTGGCGAGCATCTGGCCCAGAAAAAGGCAGCGTTTTCTTTGTGGTGGCCGAAAATATATCCGGAAAAGTATTCAAAATAAAAGGTCAATCATAGGCATAAAGCTTTATTTTCTAGCTCGGATCATACTGTTCTCTCTCCTCAATTGTTTGGGGAGCGACTACAGTCACAATCGATTTGTGTGCCTGCAAACCAAACGGAGAGCACCTGCTACAGGCACACACCAGCACAAAGACTGTTTGTTTAGACTGTCGTGATAGGGGACGAGCTGACAGTGTTTTATTTTAGGATGCTGTGTAGGTAAATGGTTCCAGGGTTCCCCAATCATATGGGAGTTCCTGTGCTTTTGATGGATTGACATTTCAATTTTTAATCATCAATGGTTATCACTCACGTTTCAGAAATTCCCTGTGAGTTGCCCGGTGTACTGAGCGAATGGGAAAACTTGATGAATAATGTGTTGGGAACTGAGGAGGAATGACAGTAGAATTCAAAACTCGTGCAACTTTCGGGACCACAGGGAGGAGCACGTACAGGCGAAGGCAGGTCCCCCCTCAACGAATCGCCAGGTCATTGCAGGGTTTGTGTCTTCAGGTCCTCAGCAGTGCCCTGAAGGTGTTGTGGCACCTTCTTCTACTACCAGAACAACTTCCGTGTTTTGTCCACACTGGGACCTGAACCGAGAACCATCTGCTTCTCCACCCAGTTCCCCAACACACTGACTACCACCGCTGAGATGGCCCAATCCGTCGTCTTCATCAACTCGAAATATGAGACAAAAGCCAGTGAAAGTTTTACAAATGTAAAAGCCGTTGCCAGATAAAGTTAATATGTTGGCTAAAATGTTAAAATGAGGTACAAATAAATGGACAAGTGGTGGAGTCGCTGAGTAGAATGGATTTATATTCTCTTAATTTCCCCATTATCTGCTGAGTTGGAAGCTGTGAAGCTAACATTAGCATTGCATTAAGCCACACTTTCTTCAAAGTCCCAATCAGCTAAAGGAAGAAGCACTTTGTTTGCTACTAGAGCCGAGTCCATAGTGCAGCTTCACCTGCACGGCATTTTGTTGAACCCGTCACGTGCGCTGGTTGTTACACTCTCAAAAGGTTGACTTCATTCTTGACATTATAGTTTGACTTTGTTTTTGACATTGCATTTGGACTTTATTCTTGACATTTCGATTTCATTCTCGAATTGCATGATAACAAAGAAATGTACCCGCTCTTCTTTTTCTCTTCTGTAGAGAGTCGTGGATTTGGAACAAAATAAATCCGAAAAAGCTGAGAGCATATAAAAACGTTATATAGCGTTTAATAATAACTAAATAGAACATAAAACCTTAAAACTTTAGCGAAACAATTTCCAGCATTTTTCCTTTATTTTCTTTGATGAAAAAAGTCAACAAAGGTAACAGCTCTAGGCAGAAAGAAACTAACTCAACTAAGGTCATTTATTTCAAGAAAACGGGGGGATTTGTGAGCAATTGTTTTCTTTCATGAAAGCAACAAAATCCTTTGAGCACAGCAAAGGTTTCCACACAAAGGTGTAGAAACTTGCATTTGGTAATCTTTTGTGTCGAAACATTTCTTTGCTTTTAAGTCGTTTGATGGACACATTTTGATGTCTTGCTGGTGGTCATCTAGATTTGCTTTGGTATGTAAATAACTGAAATCAAGAAATCAATTTTTTTTAATAATAAAGCTGCGTTTGCTTTGGGAGCCACGTGTTGCATCAGTCATGAAATATTCCCATTGTAGTTGAAAAACACTAAAACTCACTCAGAAATATCACTTACATAGGCAACAAAATGACAACAATAATATTTAAACAAATGCTGATAAGTTTCTTCTATCTATTGCTGACTCAGCGGGATTCAAATGAACCATTATTTTGTACATGTGTGCATTTGGTGTGTTGCTTAGCAACCAGCCATTGTTTCCACAGCCTGATTGGGGGTTTCTTTGTGTTCCGCTCTGATTGCTTTGTGCTCAACACGCTCCTGTGGGATCCAGGGAGGTCGGAGGTTTCCAGACTGAGCCCACATCAGTGGCAAATTGATCAGCTCACCTCCGAATGGTTGGTTTCACTGGATCACAGCATAGGCAGATGTGATCCCTGGAGAAACTCAAGTGATTAAAGATGTCTAGCGGTGTGCTGGGGTGCTCAGCCCGGGGAAGAGGATTAAACAGACTTTAGTCGCACCTGAGTGTTGTCACATGATGGCACAGGCTTTAGAGCCTTATCTTATATTTAACCAGCAAAAATTTAGGTGGACGCTATCTATCAATACGTAAGTCATTGATCATTTCAAAGCCGGGGGACAGGGAAGGGAATTTATTGACCCATCTGGAAGAAAGATAATTTAAAGAGATCATTTTGTCTGTGCTTTGAGAGGAGAAATACATAATTCTGCTTAATTTTGAATAAAGCAGCCTCACTTATATAACATCATGCACAGCTCAACCATCAGTTGGGGTGCTTTCTCAAAGTCTAAGACGCCGCCCACCTCCACCCCAATTCCAGTGTTTATCTCTTCGGATAATTATATTGTTACAGTGATTCAATCAGAATGAAATGATAGTGTGGCTTGAGGCAGTGGCAGACCTTTAATCCGTCCCCATCAAGCATTAAAAGCCTCTAATAAGACAATAAATCTGCCTGGCTTGCAAAGACAATCAATAAAACACTGAGGAAGACTGAGCACTGATGAGGAGTCATACACAGCAAATCATACGCAGCAAGAGGGAGCGCCAGAAAGCTGCTTAGAATACCATTTCTTCAAGCATCTTTCGCGATTAATGGTGCGAAGCAGCGTGCTGACAGAAACCTGGGACTCCTGACTCTGGCTGAATAAAAAAAATCCATGCAGGAAGGGAATAAATTACACGTCGTCTTATTTAAATTAGCAGGCCGGACTCAGTAAGAGTCCATTACCTTTACAGTTTATATACGCCTGTTTTATCTGTTTTGTGGACAGTTCATTAAGTTCTGAAATAGGGCTAATATAAATCAAAAGAAAGTGGGATAATTAGCAGGATAGAGCATAATTAGTCCTTCAAATGATCCAATTTGGCAGTTTTAAACTTAATCAGTGACTCTGAAGGATGTTCAAGGCTTGAGATAAAAAGTGGTCTCACTCAAATAGACAAAGGAAAAAGGTACGCATCTAACAGGATGACGCCGCAGCAATAAAGTAGCAAATAAATGCATTTTTCTCACATACTGACGACAAAAGCCAGACTCGGTTGCGATGCAGCAGGTGTGTCTCATCACGATAAAAAGAATGGACACCTTAAAATACTGCTCATCATACTCTAGACGTCATTGCTCACTTCAGAACACACGGCTGCCGGTCCTAATGTCGATTTTCCACATATACCATATGGACTGGAAGATATTATTATAGGTCGGCATCGGCTTCTGCCTCTCTGTTACCTCGGATTCTTTTAAAATGTAATTTACCTTACTTTGGTGTTTACCATAAAGTGCAGCAAACTGGAAAATAGCAGATGCTGGAGATAAGGCCTGAGACCAACAGAACACGGTGCTGTAGTCTAGACATCATACTTGCAACTCTGTAAATGATTTCAAATAACAAATGTGGCACTAAATTTACAGGCATATGAATATAAGACACACAAATACTCCAATCTTAGTCTGTTATGAATCTCTGCTCATCTTAGCCCATCTGTTTCTTGTATCTAACTAAGAAATCCATTCTACCCCATACTGGAAATGCACCGTTCCAATAGATTCTATATTTATATTCTGTTCTTGCCCTAGTGCCCCTGCACCATGTGCATCAGTGTTTCTCCTTTTAACCTCGCCGCTTTTGCTAGCTAAACATTACAGCTATTGACTAAAGCCTCAAATGGCCTTTTACTGCCCATGTAAACTCTATGGCAACCGCAGTCTGAAGCTCCTGGGTGAAGTCATTGAGAACAATATTCCCACTGTCATCTCCAGGGAAACAAGAGCGGGGGCATTTGTTTTTATTTATTTATGTGGATCTTTAATTCGATGGTAAGTGGTCTGGGTGAGAGTCGGCGCTTGTATCATCTTCAAAGTTGTGATTTCTTTTCATGTGCCTCTGTGGCGGTGGGGCTCCACACAATGGGGGCCTTCAAAGTATAGTTTTACACACACGCAGGGGTCGGATTACTTTAGCTTAGCCTCACACCCTGCGGCCATGAATACATGCTCCCTTTGAACTTCTGCCACGGTGTGAGCAAAAGATGTTGTGTATTATTGTTGCTTATTATGTGTCAGCCTGTCATTTATTTTGCTTTACAATCTCTGCTGTCTGAGAGGGACAAAAACTGTATGATATCATCTGACCGATAGCTTGATAGGCTGCCCAGATGAGGAATCTCAGCAATTTCTCCTGTGCACGAGTCTCCATGAGCATTTTGTTTCGATTGTAGAAAAGAGAGCAAAGAGCCTGTTTCATAAAGGTTTTTAATTAGTCTCTTAATTAATCTGTATGTGGAACATACAATAAATGAGTCAATTAGTGGGTCATCTCTAATTGCGTTTAAAACCAGGAGCACTTGGCCTTTGGCAGTTAGTTATTATCAAGGTAATTTTATCATAATTTTATCAACACAAGAAGGAAAAAAGCTGTTTTTTTTATTGTTTAAAATATTGGAAATATCAAGGCCGACATCCCAGCCAGGTTTTCTGTCCTACCAGGTTGACGACTTCGCCTTGTGTCCGGAACCACTCCCTGTCCCCTACATAGCTCCCTCAATAGTGTGCACGCCATTGTGAGGGGTTTCCAAATGGTGAAATAATGCATTGTGAACAACAATGGACAAGTGATGCTTCCAAACAAAGTAATATATCCCATCATCCTTTGCAGCCGTACGTGAGAAGGTAGATATGATGCAGATTATCAATTAACAATCAAACTTCAGCTTCAGTTTATCAATGAGTGCACTAAGCAGTTGACTGAAGTCAGCTCCCTTTATAGTGAGTAGGGAATAGTGAACAAGTGTGTGACTTCAGACACAGCTGGAAGCAGCAGCTTTTGGTAGGACAGAAAGTCCAGCTGGACTACAGCCCAAGTAGGACCAAAATTGCTTGGATATCGTCTGAAAACCCCAACAACTGCACGTGCACTGCCTCACCTGGGCTCAACGAGGACAAAAGCCTCTTCTGGAGTCTTGGTAGTGGTTTTGGAAACCCTGATATATCTGAATATCCTTGTAGAGTTCTGTTCATTCAAGTAGTTTCACTTCTTATTTGCATTTTCACAGTGAAAAACTGAATAATAAAAACAACTATACAAACATAATACCACGTGTGTGTGTGTGTATATATATATATAGATATGTGTGTCTATATACTATATATATATGGGTTGTAAATAATTTGACAGGTTCAGTGTAATCATTGAAATTGTGGTTCCTTCTGTTATTGATCCCTTTCCCAATATCGGCTGCACTCACAGCTGTGTGGCTGATGTCGTTTTTGCAGAGATGTGTGTGCACGTGGTGGTTGTCTCTATGGCTCTTCTGCTTGATGTCTTTCTCCCACTAAGTGATCCTTTCACCAAGGGAACTCTGGGTTTTGTGAGGCCAGCCGAGTGCTGTTGATACCGATGTCTCGTTTTCACGTTATGGCGGGCTGTTACCAGCCCACCTCTGTCTAGAAACGTCAGAGAGGAGCTCGGAGCAGCAGGAAGGAACATCTGTGGTCCATTTTTATTGATTATACCAAGAAATATGATCAAATATTATACTGGAGCTCTGTGTAGTTGATGAATTCTTAAAAATTATTTCATCCTTTATTGTATATTTTAAAGTAGAGTGATCAGAGTGTTATCCTGTGCATCCCATGTTTTGACAAGTTACCCTTTTATTCTGATATGGATGCAATATTTGTCTTATTGTCATTACTGTGCACACACCACTGAAAAAGTTGACTGTTAATGGCTCACCAGAAGTAAAATCCCAGTTCACGACTCTTTTTTTTAAAGATACAGTGAGACGATCTGACTCATTACAGAGCAGTAGGTGTTGCAAACCCGCCTTGCATCCTTTTCTTTTCCAGCACATCTATTTGTGTCTGAAATGTAAAATGGCTGCTGGGTAGATGCGTTTACATGCACTGGCTCCACCCGTTATCATGATGGCATTTGGCAGCTTTTTTGGGGGGTGTCGGCCATTTTTTTCACGTGCGGCAGCTGAGCCGCCGCTGCTGGTGTGAGGGCAGGATTCACAAAGCGGAAGCTTTGGAAGAATCTCACGACTTCATTGCCAAGACACAACGTTGCGTCTCTGTCTGTTAATGTGGCTGCCACAAGGCGAGTGACGCGTGGCGTCAAGTGACACTCGTCATCGTGTTTCACCTGATGACTGGCAGGTTTCCCACCTCATACGTGAGTCAGTCCAGACCCCTTACAACGCTCAGTCTTGGATGGGACCAGATCCTTCCATTATTGATTTATGTATTTGTATTTTTGCTATAAATCCAAGTATTCCATTTAATATTGACTTTCTGCCTATTACAGTGCAAAAACCAGCTAGTCTCCATGGCAACCCACGATGCCAGTTTCATCCGCTCACTTTAGCGTTGCATCTGTCCAGTTCAGTCTTTTAAACACAACTGTCGGGTTATTTACAACTGCTTTTTTTTTTCTCAGAAGAGGAAGCAGTTTTATCGTTGCAATCATTTTATTGTTTCTGGAGCTATTGTTGACACTCTTAAGGGCACCAATTGATGCCAAATGATTGCCACACCAAGTAAACATCATCTAGATCTTGAATTTAAATAATTAAAATTAAAAACCCTCTGTGCCTTGCAACAGGTCATGCGTATATCTGTGAAGAAAGTAGGGACATTTGAGTTGGCACGAAAGAGACATTGAACAGTTTTAACGTTTGGCTTTCAAAGCTCAAATTTCTCCAATCTGCCTCCAGGAATCTGGCACATGTGATACAGATCCACACAAAGTTTAGAATCTGAGATTTTCATGATTCATCAGGGAAATAAAATAAATAGAAATGATGCAAATATTTTAGGCTAATGTAGGCTAATGCTACAGCCCTCCTGCCTCAAACAGAAAGACAGTTTTTAGTTGTATGTGATTTAGTTTTTAATTTAGTTTTTCCCTAAAATGTGTCTTTATACATTTTTGGTAGTTAAGCTGAAACTATGAAACTCCCTCAGTGTCCAGCTGTGAGGGGCAGCAGCTGAACCACTTTGTCACATTACGTCTGTAATGGAAATGGTGGCTTACTCCACTTTCTGGCTGGCTCCTAAAAGGACTGGAGAGTGGCCTGTTTCTGGCCTAAAACGTATCCTCAACTGCCTCCAGCTTGGAGCAGAGTAAATGGTTTCTGGAAGGGGATTAGGTGCCGTTGCAGGGTGAGAGGAACAGCATCTCTCCTCTGGTTTCCCTTCCCCTCTGTCTTATTAGAAGTATCAGGAGGATACTACTGAAGCCCTTTTGCCTCCTCCTCTTCCTGCTTTACTCCTCCTCCTCTGCTCGTCATCTCGCCTGAGTGGAAATGCGGTCTATTTGTGCGCCCTCCCAGCCCTTGTGTATGATGTCTCACTGTGGAATATCTGCTGAAGTCACAAAGGGAGGAGCAGCCCACAACAGAAGGAAGGGAAAATGAAGGAGATTGGATAGGCTGACATCAGTGCTAATGTCTTAGCTTGAACAATAAACAGTATACAGTGTGTAGCATCTTGCCCTAAGTACCCATTGATGCCATGTCTACAATTTCTATATTTTTGTCTTTATACAACCACCATAGTGTTAAATCAACTTACCAGTTCATCTGTACTGCTTTATATAAGTGTGCTTATGTAGAGAACTGTTCTATACCATGCCAGGATTCCTGCTTGATGATACTGATGGTTTATCTGATGTCACATCAGCACCCTGTTGCCTTCCTGTTTTGTAGAATTTTAGACGCTTCCTGTAGCAGCTTCTCATCCATTAGACTCCTTCATTTGTATGCTCAGCAAGCTGCCCTGCTCCTATTAGCCACAATCCAAGCAGGACACACCCAGAAGGGGAAAGCTGCCTTGCTCTGTGCGAGCCATTCCAAATAATGGCTTCCAGAGCACAGCTGTGCCATTGTCTTATCATCTCTGAAAGCCTTTTACATGGAATGTTTTTGCTGTAGAATAAACCTCAGTAAAGCCATGAGGTTCATGTATCGGTTAGCAAATACCATTAACATCTAATAATACCATAAAGTAACACAAACAGTAGAGGGAGTGTCACTCAGACTAGCATGCTCGGGGAAATTAGGGGAAGCTGTGGTAATCAACGATGTTGTTAGGAAGTCTTTGGTGTCCTGCTGCAGTCGCCCAGAACATTAACTGAGTTTCTGTTTGACCAATGGTGGGATGGATTTAAGAGTAGCTCTTTGTGAATTACCTACCGGAGCCTTGCAGCTGATTAGCCTGTTCCAATGTCCACAATGGAGACAACTTGGACATAAAAAACAGGTGCTTTAATTTCAGAGATATACTTTTATTCATTTACTATTTAATTTATTTTATTTTCTGTCTTTTTTAGGTATTGGTTTCAGGGGGATTTTTTTCCATTTGATAAAGTTCATTTATGGCCCTTCGGGATGGTTTTCTCTTGCGGTAAATTGAAGAACTCTTTTTTTATGAACATTTTCAGCTGTTTCCATTTAGATTTTCTTCAAATGTGAAATGACTCAATAATGAGACTTTGAAAACCAAAGCTCAAAGATGTGTGATTTGAAGTGTTTGTGAAATGCTGCCTTCTTGTTTGGTTGAATCTGTTAAGTCTTCCAGTTAGTGTGTTTATCGCTCTGTCCTCCGTCTCTTTCTGTGCTAGCTAGTTTTGCTCTACAACTATCGACTCACAACAGTTGGACTCTGTCAATACGGCCTCGTTCCTGTTTCTCAGTATCCCTTGTTATCAATTCTTCGGGGAAACCATGAGTGTTTCCACTTGTGGTGGATTAATGTTTGAAAATTTGGATCTTCTAAATCAAAGTTAGTGGCTTGACACATTTCTTTATGCACAGGTCCGCCTGTTCAAAATCAGCCACATTCACGTTGCGAGCAGCTTGTGTTTGATGAGAAGCACCAGAATGGTTCAGTAATAAACCAGAACAGCCAAAATCACAGGTCTTGCCTGGATACGGTGGCGGCGTTGCATCTGAGAAAAGGGGAAATCCACAAAAACAGGTTTTCTGTTCTTTTTCCTCCTCTATCAATGCGATTTCAGAACATAAGGCTGTCGACCACACATCACCGTTGCACCCAGGTCTTCACTCCGATAAAAACAAACTGGGTGTAAAGGCTGTAATATTTCTCTTCATGTTGTTGTCAGTGTTGAGAAGGTGCAGATTTTAACACCTTGAATGTATTTACTGCACATACTTGAAAATGAATACAGACAGAAAAGTTGTGTTTTTGATTACCGTATTTTCACGACTATAAGGCGCACCTAAAACACTGAGATTTTCTCAAAAATCGACGGTGCGCCTTATAATATGGTGCGCCTTGTATGTGGACTGAGTTCCAAAATCTGCTGTGTGCCTTTGGTAAGTGCACTACGGTAAACGCTCCGCCCATCGATTAGCGGCACACATACGCGTAAGGACCCGCTAAAATGGCGCCGGTCAAACAAAACTCACCGTTTTACTTCCGTTGTCATTTTTTACTGTATGTTTAGCATGCGCCTGAAAATACAGTGCGCCTTATGTATGTTTTAAATACAGATATAGCCCCCGTAACTGAGACTGCGCCTTTTATTACAGTGCGCCTTATGGTCGTGAAAATACGGTACTAAGACTATAAAGAACTACAGTTTTATTGTGGATCAACAGAAGTGCAGCAAGGACAAGACTAGTGATGTGCTAATGGTCAGAAATCAACTGGGACTGGGATTAGATGTCCTGGGCAGGCGGCTGGTGGCTCTGCCAATCATCACTGATGTTGTCTACTGCGTCTAATGCACAGAATGTCTTCTTCCTGCTATTTTTAGTCTTTATTTTTGTTAGTTCAACTTCATTTAACCAGATTAGTCCCATTGAGGGAGACCTGGTCAGCGGGGCAGCAGCAAGAGTGCACTCACTTAAAAACCAGTAAACATTTACAAGTAGCTCACATTAAACGCTTGCACGCAGACATGCTATAAACTCATTTTTGAACTTCTGTATCTTCTATCGAATTAAGCACACCAGGAAACGATGTACCATAAATATGTAAATACCAACAAATGCTCTGCAGTTCATGTTTTAACTTCACTACCAAGAACTGAGCTCCTAATGCTCAAGTGAAGGTTTATACCTCAAAATATCTGTCAATCAAACAGGGATTCAGGTCAGAAAACCACCCTAAACTACCTGGTTAAGATGTCCAGCTGGAAGAACAAATAATGTGATCGTGATGATGCACGTGAAACACACCAGAGAGACAAACGTCAACGTCCCCACACCTATATTTTTTTTGTCATCACCAATTTTGAAACATGTTACCTCTGTTCCAAAGATAGAATTTTGAATCAGTGCTTCTGTGAACTGTAAGTCCCCAAAAGACTCAGGTGAGTAGTGTTTTGTGTCTCCAAACTATCTCTGGAGAGTCCCACTCATACTGGAGTGTAAATGGGAAAAGATTTGACCCGACCTTTCCCAGTGTAGAGGGATTTTATCGTTCCTGAAGCTTCCAGTGAAATTTATCTTTGCAGTGAGTGTTTCAAGAAAGACATTAGCTATATATTTACCATGTGATTCCAATAGAATCACAGCTTTAGTTTAAAAAAACAGGGATCCCTCACTTTGTCCAATCCCACACTCTAGCTGTTTATTTATTTGTCCAAAGTGTCTCTAATAACCTTCAGTCCTTAATTTCTCTTCTGTTTTAGCATTTTTCGTATAGCTAATTCTAGCTGAACTAATATGGGTTGGTAGTTTTCTACGTCCTCCAGGGATTAAGAATTAATGAAACGCAGCATCCAATTTCACACATTTTGTTCTGTATGTACTAGTTCCTTAATTGGATATTCACTGAAAGTCACAAAGATAAAATGTGTTTATTATAACAAGTTAACAGATGCATTTCTAAATATGATCAGACCTTAATCAGTCATCTGGGGAGACTTCTATTGTTTTCTAGTAAAGGAAAGCACATCAAAAGGTCTGCCTTGCATGAAATGCCGACTGGATGTTGAGTATCCGCAGCCATAGCCCCCCTCCTTTTCCTTTTTAGCTCTCCAGGACAACATAAACACTCTTTGATAGTATGTAAGAGTACATCAGAATAAACTAGGGCTGAAGGAAGGCTCAGATATCAACAACTTCCAACTGGGAATTAGGAAATATCCATAGCAACATGGCTATTCCACACATACACAAGGGGGCACCCTGTTACAGCAGTGTCTAAACAGTCTGATACCCCTAAAACAAACAAGACAATAATTTAAGTGATGAAAAAAATGTTTCTAAAAACCTTTCCTATTATTGAATATTAAATTCAAACCAATGCTAAAGGATGCCTGGAGGATATAAACAACATCTTTAATCAATAGAATTTGTTCAGCTTCTTGTAGAAGATTAGCACCAGAATGATAAGCCTCTAATTACCCCTTAAACACATTAATAGACTCGGCAAGAGTTGTGTTGCCACTATTAGCGCCTGTCTTATCAGACTGTAGTGTGAAAGCAACATTCCAGTTCAGATCCAGAACAATTCAACGCGACAACCTGCCATGTTTTTTGTTTCTCTTTAGCCTCCGTGTCAGGAATCCACCATCTTTCCCCTGCATGGCCAGTAGAAGTAGAGGCCGATTCAGTGAACGCTGTCTTTTGGCCTAACTGGTGTGAAATTAGCAGCATTAGCATTAGCATTTAAATAATGCAAACTATTAATAATCTATTCAGTCAGGCTTGGTGTAATGTTGAAATAATAAATAACAAATTCTGGTTAATTTACCCTTTATTTATGCCAACTAGTGTAAATACAGTTTTTAATTTAGATGGAGCACCGTTGTAAACCATCTTCCTGGAAGCACGAGCAGAATGCTGCTGACCACCTTGTGTGTGTGTGTGTGTGTGTGTGTTTTCAGATGATTTCCACTCTTTCTCCACACTATCTGCCTCTGAGTAAAGGTTCTAAAAAGGGTGAAAGAGAGGTCCAGACAGAGTGAGTGTGCAAGTGGAGCTGACGGGCTGGAGGAGCCTCCCATCATTTTGACTGCAGTGACAGTGATTAGCTGGGGCTGGAGAGAGGACGGTGCTCCGTAATGATCTATTAAATGCCAGATACAGACAAAATCATCATGTATAAAGGGTGGCACCTGAAGGCTCCATTCTCGCAGATGTTTGAGCTGAGATGTGAGCCCTATAGAATGCTGTTATATTCTAGCCCGTTTGCAAAATAGCGCTACCTGTTCACCGTGTTGGGGGTAAATCCTAGTACATGTTGTTATGACGGCTCCTGGGGGAGTCATGCCTTATTGCAGAACTCATTCTGTCACAACTTATTGAAATGTGATTCAGTCAAAGACTACAGCCCTGCTTTAAGCCACTGTCTGGTTTCCTTGGCATCCGTATGATGGGCTGTGGTGATGCAGCAATCATCCAACGATGGAAATCCACAATTACAAAATGTCACAATGATTGGGTTAGCATTGAAGTGTATTATGTAAACACACTTTGTAGGGCTCTTTGCATTTATGTCAATCATATTCTAGGCTATTGTCTTGTTCCAACCTCAAACAGCAAATACTGCTGCAATTAGTCACGTTTAATTGTCTCTCATTGTTTGGGGCTTTTTTTTTGTCTCTTTCATTGCAACTTTTAAATTTGGGTCTTAATAATGAAACAATATAACGGAAAAGAGACACACACACACTTTGTTGCCGTTTGGGTATATGTGCGTGAATGCAGTTAGAAAATAGCGTAGCGGCCACGATGGGACATTGTCTTAAACTTAACGTGCTTAACGTTTAGAAAAATGTGATTACCGTATTTTCACGACCATAAGGCGCACTGTATTAAAAGGTGCAGTCTCAGTTATGGGTGCTATTTCTGTATTTAAAACATACACAAGACGCACCGTATTATTAGGCGCATGCTAAAACATACAGTAAAAAATGACAACGGAAGTAAAACAGTGAGTTTCAACACATTTATTGAACAAAATATTCATTCTTCCGCCACAAAACCATCAAAGTTTTCATCTTCTGTATGTGAATTAAACAGCTGCACTATTTCAGTGTCCAACATCCCGAATTCCTCTTCTTAATCATCTGAATCGGACTCTTGTATATATGTCGTTAACTGTAAAACTGTCATGCGTCGTGTCACATCATGAGTACAGGCCAGATCGATGTTGGCATTAGTCAAGTAATTAATCCGTTTTTTCTAAATAATAAATGGAATACACTCAGCGGCCATGTATTTGTTGATGTCATACTGCGCCTTTAATAACTAACTGAATTATTAATGTCATGCAAGTATCTGGCTGTACACAACTATTGGGACAGCCCCACAAAATGACAGATTTATGGCAGAAAAATGGCAAAAGTTGGTGCACTCCATTGGGAATTAGGCCTGATTTTGGTGGTACAAAGGCATCACAGCATTGATACATTCATAAATATGTTATTTTCAATCATTAAATCCTGACATAAGACAAAAGCCTGCCTCAAGTGTCATATTTCCTTCATTCAAGTGATTTAAAAACTAGATGTATCTGGGAGCCCCGATAAAGACGGAAACTACCGAAACAAATGCTTCATTCCTCCCTTTCTCCCCCTCATTTCCCTCTCACCCACTCACATCACTCTTTAACTCCCGTCGTCATTATCCACTGCGGCTGTGCATCTACATCAAACCCAACACAGCAACTGTCACGTCGCTTCCCTGTTTCTATGGTGACAAGGTACAATCCGTCTCCAGAGATTCTCTCACCTCGCTGCTCTTCACTTGGTCCAGTGACTTTCAAGCACAGGCGGCTCTTTCATAAGTGACTGGTAGTTCCAGGAGGCTCATGTGCTCTTTCTGTCTGGCCCTTTTACTCTGTGTCAGTCACACACACACACACACACACACACACACACACACACACACACACACACACACACACACACACACACACAAGCTGAACGTGTTGAATGCTCCTTTAGACTTTCTTTTAAATGCTAAACTATTTATGGATGCCACTTTCTTCAAAAGATTTCCTTTCGGGCAGTTCTCCTGCCGTCCATTAGGGGTCTTTCTGTGGTTGGATTGTCACTTCCAGGACTGGTTGGACCTCTCTTCACCTCGTCTGGATCTTAGGATAGAGTGCTCTTCGATGGGCCAATGGAAACGGTCCCACTGATGGTCGGGCCTGTTGGTCTAATACCTGTCAGGGACTCGGAGGACACCTGTCATGATCAGTCATGTTCCGTCCTGTAAGCACAGTAAAAAAACCCTCCTTTCCTCCTTCTTGCCATAAGTTCCAATGCTTTTCCGCTCAAGTTGTCGACCATCGGACTCAAGAAAACATCTCGTTGGCGAAGCAACAATGAACAAACCCACTCTTAAATCAGCTGCTTAAACAGTTGTATTTCACGATCTGTCGGTACTGTCTCACATTCCTGAAAGGTCCCAACGCAACACCTGCTCTCTCGGGTAAAACCAGAAAACCACTCTGCTGCGTCTGAAGCTGGTGCGCTGCCAGCTGCTGCTGAACCTCCGGCTGCTGCGAGCGCTTGTGATTGGCAGCAGCACCTATAAATATGTTATGTTAATATATATACATGTGGGAGGAGACCCATGTGACGGAACCTTGATATCGCCTGAGGAAGATGTTTACCATAATAAATGACATTGATTGAATTGAATTGATTGCATAATAGTTTATTTGAACACCCCTTCTCCCTATCCTAATTCAATATATCCTGTAATATGTTATAGAGCAGCTTGTTTGTTTGCAATAATCAGAGTTTAGGACAAATATTAAAGCTTTTTAAACCCCGAGACTGAAAATAATTGAACCCCCCCCAAACCGCTGCAGCCTCTCACGCTTTGGGATTGTGGGGGAAGGTAGATGGGAGAATGGATCAAGGAAAACTCCCAAACACTTGTAGAAGCAAACACATCTGTATAAAAGCTTTTACAGGTGGATCCTCATCCTAGAAAACACCTCAAGAGTGCTGTGAACCTCCACGTTCTGCTATGGGTCCCACAGTTTCCTGGTAAGACCTCAAAACACCAGTGTGTGCACGATGGCCCGGGGATCTGGAACGAGGGGAAAATCCCTCAAACGAGATGTGAGAACTCTTGGCTGGTTACGCAAAAGCTTCCACCAGCTGTGATAGTGGTGAAAGAGGGTGCTAAAGAAGCAGGTGGCTCGCTGCGGCTGCGGGCTCTTTCCCTTATTCTGAAAATGTCAAGAAAAAATCCGTCGGAATCAGTGCAGACAGCTTCCATCAGAGCTCAACAACAGAAGCTGATTGCTTACACTGTTTATTGTCCATGTCAATAAACAGGAAACTAAAAGCTGCCCTTGTTTGTTTTAGATCTTTGACAGTTTTAGTGCAGATAATCCCGATAATAAGCTTAAATGTAGACGTTACGACCACTAGGTGGGGTTTCAGCTTTGCTCATGACTCTAGTTGTTGTCGTTTATGTCGTCGAAGCTGCATCCATGTCACATTTTATGGTCCCGTGTTTGCAAACAACATCAGCATGGCCAACAGGCTGAAACACACACTCGTGTTGGTGCTGGGGTGCACGGCCAGCTCACACACGGGTCCAGCCGATCCAGTTGCTTCATTCCAGGAAACTCTGTCTCTTTCTCGTTATCTCATAATTACAAGATCTTTTCTCGTAATACGCTTTCAATTTGTTGTATGAGTGGACATGCCATAAAAGCTCTGACTATACACCAGTCGCCTTAAATGATTCCTTTTCCTCGGCTGTCCTCCTTCAGGTTCCAAAATTTGGAAGTGTTGTCACACTGACGTTAATATCACTGACATTTTTAAGTGGCGTCAGTATTTCCCTGTTTCATTCCAAGGCTAAAATAAGAGCTACCGTAATCAAACGAGATGGTGCCATTTTCGTCTGAGCTGTGACTATTGTGGTGATTTAATATTTTCTTATTTATTTAATTTTGATTAACGCAACAGCCTTCCGTGCTAAATAGCAATATGTGATTAGCTTCTGGTAATTCACTGTTTAAGTGGAGGAATTTGGAGTCATCTATCTCTAACTGCTTATTTTGCTGTTCAACTGACCAAAAAAGTCTTTAAGTGTATTTTATTCCTCATCCAACCTTGTTTAAATGAAATAGTCAGCTAAGTAGCTTTGAAACCTAAAAACAGCTATTTATCATTGGAAGCTAATGAGAGTGGATTGGAGTTTTTCTTTTTTTTCTTTTTTGATGGACAGGATGCATCACCATGTATGAATCAGGCAAATATTTACCCACCAGAAAGATTCTCCACCAGACAAACTGACAACACACAGAATAAACCCTGCCACAGTTTTTTTTGAAACGTGCTAACAGAGCATCTCCAGCATTGCCAAATCCTCCATCTGTGTCTACACTCGATCTCTTTAGGTACGCTTTGTTTTTAGTGTAAGTAAGAATGCTGGGAAAATCAGCTTCAAGGTTAAAAATCTAGCTGTTTAACTGTATAGTGTATGATCTAATTGGAACCGTATTGGTATAAATAAGGCAATATCTAAATAAGAAGTGTAAACAACTTTTCATTCAGCTAGCTAGCATCCTGACTCAAGGAATTTTAATTAAATCAATGGGCCAACAAACTTGTTTTATTATGAGTCTACATGACACGATAGGCTGTGTCATCCTGCTGTTATCTGCAAGGCCATTTGGGGGGGTTGTGTTGTTATTTTGTGTTGCACGCAGTGTCAATCCTCCGCCATGCCGTTGATGTGCTCTTTGACCGTGTGCGTTGCGCATTAGCGTATCAACTCCACATTAGCAGCTGTGTCCTAGCGTCCCGCTTTCTCTTCAGCCCCAGTTCACCAGCACAAAAGCGAGGAATGGAGGGTGTAAGAAGAGACAGGAAGAGATTGGCAAAAGGAGACCAAGTGCAGTCACCGACAAGTCGCTTTTAGGCGCGTGGACAATGTTCTGTGGCGCTTACGCTTATGTGATCATGTCATCCTTTGTGGTCCCACCTTTTCTGACACTGAGCGTTCATGGTAATAGGAAGATGGATGATGCAGACTGTGTGCGATAGAGAAGTTAAATATAATTGAACAGTTTGTAGAGAAAGCAGCAATTAGTGGACATGAGCGCACTTCCAGGACTCTTGCAGTCAGAACTCGTCCATTTTCCACCTCATTTATTTTCTGCTAGCTGCATAGCCTTTGAATGATTCCATCACGGCTTACTTATTTCAAATTAAGAGAGAAAGCCAGATACTCATTTCACATTTTACGCGACGACTAATGTCCTCACTCAGAAATCAGCAACATCTGGTTAATAAACAGGACTCTTCTTAATGTTCGGAGCGTGTGTGATTTACTGTGTTCCTCTGCCTCCTTCACTGACTGTAGTTCCGGTGATAAGAGTTCTGTTATGCAACAGCTACTGTGTTAATGTATCTTCCCGCTAATGAGTTGAAGGCTGATTACTGCGTCGTTAATAGCTCTCAGTAATGGCCCTGTACAGACATGGTGATTTATGGGTGATGGTGTTCAGAACAGAACTGGTCGATCAAGTTCTTTTTTTTTCTTTTTTTATTGATTATCCAGCATAAAACTAGAAGCTGTGTGTGTGCATACCTGCATCAATAAATTCATTTCATCTGGTTATGGCAGATGGACCTCTGGGTGCATTCAGATTCTTGTGGATCACTGTCGCACTACATTTTACGTTTGGGTGTGTTCCAGTTAGAGAGGGCGAAGAGCCTCGGACCTTCCCAGTCTGCTGGATCACTCTCAGGACTTCTAATTACCAACGCCAGTAATGTTGTACGAATGTTCTGCTTTCTTGTGCCTGTAGCTGAGAAGCTCTTCAGTGAAAACACAATTAGAGTTTTAACACTTTACTTAAAAACTATTTGGTAGAACACTTTGCAAACATGAGCGGACCATAAAGCAACATCCTCTTATTTGATTTTTATTGCTCCACACTGTTGGGATGAACATAACAGTGTATTTTTCTTTAGCTTTTGTGTAATTTTGCCAGTGAGTGTCATTACAAAAGGGCTAAATTGCACTTGTCTTCTGTTCATTTAAAATAATTTACGACCAGTTTTGTTAACCAATCATCTACCCCGATCCAGGCAGTGAGATGACATTATTGCTACGTTTGGATGTTTTAGGTGCGGATGGAGAAAATAATTAAGGTGTCTACTACATCCACACATAATTCTTAATAAGCAACAGCAAGCTGGAAACAATTTAGAAAGTATAAAGCTCATTTTTTCCGCTCTACGCGTGCTTCAATATGGGCAATAAAGGGAGGCACGTGTTGCAAATATCAGCGATGCAGCACACAGACTGCATGGATTTATGATTTGATGGGAAGATGATAGCTCGAGTTCGTCTATTCGGTCCATTTTCCTCTAAGGTGTGCTCAGCAAGTACACATAATCTGAACAATTAAGCATCCGGAGTCGCAGGGACAACTTCGAGGGATTTAAAGGAGCTTTAGAAAGGTGACATTTTCAGTAGCTTGATCACATGTCCCGAATCTCCTCGGATAAAATGACCCAAAGGCAGTTTACAAAAGCCCTGTTGAGAAGCAGAGCTGATATGCTGCTTCTCTGATCATTCATTTTGGCGACTGGCTTCATTTTGAATCTGCCCTCCAACATCAGCGTTGGCCCCAGCAGCATAACGTCACGCTGCACAGCAGCATTATTTCTCCCTCGTAACATTGTTGTAAGAACTGTGCGTCAAAGACACGAATGTGGGAAAGAGAACACAGCGTTCTGTCACACTGGCGACTTTCCTACGTATTTAATTCCATCCCATTTTTGAGAAAGAGAGTCTGATATATGGAGTTTGAGATTAAACCGTTGATACAGATCTAATATGAGTAAAACCAAATCCTTATCTGACTTGTAGGCAGATTTGAACGGCTTTAAATCTGCTCCGAGTTGTGGTTCCCTGATTGTTTGCCTACATGAGTAATTAGAGGATAGAGGATGTTAGTTTTCCTGTCTTCTGCCCACTTAGATCACGTCTCCCTATCACAACAGAGTCCTTTAATGTTGGGAAACCTGGAAACACACTTTTCTCATGCTAGGCTCTGAAATGATCACTTTGCCAAGCTGTTTATTGATAATATCTTGTAAATACTTATTTACTGTCCCTAAACATGAGAACTTTCTTCAGTAATGAACAGAACATTGAATTATCCACTGAAATATAAAACGCTCTGAATCCTCTGACGCCTCAGATATTCTCATATCCACATTTACATCATCCTGTCAGGTCGTTATATGACCACACACCAATCTGACTGCACATGAATCTGAACAAAAATGGGTTTGTGCTGCGATTCTGAAGTTTGAGTCACGTCCCTAATCCTGTCTTCACTTCACTGACCGACACTGACATTTTGCTTCTAAGTTATTTGAGGCTCAGATCCTGGTACCGCCTAGCGCATGCTAATCAGCGAGCGCTATTACAGCAGAGGCTCTCACACATGGCGTGCTGTTGCTGTACGTTCCCACTGAACAATGTCGGCTCAAAGACAGCAAAGACAAACACCAACACAGTATATGAATACAAACAAAGTCTTTTATTGCATTTATATCCCATCACAACAGGACAGAACCCGTCCGAACAGCTGATTATTGCCTTTTGCTTGGAAGCCATTTAGATGAGTGCGTTCAATCAGTCTGAGCATCAAATTCACATTTAAATGTCCTTAAATCATAGTGTACTGAATAATGGATAATAAATACTTCTATCTTAAGTAATGTTGGGTTTAAAAAGACTATTCAGAGTATTTCTGATATCCCATTATAATGTAAGAAGATAACACCTACAGCAAGACTTGCTGCTGATTCCTGTTACGTTTTAGCCTCACATCGTCTAAAGTACGTCTTTACTAGTCAAATTTAGCAAAGCTTTTGTGGCCGATCTGCTTTTGAAAGTGTTTCCGTGCGCTTTCTCTCTTCCTATTCCGGCTCCTCCCGCAGTCCAAAGACACGCGTTTGGGGGTTTGAATGTGAGGGTTTTAATACATGTTTGCCCTCCAATGAGCTGGTGGCTGGTCCAGGGTGTAGCTTAGACCACCCCAGCCACCCTATTTGGTGATAGAAAGAGAAATGAATCAGAGCAGTACATTCATGATCGACCAAGGTTTATTAAGCTCACATCAGCCTCAGTGGTGGTGGTGTGACATGCGGACACACTGTGGGATGTACATGTGGACATGATGTCTTGGAAACCGTCACTTTGACAGCCCGAAGAGTGAAGGTCTCGCATTAGGGAGCGTGTCTTTAAAGTCAGGCGCGGCTCTCTTCTCTTCCCCCTCAACATCAAAAGAGTCTGTTTAAGACATGAAAATAAGGTTTGCTGCTGAGATGAAATCACGCGTGTCTGATTCTGCGATTGCAGGCCTGCACGCGAGGGGTCAGCAGAAAATGGCCAACAAATGACGTCCAAAACAGAAGACAAATAGATTTCAATCATGTGGTACAGTCTCAACAGAGGAAGCAATATTAGATCTCTGCCTCCAGATGGATGACTGTTGAGATTCTGAGTCATTTTCTTCCCAGAAAGCAGAGATAAACTGTGTTGCTCCTCATGCTGTTGTCCCCTGATATCCGTAGCGTCGCTGCGGAGTATGAAAATAGTCCAATGTCATGTCTGACTAAAGCTGTCTTATTTGGTTTGTTGAAATAGGCAGACAGCAGCCACTTTGTGCAGTGTTCTTCTAATTTCATTTACAATTCTTGGAGATGCACAAAAATACGCAGAGTTGGCAGAGACTTAGCATCAATCATTTAAAAGTTAAGCTCAAAACACTTTGAAAGCTCTAAACTGGAATATATCCAGCCTTATGTCTGACCTTAACAAGCTAAACAAGCTGCTGTGGTGATCAGGTGACAATCATGTGACTAGACAGGAAGTGACTTCTCACTGCACTGATAAACATCCATGAAGGATGGAACTGATTTTAAAATCAGGGTGTTTTTGACACTGAAGGTAACTTCAAACACATTTAATATGATTCGACTGAACCTGGTCCGACCATATTTCCTGATTAAATCTCTGTAGGGGCAAAAATTAGCAAAAACAAAACCAAAAAAATCCCCGACACAAAACATTAGAAATGTGTTGATCTGTAGTGTAATGCCCCATCAGCTCACTTTAAAGGCAAATCAAGAAAAGGGTCTGAGCTTTTATGGGTTAATATAATGTGAACAGCCATCTGGAAGAACTCAGAAAAGGATTCAGGCTTTTAGGCTTCGGTCACAAGTTTCCGTTCAGTTTATTCCAGATCAGAAATTGGGATTATGTGCTGTGGTGGTCTTTTGGATGGGGCGGGGTTGCTCGGTCTGTTGGGAGCTGGGCTGAGAACAGAGGGTTCTTGGTTCGAGCCTCAGGGCAGACAAAACATGGCAGGTGTTCTGGTAGCAGGAAGGTGCCAAGTACCTTCAGAGCACTGCCCAAGTGCCCTTGAGCTAGGTACCGAACCCACAAATGCTCATATCGGGACCTTCGATGAACTAGCGACTCATCCAGAGGTGAACCTGCCTTCACCTGTGTCCCCTCCCCGTGACCCCAAGAGGGATAAAGCGGTTCAGAAGACGAGCTGTGACGAGGTCTTGTGGATGGAACCATGTTAGATTTCTTTGTAGTTATTCTAGTAATTCAATGTTTTACGTAATTTTAGATAATATTAAAATCATTTCAACTTTTTTAACGATTTGCAGAGACGCACGTGTTAAGTTGGTAGTTTTCAGTTCTTTTATTCATTCTTCTACATGAACACATGTACTGTGGAAAGTTAATTAAATCCAGCACGAAGGAAATATTTCATGATTTAAGCAAAATGATTAATCTGCAGCTTGGGCCCTAACTTAATTAACCTTTGAAACCTCACGGACTGATTCAGCAGGTAAATATTCACAATTTTTGAACACTGACTTGCTGGAAAAGTATTTAATGAAGCGTCTAAGAAAAGCTCTGCTCCTGTGCTGCTGCAGCTGTGGGGAAAATGCAGACGCAGTGTTTACTGACTTCATATTTTGGCTGGAATAAACAAAGTCTGCCTGTATCCGAACAGTCTGGCTTTTTATTAATCTGGCTTTTTATTACTGCGAGTGTGTTTGCATTGCCTTGTTTTTCTTTATTGGCTTTTTTTTTGGTTGTTGTTGTTTTCATTAGAAGCTGAGTTGTTTTTAAAGAATCATAAAACTAAACCTTTACTCAATAGTTCTGAAATATGCGGTGCAGACTGAGCATGGCCAGGTCTTTTTTTTTATTTTATAAAGCTTTAGATGAATCTACCCCCCAAGGCTAATGTCTCCGTCATGCACCTCTTTCCTCTTCTGTACAATGGAATTCTGTCTATGCAGGAGATGTTGATGTCATATCAGTGCAGCTTTCCAGAATGTGCTCTGCTGAGGAAGATTGAGTTGATTACGTTCCCACACATAAATCACAGCGCAGCTCATCAGAATTTCTCCTTGGGGGGAAATGTCCTCCAACAATAAAACTTATGCAGGGAAAAATATTGCCTTCCGTATAACCCAGGAACAGGAGGAATGTGTGGACTCCTGCCAGCATCTTATGCTATTATTACTAATGGGACCCATGTAAAAAGGTCCATGATGCATGGAGTCATCATTTACAGCTCTAGAGGACGTTCACTGAAGCAGACTGTGAGCCTTGGAAAGGTAGCATCCCTTAAAATTGGCTTTAAATGGTTATTTTAAAAGTCCCGACTGCTGGTGCTTAACAGACTATTGCACATGGATATTGTTGAAGTATTGTTTTGAAGAAAAGGTTGCCGCAGATTCAGAACAACCTGAGCACCCTCACAGTCTGCCATTTCCTTTTCCAAACCCAGACATGTGTCTGGAGTTTTATTCCATTGTTAAAAATAAGCAACCCCATCATTGTCTTACTTAAGAGCTTCAGTTAACACCTCTTAGAACACAAAAGGATTTAGGAAGCTTCTTGCAGGTTCCTAAGGTGACTGACGCAATCCTACACAGTATTTGTAGAAAATGCTAGTGTGAAAGCTGATGTACAGCCAGTTGTCATGTTATTAGTGAAAGGTTTGGCTGTCTGCAGGGGTTTGAAGTCATCAGCAGGGTGTTTTCTTGGCGCCTCCCTCTGGAATTCGTTTCTAATTGACCCAGAACTCACATTTCCAGTCGACCGTTTGTCTGAACGTGTCGCCTTATTCTCCATCCTAAGTGGAAGATGATGGGTTACTGGACGAAGCGTTCACTTCCATGTGATGTGGGTGAATTTGAAAGCCAAAGCAGTTGAGGTTCATCACGCATCACAAGATGTCAAGAAGATTCTGGTGTTCTATTGGTTTGAAATGATCTGTGCTTGTTACCATTCAAAGGAATACGCTCGTCCCCCGAAACTGTCAGAATGACAGTTTGGACTGAGGGGATAATCCTTTTAAAGGCGTCGCCGGGCTCTTTGTCGCCGCTGCTCACGCTGTACTGCTCATGAACAGTTTTCTTGATTTGGACTTGTCTTCCTGGGAGGAGACCGCAGCCCTGTGGGCCTGGTTTTCCTTTCCTAGATCAGGTTTATGGGTCAACAAATGGGAATACACATTCACACTCAGAAGGCGGCTAAGCTAATCACAGTCTGAATTAGCTTGTTTTTTTAGGTTGTGTTTTACTTCATCGTGTTGTTTGCGGTGCATTTGTTAGCCTCTGTTAATGTATCTGTGTGGCCTTTTCATTTCCGCCACGCCTCCATGGCAACTGTCATATTTCAATGGCGAGCAGCTCTGCTGGCCACAGCGAGCTGGTGAGGATCCTCCCTCCGTCCTCATGCACGCTCTCCTGGCTCTGGCACAGCTGTCTGCTCGCGTCGTAAAGCATCGTGGTAATAAACAGCCCACCGCCACGCGCGGCCATTCACAGACACACGCGCACGCTGCACAAACAGGATGTGACACGCTGGAGCCTGGCTCATGATTGGTCGGCTCGTATCCTAATCAACGAGATAATAGCAGCGAGATTTAATTGTCAGAAAATGGTCTGTGTCTAATGATGAGGTCCATTCTCTGGCCTTCACTCCCTCTCTTTCATTATTGCAGAAGAAAATAGCACACTCACATATATGTTTGTATATTTCCCTGTTTATCTTGAACACTTATTTTATATTGCATGCATGTTGCATATTTTAGAGATAAGACAGTATGTACGATGATACAATCTTTTGATCCTGTAGTTTAGTACAAAAGGGCAACTAGATCGCTGAATAAGTAGATTGCGTTCATCGTGAAGGAATGATTTAGTGATTAAGGGATGTTTCCAAGAAAGCGTGATGACTGTTTTAGTCTCCAAATGTTCCTAACAGCACCAAACCATTTGGAAGTGACTTGCCCTAAAGTGCCCCTCACTGCCTACACTGGTGTTTCTTAAGCAGTAGTGGGTGATGAAACCGAAATTCTGTTTTTGATCTTCTTTAAAAGCCATAAATGTTGCAGGGAAACCAGCAGTGTTTCAGTATTTCAGAGATGAGTTCTAAGCCGTAAACAGAGATGGAGCTCATTTCTAGTAATATTAACAAGTCGCTGCTGCTCTGTGAGGGGGGGGGTCGGGGGGGGGGGGGGGGGGGGGGGGTCTGCCGAGGGAAGCCGACTGTGACCAAGGCTGTCTCTTCAGTCGTGTGTTCAGCACCATGTTTTCGTGCCTGTCTTCTGGGAGTCCCTGTCGCTTCTTACAGGAATGTGTGAAAAACTCTATCACAGCCACCCCTCCCCCTCCCCCTCCCCCCGCCCCGGCTGGGCAATGTCGCCGTAATTAAACTACCGGTACATCAGTCACCCTAAGAGAAGGCTGGAATTCTCCTTTTCCCTCTTTAACTTTAAACCAGTGCCCTCTAAAACAAAATAGAAAGATAATTGGGATTTGATCATGCCCTTGGTTGTACTGCAGCTCTGATGATCTGGTTTCAACTCTCATATAAGAGTCCCGAGTCTCACAAATGATGAACTGTCAGCTAATCCAACACTTTAGGCTTCCACCCATTTAACCAGAGGACAAAACAATTGGTGCCGCATGTATATTTATCAAAAATGCACATTGAACACACGTTGACTGACCTCCCGTGTATGAATGAGCTTTATAGCCTGGCTGTGTTTTCTGAACACTAAGTGAGTCACTGCTAACATGTATTGTTTTTATGTGAGCCACAAAAAGCTGAAGACGGGAAACGTTCCCTGCCCACAGCCAGCTTAATGGCTGCATCTGCGTTTATGAGGCAGAGAGCAGGCGACAGACGATAGCATCAGGCTCTGGCTTTCCTTCTCCCACGTGTATTTACTGTGCAGATGATAAAAGGATATTAAACTCTTCTTCTTTGCAACCTCCCTTCCCGAAAGTCTGACAAGCCAGTCTGACAAATATATCCACACACTGACAGAGGTAGGTACTGACAGAGGCTCTGCACGTGAGCGTGCACGCACATCCTCATGTGCACTTAGAAGAACAAAGTGAGCTATTGATTGCCAAAGGATATAAATGAAGCACAGAGCGATGCTTCATGGCTTTTTTACTTTTCTATCCTTGTTCCACAGGTTATTGTGGGTTTTTCTACCATAAAAGCAGGAGGACATGTTAAGTTACTTCTCTGTTAGTGTGTGTGTGTGGGGGGGGGGGGGCTAATAGTGTCTATTGTTGAGGGTTTTGCTGCTGTGAAATGGTTGCTAAACTGTCCGTGCTAATGGTAGCAATGTCACAAAATCATTGGTGTAAAATAATGAAATATGTGCAGGAGCGGCAGAAAGTTTAATGTTTGAATCAGAAGTTCTTTGTTTCTGTTGCGAGCTGAACCACACTGGAGCTCCTGTAGGATGGAATTACACCGTCTGTCATTTGCATGTTGCCATGGCGTCGTATCGCCAAGCTGGCGATCGATTGACATCACTTCTGATTGAAACACCCACACCATCCTGGCATCTGGACTTTCTCAAGAGCAATCCGAAAAATCAATGGTGATAATGGACACCTGAATGCTCACAACTAATGGTTATAGGGCACTGGGGACTGGGAGAGACAGAAATAATGCCTTCCTTCCTGGATTTCTCAGTAGAATCAGGAAGAGCTTTGGAGGTTTTTGATTTGATTTGATTTCTATAGATGGAGACGCAGAAGTTCAGCAGCATAAAAAGTCATGAGCAGTGCTGGTGCAGGACAGGTGCCGTTCCTTGTTTTCTCATGTATAAATCAGTCCAACGGGGGAAAGACGCGCGTGAAAAGATTCCCACAAAACACCGATGTGCGTTTACGTTGCCATGGCGTCCTGAACGAGGTGTGACCTTTCCTGTTTTCCTCTCTGTCTCTCCTGTCACCAGCTTCTAATCCACTCTCGAGAAGCTTTACATCAAGAAAAGAGAATCCATTGATTAAATGAGGAAGCATTCAATCATTAGGTGTCTCAGTCATGAGTGTCTGGGGGCAGATATGGGAAAGGCTCTGCTGACCCTGGGGTCACTGCTGGGTCTGAGGGGCAGAGAGGAGCTCTTGGTGTTGGAGGAGCAGGGTCTAACCCACAGGTGAGAAGGACTGAGCTGGACGTATTGTGGAACCAGTGGAGGTTCTGGAGGATGGAGGAGTTTGTTGAGGGCTTATTGTCAATCATTTAGTTAAAAGATACATGATATGCATTATGTACACCATAATACTCCATCCTGCTTTCTGCTCTCTCCTCTTCTCGCTTCTAACCTGATTTATAGGGTTATTCACTGAAACGCTCATTAGAAACACACACACTCTGCACACACCCTGTTATAAGTCTGCTTTTCTTCTGTCCCTCTCTGTCTCTGTCTTCTGTCTACACATGGACCCACCCAGGACAACATGCTGCTCTTACCTACAGGACAGAGAACATTTACATGTACAAACCTTCCAGTATGTGAGAGGATAAAAAGATTCTCCACTAGAAACCTCTAAAACACGACGTACTGGTAGTTAAGAGAAAACCGTGAGGCAAACAACGAGACGGAGACATGACAGACAACCAAGAAAAGCCTGTCTGGTTCTTTCCTTTGCTCTCTGTTGCCTGGTGCTGCCGCAGTTATTGATCAGTCAGAATTGGTTGAATCATGGATGTCAGGGCTGACCTTTGGTGTAAAACCTTCATGGTTTGCAGTGGGCTTGTGACTGTCAGATGACCTAAAAAGCTGATCAACGTGATCCATGGGAAGGTAGCAGGAGAATTTCAAAAAGAACGAAGACAGCGGTTGGAGTTAGCGACATTGTGAGAGAGAGAAGGAGGAGAGGGAGTCCTCAATAGTGGTGCCCTCCACACACAAATAATAAACAGGAACTCGGAGGAGCTAGCTACACATCCTGTGCCTAGCTGTCGGCTGCCTGATCCGGCCGGAGTCGGACCGAAGTCCGAGGATGATTTATAACTCCCAATAACGAGCTGCAGCTAGCTGCAATCACGGCACCGGCAGCTCTGCTGGAGTTGGACCAGAGCCGCAGGAGGAAGCTGTAAACAGCCAGTGGATGTATCACGCTCGCGCTGTTCTTCCCGTCCTTGGAAATGCTGCCTTTCATAACAGAAGGAGCAAATACTAACCCTAATACTCCCCCACTAACGATATGCTAATGAGACTGTCCAGTTCAGACACTTTGTTCAGAGTAAACAGGGGCTCTAAGGCCCATTATGCAGCCCGCTCTGACTCCAACTTTTAAAATGTCCCTAAAAATGGAGCATTCATAGTTCCTCAGAAAAGTTTGTTGTGTTTATATTACATAAACTGAACGGGTACTTATATTGACTGCATGCTGGTGTTTTTGTGTGCATGTATAGAATCCTGGCCACAGTGGGGTCAGACTTTGACCTGCGAACGCTACGAGCTGTGAGAGTGCTCAGACCCCTGAAGCTGGTGTCAGGAATTCCCAGTAAGTCTCTCAAAGATGTTCACACGTTGGATTTATTTTCACATCAACACTCTATTACTTATTTGAAAACTGTTCTTTGTCATCGTAAATGTAAGTAATTGATGATTTTTCAGTTAAAGATACGTATTTCAGTTGTATTTACGACACACAACAACCAAGCCCTCCTTCCGTCTTTGTCATATTTTCTGTTTCCCAGGTCTCCAGGTGGTGTTGAAGTCCATCATGAAAGCCATGGTTCCTCTGCTACAGATCGGCCTCTTGCTCTTCTTTGCTATCGTGATGTTCGCCATCATCGGGGTTGAGTTCTACATGGGCAAATTCCACACCACCTGTTTCAGGACAGACACTGGTGAGAGCAGTGCCTGGGCTGTGGTGGCGCTTCTACAAGCTGCCGTTCATCACCTCCTCTGATGCCTAGATGTGCTGCATGATGCACGCTGGATGAGACGTGTCTACATACTGATGCAGGCATACATAAATGATTTATAGGCTGCGTATGAACAGTGGCTTGATGATGAACTACACGTGAAGGCAGCAGGCCCGTGTCTACAAACCAGCCGTGACAGCTGCTGAATTACACGTTGAATTAGATGAATGATGTTTGCACAGTCGTCAGGATTTGATTGATGGCCTCAGCTTTACATCAGCAGGTTTGCTTATTTTCAGCACCAGCATGGAGGCTACCTCACAGGGTATTATAGGATGCAGTTCACTACGACCACCTCTCCTAACAGACGACCGAGCTAGCAAATCCATGATGGCACTCATGAGTGGGAGATGTGAAGCTTTTCATCTTTGGCATTAAATATTACTTTAAATTTAGATTTCATAAGTATCGTTTTCATGGAGACTGTAGTTTACCTAGAACATTGCCTGACAGTGATTACAGCAGTAATCTAAATCTATATTTATGTATTACAAGACATAAAACATGACTTTATGGAAAGAGAAGTCAATTTGATAAGTGAAATTCAAGATACAGGAAAAGTGAGAAAGGAAGCATAAACCCAGCACCTTGCACCTAAGACAAAGGCTCCTAATAAGGAATCATTCTCTCCAAAATAAGGAATCAGTCCAATTATTCTCCCGTGGTCAGTCGTGCCCAACCATTAAAATCGGCTAACACATCTAAAGCATTAAACAACCAAATGAGCCCTTGACCTGCACTGAAAAGCCCCGAATATCAGTAATTCTTAACTTTTTATCTGCATGGCGTTTGTTGAATCATCATGAGTCAATGGATTACAAACACTGTGTCAAAAAGCCTCTAATAACTGAAGAACTGGCTGTTGAAGCCTTTGTCATTGGTAAAGTGCAAAGCAGCTCTGGTTACAGCTAATGTGTTATAATGACAGATTTGTCCCTCTTCCGTCCGTTCTAATAGCTCCATTTCACCCCAGATGAAACCCTACATGCAAAATACATCTGTCAATTTTCCATAACAATACATTCTGCTCAATGCCCATATTTTCATCTTGTGTCATGTGCTGATTGGCTCAAAAGACAGGTTGTTTCTGCAGCATTCCCATTTCTGACTGATGAATTCATTCAGATGTAAGTTGTTTAAGTTTCTGTAAATATAAAAAGGCTTTGGTGAACCTTGATCTAATATTTAAATTAAAAAAAAACTCATTTTAGCTGTCCTGTATCTGGTAGAACAGTGAATTAGCATATTTAGCATTAAACATCAACACAAGCAGCTCATTTCCCCACATTGTGGCTTTCACCCATAGAGTGTACATAGGCAGTAGTGAGGCGAGGTTACGCAACAACGAGGCCGCAAGCCCCTTGGCTTTGATGAACACCTATGAGCTTTCGAAGGTCAAAGGTCAAAGTCCCTCCAGAATCCTAAATATCAGCAAAATTTAATTGGAGCTTCCTTTGCCCATCAATGTCTCCCGAAAGCTTCATTTAAACCCATTCAGAACTTAGTAATTTTGCTTGAAATAAAAGAAAGAGAAATGCCCGCTGTGACATAATGTCCTTGCCTGTGATAAACGTCCAAAAACTAGAACTTGACTTCCAGAACCGTGTGTTGTGTAGATCGTGTGAGTGTGAAGGAGCGACCCGAGGCTTTGGCTGCGGCAGCTGTGAAATATGTGCGTCTAATTATACGTACCGGACTGTTTGTGTCTCCATCTCCACATGCATGTGTGTGGCTCGACCATGCTTGTAGTGGCGTAAGCTGCTGTGACAGCCTGTTAATGTAAAGTTTGTGTGAGATTCTGTTATTTTAGTCACAGACACAGCAGCTTTTTAGGCTCACAGCAACGCCTGTCACTGATGAAGACTGTGTTGTGTGTGAGCGCCCGTGTGTGCTTGCATTTGCTCCCAAAAAACTCATTCCAGCAAAGTGAGGATGCTTTTGTGAAGTCGGGCTCTTTTGGCCGCTTTAGGGTTAGGATGTGGTTTTAAGGTGGCAGTAAAAATTGAGTTTGGATTAAGGTGGATTAAGAGTTAGGGGATCAGTTGGGTTGGTTAGGGTAGGGAGCTGGGTCATTTATTATTTGTGAGTCCCCACAAATATAGAAATACCAGGATGTTTGTGCAACAACCGCACAACTTTGAAGCCCATTGTATACATTGAAAGTAGTGATTAAGTACATGAAATAGGGGATTAGGTACATGAAATTCCTAACGCATTAATGCAAGTGTATATTTTTCAATTGGTTAAGAAGTCCAAGCAGCCCAACACAGGAGAAAAGCAAGACCTCAGACGATCCCGTGATGTCTGTAAACAATGACTCCGGCTGACCCAGCACCTGTCAGGGTGAAGGAAAAGACCTATTTCACTGCAGTGACACCAGAGGGATGTTGGCTGTGCAATCTGGCTCTGCAAATCATTGTTAAAACCTGGCACAACTTGTAATGGTGGCACTGTGCCTCATGAAAAGCTGGGTGCACAGCGCATCTGCTGCCCTCAGCACATTTATTCATTATTCGGAATCACATCTGCTGACTTACTGTGCGTTCCTCCACATTCTCTAAATGTTCCCTGCTTTCTATCACTGCCCAGGAACACAGAAATTCATTAAAGCTCATCCGTGCTTGAACCAATCAACATTAATCTTGATTAAAAAGAGAAGTCATCTCTAATGTAGAAGAGTTTTGAGAATTAAAATGACTTCTACTTCTGGACACATGTCCATGTCAAAGGGCAGACACATCTAGAATGAAGATATAGAGAAAAATATGCTTTTTCTAGCATTCCGGGGTAATAGCACGACTTATATTTTACTGAAATCTGTTTTTAATTAGCCATTAATAGTTCCAAATTAATGAGCACTGCTTTATATATGAACTCGTCACTTGTCAACTAAAGCTCCCATGATAATTTTACCACATTAAGGTCTTTAGTGGAATGTTAACAGTGTTGTTAAAGGCTCTTTAAGTAAAATACTTACTTTGTTCATTTTCATGGCACTTAAGATTGTTTTAACTTTTAACAGCGCTCAATAGGCCACAAAGCAAAGCTATAATCCCAGAGTCTCGTTCACCTGCGCAGAGTTGACATGTATATATACTATAGGGTCATATGTGGGGACCAAAATGATTACACCTGACAGATCGGACAATGCTGCCTCCAAAACTTGATTCAATTTCGGAATGTTCCTGAAATATGCAGATGGTTGTTCTGAGCACAGCGGACTTGAACATTTGCTTTGTCTAACTTCTGCAGCTAGTACGCTAGCAGCATACGTCCTGAGGACTTCAACAATAAAATCTTTACATTTCTGCTGAAGCTCAACTCCTTTTTATGGAGAACAGATCTGTCCAAACTTTACTCGACCGGCTTGAGTCTAACAGCCGATTCCTTTCGTCACATAGTTCCAGCAGCAGTTAAAATAGCAAAAAGAAACTTGAAGTACAGTTTTAAGTCCAGCAAGTGTTGAAATACTACTGTATAAATCTGGACACACTTAAAAGAAATACTGAAATTAAGTTGAAAAACATGCCAAGGCACCACCTGACCCCTTTCCTCTGTGTTTCTGTTTGCCAGGGGAGAAGGCAGCAGACTGGTCTTGTGGTCAGGAACCACCAGCCAGAATCTGTCCCAATGGAACGGAGTGCAGAGAGTACTGGACCGGACCCAACTTTGGCATCACTAACTTTGACAACATCCTTTTTGCCATCCTCACTGTGTTCCAGTGCATCACCATGGAAGGCTGGGTGGACATCCTCTACAGCGTGAGTCTCTTTTAAAAAGAACGTCTCACTTTGAAATGTATTGATCTATTAAAGAGGAGCGCTTATATATTTGAAAATCCTTTGACTTTTGGAAACTTTAGTTTTTCTTACTATTTTCCTCTGTTATGGCAAAAATGGTTGAATTATGTAGGTTTTTTTCAGATAAATCTTACAGACTTAATGCCACGGTCATGTTTATGTTAGCTAGTGTGTCTTTCTACACCTGGAGCTTACATTAAATAATATGCTTCATCTCATCTGTCTTGATAATTATGAACATTTTCAGTTGCTGGGAATCACAGTGGACGATTTAAAACTCTCAAACCATGAAAAATGAATTCAGCAGGACCGGTTGAACGCATGTGCTCTTCTCACTTAATATTTCTATGTTTTTCAAAATGGAAAATGTGACCATTTAGCGGCTTCCCTTGAGCGTTTGCAATAATCTTTTGCTGAGGGCCACTTTTCCGCATGTTTTATCATACAGAGTTAGTATAATTCCTTTGTTTTGAACTGGCAGCCTTTATTGTTTGTTTTGTTTCATTTTTAAAGTTCCCCCTCAGCACAACCAGCAACCATTGGTTTACTAGTGCTGGCTACATTAATAAGGCTACAGAAGAGGAAGCAATCCTGTATTAATCCCACAAATGTGTAAATTTTTGTTGTTTTTTCTCTTCTTGACACACAAGAAACATGCAGTTTTATACCAACAAACGTTTTAGGGGTCCGAGAAATCTGAAGCATTCTGAAGATGTCTTGGCACCTCTGTCAGCACAAGTTCCAATTTTGGTCCACAACCAGGACTTGAACCAGAAACCCTCTGACTCCTGGCCCAGTTACCTACAGACTCAGTTACCGCCACCGCTTTTATGTGGAAACATAACAGGATCGAACCCATGATCCTGACACTTAGCAAAAGGACCAACTAAGCTATATTTCTAAAGTAACTGTGCTTTGCTAGTGGATACTGTAAGTGTTTCCAAGCTTGTGTGCACCTCACCAGCCTCTCATTTCTTCCTGCTCATTCCCATTTCACTTTCCCCAAAATAACACTCATAAGCCCGACCATAAACCTGGTGCAGTATTGCAGAGGGACACATCCAAATAAATGCTTTGTGTGCAGTTAAATCTAGCTGAGATGTAACTTGTGAACAGCCCTGAATATTCACTGCTTGTGTTTAAACTGGGCAGACAAGCATCAAATGTCCCACTGATGCTCATATACAGTCTAGTCTGATCAATTATTGGAGCTTTAATGGTTGAAACAGCTGTAAAGTCTCATACACTAATGTACCACAATGAAATGACAGTGAATCTGTAATCTGCTGAAGACAAACTTACCGTATTTATTTCGAGACAGGAGAACCCCAGCACAGAACCCAGAACCTTTTGGCCATGAGTCGACTGGGCTAACCACTGTGGCACCACGCTGCTGCACAAAATGACCCTGTTGCTTCTCTCACATGCTGGGCTGATACCACCCCCCTCCCCCCCCCAACACACACACGCACACACTCTCCATGAGCCTAACAGGTTTATAGTGCATTATTCATACGACAAGCCAAATCGTTTTGTTAGCTAAATGCCAGCATCTTTTCAAAAGAATGATAGTGCCTTGTAACAATCCCAGAACACTCAGGGAGAAGCAGGAATCCCTGAGGGATGAGTGATGCCAGCCAAGCAGAAGTAAAATTAAAAAAAAAAAGACAAAATGTCTGGTGCTATTTAACAATGGGTGCCTGACTGGAAGACCCATCTGGTTCATTTTTGTCAACACAGCTTGTGGATGTCACAAAACACTAATGAATCATATCAGATTATATTGCAATTTTCTTTAAACTGTTGTATAATTTCCCAGCATAAATGATGAGATGAGACCGTTCCAGCTCTACATTTTTAAAATCCAGTACGGCAAGTACAGTGTCACACAATAATCATTGTAGTATCAGGCATCTTAGTTTGAATTACTTATTTTATCTGTTATCTTATCAACAGTGGTTTATTTTTTGTCAATTTATTCTTTTGCGTTAGGATAATAATGCATCCAAGACTTTTCAAGTGTTGGAGGCAAATTTCACACACTTTTGGAGTAATTGAGGAGTGAAGACAGTCTGTTAATGGCGGTGATGTTCTACTTTTTGTTCTTTTATCTTAGCTGAACCCTCTTCCTGCTTGTAATTTAAAAAGAAAAAAATCAATGAGCTGCTCTTTTTCTGCCTTTTCCTGTCTTGATTATTTCCTTCCCTCCTTCATCGTCTAAAGTTGAAGCCATTTTATCTGCTTCCTCCCCCCTTCGTCTATGACTCCAAACATCTCCTGTAGCTTTTCTGACTCATTATCCTAAGTGCTGCAGACCCCAAATGCCTTTTCACTAACTGATGGATCTTGCCCCCCCCCCCCCCATAGTCGTTCCTTTTGATGCATCCCTTTCCCTCCCCTCCCTAGAATTCCTGTCTGTTACTAAATACTACATTCCTTCTTCATCTAGTCAACCCCAGTCCTCTGTTATGTAAAGCTAAATTGGTTCCTCATTCTCTCTCTCTCTCTCTCTCTCTGTCTCTCTCTCTCTCTCTCCTCTCTCTCTCTCTCTCTCTCCTCTCTCTCTCTCTCTGTCTCTCTCTCTGAAGTGTGATATTCCTTTTTACTTATTTATCTGGTTGCAGTTTTTCATATTTTAGTGTAACTGTTCACGTGGAGCTCTGCAAGAGAGGTGTGGATCTTATCCTGCTACCTTTAGTGAAGAGTGAAACCTTTGCCATAGACACAGTGACTTTGGAAGAGCTGAAACAGAATTCCAAAATGTAAAAGCACTCTCGGTTAAAGAAGGACTAGACTAGCATTCAGGTTGCATGTATATTCTGTGGATCATAGACTTTGCTGTAACCCACCGCTAACCTCAGAGATTGAGGACTACACCGCCTCTACCCCAGGGGTTTTACACAGAAGATCCTCTTTAATGACATGAAAGAAAAAGCAAAGTATCCTTTCCCATCATTACCGTCCCTGTCCCTGCTGCTTTAGCCCACATGTCCGTCCATCCATTTTCTTTATCACTTCACCTCCTGGGGTCCTCCATACTTGTAGCGGATGACATTTTATCCCACATTTCAACTTTATAGTTTCTCCTCGACTAACTCTGCTGTGTTTTGAGATCATGGATCGGGTCTTGAAGCCACTTAATTCCTGGGTTTTTGGATACCCTCAGCTCTAGAACCCTCCCACCAGAGAATAGCTCTTAATTGAACATTTCTCTTTTTCTTCTTGCATTCACACCTAGAATTGTCTATAAAAGAAGCAAAAGCCTTTTATCACAGCCTTAAAAGAGAGAAATCAACATGAGCTGTGCAACTGTGACCAATTTCCTGTCAGCATATTCTGCACTGCTTAGAGAATTTAGTGTTTCCTTCATTTTTTATTTTTATATTTATATTTTTTGTATCACTGTTTACTGTTTAAGTGCAGTCTTCCCTTAGTATCACTGTCACTACGTGGTGTCGGACGCACAAAGCTTGTTAATTCACACTGAGGGCAATTTCACCCTGCCAGTGGGAAGTGACAACACAGGAGCAGCAGAAGGATAATGTGGCAATCTTCATTTCACGCCCTGTGACTTCAGCACATTTGGGGACTAAATAACTGCAGTGAAATAAGAGGCCCCAGTCACCTCCGCTCTCCCTTATTTATCCATACTACTCCTGAATGCGTCTGTTTTTATTTGACATCTCACCAAGTTGGGAAAGGTCCATGTATGATGTTTTAAGCTTTAAAATTATATATATATATATACAAAATACTTTGTCCACAAGGAGGCTGTGGGGTTTTAATTTAGGTTAGAATTAATGGCTTACATATATCTAACCGTACTTTTATTTAAGTACTGCAGAGTTTGTGAAAACGTGATGGATTTTCGATGTGAATTTGTTCCAGAGACAGCAGAAACAGGATGGAGCCAGATGCTGATGCTGCAGGCGGAGAAGAATGATGCAGTTATTTATTGGTCCAAACGAGCCTTTCAGGCATTACGGCAATATTAGAGGAGGGTCAGAACCAAAAGCACAATCAGACCGAGGTCCAACGAAATAACTGGACTTTTTAAATCACAGCTAAATTACAACCCTGGACTGAAGAAGCGCAAGAAAACAGGGTGGAGCGTAAAAGCTAAACCGTGGAGGCAGCGTGCTTTAATACGCTGAAAACAAATTAGGCTCCATAACAACTGGAATATGGTGCCAAAGAACAAAGGCAGGAGATGTAAACCAGGGCAAGACATGCAGGATTAAAATTAGGAAATAACATTCGTGCAGCCAACCCCCAAACCAATAGTCTTTAATGCTGCTTTTATTATCCACTGGTTAGCTGTTTGTCTCCTGCACTCTGGGATTATTTACTAACACATGTTTACTAAGTGGATACAGGTAGAACTAATGACATTAAGCCATACGGAACATAAACAGCTAAAGAAGGCTTAACAGCACTGTCAATTTTACCAATCATACATTGTTCACATCATATGTATTTCTATACTTTGGGATTTTTTTGCGTACATGCCACAACGTTTAGACTTTGCAGTATGTGACGCATAAATCACATATACTGTAGCATATTTTACACACTTAAAATCATGAACGGAGCAATCGTGAGCACCTTTTGGTTTTCCATCAATGATAATTCATTAGTCATGATAACAACTAAAAAGCTATGGATTTAATTCATTACCTCAATATTAGTTTTACACCACATACACTGTAATGCTTTTATTTACAGTCTCACAACCTCTAACAGGCATTTATCTGGGTGTCAGATAGTGAGATGTCTAGTATTCTACATCACATCTTTGGGTTTCAGTGTTATTTCTGGAGAAATTTACAATCACTACCTTTTAACTTGCAATACTTTCCACATTTCTTTTTTTTTGCAGTATAATTAAACACATGGGACCACTGGAAATACCTTACGGAAAACAACACAGGGCATCAGGAGTGGTAACGAGCTACACTAGTTTAGGCTGGGATGAATAATTACTGTACCCCACACAACCTTCTATGGTTCCAATGCCCTCAAATAGGGAAATATTCAAAAATATGAAGAATTGAGAAGCTGAAATGACTTGTTTCTACTTTTGGTCATCCCTCACTCACATATAGGACAACAAAGTATGTGGATTTTATTGGTCTAAATGTAAACTGTCACTGGTTCAATGTCTGTGTGGGTCTTGTGATGTCCAGAATTCTGAATAACTGATCAGGTTAATGTTGAGCTCTGTCCTTATAGAATGATCTGCAGTACTAAGGTGTCGGTCTCATACGTTCTTCATTTTCTACCAGGTTTTCTACCGATTTGGATAATTAATTGAGATCTGATTTCTCTATTTTGCTATTGAACTGTGAGAATTCATTGAGGTTTAACACAGAGTCTGGACTGTTCTGAAGAAACCAGCTCTGAAGTGTCTCGGATGAAAGGCAAAACATTTTCCAGGTTCTTTAGTCCTGTTGACTCTGCTAGACTTCAGCGAGATACTAGAAGCTTCTGCTTGACAGGTCAGAAATGGATTTGGCTGGTTCTTTCTAATGGTGTTAACGGGGGCAAATCAGGTGTGTTCTCTCTGGCATGAATTGCTTTTTTATCTAAATAATTCTTGAATTATTTCATGGGCCTTGATAAAATGATGGATCTCATCTATTCTGCCAGGGAGCTTCTCTTTTGTTCTCCTCTGTTGTCTTATGTTGTGTTCTCTAGACTCCCTAAAATGTTTGTGCATATGTGTGTGCCTGTGCATGTGTGTGCGTGTGTGTGTGCGCGCGCATGTGTGTCCATTAACCGTTTTTTCTTTTTCTCAGCAACATCCAGAAAGTTCTATACGTGCCTGTTGAGACATTTCGGATCATTTCCTCCAGTTGGTCCATAATTTCCACAGCTGCTCGCCAAAACTAAAACCCAAAAGCAGATGTATAACAGCTGGACGCCATTTTTGCCCATGTAGCATCCTTGAGAAGACAACAGGCTCAAAGGACTGATTCCTTTGGCTTTTTCTGTTGAGCCCAAATAAATATGTGGAAAAACATCTAAATAAAGCCAGTTTGCCTGGACCTCAGCATCAAGTTTTGACAACCTTGAAAGAATGATGACTGAAACTATTTGTATGCTTTCAGACGTGTGTGTGTGTGTATGTGTGTGTATGTGTGTGTGTATGTGTGTGTGTATGTGTGTGTGTCGCTCTGAATGTATCTATTAAGCTCATGCATGAGGATGCATGATATAGATCCTCATCCTGCTGACGCTGGAGTCTGTGCTTCTCTCTTGTCTGCAGTCCTACCCACAACCCTCCCCCCTCCCCAAAAACCACTAAGAGGACACCGTGCAGGAGTGTCATATATCCAGAGTAGAGAGTGCTGATTCCCACAATCCCCTGGGGGGGGGTGGGGGGATGATCTATATGAGTCCTACTTCTGCTTCTGCAAAACATACTGTATATATATATGCCCACTGTCAGAGTGTCTGCCATGGTTTAATACCCCCCCCCCCCCCCCCCCCTCTAAAAATGATTTAAGCCTTTACTCTTAATATAATGTTACCACAAATATTGCTGACACGTTTAATGTCTTTATTCTGTCATGAACTGTAATTAACAGCAGTGTGAAAACTCCCAGGAATATGAAACTACCCTTACTCACTGAATCAAAAAGTGAACTGAGACAGGAAGAATGCTGGATTTACACGACACGAAATGTTTGTGAACATGGTTATTAATGTGAAAAGAGGTGCAGAAATAGTCGCTGTTACCGATGTCGTGTCCTCTGCCCGCGAGTCAAACCAGTATCTCTGCAGATTTGCACCAGTTGTGTGACAACTGGTGTCGAATCCTGCATTTGTTTTCCTGTGATAGTGGAGCAATTCAGCATTTTTACTTTCAGAAACAATTAATATGTTCAACGGCTGGAGGCCGCCATGAAAATAACAGAGGGACTTTTTCTAATTGCTTTTTTTAGGATGGAAAAGTTGCATGAGAGGCAACCAGACACTGTCAAAATAATCGCCCCTTTTAAAATTCTAGTTTTACCACTTTTTTAATTTACAGGGGAAATTGACTCTTTGTCACATGGGCTGGATAGAAAAACCTATGTTGAATAAACTTTGCGCAAGTCATTTAAAAAAAGTGGTTGGTAAATTAGAGCTAGTCGGCAGCCGCTGCATCGCTGTATGGTGCCATGATGGTACTTTCTTCACTTGTGTGTCTCCAGACAAACAACGTTGCAGGAAACACCTGGAACTGGCTTTACTTCATCCCTCTCATCATCATTGGCTCCTTCTTTATGCTCAACCTGGTGTTGGGCGTCTTGTCAGGGTAAGTCTGTTTCATTTCTTTACACTGGATGTTGTCAGAAACAGGAGCTGGGAATCATCGAAGCTTAAGCAGTGGGTTGTCGGTCTGCTAAGACAAGGAAAAAACCCCAGGCGGGTCAAGCACACAGTGTATAAAACACGTGTTTTAAAAGGCCCCCACCAAAGATGAATGACTATTTAACCAGTGTAAAATATCACCGTTAATTGTTAAAACATGACATGTTTTCCTATTTGTCATTAATGAAAACATCATTTATTCACTATTCTGTTTGTTGTAACATCTTAAGTGCAAAAGTACAACAATAGGCTCTATAAAATGAGGTTAGAGGATGAATGTTAAGCCATAAAAAGAGCATAGTTTCTGTTTTTGATGTCATACATGAAATAAAAACTATTATATTTTTCTATTGTACCGCGTGATGCACTTGGCTGTTCTAATGTGAAGTCTAGTTTAATGGCGTGTGTTGCTTTAAGGAAAGGAAACCATTAAGCAGCAGCTGCCTATAAGGTTAATTGAAAATGGATTTCAAAAATGAAGGTTTACTTGCACGGATTAAATTGGACTATAATATACCAGCAGCACTGGGGAGCAATAGTGTAGATAAAAGGTCGCTTGCACCCATTTGCAGCCGAACATCGATTTAGACGATAATACAATATTTAATGTCGAGTTCTCAGCCACACAGGTACACTTCCTGTCCTGGTTTAAGTCTCTTTGCTTCCTGTGATAACACCAATTTCACAAGCTGATTGCGTGTCACAGCGTGAGAGGGAGAGCGAGTCTCTTTGGCGGATAGCTGGACTCACACATTGTCATTTTTCTGATGTGAGACTAATATTGCCAGCAGAAATAATATCATTCAATGCTTGTTCCACTATGTATGATCCTTTTTAGATTAGGAAATCCTTTTATAGTTGACCCATCGTATATATAAAGTGCTGTGGAGCATTCTACTGTTATACAGACATAATAGTGACTCCTGTCATCAGTGTAAGGTTGTGTTTTAATATCATTTCACTTTGATTACAGTTGTGATCACCATGACTGAAAAGGACATATGTGTTGAAACGTGTGTTTCAACAGAGAATTTGCCAAAGAGAGAGAGCGTGTGGAGAAGAGGCAGGAGTTCTTGAAGCTTCGGAGGCAGCAGCAGATTGAGAGGGAGCTGACTGGGTACCTGGAGTGGATCTGCAAAGCAGGTTAGCCTCTTCTGTCAAAATGCGTAAGGTCAGGTCTCGGCAAGTTTGTCAGAAAATCAGGAGAAATTGACGGGACGTTGCACTTCCTCTCCCCCCCCTCTCTCTGTCTCTCTGTCTCTCGCCACAGAGGAGGTGTTGCTGGAGGAGGAGGATGAGATTGCAGAGGAGAAGTCCCCGCTGGATGGTGCATGGTACAAGAGAACGCAAAACCTTTCAGGTAGAAAACCGTTGTTCATCCTGGGATGGCAACAGGAGGCAGATGGAGATCCAGCCACGCAGAGCAGCAATGTGTTATTTTCGTTTCCCATTTGATTGATCCCAAATCAGTTGATCTCTTTGACGTGACGGTCAGATTGTTGGTCAGAACAAATTTTGGCGAAATTTAGATGTGTATTTTAAATTTATTTAGGGTGATCATGATGATGATGATGATGATGATGATGATGATGATGATGATAATATTCAAAATCACATTCATTCATTCGATGAAACTTTACAAATTATATCTTTTTCTCTGTGATTTAGCAGTTTTCTTTTGGAGTAATTTTATAGAAAATTAACCATCTAAAGTCTGGCTCTCTCTCCCTCCCTCCCTCCCTCCCTCCCCCTCTCATCCTCTCTGTCTCTACATCTAAGTTGATTAGTGAGATTTACAGCTACTTTGGAATTGGATTTGCTCGAGTAAATTGCTATATACCATAGTCCCGTGCATATGCTCTCATACACACAGGCAAGAAATGAATTTTCCATTAAATGGCCTCAGACTGTAAACACATCAGCACTGGCGATTCCAGTAAAGCGACAGCGGCCAGCTGTCAAATTCTGTCAATTAGGCACATATGAGAGATCAGGAATTTACAGTTCAGGAGGGACAACTCCCGCGTGTTTGGGGCAAAAAAATTGGACTGGGCCTTCGGTAGCTGAATGACAGTTGCGGGAAGTAGAGTGAGGTGTCAATCATAGCTGAGAAATAATCCTTTTAAATGAGTTATGTCCTGTAAAAAAGGCTAAAGAAATAGAATAGGGTTTAAGAAAAAACATTCAAACTTTCTGGAGGAGGTTTCTCCATCGCTCAATAGGTTATTTTCTATTGCTCAGTTCTTAGAGAGTCGAAGTTAGGAAAGGTGTTTTAACACCAGTTTACTTTAATTATTGACTTGTTAAATCTTAATCATTCCAGGCATGATTTATAGATCTAATTTATCACTCCTAAAAATATAATGCAATGAAACGCAATTGTTTTTATCACATTTACTCACATTTCTACACTTCTTCTGTTTAAAATTCCTCCTGTTGGCTTTAATTATTACCTTTTTTACGTCAGGTGCCCGTTTTGTTTAATGTTGATACATGTTGGATCTTCCCTTTCTGTCTTTTCTTGCAGTCCTGAAACGGAACAAAGCCAAAAAGGGTAAGAATGACCTGATCGGTGCGGAGGAGGGGGAGGATCCTTTTGCAGATATTTCTTCTGTTGGTATGTAGCAGCTGCACGTCACCTCTGACCTTCTGCTTTGGTCTGGTCAAACAACGACCTTTACGAGACGTTATTTATGCCACCTGCTCCATAAATAATATCCCTCTTTGTTTCAGGCAACAGGTTTGTTCTTTTACACTGTAAAACATTTTTTGGGAAGCTTCGCACATACAGCAACACCATGTAGAGGTGAAGATAGAAAAGTGTCTCTCCTGGCTGTTGGAGCCTTGAGGGGAAAAATTTAATTACCTTTTCTGATTAGCATGTCAAATTAAAACAGAAGAAAACCACCTGCAGCACACCTCAACCCCCTACCTTAATATTGAGTTTCTTCCTCCTACTCAAACACAACATGTAATTACTTCTCCCTGTTTTGGAAATGAGAATAAGTGTGGCAGACGACCCTCATTTGTTCTCATTGCCTTCGTCTCGTCTCAGCTCGTCCCGGTTTCTCGTAAAACTAAAGTGCTGAGGGACTAACGTGCTGCGCAGCCATGTTTTATCTCCCCACCCCTCGCAAATGTATTCTGCTCGTTCTCTAATGAGGAGCAGCAGGGAAGAGTTTTAGCTTTATTCAGGTCCTCTGGGTGGGAGTGACTTGTTATTGGGTGAAAAATGGGTTCACAGTTGTTTTTAGGGTTTGATAGCAAATTGAGTGGACTGGAATTTTGTCTGCAAAACCTCGAGGACACTGAGCTTTTACATCTAGTATCTTAGCTCAAACTTGTAGGGTTTTTTTCCCCCTTGAAATGCTGCCGGCAAACAGGCCACCGCATAAATAATTAATTGAAAAATAAGGGAAATGTGAGGGTGGTACTGTACAGATGTGTTCATTTGGGTGAAATAAAACCCCTAAAAAATAGCCGAACTAGCTTCGCATTGCCCAGACAATAGATCAGATAGAACCAAATTTATTTAAAACCCAAATAGAAGCTATCCTTTTTTCTGCCCAAGGTTCTCCCCTCAGCAAGTGTCAAAATAAACTGAACTTTTGTTACTTGCTGTTGTTAAATCCCCGCCTCACAACTTTCACACATAAAAAAGTGTCGTTAGTGAACCATCACCAAGTCTGGAAACCTTGAATAAAACACGTTATTATTCTTCCAACTGAGGTCCACAGTCCGACACGGCGGCTCTTTTAATCCTCCAGATATTGACTTCATTTTTGTACAGTGACAGGAGACAACCTTTATTTAAGTTAACATGTGCTTTAATGCAATCGTGCAGACACTAGCAGTCCTTCACTGAAAGGTCACATGTGACATGTTTTTCCCGCTATTGAAATAGACCTTGTTCCACGAGGGTTTCAGGCTTTTATCGGATGATCCTGCAGCCACCTGCTTCACCAGACGTGAATATGCTCTTAATAATTTTGATTTTGATGAGCAAAGAGTGGTGCTGCTACCAATCGCAGGAGCAACGAGGAGCGGAAGACTGAAGTAGAGAAACGCAACGGATAAAAAATCTGCAGTGAAGTCTTTTTTGTCACTGTCTGCAGCTCCTCCTGGCTCTCCATTCGGGCGAGCTAGTGTGAAAAGCAGCGGTAAAATGGACAGTTCTTCCTACTTCCGGCGGAAGGAGAAAAGGGTCCGGTTCTTCATTCGGCGCATGGTGAAAGCTCAGAGCTTCTACTGGATCGTTCTGTGTGTGGTGGGCCTGAATACTCTGTGTGTGGCTATAGTCCACTATGACCAACCGGAGTGGCTCACCAAGGCCCTCTGTAAGTCCACCAGGGTGACGACTACATTCAGACATTGGTGTAAGTGTCAATTATTTGAACAAAATTGTCCTGTGTTTCAAAACAGACACAGCGGAGTTTGTGTTTCTGGGTCTGTTTCTGACCGAGATGACCCTGAAGATGTACGGCCTTGGAGTCAGGAACTACTTCCACTCTTCCTTTAACTGCTTTGATTTTGGGGTAAGTCACACGAGTGGCTAAACGATGGGGTGTCCAACGTTCAGTGAGGATTTAACGGGCGGCGCTCTGCTCCCCAGGTGATTGTGGGAAGCATTTGCGAGGTAATCTGGGACATGATTACACCGGGGGCATCGTTCGGCATCAGCGTGCTACGAGCTCTGCGACTGCTCCGAATATTTAAAGTCACCAAGTGAGTCAATGCACACAACAATGCCCGCAGCAATTTAAACTGTGATTGCAATGATGCAGCCGACACATCGGGCGCTTTTGAATCTCACCGTGAATCAATATTGCATTTTAATATTATATTAGATCCTATTTAGGTCTTTTCCACATAAAATCCTGAAGTAGAACTATGATATTTCCTGACTGAATACTACAAACACTAAACAGCGGTTGTGTTCTTTAGGAATGGCAATAATTTCTATAATTTTTACATGCCATCGCTCATCTTTGTTCCTCTTGGAATGCGAGCAACCCTTCATTTGTTTTTGCTGCTTCTTTCCAGATACTGGAACTCGCTGAGGAACCTCGTAATCTCCCTCCTTAATTCAATGAAGTCCATCATCAGCTTGCTGTTCCTCCTCTTCCTCTTCATTGTGGTCTTCGCTCTGCTGGGCATGCAGCTCTTTGGAGGACAGTGAGTGACCTCTCCCACATACAGACACACATCTTCTCTCTCTGCCTGTCTCTCTGATCCCCCCCCCACCCCCCCATGTGTTCCCTGGTCCATTGTAGCCGCGCTGACAGACCCGTCTGCACAGCAGGTAGCTGGCACAGCAGTGGTGCTGACTGTGGCCCTTTGATAGCACTCTCAGCAGGAGGTGTTCATATCATCTAATGACATGAACACCTCCTGCTTCTTGGCTGGCTGCACTTATTCGAAAAAGCCTGGTTTAGTTCGTGCACATATTTTACTTCCTGTCTTCTCATCTCTCCAGGTACTCCAACACAGCAACGGCTGTGGGCTGCTTTTTATTGTTGGGATATTGTCCAGCGTAAGAAGGTTTAGGAAACATGTTGTACGAAATACGATGACCTACCTGACATTTGAAGCTTTGTTCAAGTAAACTACAAGCACAAAAGACATAATTTACAATATTGAAATGCTTTGGGGCTGCTCCATATTCTTGTTAGATTTCACAGTCTGAGCACAGCTGAAAACGTTCGTATTAACTCCAATGACAGTCGGGTGAAATCATCATTATCCTCTCTGTCTCCACCGCTGAAGCCTTCTCACTTCCAAAATCCAGCATATCTCGGTCTTCCTGGGATAAATTTCCTACGGCGTCTTCGTCATCTTGAGGATGAACCGGAGAGCCTTCCTCAGCTTAGTCTATGATCCTCCCTCATTGAGTGTGGATCCGTTTCTACGCAGCAGGGAAAGCAAAGCTCAGTGCAGAATACTTTTCATTGCAATCCAGTCCACCTCATTCCACTCAGGATTTAAATACGTTTAAAATCATTTGAAAGATATTGACAAATTCATCTCTCTATGGAAACAGCTTGGTAGCATCTCTTTCCATGACCGTGGGGCTAACTGTGCATAAGGCGGTCTAAAATGCTGCACTCCCTCCTGAAGTCACATCTGGTCAGGCTGATGGCCTTCACATACAACACCACAACACAACAGGATGTCTTTAAGGTAGCGAGCTGTTGCTATGGCAACAAGTCCTACACCAGCCCGTGCCATCATTAGCGTCGAATTAGACTCTGATGGACAAGTGTGAGGTGAGACTGACATCCACATGGTGCCAGCAACAAGCAGAGCTAGCAGAGAACAGTTAGCTTTCGATTTAGACTCTGATCGACATTATTTTTTTGAGATTTTGGAGTTTTCTAATGTAGTTTGTTTATATAAATACTGTATCTTTATATTAGAAGGTAGATCGTTACCTGAAGGATTTGAAGCAGGCGATAGTGGTTGTCTATCTGGTAGGAAAACACTTGCTGGATTGTGGCCTTCATAGGGCTCAAATGATTGTCCCTGATGTAAAGCTTCCGAATGTAAATATAATATTAAACAGCTTGTCAATATGAGATGTTTTGTGACACATTATGCTAAAGCTTACACCAAACACCGAATACCATTTCGTGGTAGAACTGTTAGAATTGAAAAATAATGCTGCGATCCACAGCATGTGGCTAATTAGCAGGGTAGGGTGCACAGGACTCACTTTCATGGAATAAGGATTATTTCGTTCGTTGTGCTATTGTTGTGCAGGCACTGATGAACCTGCAGCACCACATCGCAAATTATGAAAAAGTGCCGTGAAAATGGTCACTGTAAAGACGTAGTGACTGCCAGTTTACACCCCCCCCGCCTTATATAAAGACACATTTTAAATTCCTGACATCCCATAAGACTGTAGGATGTCGTGTGTGTACCATTACCTTCAGTTCTAGGAGTGCATGACGTCTGCATGTCTCGATAAACAATTTAAACCTGCTGCTGCTGCAGTCTGTTCCTCCAGCCCCACCCCAACCCACTAAATATCTGTTCTTCAGTGCATGATCTTGTTTGGAGTTTGGCCTCACATGACTCTTATTTTCAGCATTGATTTAATGAAGTCCCTGCAGATGCTGCCTGGAAGCCAAACATCGCACTCCCCAATCCCTATTATCAGAGCAAACAGAGGTCGACACACACAGACTGCCGCCACTCCCTTTGCCGGGCTCGCTAAAGAGGGAGGAGAAGGGAAGAAAGCAGAGAGGATGATGTGGTGAAATAGACATTGTGATGTGATGTGAGCAAAATGGAGGGTTGGGAAAAGGGTGCAGTTAAGAGAGACAGAGAGAGAATAATAATAATGTAAGGAAAAAAAGGTTTATTGAATTAGCCCATCTCCCTCATGCACAAATTAAAGACCAGATGCAGGGGTTCATCTTACTGGACAATTTCACTTGCTTCATGGTCCATGCAAGTGCTTCATGACAGTAAAGCAGCACATTATAACCATACATCATTTTAAAACCCCTCAAAAAGCCCCAGTGTTTATATCCCGTTTTAATAACATCTGTGATTCAAGCTACATTATGTCAGTATTTTAATATACGAGCCTCCGTGAAATGCTACCGTTCTTTAGGTCTTTCTCACAGTTCATAGCACTCGTGTAAACCAGGTTTCTTCTTCTTCACCGAGCTAAGAAGACAATCTAGCTGAAGTATTGTATGTATGAGGTATAATAATGTCAAATGTGGAAGGCTTTTTAACACCTGAGCAGCTTGAGAGCAGCTTGTGTTTTGATTTTAGGTGTTGCGCTCGTGTAGAGTTCTTATTTTAGGTTTTCAATCAACAGTTGCGCATGGATTTTCTTTTTATGCAGATGGATATTGTGTAGTTATTTCATATGACCTGCAATATCAACCCATTACACCTCTTTTTGCATATTTTGTATCTTTAGATAAATGACTTATTACTTTAGCAAGCTCTGGTAAATCAAAGTGAAAATTGCAGTGCACTTGTAAAAAGAAAATCATTTTCATTTGCACTGCAGAGCGTCGCATTTGAACTTTCCTCCCCCGTGCTGATCTAGTCGTTCTGCCTCCTCTAGGTTTAACTTTGAAGATGAAACTCCAACGACAAACTTTGATACCTTCCCAGCAGCCATCCTCACTGTGTTTCAGGTGAGGTCACCCTTTCGCCTGCTGCGTGCTAGCAAGGCCTCTCCACTCGGAATAAAGGCGAGAATATTGGCTCCAAAAATAACATGGATTGTTACCAGATTGCTCTGTCTACCTTCTGGCCCTTAATGGGCTCGTTGTTAATCCTTAAATTAGTCCGTGCTCATAACACATCAGACTGGTGCTGTAATTTAATTCAGTACGCTGAGAGATTTTCGTTTCCCTCTGACTCATCTGTCTTCTTCAGATTCTAACCGGTGAGGACTGGAACGCTGTCATGTATCACGGGATCGAGTCCCAAGGAGGGGTGCGGCGTGGCATGTTCTCCTCCGTTTATTTCATCGTTCTCACACTGTTTGGAAACTGTATCCTCTTTGACTTAGTTAGACTCGAGCTGCAGAGTTGCACATAAATGTCCAATAACAATTTTAAATGATTAGATTCAGTATTTCATCAATTTATTATTGTCCATGCGTGTTTTTGCTTGAGCTTTAAAACTATTCAGACACCCTCCTAAATGTCTTCTTGGCTATCGCCGTCGATAACCTTGCAAACGCACAGGAGCTGACTAAGGTAGGGAGGTGACACCACCCGTGCTGAGCCGTTCAAAAAGCAAAGCGGAGAAACAGAAAAACCATTCGTCTGCCGTGGGCATGCACATGTCAAAATATCTTAAGCTTTAAATCCCAGCTCTTTCTGTTCCCCAAAGGATGAAGAGGAACAAGAGGAGGCAGCCAATAAGAAGCTTGCACTGCAGAAGGCTTTGGAGGTGAAGGAAGTCAGTCCCATGTCTGCAGCCAACATCTCAATCGCTGCGTGAGTCTGCTCACATCCTCCCCCCTCCCTAGAGAATCCCTTCCCTCCCATCCCATAAATAACTGTTATTGGCTTAGTGTTGTTCTGATGTTGTCAGTGGAGATACCCAGCTACACCCGCTGCGAGTATCGCCTCCTTTAATCCACCCTATTTAAACAGTTACAGTCATTACAATAATCAGCACTTGTTTTGGTTAATTAACATCGTGTACTTTAACATCACACCCGTTTAGACCCGACCCTTTAAAGCCTCCATCTAAATCACACCAGTTTGGCTGTGAAGAGGTGATTTACTAGGTTGTTTCAGTATATTTTTGGAGATAAAGTGTATTTTTTTACACAAATTTTTCGTGTTGAAATCATTTTTTGACTAAGAATCAGCTCTATTCTATAGGTAGAAACTAGCAACACCTCTTGCTAATTAAAACCAACCCCTCCTACATATCTGATACTGGGGAAAAGTGTCTGAAAAACTTGATTTGCTGTATTTTAATCATCACTACGAGGATTGTGGACACTCCCAGAGTTTTCCCTGAAACTCCTTGAAAAAAACATCAGGGATGCTTTTATATCCCCAAATGGTTCATGGCATACGTAAACAGCGGCGCCTCCCCGTTGGGATTGACAGGTTTTGGGTCTTGTTTAAATGTGAAAACTTAATTGCAGCTCTAATTTCGTCCCATTTTAAGATGGAAGATTCTGTCAAGAGTATTCAGCCAGGAGAATTGGAGCGTTCTTATCAGTGATTAATAGCTGCAGTAGCTAACTCTGACAGTCCAAATGGGCCGTTCTTCTGACACTTGTCTGTTGGGCTAATGTTGGATTTAATTATGCACTGTATAATTCTGTGGTCCATTTGTCATTTGACAGAGTGATCATCTTTGATACATGTTTGTTCCTTAATTGAGGTCGTCCTCGTGAAGAATTAGGTCAGAGAAAACAGTCAGCCTCGAATCATCCAACTTTATGCTTATCCTCACTGTAATTACTTCGATGACGTGACTGTGCTGCCTTTATGTCTCAATTACTTTATTTTGTATAGTGCTATTTTGTATTGTGTGCTAGTGAATGCCCTTTGCTTTGATTAACATTGTGTGAGTTGTTGCAGCAAGAAATAGGTTATTTAAAAATACCTCCACAGAAACAATTCCAGTTAATTTAATTTACATTTTGAATATATATATAAATATATTTTTTGGGTTTTAAAAAAAAGCAAAACTTTGTATAGAAGTGTTTTACTTTTGGAATGAAACTCCTGATGTTTTGAACTTTAAGTTGGTGTTTTTTCCTGCTAACGACACTTGTGTTGCTGCAGTAGTGCACAGACTAGTGTTTCGCTGTAAGGGAGGCAGGTGGACAGAGAACTTGACTCTCTGCCTGTCCCCCTTTGCAGTTTTGTCTCATTTTCTTTTGTTTTTTGTTCTGCATGTACAGTTTTGTAAAGCAAAATCGAGATGCACTCTCTCGCAGGTCGTCCATCAACAGCATTCAGTCACCGTGAGTTATCACTCTGTTAATATGCCCCTGCCCCCTCCCCTTCCTCCCATTTCATCCCTTTTTCTCTTCATTAGTCTCTCTCCTCCCCCATGTCGCTACACTGGATCTCCTCCAGACCTTCATAAAGCAATTTTATTCTTCATTGCCAGTGAATTTAAATCTCCTCATTAACGGAGACAACAAAACCAAAAACCAAATGGAGGTCACGACAACACAAACACCAGAAGTTGATGCACATTTACTTAATTGAATATTAATATAATCTGCATCTATATAACAGAATCCTCAGCGGTGCTGAGGTCATTCACTGCATCGTAAAACCTGATGAGCTTGAAAATAAATGGAATAAATAGGAACACTAAGAGTTAACTCTTAAAACTTAGGAGTGAAACTATTGAGACTATGATTAGTGATCTAAAGACTCCACCATTTGGTCCATTTTTGATACCATGTTGCTCATTTTGCAAAATAAAGAGGGGCTGAAAAAAAGGAACCCTGTGAATTAAATGCTTAGCAACTGTTCTCAGTTTTTGACAGTGGAAACCCCCTGACAATTTTCCTAGGCTGGGTTATATTCTGAACTGTATCAGGCCTTTTGTTATCCAAAATAATCAAAATTAGCATCAAAGGTAATCAAACCGTGATTCATTACCCTCCTGGGTGCATGCGTGTGCTGCTGTATGTCAGAAAAACTCTCCTCATCTCTCATTTTCCTGTGACTCACCTGTGTGTGGATACCTGTCCCGTGTCGTCTGTGCTTTCTGCCTGTCTTTGTCTCCTGTCTGTCTTTTAGGAGTTACAGGTATAGTGTCTACTCCTCCCCCGCCCGACGAATCTTGAGGTACAGGTGACCAGATGGAACAAACTTAACCAACCCATAAATTCAAGTGTAAATAAATCATAAAAAATACAGAAAAAGGCTGAAAAAGCTCATGACTCACTTCTCTAAAACGCCTCGTTTTGTCTCATGTTGGCGTCATCATCATCATCATCATCATCATCATCATCATCCCTCTCAGCTTTCTCCTCAGTGAACCAAGCAGCTTGTTGTTTACATTAAGGACATCCCGCATTTCATGACAGCATATTTCTCCCAGCCTGCATCATTGACAACATTTAAATGAGATTCTCATGCTTGACCAGCCTTCCTCCTAGCATTGAGAGTTAGAAATAAAAAGAGTTTAATGAGATGCTCATTACTAGATGCTAATATGACTCAATTCCACTAATTTATTTCCCTTAAATTGCTGAATAGGTAGCGTGCTTCGCTTTAATATATTTACCTTACCAGTATGTCATACTTTGACAAGCTACATGCAAAGCTTTGCATCGGGCAAAATAAATATTATTTCTCATTTGTCCTGCAGGTGCCTGTGTGGGCCAATGCCAAGTTAGCTTTGAGTACATTCATAATAAGGACAAATGTGTGTTCTTTTGATAGACTAAATGCATCTATTGAAGTGGAAAAACTCATTTTGTGAACTTAAATTAGGAAGAGCGTGTCAACATGACACCTAAACGTAAGGCATTACAGGGGCATAATGGATGTTCTGCACTGCAAACCAATTTTACAAAACTCCCATGAACATAACACATACGCATGGTAAGACAGTGGTTTACCATGATCAACATCTGGGCCGTCTCATTTATAGAGCACCGTGCACATGGTTCTTCGTCAATAACTTTATTAGAGGCTCAATAATTAGAATTAAACCAGCTATTTCTAAGGTAAATTACCTGTAAACTTTGACAAACGGGGTTGTAGAATACGACCCCACAGTGTCAGCTTCCTGTGATTGTCTCTATTTTGTGTCTGAATTTCACGACACACACCCTTAAGTTTAGAAGATGGAAATTAAGCTTGTGGTGTCTCTATGGATGAAACTGAGGATGATCTTTTACTTAGCAACAACCTCCATATGATCTACGCAGCACATGCTGCCTCAGCTCCGTCGCAGTCCCTATTGTCATGTGAAGGTTGTCTGTTGGTTTGATCCATGTGTGCAGTAAAGAGCAGCAGCGGACTGCCAAGACCATGTCAGTGTGGGAGCAGAGGACCAACCAGCTGAGGAGACACAACATGAGGGCGAGCAGCGAGGCCTTGTTCAACGAGCTGGATCCAGAGGAGCGCCGCCGGATGTCCACTGCCCTCCACCTGCATCCAGACATGAAGACTCATCTGGACCGGCCGCTGATAGTAGAGGACAGGGGTGGAGACAAGCCTGCGCGGACTCCTGAGGGTGGACATTTGGAGTCCGATCACGAAGGACACTCCAGGAAGCATCACCGACACCGTGACAGGAACGGAGAGAACAGGGAGGGATGCGATGGCCGGGGTGGGAGGCACCACACTCATCACAGCCGGAGCAGAGATCACAACGGCAATGGCTCTCAGTCAAAGGAGAGGAGAGGGGAGAGGAGCCACAGCCGCAACGGAGGGCAGGGTCACAGGCACCACCACCACCATCACAATGGCTCCCCTGAAGAGGAAGCCAACGACGTGAGAGGAGGAGAAGAACGGGTCCATCGCCACCACCACTCCCATCGCCCGCCAAAGGAGGGAAACGGCACCATCGCAAATGGTTCCCAGGGTGATCGGAAGGGGAAGTGTGGAGGAGGAGACAGTAACGGAGAGAGGAAGGGGCACTGCTCCCATGTCAGAGCTCAGCCGGCCGGGGATGGAGACGACTTCAAGAAGAACAAAAACGGAAACCAAAGTCACTGGTAAAAACTTTTAGCTGCTCATATCAGGGATGTGAAATCTTTTTCTTTATTTGATAATAGCAATCTCATGGATATAATCTAGTGCAATTTATATATGATTTTACAATTTATTAATTGTGCTTATTGGGCGCTAAACGGCAACTTTATTGGAAGAATTTTGTGGTCCCAGGAGGGTTGAAATGTTGTTTTTCTTTTCATTTGGATGCCTTTTGGCGGGAAAGGCTAGAAGCAGAATCTGATGAGTCTGTGATGAGATAAACATCTCTCTCCCCAGGGAGAAGACGCCAGATGCTCAAGAGGATGGCCTTGCCTCGACTCCCCTGCAGGCCATGCGGGGCGGCCTGACAGCTGGGGAAAAGCAAGAAGACGCCGATAACCTCAAGAACTCCACCAGGGCCAGTCAGGCTGGCCTCAACAGTAACGCCATCCACATCCCTGTCACAATCACTGCCCCACCTGGAGAAACTACTCTCATCCCCAGTGAGTGCCGTTAGGAGACTACTGTAGTCCGGTTCTACACCTGTATTTCATCTGCATCTTCCCGTCAGTGAACAACATTGACTGCGAGAGCTTCCAAATCCGCGAGGAGAAGAAGAATTTGGAGGAAGCGGAGGAGGTGAATGGGCCTCGGCAGATGCTTCCCTACAGCTCAATGTTCATCTTTGGGCAAACGAACCCGTAAGTTCAAACGACAGGTGACAAACGGAGACGATTGATCATTTGAATTCAAGCAAATGCAGTAGGATATCGACACCACGCGGTGGTTGTTTTCTCTGCCACTGATTTATGTTGTTCCTGTACCTGAGCGCGATAAATTGTGCTCATGGTGTTCTTTAATCTTTGACCAGTGTTGACTATCTGATGGATTGCAGCACAGCGTTACGTAACACTGGCATCACCAGAAGTGTACCTAATTTCCTCAGTCTCCCTTTATGCTAACACAGAGTGGAGAGAAATTGAAGTTGGCAGCTGCTCATGTATCTGAGCCAGATTGAGTTGATGGTAAAATACCAATGTGTGGGCAGATCGCAGAACCCTCAGAACAAATTATTTTCACATTTTGATCCTTGATGTATTGTTATGTATTTAAATTGCTCCGAAAGACAGAACTCGTAGTGCGTGGGCGAGCAGCATGCAGTTCACCAAAAGCAGCCTTGCTTTTATTGTTGGGAAAGTTGAAAAACCTGTCGGCCGTGTGTCACGTAGCTTGTCATCGTTTGTGCTTCCCAGTTGAGAGACAATGTCTCCTGCCCAGACCGAGTGATCCATCACCCCTCTGAGTTTACACTTACATCTGTGTGTTCCCGTAGGGTGCGACGGCTGTGTCACTATGTGGTCAACCTACGCTACTTCGAAATGTGCATCCTGATAGTCATCACCATGAGCAGCATCGCTCTGGCAGCTGAGGACCCCGTGCAAGCCAACGCACCACGCAACAATGTGAGTCACACTGACTTGGTGAATAACCATCTCACAAAGTTACTCAGAACAGTGCTTCTAAACAAAGGAGCTAGCGCAGAAACTCTTGGTTTTTTTCTGGATTTTTAAACCTTTTTTTGGCGTGTGATGCTGCGTTTTTTCCTGACACATTATCCCGTTCTGGGAATATTCACGTAGGGCTGATATTTTTTGCACTTTGACAGCCAAGCACCACTAATTTGCGTTGGGGTCAGGTATGCTTTAGGAATTCGAGGTGACGTACGCTGTGTGTGCTGTTTGTTCCTACGTGGGTGTTGAGGTAGTTTGTGTAAGCAAAGGTGCAAGGTTATCCAGTTTGAGAGCTCTGACAGGCCTGGGGGGGTGTCACATCAGCATCTGTCACTGGATTTATTGCAGCTGTAATTCTATGATCCAGGTTCTCAAGTATTTGGATTACGTCTTCACCGGAGTCTTCACTTTTGAGATGGTGATTAAGGTGAGAATGCCTCAAAACATGCACTTTTATTTGAGCTGTAAAATAACACTTAAAAAAATTAACTAGAATTTAATTTGGGGAAAAAAAATCAGATTGATTGGTGAAATTTTAACATCAACTAGGGCTAATGTAGCAACCAGTAGGCAGCATGGAAATATCATTATTGGGTTTTTTTTCTAATTTTCATCTAATGAATGCTCTTGCTCTCTTGTGGCTGCAGATGATTGACCTGGGACTGCTCCTTCATCCGGGCTCCTACTTCCGTGACCTTTGGAATATTCTGGACTTCATTGTGGTCAGCGGAGCTCTGGTGGCCTTCGCCTGCTCGTGAGTTTCCTGTAACCTTTTCACAGACGTACAGATAATCAGACAGGAAGCAGTACAGCACCACGACCCATCACTGGGATATCCTTTAGTGTCTCTACAATTTCACCCCAAGCAGTTACTAATTTCAGTCTCTGAGTTTAATCCTGCTTGGACTTATTTGGCCAGTATGACTATCTCAAATTTTTCATTAAGCTAGCAACTCATTACGCTAGCAGCTGAGGACTGTAAACAATGAATTGAGGTTGATGGACTGTACTTAAAAATATTGAACAAACATTTTTGTAGAAAGCAAAGGGCTAACATTGCACAGGTAGTTTGCTGACTGCAGGTTTCAATTTACATTTAGCTATTTTCTCACAACTGAATGGTGCTAAATGGAGACCATATTTTCGACACACCGAGGACAACTTTCTCTTAATTAAACAGCCTAGACTTTAAGACACATCCCATCTTCCTAACAGAACCATTTACAGCCTACATCATTTCGAATTTGCAGGCACATTGTGACAATGAAAGTACTGCCTTGGATGGAGCCTATTGTTTAAACAGATGAGGAAGCAGGACCCAAAATCACCAGAAACCTGGTTTATAAACCCATTTTAACGCAGTTTCGAACGGGAAAGTGTCGCTTGACTGGCATAGTGCTGATTTTAGCCCCTCTGTGCCAGAGCCAGAGACCACTGTTTAATTGCCCTGGTGCCATACTTTGTGTTGCCACAGTACGTGCACAGCCATCTGTTTACAGTAAATGGGTCTATAACACATATCCTACCAACTGTAGAGTCAGTGTGTTATTACATTAATTATTAAACGTAAGATTAGTACATTATTTACTATTTAATCCTTAGTGGGGTCACGATGGAGCTGAACTCTATCCCATCTACCTCCAGGTGATGAGGGTCTGTATGGGGCGATGCCAGCTCATCGCAGAGTTTAGAAAATTCAATGGACCAATCAAAGTTTGGTCCGTTTCAGCTCTTTTAGCACATAAATATTTATGTAGCATTGCTGCAATTAGAGTTGATTATATTAAGCTGACTCCATGTGTTGAAGTGTCCTGACTATAGCGGATGTCCTGCAGCCAATAATGAGCCCCCTGCTCCCTGCAGGCACATGGTCAAGGCCTCCAGTGTAAGAGTTACGTATTGTCTTCTGAACAGCACTTTCAGTTTCTCTGCCTTCTAGCACCATCTCAGATGGTCCTTTAAAGTTTACGCATGTTTTGTCACCTGTTTATTTCTCTGTTTGGCTTTTCTCGCTGCTCTCCTCTCCCCTGCCAGATGGACGGTTCTCCCTTTTTTCTCTGTTGCTGACTCTGAATCTGTCTTCTCTGTTTCACTTTCCCCCCCTTCTGCTTTGTTTTCTGGCTTGGATTGCTTTCAGGAGCCTCATGGGGTAATGCCTGATCTCTGCCCGTCTGTCTGTGTCTTCCATCATGTTTTCCTTCTTCCGTGTCTTGTCCTTGTTCTAATGCATCACTACAGCAGCCTTCCTCTCTGAGCTAAATGTTTCAATCAAATGTCATATTTGGTTTTTCGCACATATCGTCCCCGCCTCACACATCCTGGCATTTTCTCCATGTTATGTAACCGTGTTTGTGTCACAGCTGTTTTGATTTCAAGTACAATCACCTGTTTTTATAGGGAATATGCGTTTGTCGGAACTGTATGGAATGTTAAACACTAGTTTTCAAATGGTTTTTTGCTTTGATTCAAGTTTCAAAATATTTCCAGCTATTTGTGAATACAAGGAATCTGAGATCCAGTAAAAAAACAACAAAAAAACAAAACAAACTCCAGCCCTTTTAAAATGGGCTTTCTCAAACACAACTTTATTATGTGCATCTCAATAAATGATGTCATCAAATAGTTGATGATTTTGGGGGTGGAGCTAATGAAGCCCCGAATTTCAATGTCCCGGAAAATTCGAACACTGGGGCAAAGTTTAACGTTGGAGAGTCGCGGTGTCAGCTGTGTCAGGGTTTGCTGAGCCTTTCACTGGTCTCTGGGTGGTGTTCAGCCGGCTACACAATCATGCTGAAGGCTGCTGACTGGACGGTTGTCCAGAGGACGATCACCTGCTCAAGGAGGGGAAGACACAAAAGGCCATTGCTAAAGAGGCTGGCTGATCTCAAAGGGCAGCATCCAAGCACAAGAGCAAATGTGGTGAGAAAAGGTGCACCAGCAACCTTGAGAGGATCGTGAAACAAAGGCCTCGGAGGAATAATGGCCAGATTCACTCGCAGTGGACTCCAGCTGCAGTCAGCGCTTCAAGAGCCACTCAGCACAGATGTGTCCAGGCCCTGAGCTCCAACTGGCTCATCCTTTGTGTGTTAGGACACTCTGGAACCAGAGACGCCACAGGTGTTTCACCTGGGTGGAGGACATAAAGGACGGCACTGGTGCTCAGTGGTCCAAAAGTCTCTCCCTTTTGGGCTCCCGGGGAGGGGACACAATGGGCGAAGGTAGGGTCCACCCCAGGATGAGTCGCCAACGCCCTATATGAGCGTTTGTGTGTTCGGTGCCTTGCTCGAGGGCACCTCGGCAGTGCTCTGAAGTTCAGATGAAAGTAAAGTTTGCATTTCACATCAAAATTTAAGGTCCCGGAATCAGGAGGAAGAGTTGAGATGCACAGAATCCAGGTTTCCACTGCGTTTTGTCAGGTCAAAGGTCAGCGTGGGCGTCTACCAGGGGATTTTAGAGCTCTTCCCACTTCCGTTTGCTGACTGGCACCTGCCCACACTTCCAAAAGTACCAACACCTGGGTGAAGGAATACGACATCACCGTGTTTGATTGGTCCGCTAACACGCATGACCTAAATTCCCCTGTGTGTCCTGAATTACTGATTCAGTAAATTCGACTTTATTGAGATGCACTAGTGATACAGATGTGGGAGTGTGAAGCATTACGCTGTTGGTGCAGCAGTAAACTAACCCTGTTTACTCCTTGCGTGTCAAATGTTGCAAAATACGATGCTGCTCATGCATTCAAGTATTATTTTGACTTTGAAACACTTAGACCAGCGTGAATATGTAACAGCTTCGATAGATGATTCAGCACGGCCACAAGAAAAACCCTCTAATATTAGCTGTTTAAGCCATACTTGCTTTTATGTACAACTCTGTTTTCTTTTGGGGGGTTTAAATTCAAAATTGCATCATTGTTTAAAACAGCAGGCCAAGCTAGCAGGCAGTTGCTGCATCTTATTTGACACAAGAGGAGTGAAAAGATGTAAAATGAAGAGTGTTTTACAGCTCAACATAGCTTAGAGATTTGTTTGGTGAGCTTGTTGAAAGGTAGGAAATCCAAACGCTATCTTCTCACATCCACTCAGCCTTCATCCATTTCTCCCAGATTACCTCCCTGTCCAGCATCCTCTCCCTCACATGGCATGTGGCCTTTGGAATGCTGGTTTTCCTCGAGCACCACTCTCTTCTCGTGCGTGCGGTTCACCCTGGTGTTATGAAATAACATGTTCATTGCCCACAATGGTCTTTAATACTTGATCAGACGTGCGTGTTGCCGTGCATTTTGACAGGGTAATTTGAGGTTTCCTATTTGTCCCTGTGTTTTCTTTTCAGTGTGTTTTGATGTCGTAAGTTTTAAGGCCGCGAAAACAATTATCGCTGTGTTTTTTTCCACATTTTGTGATACCAGTGAAGAGTTTATTTCGCGCTGTCTTTTATTTGCTCTGTTTATGTGGGTGCTGTTTGTGTATTCTGTGTTTGTGTGCTTATCATTGCTTTTTCTCATCAGATCTCAACAAAGCGTGGCCAGGTGGGAACTGTCCCTATCAACTTATTGACTATTGATCATCCCGAACCCGCTCCCCCCCATATGTGAAACACAGAACACTCCTCGTGTTGACCTTTTTAATCAGACTTTGTGCCCTCCATCCCAAGATGCTTGGGATATGACTGTGACTCCCTCCCTTTATCCTCTCTTTCCTTTTAGAAAAAAAAACAGTCCCAATATTCGGACATTCAGAAGGAGAGTCAATATTGGGAATGTTGCCTCATAGCTTTCAGAAGGCAAATCTGGGACCCAGAATTGACCTGGACTCATTTCTGCTCACAAACTGAATTGTGACCAAGCTAAAGATGAGACCCTCCACACTTTTTCTTTCTTTACCTCTGGAGCACAATCTCACGTCACTGCCCTGTCTCATTCAAAATGGGCTTAAAGATAGAGAAGTTCTTGTAAAGTAACTCTTCTACGGAACATTTTACAGAAAATATTTAATATTATATTTATTGCAACTTCACTGTCCCTTAAGCACAGTTGCTAGGCTACCTTACTGTACAGCTTGCATTTTTTTAACCTATTGCAATAACTACATTTTCATAGCAAAAATCTGATGCTAATGTGTTTATGATAAGAATAAGAATATAAAACTATTATCTTCCTTCTTTAGAGCAGTAGATACTGATGCTTTCATGGTCATTCTCAGAGACAACACAGAGATTGGCCTGGCTGTAATTATAATTTGATTGTTACACAACCTGGAGAACACATTTAGTAATTAAAAATGTTAAAGAAAAGTAGTGGACATTAAAACAAACAAAATAACCCTGAATTTTCTACTGTTTTCAGACATTATGTGTTACATATAATTAGTACAGTCTTCTCAATAATTAAATAATACTCAAATATAGCAATGTGTAACAAGCGTGTACCAAGCCTGCAGGTTTCTGCTGTCAGGTCTTAGATCTCTAAACAGGAAGTGCTCCTTTTTCTCTTTGGGAAATGATGACTGGGGTTTACGTCACATGCCTGCGCTGCCCTCTCACCCCCCCTGAACCCTCAGCACTTCTGAAAGCTATTGGGCGACTGTTACTACATGTCAGCGTTGAGGTCCTTCAATAGTGAGGACTGCCAATGAATTTACAGATGCATGCTGGGATAAACCAGTCATTAAAGCATGAGAGCTGCATGCCGAATTAGTCAAGTTTTCCATGGATAGAGGGGAAACGCTCGGAGCGTAAAATGTATGGAACCACGCTTTTCTCTTCAATTGAGCCCCGATACACCACAGGCAACTGACGTTTATGTAAAAATAGTTCATCTTTCATCATTCGGAGTGTGTTTCTGGCATCCTGTGTGACACAAAGCTTGAAAAGAAGTGTTGCATTACATTCAGCATCTTTAGCAGCTGCTAATTCCATTAGAAAAAGTCCGGTTAGGCTTTAATCCTCTCTTTGTTTGTTTTTGACAGAAAAATGTGCTATTTACCTATCAAATAAACACACTCACATTAATCCTCACACATTTTGGATGGCGATAAAAGACAAAGGGCCGTGCTACGTTGTGACTAGCGCATATCGTTCTTGTTTTATTAACGGCCTGTTGATGCATTAGACAATGTAATATGCCTTTTATGTCACAAAACTAACATTTATTAGTCACTAAAAATGGCCAACAATAATGAAGCACTTTAGACTCTCATTTAATAGCAGTTCAGTCATCTGTATTGACTAGTTGTTCTGTAATGGATTACTCTCTCTGTCCTTCATTGATTTTAAATATGCTTACCCATCCTGATTTATGTCTTTTATTTTAAATTTTAAAGCTGAGGATAAATTATTAGGTGCAGAGCAATGGCCGCAGTGTGCGTGAACGCGACTCATTAATTTCAGCAACAACCTTCTCACAGCTACTTTGTCAAGCTCCATCTTGCCGTCCTCCTGCCGTGTGTGTGTCTGTCGCAAATCCTGCAGCATCTGCATAAGCTGATGTCGTGGTTCCTGCAAAGAAGATGCCTTCCCACACATGGGGGCTGATTCTTTGAGCATTTTTGGAAAACTGTAGTACTTTTTGTGTTCAATGATTAAACAAAAAAAAGCTGCATGTGTCTCTTGTGGGTTAGAGACTTTAATCCAAGTGGATGGTAGTTGTTTCACTACCGTGTGAATATCTTGTACCTAAATTCTTGGTGATTTGCAGGAAAATGAAATGCAAATGAAGCTAATGATGAGAAAACAATTATGTAGTAAATGTGTAATAGCACATATTGGAACAAAGAGTCGAAAACAACAGAGTCCATATGAATTTATCAACAAATATGATTTGTTTTCTTACAACTTATCTCCCTCTAGTTGCATGTTTGTGTAAAATAACAGTATTAATTCACATGCATGTCCTCTACTAACAGGGTAGAAACAGCCATTTCCACCAGTATATCTGCTATGCTACAACCAGCTGCTGTTATTGGAGGGTGGAAGTGATGACTGATCAGAATCTCTTTTCTTAACATCACTCTGACTGTGGTTTTTGTCTGCACAGAGGGACAAAAGGCAAGGACATCAACACCATCAAGTCTCTGAGGGTCCTACGAGTCCTGCGTCCCCTCAAAACCATTAAACGGCTGCCCAAGCTGAAGGTGCAGTAATCGGTCTCTCGTGGGTTTCAGTCTGGTAACAAGAATACCTCAGGAAGAGCCAACTTTAGTGGTTTCTGGTTACTGATAAGGAGACACTTAAAATATTGTTATAATAAGAATTATTAGACTCGTGAGTGATGAGCCTCAGCTGTTTCCTCTTGTGCAGGCAGTTGATGGTTGTGACAAAAATGGAAAGATGAGATGGGAGTATTAGAAATGATGATTGAGAAACATCAGAGCTGACAGAGAAACGCTTGTCGGCGAGCCCGCCCTCGGAGGGATCTGGCAGAAAGGCTGCTAGCAGATGAGCGAGTGCACCCTGAGTGCTCAGCAGACAAGCTCCACGATGATGGTGCTTTGTGGTGCTTTTATTCACCAGCAAGAGATTTGTCAGCAGAGCTCCACAGAGCACCTCATGAGATGGGCTGTAATAGCACCGATATCCTCAAGATGTGTGTGGACAGTACGCAGAGGGACTCTTCAAGTGTAGCCTTTCCAGAGCTCTCACATCCCACGACTGTATTGGCCTCAAAGCAAGACGGAAAGTTGGCAGCAATGGATGGTTTTTAGTCATTTGTCTGTTTTTTTTCTCTTCCAGGCCGTGTTTGACTGTGTTGTGAACTCTCTGAAGAACGTCCTCAACATCCTCATTGTCTACATTCTCTTCATGTTCATCTTTGCTGTGATTGCTGTGCAGCTCTTTAAGGGCAAATTCTTCTACTGCACCGATGAGTCCAAAGTTCTGGAGAAGGACTGCAGGTAAGGGAACGTCAAAGAATGTCATTGGGTCAAATCTTTTAGTTTACTAAGACAAAAAAATTACCGGTAGTAGAGAACAGGAAAACAGCAGAATTTTTTTTATTGTTTAAAAAAAAAAATATTTTCTCCTTTTTGTCTGATTAGGGGTCATTTTTTGGAGTATGACAAGGATCATGTGACAGCTCAGCCAAGAGAATGGAAAAAGTACGATTTCCATTACGACAACGTTCTGTGGGCCTTTCTAACGCTCTTCACGGTCTCCACAGGAGAGGGCTGGCCCATGTAAGTGAGAACACACTCTGGATTCTGTCATCACACCCACACAGAGGAGACACAATGACAAAACATCCTCTTAATGCACTGACTGTGGCGTGAAATCTAAGTTGCGACTTTGGGTTGTGTTATTTTTTTGTAAAAAGATCTTGTTCTACCGCTGCATTTATCAAGGTTCAGTCATTTTTAAGAATGAGCTTGATGAGGCATAAATGTTGCCTTTACCATGACAATTTTGAAAAAAAAAATCATCCACATCAGGGGAATTTAACGTTAAACCAAAGTTAACCAGGGAAATAAAGCGCTCGGAGAGTGCAGACGTCTGCTGAACAGGTCATTTTTGTGACTTCAATCCATCCTATTGTACACAATATATACTGTATATTGGCAGTAGTAATACAAGGTTCCATAACATAACAAGTAGGTCGCTTTGATCAAAGCCCCTTGGCTTTGTTCTATGGAACAGAACTTTACCAATGTTGATAATATCCCTTGTCCCAATTTGACATGAAAATTACTTTAAAATCCATTCATAACATTTGGCGTTATCTTGCTAACAAACATGCTAATTATCAGAGAGCTCCTCACTGAATAACAAATAATCAAAGAAAGGAGACTTGCAGGGAAATGAAGGTCCACAAAATTACATCCTAACTGTACTTTGAATTAGTAACACAAAGTTAAAAGCAGTGACAATTTACAACAGAAAGGTTGCTATTTTTTATTCCCCACACTCTCCAGTAAGATTTCCTTTCTTTTTTTTTTTTAAAGGACTGCAGGAGCTCGGCTGTCTCAGCCTTCATTTCTGTGTCTTTACTAAAGATGCCATCAAGGCAAACATGGCTCAAGTCTGCTGGTGTGGTCCGCTGGCTTTTATTATCCTCATCAATCGTCTCTGTCGAGAACAGTTGATGCTTGATTGTTGTTTTGCTGCACTTACCTGCGATAAGTCTGTCAAGTCTGGCTTGTCAAGTCTTCTAAAAACCAGTCGTTACAATCACGCTGCAGTTACAATAACACATGCTGTTTTTATGACTGTCAACGGACTGAGGGAGAAGGTATGATACACTGAGTTGGGAGCAGTTTGAGGGAACAAATCTATGCTGCTCTGCTGCGTAAAGACTCCCTCTAGTCCCACTGTGTAAAAAGTGTGTGTCTGTACACAGCAGGTAGCCCCACGCTTCAATCATAACAAAACCTATTCATACAGTAGATGTGAAATTAGATATTATAGAAATGGCAGCCTGGATTATTTTGGGGCAAATTTGATGCACTTTTTCATCCATTGAGCTCTATTTAACTGTCAGAATTTTTATTAGAATATAACACAAACGGGGAAATGATGCCGTTCGGTCTACTGATTGCACGGTTCTCTTCGGATATCTCTTCAGCTCAGGGGTTTGGTGTGTGCTACAATTAGTTATCATTTATTCAACCAAAATAAATCTTTAATCATTGTGCCTTGCATCCTTTATATCAATTAAGGAGGATTGTTCTCATTATCTTCTAATTATGCAACAAATTGGAGTCTAATACCAGTCTAGAAATTTATAAAAAGCTCCAAAATGTGTTCTTTGATATATTGCAGCCACTACTTGATCTGCAGAGATGCTTGTTATAATTTCGTGCTTTCCTGTATTTCAGGGTCCTCAAGCACTCTGTGGACGCCACTTACGAAGACCAGGGTCCGAACCCAGGCTTCCGCATGGAGACCTCCATCTTTTATGTGGTCTACTTTGTGGTTTTCCCCTTCTTCTTCGTCAACATCTTTGTGGCTTTGATCATCATCACCTTTCAGGAGCAGGGAGACAAGGCCATGTCAGAGTGCAGCCTGGAGAAGAATGAGGTGCACCAGTCATTTATTCCTCCCATATTTGCTAACCCAGTTGAGCGGGAGCAAAATTGGAATTCTGAGCTTATCATGGTTTACTTTTAGGAAAGTTAGACCCATCAAGATTTGCAGTTTGCTCACATAAAGGCTCCAACGACTGCTGTCTTCACCTTCTCTTCAGATGCGTGTTGAAATGTTGCTGAATGATCAGAGCTTTTCATCTTTTCTAGTCGTCATTCAGTGTCGGGAAAATCGCCCCTTTGCTTTTGGGCTTCTTTGTGGTTTTTCCCCCACTTCGTGTTTAACTTTGATGTTCAAGTCGTGTGAAAAGACTCAAGCCTTTGTGATTGTTTTCAACAGAGGGCCTGTATTGACTTTGCCATCAATGCCAAGCCTCTGACCAGATACATGCCAGAGAACAAGCTGTCCTTCCAGTACAAGATGTGGAAGTTTGTGGTGTCTCCTCCGTTTGAATACGCCATCATGACATTAATCGCTCTCAACACGGTGGTGCTGATGATGAAGGTTCGTCAGGCCTGCTCACGAGGCAGAGATGAGGCTGTGTTTAGTTCTTTAGCAAAGTGCTCTAATTACAGTTCAAACACTTGCAGATGTGGCTACCATTCATAATAAGAGCTGCAGCTGCAGCATCAGAGCACACATCCAGGCTTTTGCCATCCAATGAAAATAACGGAACTTGAGAGCTTCTTTGTGCGCTGAATAGAGAACGGCTCTTTGGTGGCACAGAGGAACCCTCATCTGAGGGCTGTTTTTTCATGTAGGCAGAAAAAACATCTCCACTTGCCCCCTTTTTAAGAATGATTTGTTGTCATGAGGTAACTTCATGTGCCTGATTTTTAGTGCCGTTAAAAAAGGATCAAACACTTTCACAGTGCATCACTTTTAATGATGTAGATCTTGAAATGTAATTAAGGTAAAATCACTTAATACACTCACTGTAGGACATATGTGGTGTATTCAGTGTTGCTACACAAAGCCTGATCAGTTATTGTGTCCTAAGTGCTGATTGAACATTCTATTAGAGGCCAGAGGCTGACTCTTTCCACTGCAGTTAATCAGGTTAAGTTATGATTGCGCATCGTAAGATTTGGGTTTAAAAGTTCTAGATTTAGTCTTGAAACTTTTGTATTTCTGCATTCTTTCATCCGTCCTAATAACTGCTGTCTTTGTCCTCTTCCCTCAGTTCTATGGAGCTCCAGACCTGTATGAATCCATGCTGAAATATTTAAACATCGTTTTCACAGCCCTCTTCACTCTGGAGTGCATCCTCAAGATTATTGCCTTCGGTCCACTGGTGAGCAGCTGCAGCACTGCGCTCTGCAGCACACCCTCATTTCTCTTCTTCTATGTTTCCCGATGTTGTGCCGTTTGGACACGTTTGGGAAACTCAGCATTTTCAAAAAAAATCCTCCCTAGTAACATCAAGTGGAAGGATGTTGGAGTCATGTGAGTGAAAGATGAAGCCGGGTGGGTCACAGAACAATTAAAACAAAAGTGTCAAACTGGGGTTAATTATAGCTGCACGAATGCATAAATCTCTCCAGCGTGACACAGTCCGCTCTGCAGCGATGCATTTCATCTCTGGCTCCGTTCCATAACAGGCCCATTTATTAAATACCTTTTCCTCATACACCACTTGACTCCACCTATTTGAACTGTTAAAATGAAAGATGAGCACATGTGTGCTTCTAACATCAGCTAGCTAATCTCGTTTCACTGCAGCCGCACGACTCGGCAGCAAAAACCATCTTTATTCATCGAATCATCTTTATTCATGTAGCGTCCGTTACAGTCAAAATTGTCTCTAGGCGCTCTCCAGAATCCCAGGGCCTGACCCCAGACAAGCAACAGTGGCAAGGAAAAACTCCCCTTTAACAGGAAGAAACCTTGAGCAGGACCAGGCTCATGTAGGGGGGCCCTCCTGCTGATGGGGGGGGGGGGGGGGGGAGGTAGAGGAGAGATTGGACATCATACTTGCAAATACATTAATTACAATGAGCAATCACAGTTAGAGCTGAGTGGGTCAGTGAGGTCAGAGGTCAGCAGGTCAGTGTACAGTTATCTGGTACCTGTAGATGATGGAGGGAGGCAGAGGAGGGGAGGGAAGCACATCACAGCAGCCTTTGACCTCCCGTTAAATGCTTGACCCATTAGCTAAGCTCTTAATTCACATGTGTGAATATACGAATACCCCCCCCCCCCCCCACACACACACATATAAAATGTATATACTGCATATGTTAGAATAGTAATATTTTGTTGCATTGAAGTCAATTTTAATGAACATTTATCATTATTAATGAGCACATTTTGCTTTTTATTGCAATATGAGAGTTTAATGAGAGTTGATAACATCATTCAGTCAGAGATTTAATTCCAACCAAATTGCTATTCATCAACTTCACTATTTATCTGAAGATGTTTATATCAATATGACAACCAAATATTTGAAGCACACAAATCTCGTTGTGCACTCTAAGATTATATTTTCTTTTTTTTTTTTACGGCTAACATTTTATCAGTCAACACATATTAACCAATAACTACTGGCTTTTTTTTTTAACAACATATTGTTCCATTTGACATGAAAAATTATTTCTAAAGACCTAAGTTGGTAAATCTTGTGTTAAAAAAGGTATTTTTGTAAGCATTTGAAACGACGTCTGTGAAGTGAAGTGATTAATCCATGCACAATTGTGCCAGGAAAGAAATGCAAAGTTAAAAAGGAAATCCCGTGTTCCCCTTACAGAACTACCTAAAAGCCGCCTGGAATGTCTTCGACTTTGTGACTGTGCTGGGAAGCATCACTGACATCTTGGTCACAGAGGTTAAGGTGAGACGGGCAGCGATTGGAAGGTTTTCTGAGGCCGCCGCTGCTTCCAGTGCTGCACTCTTGAAGGCAGTGTGCTATTTACGGCATTAGGAGACACGTGTTTATGCAAAGACTATAATTTAATGGAGGCTGGGACATTGTTTTCTCCTGTTCTTTTGATGGACATATAAAAACAGAAAAGTCTCTCACCCAAACCAGCCATCACGAGTGTCAGAAAGAACGTTACATGAGACTGTTTATTGCCATGACAGTTCAACGGCTGCCATGTAAATGTGCTCATTAACAGTGTGTCTTTTATTGCTTTTATCGAAGTATTCTTAAAGGTCACGCTTTGCTCTTTTCTCAGCCTCAGCCCTAAAATCAACACGATTTCAGTGGAAAACGCATCCAGACAAACCTCCAGTTTGTTGTTTGAGTTGTATGATTCCATATTCTGATTGTACAAAAGCTGCAATTAAGCGTATCTTTTTCTGTTTCTTTGCTAACAAGGAAAGTATCAATAAATGATGGTTGATGGAGGGCTGAGGCGGAGCACCGTAGCTTTCTCTGTTGTTGTCACTTTTCTTGTGATCATTAGTGAGTTCTTCTGTCTACTGCCTTCCTTTTTTTGTCTCTCTCTTGCTTTTTCCATCTTCTGCTGTGTCTCTCCTGGCGCCTGTGCCCTCACTCTGCCCCTTTATTGCATCTGCCACCTCTAGACGGTAAGTGGCTTCTCTTGTCGGCCTCTGTTCTGTCATTCCCCACCCACTGACACTTCCCCAATCGGTGTTTTTTGATTTCTCTCAGCCTACTTTGAATTGTTTACCTCTGTGACATAATGTAAACCACGGAGAAGCAAGTTCTAAAATCTCCAAGTGGGGAAAAAAACTGCAGAAAATTTTGATTTTAGTGCCATGCGATGGTCTATATATACATTAGTTCAGTAGATTTGTAGTCTGCTGCTCTGATGATCAAAACACCTGCATTGAATTTCAATTATTTTTTAAGGCTAGCCAAGATTTATGGTTTTCTAATCAGATTCAACCAATATTAACATTTTCCTTTTCCACCATAATACTCAGCCCAAACTAATTTGGCTTCTTGTCAGTTTATATATCTGGATGCCTGACAGGTTGTTTTCCCTCCCAGGATAAGATGATCAACCTGAGCTTCCTGAGGCTCTTCAGAGCAGCTCGCCTCATCAAGCTGCTGCGGCAGGGCTACACCATCCGCATCCTGCTGTGGACCTTCGTTCAGTCCTTCAAGGTACAACAGACAGAGGGATGCAGCCCACGCCACATTCAATTTCACCTTTCATTTTCTATGACAACAGAATTTAAATGTAAACGAGGGTGTGAAAACAGGCGGAGGCGCACTGCAGACTGCTCTATATTACCAGGGATAAGCCGGGTTAATTGTAGCGGTGTCAGCTCCAGCCGAGGGAATTTACAGCAGGTTTCACGTCAGCAGGGAGTGCTTTTAAGCCCAAGGAAAATGGACAGTGTCTGCAGAGTGTTAAAAGGTAGCAATTTAATTACAACAACTGTTCCCCTGCTCCTCTCAGCGATGTAAATCGCCGAAGAGAACTTTGCAGTGTCAGACTTATGGTTCAGGCTCCTCCTGTAAATTAGACTGTAAAATCATACAAGGCTGCGAGTCCTCTGTGGAGAATCTGATTTGTGGAAGGGCCAACTCAAATGAGGATTTGCAGCGCTGTATCCATGTGTTGTGAAGGACAGTGACCTGATCTGTGCCCTTTTTTTACAGGCTCTGCCGTATGTCTGCCTGCTTATTGCCATGTTGTTCTTCATCTATGCCATTATTGGAATGCAGGTAAGTTGGGACACAACCAGCAAAGCAAAAGGACGACACCAACACCTTAGCTAATACAGGCTACAGCACGTAAAGACAACGACTGCAGCTTTGCCTTTATATTCAACCCCACTTGTTGTTTTAGGCTGGTGGTGTTGTAAAGTCAGGCCAAAGGATAAGATACACGTTACACAGGCCTCTCAATAACAGCATTTAGGTACTTGGAACTACATTTTGTTGGTTACTTCATATGTTTGTTACCCTAAATTGGATGGATGGATGGATGGATGGATGGATGGATGGATGGATGGGTGGGTGGGTGGGTGGGTGGGTGGGTGGATGGATGGATGGATGGATGGATGGATGGATGGGTGGGTGGTGGGTGGGTGGGTGGGTGGATGGATGGATGGATGGATGGATGGATGGATGGATGGATGGATGGATGGATGGGTGGGTGGGTGGATGGATGTTTCTGCCTACTGACTAATCTCCTTGTCTCTCTTCATCTATTTAAACCAGTTATGTGGGCGTTCACTAGGGTTTTATAGTTTGTGGAGTACCATATATGGTAATAATGCACATTAGTGATTACATCTTTTGGGATTTTCATAAATCTTTTTGCCAGATTCCTCTACTATTACCATAAAACTAACACTGGACAACAGCCCCATGGAAATGTTGTATCATTTCACCAACTGTATCGGAGGAATATCTTAGTTCAATTGTCTATTTTCCCACTGAAATAACAATTTCTTTACTTTCTACTCTTCTTATTCTGGTCTGTCCCTGCTGAACAAATGACATTCTCTACATGCGAGCTGTCAGAGGTGTCCACAGTGGTCAGCGAGGCGAGCAGGATGAACATGCTGAGGGGCAAATGAATATTTAAAACGCTACCTCTGGTTTGGATTGACAGTTGGGTATCAGCGGTTGTGACGGTTGTCCTCTCCCCGTCCACCTGCTGTCCAAAATCACTGACCAAGTGACACTAACATGGTGCTTTTACATGTGTTTAAAAAGAACAAAAGAATATCGTGGTCCAAAATGAAACGCAGAGGATTCCCAATTGCTCTATTTCCCAACCCTTTTATGTAAAGAGGGTAATGTTTTCAAGGATTCTAAAGACATAGATGCAGACCCTGTTAGGTCTCAGAATAGCCTGCAGACAGCTGGAGCGCCTGTGTGCTGTGGTGGCTCATTAGAACGCTACAGCCTGTCTGTGGATATTGCTGTGAACCACCTGCTCTCCTGCTTCCTCAGGTGTTCGGAAACATCGAGCTGATTGAGGAGAGCGCAATACATCGTCACAACAACTTCCAGACCTTTTTCCAGGCCTTGACCCTCCTCTTCAGGTTTCCAACGTTATATTCCAAGAAGACCTATTGCCATCTCCTGCTAATAAGGAGCAGCGTTGACTTTAACTGAAATGCGTTTGCTCCTCAGGAGCGCCACGGGCGAGGCGTGGCACGAGATCATGTTGGCGTGCCTGAGTAACCGCCCCTGCGATAAACTCTCAGGAACTGTGGGAAATGAGTGTGGGAGTGACTTTGCCTACTTCTACTTTGTCTCCTTCATCTTCCTCTGCTCCTTCCTGGTCAGTACTTAGCATGTTTGGTGTACATCTCTTAATTTCTCTTTGCTAATTCCAACAGCGTGAATTCCTGTTTTGAATTTGTACTCAACTGGTCTCACTCTGGGACCTGCAGTTTGCCATGGTCATTAACTTTTGGGGTCTGTGTCCCTTATTGTCTTTGCTGAATGAAAATTCACCTTTTAAATACCCGGGTGATATTATCTTACCTCCTAGCAACAAAAACTTGAAGTGAGCATCAATCAAATGGTGGTTACCATGGATAGTGCCTCGGCGACCGCATGCGTCTGATGCCTGCATCAGATCCACGTTAAATATTGACTTTTTTTGACCAGCTGACCCAGAACCCATCCAGAACGGGGACCCTATGCTCCACCCGTTGAGACGCACATGCGCAGTTGTGCATTTGCTATAATAATAATGAGAGGAATCTCCCTAGGTGCCAAAATCATGAATCATGAATCATCGATCCTATACTCTTGTGCTTTTATTGACCAGATGTTGAACCTGTTTGTTGCTGTCATCATGGACAACTTTGAGTATCTGACCAGGGACGCCTCCATCTTGGGACCCCATCATCTCGATGAATTCATACGTGTATGGGCTGAGTATGACCCCGCGGCCTGGTAAGAATTTCAGCTAAATTGACTTTGCATACTGATAAAGAAGAGGGTTTTTGATTGGTTAGACATAATAATACTTTAATAGAATGATCCTGTGATGTGGGGCTGAATGTAAGCAGAATATCTACAAACTCTATAAATCCAGCCTTTTGCATGGTGTCCATTTGGGCCTCTTTGCTTCTGAATCTGGTTGCCAATGATTCAGTAAACAGAAACTGCTCTCACTGGGAGCAGTATGCTAGTTTATGTCAGTGCATTCTAATTCAATCCTGGCTTAATCTTCCTCAAATTATGTAAGGCCCATGTGGCAGGGAAGAATTGATTATTTATTTCACTGAGTAGAAAGCCGCCGCTGTTTTGCATTCAATGAAATGCCTCCACGATCAGCATATTCTAACCAAGCTTGTCAAGCATTGTCGCTCATTTCACTCAAACAGGCAGGTTTCACTCCTTTTAACAATTACTAAATTTACACTGGGTGAAGGTTTTCTGATGTTCTGAGCCTCTACACACCAACACAATGTTGAAACTGACTCACACTGACGAAGACCGCCCGCTGCGTTGGCTGTGGTTTGCTATTCTATCACTATTAAATTGATCAAGGAACAGCTTGGAGGAACATAGGCAGCTCAGCAGCTCATATGTTCCACAGCTGTGTGAGAACCTCCATCGATTAAAACAAGGCAGAAGTTCCCACATTAATAGTGCGGTTCTCTCTTGAACTGAAATGATCTCTTGAACTTTGATTTTGCTCCAGACAGCCGTGCAGTTCTCCCATTGACCCGACCAAAGGAAAAGATCACGTGACAGTCCGAGCCAACCTTTATAAGTTGCCTTTACATTTGTGACTTTGTCGCTCGTCCTTCCGATTTGCTAAACGTCACCACAATGACACCAACCGTCGATGATTTCCGGCCTTCCGATTGTTGTGTAACAGGCAGGCAAATGTTAAAGCTGCACATCTGATTCATTTAAACATAGTGTGACCTAACCTCTTCACAATGTGTTATCTTTTACAGCGGGAGAATTTGCTATCAGGATATGTACAAATTGTTGCTTTTTATCTCACCTCCCCTGGGCCTGGGGAAGAAGTGCCCCAACAGGGTGGCTTATAAGGTTTGCACTCCCCACACAGTCCTGTTTTTAAAGGCACTGTGGCTTTTCTCGGACCGTGAACGTCCGTCCTCATTCCCCGTGGTGCCAGAGAATGGCTCGGCACCACGTGCACACTATCATGCACTGACTCTCCATAAACCGGCCGGCAGGTAACCATGGCGCGTGCCAGGAAACAATGCCCCCAAGTCAGACTCGAACAAAAGGCATCAGCTGCTGTGTCTCAGATACTTTGCGTGGTCCGAGCACAGGGGAGTACGATTAGCCAAAAGTGAGCATTGTGTGCTTTGTTTCCATTGTGGTTACTGCAAAAACATCTTAGCATGCTGAAAACGGGGTCATTTAAAGGAATACTCCTCTGATGATCACTTTCCTTTATCTGGTTTCTGCTACTGCTTTTAAAATGGAACCCTTGTTTTTAAAGGAGGGTATAAAGGTAGCTACTTTGAGAAGCAACTTTAATTATAAAGGGGTATTATAATGGCTGCATCTGAAGACAGCATCAAAGCTTCCAAAGTAAGGTTCCCAATCACTCCTGCGACATGATCCATTTTTCTCTCTACACTTTTGTCTGAAATGTAAAAAGCAAAACATAGTGTTTGAATCCGAGCTCACCCAGGGATCCGTGAGAGGGAATTTCTAATTTAGCCTTGCTCTCTACTTACTGCATCATTACACTTGAGTATTTTGGAGGGCCTTTCAGCTTTTTTTTATACCTAGTGTTGCGTTTTGTTTTTTCTTTGTTTTATTTAATGAGGTTGGCCAAATAATCAGACATAAATTAGTGAAGCAATTAAGAGGTTCTGCCTGCAGGTGACAGGACCGTTAACCCTCCTGTGATGAGCAAAAATGGAAATGAACTTTGAAATATGTCTGGAATGAAAGGCCCTTGTGTTTTGTATGCAGGGAGGTTATGCTGAAGGAGTGATTTGAGAAGAGGGAGGTGTAACTTTGAATATTTCTGTTCAGAAGGCCATTTTCAGGGGAGTGTTCCTTTAACACCGCTCCACCATCTCCCTCCATCCAGCACCTCTCCACAGGGAGTCCTCTGGAGCCTCCGCTCCTCTTTCCTCCCCTGGGATCCTTTCCTGAACCCTGAAAACAAGCTCAGGTGGCATTCCAGATCATCACATCCTGGAAATCTTATTAACAATGATTTCTGTCTTTCCCCCCTCCCATTTTCTCTTCTGATTTTTTTCCCCCAACATTGTGGTGATGCAACCCCCCCCTCCGACCTTCTGTAATCTTCATCCCTGCTTCCGCCCGGGAAGCGGCCGCATAACGTACCGCGATATGTACGAGATGCTCCGAGACATGTCCCCTCCACTAGGTTTGGGGAAGAAATGTCCCCCCCGTATCGCCTATAAGGTAGATTTGGCCCTTTTCCTCCTCCTTCTCGCTTACTGCTGGTTTCCTGCTGCCTGCTGTCAAACATCTTCAGGCTGCTGTCAGTGTCACGGTCACTTCCTTCTGGCCTGTTGTTGTGTTGTTCTTTCTGTTTATCTGTGCTGCTGTCACCTCGTGCTTGGGGGGGTGTGTGTGGAGGTTTTACAAGAGGGCCACGCAACACTGACCAAGTACAAACGGAGGGGAGGGTTGAAAAAGTGTCAGCAGAAGTTCAGAATTACAAATCGAGCACCTCCAAGAATTCTCCTAATCTCCCAGATAGTCAGAACCAGGTTTTCCAGTTAAGTGACAATATTCCCATCTGTGAATCCCCAAAACTACACACAGTCCCACAAGACCACATCAAAATATACACAAAGACACGCAACAATGATTTGTTGGAGAGGCTCACTTAAGAGGTACAGGTACATTAACACATTCGGTTAGTTTTTATATGATAGACTTCAATGAAAATCCCAAATATCCACACGGACAACAATGGTAGACAAGTGAGCTGACAGTCAAGTGTGCAGCACAAGGATCCCCGGGTAGTCCTGGTGCCAGCTGCTTACCTCTTAGCATGCAGAGAATGCGAGTGGTTCTGGTGCATGCACTGCTGTCAAAAGCAATCAAACAGCCCTGTCCTTGGCCCAGATCAGTCCAGGCCCACAGAGCTCCAAAAATAACCCCTTTTTTGTGAATTGACAGACTGAGACAACAGACACACGGGGAGAGCAGTAGTAGTGTGACAGGACTACGATAGGCTGTGTATTAGAGGCTTTCTTCAAACCGCCACCCCTCACTGTTGTCTCCTTTCTCTCAGCGCTCTTAACGCTCTGCTGGTTAAACTTTCTTCCTTTCAAGAATCTCCCCCCGATACAAAATACCTTTTTTGCTTAATTTAATTTCTTTCTCATTTTAAGTCCAGGGCTGAGTTCCACACTATCTGCTTGCATGTGTTCTCTATATGTGCTTTGGAATTAGGAGTTTCCACTTTCCATCACCTCCACTTTCTGAAGAAAACAACAGGTTTTGGCATGCTGATGCTCTCCGGTCCCTCTCCTCTTCCTCCTCCACTTCTTCCTCCTCATTGTCCCGCCCCCTCATTGTTCTTTTTCTTTTTTCAGCTTATAAGAAATGTGAATCACTGTCTGTTTGGTGTTGTTGATCGTTTATTGTTTTATTTTTCCACACTGGCTGTGAATGTGAAGTCAAGTCCAGTTCATTTAGAGCCCAAAATCACAAATGCATGTGTTCACCCATGTGTTTATATATCGATCAATTCATCACGTTGATCCCATATTTACTTTAATTCACTTTCTGAAATACTGTACAGCACACAGCAGTGTGATTATAGTGATAAACTAACATTTCTAATTGTGTCCATGCAACTAAAACTGCATTTCAAACTAAACTGCTGCAAAGATCACTGTGCTAAAACACCATATAGCTTGAGTTGAGGTGTTTTTTTTTCTTTATCTGTCAATAGTGCAAACCCCAAAGACATGTGACATATATGGAAAAAACATAGGTATAGTGTAAAAATTTGTCATGTATTCAGATTTTTGTTCTTTTTTACCTCCTTGGACAATTGTCACAATATTATTGGATTATTTTAACAATGAAGAAGATGTTAGAAGCAGTGAGGCTCTTTTTTCCCATAAAGGCAACATATTTAAAATGTCTTTGGGTTTTGGAAAATGCAGACTGGACAAATTTGAGGACCCGTAAGTTCCACTTTGATCCTTGACGCGTAAACGCAGTCATGTCTCGGCCTCTTTTCCTTGAGCTGTTGATATGTTGTTTCCGGTTCATGGGCCTGTCCTCTTTGCTTTCCTTCCTACCAGCGCTTGGTGAAGATGAACATGCCCATTGCAGATGACAACACAGTGCACTTCACCTCCACACTGATGGCCCTGATTCGCACGGCCCTTGAGATCAAATTGGCATCTGGTAAGAACGCGAATGCACAAAACCCTGAATTCCTGGAGGCTCCCATGTGAATATGAATGGCAGCCATCTCTCTGGAGCAGATTGGATGTGACATGTTTGCTGGTGTTTCCCCAGGGGTTTTGGTGCAGCGTTTGTATGATGCAGATCTGAAGAGGGAGATAAGCCGAGTTTGGCCCAGCCTTCCACAGAAGACAATTGACTTGCTCGTGACGCCACATAAATGTAGGCCACCCTCCCTTTTTGCAGACGCAAACTCGCATCTTTCTGTGCGATCACACATTTTATTTTTTTTCTAATACATGTAACAAGTTTTGCAAATTCAGTAGAGTCCAGGAATTTGCATAGTTACACAGTCTTCTGTACGTCCAACTCTCACTGTTGGGATGTTTGATGCACCAATACCTCCATCTACTGGCCATATGAAGGAATTGTCTCTTCCTCTGCTCTTTCCAGACAACGAGCTAACGGTGGGAAAAGTTTACGCAGCTCTTATGATTTTTGACTATTATAAACAAAATCGTGCCAAGAGACTCCAGCAGCAGCAGCAGTCTTCAACTGGACCTCAGGTATGATCTGGAAAAATTGTTATACATGTGCAAACGGGGAGCAGTGTCACACATGTGTCTCATTTATTTAAAAATGTTTGTCTCTCTGTTCCATCTTGCAGAGTAAGCTGGGGGCTTTGTTTCGCCCAATGCTGCCCTTCACTCACATACGAGAACCTCCTCTAACCAGCCCCTTTCAGCCCCCCAAACCCCAGCCAGAACCAGAGACGAAACCTGACACACTACCGACCACCTCCACCACTGTCGGCACCACAGTCACAGCTACCGCCACCACCTCAACTACCAGGGATTCAGTGTAAGAGTTTAGTTTCACAGTTAGCTCGAGCCAAGTTTCTATTTTGCTCTCGAGACATAATTTTATCGAAGCATGAAATGACGTGCACGTCTGCGTACTCAACTTAAGTAAAATGCCCTTAGACCTGTTTCTGTCTGAAATGGCAAGCAGCAAAGTCCATGAGCGTATAACAGGGATGCTATTAATGAAAATAGCATTTAAATGAGTCAATTTTAACAAACGTTCAAGTGAGTTCACATGGACACTATGTACAGCTGCCAACTGAGCCACCAGCTGATCGTCTCTACAGAGATAAAGAGAATATCTCATATGGCTCTGAGATAAAAAGCAAAAAATATGGTCCCTTATTATTCCAGTCACTCTTTGCCGTCCTGCAACAGGTGAGTTGTCAATGCTTCTCCCTTTGCTCTTGTGTATACAGACAAACCCGGAGGAGTGCTATTAAGCATTCCCAGTCAGGGGATGTTTCTCAGGCAACACAAAGGCTCAAAGGCCGGAAGAAACTCCAGCGAGGCCTGTCAGAGGATGTGCCATATTGCACCAGACCTCAGGTATGCACCAATACAGCGCCTGAACGACCACGCCGTCACCACCCACGCCATCATTCTTCTCCATGTGCTTTCAGGAATCAGTTGAACTGAAGCAGGTGGATAACATATCGGACACGGATGAATATCTGAGCCTGGACGGTCACGGCAGAGCGGCATCTTTGCCACGACTCAATGCTGAGTACTACGTAAGATCTTGTTTATGTGGACGCACGCACCTTTGTGATTCTATCTTATGAGGACTTTCATAGACATCCTTTATTACAGCTCCCTACCCTAACTCTCTCCACCACAACTAAAATGAACCCAACCCTGAATCTAGCCTCAACCTTAAAACCATGTTTTAACCCTTAAATAGTCATTTAAAGTTGTGAGATAGAGACAAAATGGCCTCACTTCCCAAAAACTAGAATTTTGGCGCTCAATATGTAGCAGGTAAAACAACACACACACACACACACACAGGACATTTTCCCATCCATTCCATTTAGCTGAAAGGGAAAGTAACACAATTAGCATTCTGCTCAGGGTTTGTCTCCAGTACATTGATAATTTAATGATGATGTGTGTAACGTGTTGTCATATTATTGTCTCCTCTTGATGAAAATCCTTATATTGTAATTGAATATGCTCCCATTGTTCTGAAACTCTGCCAGAAAGCAGAAGTGAAACGTGTCTACACACAATATCTATCAGAACCAGTTGGTGCAGGAGTGCAATCAGATCAAAGTTTCAACGTTGTATTAAGCTCATTATGGTATGCATTCCAAACAGGAAGTGAATCTAAATAACCAGACAGGTTGGTAATCCGAGCATTAAAAAAGCAATACAGTGTATTATTCTACAAACACAAAGATTAAGAAACAAAGGGTACAAGTGAAAAACAAAAACTGGAAAACAGTAAAAATAAACAACACAACAAACACATCCTAACAGTGTCTACCTAGATGACCTGTTTTTAGAATTCATTTTTTAATGGTGTTTTTGATGTTAGCAAATAATCACAGTAATTCTTGTGTTTATATGAATGTCTTTCTTTTCTGCTGTATTTAAATGTGCCTTTTGGCCTTGTTCCGATGTGAGACACAACGGCTGCTCTTGTCTGCTGCACGGATGTCTCTCGTTCTCATTGTTGTTCCTCTGTTTACTTGTTTCACCTCTGTCGTCTGTCTGAAGTCACCTGTGTAGCTTTGCTGTTTGCTCAGTCTTTATTGTCAGTTCCTCTTTTCCAGCACTTGGTCCTTTTTATGTTTGTATTACTTTTTGAACTTTCACTCTCTCTCTCTCTTTTGATTTAAGAAATAATGCTGGTGCTATTCTGTTTTTACTATTGTCCTCAAAGTCCATGACCTTACTCCCAGGTCAGCATCGACACTATCTTAGAAGCTAGACTGTTCTCCAGTTTTTTTCTTACAGAAGAAATCTTTGGTCATAATTCTCTAGCCAGGTAATCTGTTGATTTTCACTTTCCTCAACCATCAGAACCAATCCAATCTATTTATTCATCCAATGTTAATCACAGATTATTTCTGGTGGATATGCGGTGCCATCAGAAAAGCAGCTTAAAAACAGCGAAATGTTGTCACATTCAGCTTCAAACCATGTTGAAAAGAGTGATGTAACAGTGTAATCACGAGGAGGCGGGAGTGTGCAGGCCTTCAGGAAAGAAGGCATGATAGCCCAGATCCAGTGAGCACGTTGTGGCTAGATCAGTCCGGCACCACACATCGACAAGTAGGGTAAAAATGTTAATTTCCCCGATATATTGGGTTTACTTCGTTGTTTGATACTGCAAGCACAGCACAAGCTCCTGGGATTGTATTTGTACACATTTGCGTACATTTGCATATTACATAAATATTTTGTTTCACCAAGAGATTTAGATTCAAGATTTAACATTTTGATTTAGATTTAACATTTAGATTTTGATTTAACATTTTGATTTAGATTTAACATTTTTATTTAACATTTAGATTTAGATTTGACATTTTGATTTAGATTTAACATTTAGATTTAACATTTAGACTTAACATGAAAATTTAGATTTAACATTTATATATAGAATGTACATTTACTTGTAATATTTAGTATTTACATTTAAAATTTACATTGAAGTAAAAAAAAAAAAAATCACACCACCCTTGGTTTTATGCAAATATGACACAATGCTGCTGTTAGCATGACCTGCTATTCAGATGGCATCCCATAGCAGAAAGCCAACATTAAACCACCCTGCATATAGTACAATTTTAAAACCTGTAAAAATATTGACATTCAATGATTTCTGATGCTGTGGCCCCTCTGTATGCCCAAAATGAAAGGCTAGGAACATTACCTTATTTAAAATATATTTATTATTTGAAACACGCAAACATTAAAAGCTTGCTCCTAGCTAATTCCATGCGTTTTCCTGATGTCTAATCCTGTAGATTCTATTTCTATGGATAACAATGTTGGCAGGGACAAACACACACAATCCGCTCGCTTGATTGAAACATATAGTGTTTGAATATATAGTAAGAAAACATAGAATATCATCAGCTGTACATGCTCTTATCTCTTTTCCCTCCACTTTTATTTCCCCTTTGTCCTAATTTTTGACACACTGCTAATGTTTTGCCCACCTCCCTCTTGTGTGTGCTGTCTGATAGCGGAGCCACCCTCGCCACGCCCCTGGGACCCACCTGGCAGTATGTACCACCTGTTGCACCACCTGTCTCTTCTTCTTTCTTTCTTCTCCTCTCCCCTCTCATTGCTTTCCTGTTTTCTCATGTCTGTGTTTGGCTCCATATTGAGCTCACAGCCTCCCACCATAAAGAACACGCACCATTTGTTCCACGAATGGTTTGAAACTCTCATGACACCTGGAACAGAACCCAACGTAATCCAGGGCACATCAGCCGCCATCTCTCATGCTTTTCAGCTCTGGTTTATTCAATTTGAATATGGTTGTTTGTGTGTCATTATGTAGTCAAGTAGAGGTGTTTCAGTGGTTTTATTTATTTATTTATTTGTTTGTTTGTTTGTTTATTAAGAGTATGTGTGGTTGCAAAACAAGGCAGGGACAGCACTGCCTTCTTGCTTTGAAATAACAAATTCTCTCAAAACTCATCAGCCTTATCTGCCATTTGTTGTCTCTCAGTCTTAAAATCTTGTGCTTTTTGTAACAAGAACATCAAACAATAAGACAATTCGGCTAAATTCTCACTCTACAAATTCATATAGAAATTGAAAGGTGTAATAAGTGGTGTATATATACATATATACACACACACACACCATATATACACCACATATATAGTCACACTTCTATATATAAAGATATATAAAGATATATGGTCAAAGTAAGATTTTAAGACTGTGTTTTCAAAAATGAAACTAATACTAGTCCCAATACTTTTGTATGTTTGTGATATTGTTCCTGACTGTAGCTCCATGTGTAACTGTCGGATAGGCGGAGGAACAACAGCCCCACTGTAGGTTTTCAAAGAATCTGGTAAAACTTTTATTAAACAAATTCCGCTTGAGGATATAAATGAAATCTGGCCAAATCCTGAAATCCTGGAGTTGTGATGTGGTGCGAGCTGCTGTCCCGCTCACCTATCACAACAGTGTATCACCTGATGGTTTGTTTGTTCAGGAAGATAAGAACAGGTGTGGTGAGTGTCAGTGTAGTCTCCTTCACTCAGTTTGTATTTCCTACTTTACTTTACAGTCGTACTGTTTCAGCAACTAAAACATTGGAGTTCCTCCTATTTAATAGTGAACATGGTGCACTTTTTTAAGAGTTAATTATAACGTGCATATTTTTAAGCGCGGCAGAGGCCAGTTCCGACACCCCACCTCTTCTTTGTTCACGCCTGCTAGTTTCCAGGTTTTGGAAGGTGAGCACAGGTTAGTGTTCCTTGTTGTCAAATGTTTCATCCACCTGTTGGCTGGAGGAGGACAGGTTGATAATCGGCTGCCGGCAGCTGGTTGTTCCATTTGTGTGTGTATATTTTCTGTTTATGTGTGTATTTTTACGTGAGCCTGTAAAAGAGGTTCGGCTGAAACGGCCTCATCCACATCTATACCATCTATGACGTGTTTCTTCACATATCTGCCCATTTCTCTTTCCTCCTCAGCCGATTGTTGACCTGAGTCCCATAAGGCGCTCAGCGTCCTCGCTGACACAGCATCACCAGGATGTCAGGCTCAAAGACTTCGATCTGGAACGGCCCGACCTGGCCCAGTCCCTGATGGGAGCGGGACAAGTCCGAAGCCAGGACAGATCACACCATCACCACCACCACCACCACCGCTGTCATCGGCGCAGGGACAGAGACAAAGAAAAGAAGCAGAAGTCCATAGATAGACCCGTGCAGCCATCAAGCACTGTTGGTGAGGAAGTCAGACTTTTATTTTCCACAAATGTGGCAGTTGTTCATCAATGTTTTGGGTTCCCTCCATTTTTTTAATGTCCACTTTTAAAGGTGTATCACGTTTCACCACCCAGAGTTAAAACTGATACCAAAGAGCAACAGAATCCATTTAGAGCAGAGGTGTCAAACTCAAATACCCAGTGGGCCAAAATTCAAAACTGGGACAAAGTCACGGGCCAACATTGATATTTATTGAAAAAAAATCTTCCTCCAGCTATAAAAGGGAACCTTTTGATATGGACCCAAACTAGTTTTGCTCAACAACTGAACAAGGAACAAGGAAAGCTTAACACAATACAATATATAATTTATTATTGCACACATGCAAAATCGAAATTCAAATAAAAAAACACATCACGGGCATTCATTGTTTCTCTTTTAAATTTCAACAACAATCTTTTGCCATTGTAAGTTAATGTAATGTAAATCTAATGCCTTTTAATCTCTTCTACTTTCTGGCGCCTTTGTGGCATTTCCAGGTGTTTGTGCTTGTCCTGGTGTTGCGTTTTATAGTGTCATCTGTTGTTGTTCTCCTTGTAATGCACATTGGCTCCACATACAAGACAGACAGGTCCGTCTTTTATATATCTAAACAGATATTCGGCCTCCTACCTGTTCAGAAAGGTCCTATTTTCTGCCTTTCCTTTAATTATTTTTCAGAGGGGTAGTGCCAGAATTACCATTAGCATATAAGGTCGCTATGACTACGTCCTCTCTCTTGGTGCTTGGCAAGCCACAAATTGGTGCATTACCACCGCCAGCTGATTTTCACACCAAAACACCAGCAGAGCATTCTGGTATTTGTAGTATTAGTACATAGGCTTTAAGCAGTAATACCGGCGGGCCAGCTCTAATAGTCAATTGGTATGGCTTCGCAGGCCCAATATAATTACATTGCGGGCCAAATTTGGCCCACGGGCCAGAGTTTGACACCTATGATTTAGAGTGTCATGCATCAGGTTGTTGAGATGCATGTGGTGAAAACAGGCATCTGTATTGCCTTACAGATGGCATTTTCACATTACTCGAAATTCTTTATTACATCATGTTGCTCTGTTTGCTTTTGGATGGAAAGAATGATTTTATAGAGGTCACAATATTCTGCTTGCAGTTGTTTGAGCAATAGCGTTACGGATCATCTGCTTTGCTGATTAGGCTTGATTAGGCTGATTTTGACCTTTCCTAATAAATTCTAAGGAGGCAAGTGGGTGTAAAGGTTACAGCTGCAACCTGCACTCAAAAACAGCTGAATGTGCAAGAGAGCATAAAAATAAATATAAATAATGCTATTAACATCATGCAGCAAACAGTGAGGTAATGGTCACGTTCTGCGAGGACAAAGGATTTTTTTAAAAAAAAAATTTGTGTGTGAGGCCAGCAGCTGGGATTTATGGCTGAGATCAAAGACCCCAGTAGACAGGCCCAGTACGGGGATTTATGGATGAGATAACAGAGCTTCCAGCGGCGCTCTTGAGAAAGTAAGAGAGTCCCTGTTCAAAGCCTTTTCTTCTCAAAGCATCGCTGAGTCATTGGGATGATGAATAGACTGCTGTATTTTTGTCATCACGTTGAATCTAAGACCTGGCAACACTCCAGGAAAGAAGAATGTGTTATCATCACAGCGCTCTGCTTTGTGCCAAACATTCAGACATACGTTAGTCCTTCAAATCTCCTGAAATTAAAACCAACGTCTCCTAAATTTATCCTATTAAAACTGATTCAAAAAGGAAACCAAAAATGTAGATATCCGGGCTCTCCTTTCAATTATCCCGCAACAAACATTTCTAATTGTGGCCTTTGAAACCCAAAGCGTGCTTGACTTCTCATTTCCTTTCTGTCCATGTTCAAGATTCGTTCACTGACCCTTCGGCTCAAGGCTTGTCGAGAGAGAGAGATCGAGGGAACGGGACCGCAGCCGGCCGCACGAGAGGAGACACCACTCCTCGGCAGGAGAGAAGCAACGTTATTACTCCTGCGAGCGCTACAGCAGCAGGGAACAGTGTCACACCAAGTCAGCCGGTCCCAGTAGATCCACATCCCCCGGGGAGGGCCAGGAGGTTGCTTTCCTCAAACAGGTCTGCCTACGTGCCCAACAGTCTGTACATACATACACACCTTTATGGTATAGTTTACTGATTTGTATGTATTTATTGTTCCCACAGTATGGCAGCACTGTGGTTAAAGCTGGCCCTGTAACGCTCCCCTCCGGTTCGACCACGCCGGGTCGTGGTCGCAGGCAGCTGCCGCAGACGCCACTCACCCCTCGTCCCGCGGTCACCTACAAGAGCGCCCACCCGTCAACTCTCCCCTCTAGTCTCAGCACCACTATGACGGGACACCAGACTCGCTTCAGCCGTGGCCTTTCAGAACACGAACGCCTCGTCGGGGTCCAAGGCGAGACGCTGATGCCGGTAACCTGCATTGGATCGGACCCTAATTTAAACAGGCACCCGGAGGTCGCCCCTCAACAGGACCTTCTCGAAGAAACAGAGGACTATCATGACACTGTGAGTAGCCACGGAGTGGTTTGCACTGCCAGGACCACGCCTGTCTCCACCACAGCTTCAGTCTCACAAGGAACTGCTGCGGCGCCCATCACGTCGCCCCCGAGGCAGGGCCGGGCTGGGGCGATGCCTAATGGTTACCACTTTACCCTCGGCGTGAACTCTGCTTCTGGGTCGGGGAGCCGGGGAACAGGAAGTCTCAGGGAGAGGGAGGAGGAGGACTGGTGCTAACATGGTTGATTATCAGTATTGTACAGTGTTCATGTCAGGTCCATTGAGCTGTTTGGAGGCCACGGGACTAGAACAAAAGGAGAAAATAGCCAGTGGAAAGTGCTGTAAATGGGGATATGAAATCATTCCAGCTTTGTCTTATAACGTTCCTTTTTATACAACAAACTGTTTAAGGAAAAAGAGACATTGAAGAATTTTTCTACCCCCTTTACTTGCACTGAAATCATAGCACACATGAAAACCCTTAAATATCTTGCCTTGGCCAGTAAAAATCAGTGTTGGAGCTGAAGACAACACCAAAATGTCCTCATTCTTTGAGCGAACCTAGGGACCTGTGCTTCAGGCAGACCTGTAACGCCTCATTCTAGGTGGTCATTTGGCTGCTCGCAACACGATTTTTATTTTTGTACGTTTGCTTTTGTTCGAGGTTTGTCACGTGTGAGAGAAAAAGACTTTTCAACCATCATGCTAATGCTACCACCAAATTGTTTACCTCTTTGACCACATTCTGACCACAATTCCTGTTGGTCTTAAAATTCTACCACGACAAACAGACACTGGGAGTAATGTGAAAAATAATGGCTGGGTTAAAAGAGGTCTTGAGCCTTTCTTTGTTAAGAATTTTTTCGTTTTTTTTTTTTTTTTTTTTGTAAATTGTACCACATGTAAATGTTTTGAGAGCATGTTGGGACTTTATTTTCAACGTAACTTGTGGGTGACTACCAAGTGCCTATTTTTCCAAGATGTATTAATATGAGCCTCGTCAAACAGACGGTGTATAGTCTAAAGATTGGAAGTAGGTGCGCGGCTAAAAAGACATAAAGAACGGTTGAAATTGCTATCATGGAGTAAAAAAAAGACGTTTGTCCTGAATTCATGGTCAGTACGTGAGAACGACAGATCCAAATTAAGCAATGTAGTGCATGCCAGGGTCTTGAACTTGTTGAAAAATAGTGTCTGTACTTTTGCTTAAGGGTGTTGTGAGCATTTGCCTTTCTCTTTAAAATATACTGCCAGTCGGTAGAAACGGTCTCAGATAGAGAAAAGTGCCATTTTCTCATTTTTAATCCCCGAGTTGGGTCATATTGAACATATTGTGTATATTTTCTCTCAGCACATTCATCCAGCTGACGTCCAACTCGTTTGATTGCTAGAACAGTGTGTCTGGATTGGTGGGTGAGGGTACCTGTTTGCAGGTACACAAACATGTGTTGTTGCTGCTGACTGTTGACTTTAGGGCTATGCAACAAGACAACAGTTCATCTGCCCTGTAGCTTTACCGTCTGGACTCTCCAGACTCAGGCTTTAGTGTGACTGTGACCAAATTTTGCATTTAGGTTTAAGGTAAATGTAAATTTTAACATATGATGTACAGGTAAGTGACAATAAACACCCGGGTGGAAACAGTGTCAACGCGATTCTGAATCAAAGGGCATTTCTGTCACTGAGGACTGCATGGCGAGTGACTGCGTAGCTTCCACCAAAAGTGTGGAAAAAGAAGAGTTCAATGCTTCACAATCTTCTTTCAAGCCTTGGATCAAGTACTGTCAAATAATCCCTCGGTTATGAAACTTTTTTTCACTTTATTGACATAATCTCTCGCCAAAATTGCGTGTTTGTGCCACTGACGATTAACAAGGTTAATTGAAGCATTTACTTTGGCTTCCATCCAACCTGATATAAATGATTGGGCATCCACATGATTATTGTAACATCAATTGCTGCTGTTGACCATTTAACTATCAACGCCTGCCATTTGGCTTCTATGCATTTAAAAAAGTAGCATTATGGAATTTCACCTTACTGCTGATGCACAGTCACGTCAAGAACCTTTGGACTTCTCATGCTATTCAAAATAAGATATATAAACATGAATTCAATTCAATTATATTACCTGTTAAAGCATTTGGGCTTATTATCATGACAGGATCACCTCAGACACTGTACAGCTGAACCATTTCTTCTCCACTATTTGCAGGCTTTAGCGTTAACACGGGCATTTTGCCACTGAGATTTGGCAAAGGAATTTTCTGTGCTTCGTAAAAAGAACTAATGATTCCAAACTAATTAATTAATAACAGCAAATTCATGTTTGCCAACATTTCTCATTTGGCCATGACATGATGCTGGTATTTTAAACATGAAAAGAGACTCTTTTTCTACTTATCGATATATTTTTCTCCTTAAAAGAGACAGAGATGGATTTTTTTCTTCATTAAAAAGGCCACTTATGGACAGGAGTATTAAAATAAAACATCTATCTGGCACTGGGGGCTTTTATGGACAGATGTGTAGGGATTATTCCCACCACCTCCAGGGAATGATGAATACAAGATATACAGTTGAGCCGGCGGCCTGACTGGCGTCTCGTCTGGTGCCGAGGCTGGAGCCATTCTGAGATTGAGATTGTTCATCTTTATGCAGAGTTACCGACAGATAACAGACTTCCCAGCATCTTATGAATCATGATGCAGTAGACGTAACAATCTCCTCTTCCACTCTCAGTTTAGGCTACATTTTGTTAATATTCTGATGATGTAAATATTTGGATCTGTCCAGTATTGTCCATGTCCATGCTGGGTGTAAATTTAAAATAATTGCTCCATTTTCTATCTAAGTTGCATCTATTGTAAAAAATAAAAATAAAAATAAAAAGTACAGTTGCAGTAAATCTAAATGATCATTATTCGATTTACTTTGTCTGGTTTGACAGTTATACACCAATTTAGCCACAATATTAAAACCCAAGGACAGGCAGTGAAACTAATCATGTATTTGTTCATCCATTTCATCATCTAGGAGGTCTGTCCATGTAGGACAGACCAAAATATGCCCTATTTCACATATTATCACTGGAGAAAATAGCTGATGCTACACTGTAGCCTAGTGATTTTTGATTTTTAGTTTTTCGTTAGGTTCTGTCGCTCAATACAGCTCAATTAATAACACAGGGGTACTGTGGTCCCTCGACTTTCAATAAAAATCAATATAAACATCATAGTTGTTTTTGCAGGCCTTGTTTCCCACAATCTCAGCAAGACTTTGGTTGTAAATTATTTGCAGCACTTGATCCCAGTGTGACAGTTTGAACCCCCCCGTCTCATATCGCTAAAGTTTATTTCACGCATCATCGGGAAGGAGACGTCGCCATAGCGCTGAGTTCGGATGGCAGATGTGGCTCTCTTGTTTGCAGTTGATTGCTTTGTTGTCTGATGGTCTTGAACCATTTTTGTATGTTGCCATGTTGGAGCAGAGATCTGTAGTCAGTTCTGCAGAAGAATAAAAAAAAAAAAAAAAAGAGTAAGGAAGCCAAACGTTCAGACTTCCCACACGAACAGGTTGCTCTCTTATAGTTTTACCATGTCTGCTTTGCTGGACATGTCCTGTTTGCATGTTCTGAAATTAAAATGTGCATGCGCATTTAAAAAAAAAAAAGAAAAGGGAAAAAAAAGGTACATTGTTTGACTTCATTACATGATTTTTACAATTTGTTGTTACCTGGTTGTAATATCTGACTATCAAAAAACAATGTATCAGATTCAAGTGAAGTGAAAACAAGCTCAAGTCTCATTTTATCTCAGAATCACTGAAGTGGAAACAAAAATCGGAGTCTCTGGAGTGGCTGAATCCTTCGAATCTGTTACCTGACGCCCCCTCTACAGTCATTTCGACTGTACCTACACATTTTGTATGAATATAAGTCCTAAAATAAAAAGCTATGATGATGAGTATGTGGTAACGTTGTGTTTTGAGTCAGTATCAGGCCTGGCAGATAAATATTTGCTTTGGAACTGTATTTTATTTAAGCAGGTGTAATTCAACAGGTTGAACTGGTTGGGTTTAGGAACTTGTACAACTAATAAGAAATTACAATGGTTACAAACTGGTAACTTACTAATAAGAAGCAAATAGCTTAGCCATGTTCGGGGTTAGCTAGCTAACATAAAATAAGTTTTTTTTTTTTTTTAAAAATTATGGATAGGAGAGGAGGAGAGGAGAGGAGGAGAGGAGAGGGGAGGGGAGGAGGAGGAGAGGAGAGGAGAGAGAGGAGAGGAGAAGGGAGGAGAGGAGAGGGAGAGGAGAGGAAGAGGAGAGGAGAGGAGAGGAGAGGAGAGGGGGAAGGGAGGAGAGAAGAGGAGAGGGGAGGGGAGGAGATGAGGAGAGAGGAGAGAGGAGAGGAGAGGAGAGGAGGAGAGGAGAGGAGAGAGGAGGAGAGAGGAGAGGAGAGGAGAGGAGAGGAGAGAGGAGAGGAGAGGAGAGAGAGGAGGAGAGGAGAGGAGAGAGAGGAGAGGAGAAGGGAGGAGGAGAGAGGGGAGAGGAGAGGAGAGGGGAGGGGAGGAGGAGAGAGGGGAGAGGAGAGGAGGAGAGGAGAGGAGAGGAGAGGAGAGGAGAGAGAGGAGAGGAGGAGAGAGAGGAGGAGAGGAGGAGAGAGGGGAGAGGAGAGGAGAGGAGAGGAGAGGGAGGAGGAGAGGAGAGGGAGAGGAGACGGGAAGAGGAGAGGAGAGGAGAGGAGAGAGGAGAGGAGAGGAGAGGACAGGAGAGGAGGAGAGACGAGAGGAGAGGAGGAGATAGGGGAGGGAGGAGAGGGGAAGAGAGGAGAAGAGAGGGGAGGAGAGGGGAGGGGAGGGCAGGGTCCGCTTATACTCATCTGAAGCCGGCTCCCTTCTCTCCAGTGACAGCTGCGCTGCTGCTGTCATCATTGTCGAATCCTTCAGTTTTATTCTCACTTCGCCACCTGATTTAAAGGAACATGTTCACTTGGCCACTTTACCTCTTTGGGCTCATTGTAACACCGCTCGCCTCCGCTGACGGACCCCAGGAGGAGCTGACAGAGGAACCTGGTTCTAGGATGCTTCACATGGGTGAGTTTTAGAGAGTTTGGATCTGTTCTGAATGGTTTTAATCGCTGGATTCAGCAGCGTCTGTCGGTCCAAGCTTGTCAAAGTTTCTCTCTGACAAGTCAAATAACTTTAAAAATATAAAATATATGAGGTGTAACGATGCCTCTGATTTTATTAACCCCCCCAAATTAACACCTCTGTATAGACTCGTGTAGGGTTAGAAATGATCGGCTTGAACTCATAAAAGGCTTTTTATCATATATTTTATATAGGACCTCTTAGCACCTGGATAATGCGACAGGAAAACTCTCACCATAAAAATCACATTTCATTAGTTTTTTGTCACATCTGTTTCGTAAAATCATAATTTTGTGCGAGATGAATTTTAGAATTTAAAACGCACGCACTTGTGAACAACTGCTTTAATATCAATCGGCCTCTAAATGTCGCTGTCGCTGCAGAAACTGCACAAGTTTAAGGGGCTCATTTGGAGAAAGACGATCACAACACATAATTACCTGTTGCTGAGAGTAATTGCCAAAAAAGTGCTTTGCTGTGTGTAGTGTTAGTTTGAACCGTGTCATAAATTATTGTGTTATGACTGAATTCTGTCCTCGTTGGCTTGCACTTTATTCATGTACCCACCTTTATTGACATTTCTATCATTTGAAACACTATTCAAGGTACATCTTTCCATGAATCACTACCCATCTGTGTGTGTTATTTGTCATTTAGTGGTTTTTCCAAAGATTGAGGCGTCAAAAGGGGAACCGAGGAGGTGCGTCATGAAAAAAATGTAAATTAAACTGGAAACATGTGGACAGATGAGCAGAATGTCAGTTAACAACAGCTTTAAGAATCATCAGCAAATCTTCATTTGAGAAGATTAAGATGAATCATGACTTTGTTTGAGTCAAGAAGTGCTAAAACATGAATTACTGGCTGTGACGGGGCCTCTGTCACTGAGACCTGGTTAAAATGTGATGAGTATTAGCTGTGTCTGACCCCTATTGTCAGCTCAGTCCAGTAGGACACCATGAAATGGAGGAAGTTCTGCTCTAGCGTTGCTCCCTCACAACTCTGATGAGTCCATCCGGACACCCTCAAGATACAAGGTCATTCTCAACCTGCAGCAGCTGCATATTGAGTCCATCTTTTAAGCCAAAGCAGCTGTACTGAACACAAACTATGCACCTAGATCTTTTGCCTCTGATCATATTTTGAGCTTTAAACTACTTTAAACCACCGTGACCTCTCGTGGGGTTTTGTAGCGAACCTTCCAACACAACCCTTGTTTCTGTATCTTTCTCCATTAAAAAGGCCTAACAGGAAAAACTCCAGATCTGTCCTTTCTGCATCCCTGACAAGATGAAAGCGTAGATCTTGGCCTTGTACAGTAGCTGCTGACGTTTTATTTCTTCTCGACTTAATTATTGTAATTTAATATTTAGTGCTTTGAAGTGCCAGTTGCCGGTCATTCCAACATGGCCAGCAATGCCAGCTTTGTCTTGTTTTCTCATCAGTGCCTGTAGTCTGGTCTCGATGCTGGATCAGGAATGTTAATAGAGGGACACGAGCGCGCGGATTGAACCTTTACATTTCCCCCAGCAGAGATTTGCAGCAGAATCCGTATATATCATGCCTGTTGACATAAAATTGGATTGTTGCTCGGCGCCAGACTACGTCATGTCTGGATTTTATTGCCTTATGTTCTTTTTCTTTTTTAAATACTGTAGTTTTATCTCAGCATTGGAGAGTCTAAAAGTCGGCGGCGAAGCGACGAGGGCCTGAGCAGGATGAATCGGGGAGGTGAGGGGACAATCCCACTGGGTGTTGAGCCCAGTTGGCTCACCAGTTGGCTCCCAGTATGTTTACAGTTTTCCTGTAAGACGTCAGAGGGAGAAAACCCTGTGTAAACTGTCAGTGTGTGTCGCTTGTGTGTTCTGTAAATCTCCTGTAATAATCTTTTAATGGGTAGTGACTTTGGGTCTCATTTCCCGCTGTTTCGGTGATCTCTTCTGGGATTTTGGGATTTCTATACATACTATGACTCACAAGATGGTGCAGGCTCTTGACAGTGTAAAGACAAGTTTGTAGTTATTTTAGGGATGGAACTTTGATTTTTGACTCCATCCACTGAAACAATGCAATTTCAACGATTTGGTTCCCCACTGCCTGAATTCTGTTCATTGTGTTCGTGTTTATCAAATTAAACACTAGTTTCCCTACTAATGTCAAAAATGGTATTTTCATTAGAAGAAGACGACTTCTGTTCATCTTTGTGCTCAATGTGAACTATATGGGAATCTGTGCTCTCAACTTTGCACCAAACTAGTCTAGTAATAGTATTTTGGGATATGACTGAACAGATAATTATATTATGAGTAGTTGTATCCAATTTTACACAAGTGCTTTGAGACAATTTTGTTAGTGAGCATTTACCCAGGTCACACGGTGCTGTTGTAGACAGAGAATTGCTAATGCTAAATGCTAAAACTAGCCAACTGCGGGCAGTTTAGAAACATTGATTCTCCAGCACCATGAGGGAAGTAAATGACCTAAGAAGGAATTAGTTATCATAATAGGATTGTTTTTTTTTAGTTTAGATGGTTAAGAAAAGAAATTGGTAAAATCCAATACTATTTACTAAAGTAGATTGATGGTGGCATAATAAAAAGGGCAGGGTACACACTTCTTACACTCCCAGAGATTCCAAGCAGTAACACCAATGAATCAACATTTAAAAATAACAAATATTGACTGTCAGTATTTTGTCTAAGGTAGATTGCATAAAAGCCAGAAGGTTTTCCACCGTGGTTACGCATAGTCCAACATCATAAAATAACATGGTTGATTAAGTATAACTATCAATTAACTGGAGGGCAGTTTTTTTGTTGTGCTTTTTAGTGTTTTGTAGTTAGAGACATACAAGTGATACCAGTTGAGTCATTTTGTTAAAATCCCAACAGTCATATTAACCAGTCTGACCTATCAGCATGTTACTTCAGTCTCTTTCAGCAGGTTGATGTGATTATGTCATTGCCAGTACAGTGCCAGGCCCCTAAGTGGACATCTGGGTCTAATTAAGATTGATCTTGGACCTTTGGGCACGGTCAGCTCAGATCTGGAGCAAATTAGCCAGTTTCAACCAGGCGGACGCCTGCTGCTGTGGAATGAACAGTATAATGTTTCCCTACACTCACTGTTTGAGTTAAAGGTGTGTGACCAGTTCCAGCGTATGCTTGGTTTTGTGTAAACTAATGCGGGTGGAAAAACTTTTGGCCCAGAACACATGTTGGAGCAGAATCGCCTTTTTCGTTCCAATGATCCCCTCTGAAGCTGGGAACAGATGGAAGATGAATGGAGTGATTCATATTAAAGCCACTTCAGATGTTTGGTGTTAAGATCTCATTCACAAGGGCTTTTTCAATACTTTTGTTGTGACAAATTTACCTCACTTCATTATGTGGCCCATCACTCAGGAAGGCAACAGAGACATTGCAGCCAATCAGAGAGAGACAGTTTTATGTAAAATGGCAGCATAATGGTACAAACTTGTCGCAGTGGGACCACCATCAGCTCTTCTGTGCAAGAGGAACAGGAGGAACACAAGGAGAACCTTATAAAACATCCACAAAGGGAAAACTTTCTGCTCAACGTGCTTCTTATCTTGTTTTAATATTTTCTTAATCTGAAATCTGTCAGGGAAGTGACACTGAAGTCAAATAGTAAAAGGTTGTGTGCTGGAGAGCCAAACCGGAGTCAATCCATCAGCTGGGCTGACCCACTCAACCTGACTCCACCGGCAGCACAATTTACTTAATATAATGTATTTCTGTATGTATTCTCTATCTATGTCTATTCTCTCCTCTCCTCTCCTCTACCTGTCATCCCTCCTCTCCTCTTCTCTCTTCCCCCCCTTCTCCTCTCTCTCTACCCCCCCCATCAGCAGGAGGGTCCCCTTAAAGGGGAGTTTTTCCTGCCACTGTTGCTTTTCTGGGGTCAGGCCCTGGGATTCTGGAGAGCGCCTTGAAACAATTTAGATTGTAAAAGACACTATATAAATAAAGATTGATTGATTGATTGATTGATTGATTGATTGATTGATTGATTGATTGATTGATTGGTTGACAGTGGTTCATGCACAACAGTTTGTATGACAGGAAATGGTGGTTTTTAACTTTTTTGTAAAGATTGTAATTTGAATTTTTTAAAAACCCGACTGATGTGGGGTCAGGGTCATACACGTTATGACCCTCAGAATATGACTGATACGATGTGTTGCTGTCACTTCAGATCAAAGCTTCACTTCTGCATAGTGTCTTTCATAGCTAATGTGCTGTTCTGCCATATCCAGTCTATGCACCAACCTTCCCCTAAAATAATTTTTCCTATTAAAAATGATGTTTTTGCAGTGGTGTACATGGGCCTGTTAAACATGCCTGTCAGGGAGACACATTCGGCTGTTTCTAATTAACTTTTTTAATGTTATTACAGCAGTATGACAGTTTCCCAGATAGCATTTGGTTTATTTAGGACGTAAAGGTCAAACTGCTGATATAATCTTGACTCAGGGTGAGGCTTCACACCACAGTGAGCGCATGTTGACACATTTTGACAGAGCTCACTGACTCCAGTAAAGTTTTTACAAGGGTTTTTACAAACACTTTCATGACTTTCTCAGGATAATGATGGTGTTATTTTTCTTCCCCTAGCTGTACCTTCTAACCTGCAGTGTAATGATGTCTTTAGGAAGACATAACACAGATTATGGACAGAGTGGAGGCGTTTAACGTCATGATATCAGTCTGGGAAAGTGTTGCATGCGATTAAAGACAAACCAAACTGTGTGAGCTTTATTTTTAAGCGTAGCCTTTTCCAACTTTTTTTTTTTTAAATCCCCTGATTACTTCACCGTGAGACCTTGTTTTGGTATCTGCCACCACGCCTCGGGTGAAATGTGTGGAGACGTGTTACTCCCTCAGCGTTTCGACAGAACATGAATCATCAGCTCCCTCAGCTGTCCGTGAGACTTGACTCTGCTTTTCCCATTTCATGGAAAACACCAGCAGATCCGCCTCACGCTCCCACTCCAGTTGTGTTTATAATGCAAAACTAGTGTGGAAGTCATATGTGGGGAAGCCCGTCTGTCTTCAGCTACACATTCCTCGTCATGCTCATTGACTTTGTGTGCGAGGTATATCCAGAAAGAGGTCTTTACCTGACATTAATGAGCACATTATCAAAGGAAGTTTATTAAATATTGTTCTGTGCAGTAAAGCCTTCATGACTGGAGATTACCAGAGGTGTTTGTTTGTTTACAGGCCTTCTCCAGGTCCAGAATTGGCTGTTTGCAGTGTTAACTTCTCCAGATGTACTTGATGTTTGCATTCTAATGCTCTTTCCTCTCTCATCTGTTCCACAGCCTCCATAGGTGTGGTCCAGAGATGGATCATTCCCCAGAGCAGGAAATGCATTGTGCCTTACTCAGTGAGAAATGAAATGCCTCTCATGCAAAAGTGTCAGCTTCACATCTGTAAAAACACCCATTTATGTTGGTTTTTGCTGGGCTCTGGAGCTGTGAAGACTGGAAATTAAGGTTTCATCAGAAGAAAGTTACATATATATGCGTGTAACTTTTACACAGTTGCTGTTGGTTATCAACATCATCTCGGAAATTCTTTATTTCATGTTAAGTACCTTTTATTTTGGGGCTGATGGGTTGAAGGACAGATGCTGGAGCTGATCCCAGCGGTCCCTAGGTGAGAAACGGGAATACACTCTGGATGAATGTATAGCTTTTGCCAACCCTTACTGTATGTTCTCGTTTAGTCTTGATCATTGTTGAGATTTTTCTTCTCAAATATTTAAAATCGACCAAAATATGAGTCTGAAGGAACTTCCTGCACACTCCAGAGATGGGGTTGTATGGGAACGCTACAAAAGGATTCTCCTGAACTGAATGTCCCCAGGAGTCTTCCATCATTCTGACATGGAAGAAGTTTGAAAACCATCAGCACTCTTCCCACAGCTGCTTGTCTAACTGGATGAGCAAACTGGGGAAAAGGCTGTTGGTAAGAGACGCGACCAAGAAGGTGAGGGAAACCTAAGGAAGGTAAGCCATCACTGCAGAACTCCAGCCAGAGACTGATGCTAAAGAGGCCAAATGAAAGCCTGTCTGCAGTAACAGATGCCGTAATAGCACAAAAGCTCACCTGCAACCCAAGTAAATCAGTAAAAACAATGATGACGCAGATAAAAGCGGCCCTGCCATGAGCTTGTTCTCCACCTCTCACCTGATGGTGATGCATGGTGCTTCTTTATCCACTCAGTAATTAATATTTCTATATAAAGCTCCTACGGATAAACAAAGCGATATTTAAACTAAATACACTCTCCGTTCAGGACCTATTTCCTAATGCAGGATGGTGATATAGATACCTTCCTGCAGCTTCAGATCAGACATGTTGCTACACAAGCGTTTTATAATTCAACTTAAAATCAGACTCCAGTTGTTTCTCCATCTGTGATCCAGTGCTATTTTGCTCAAGAGAGCGACTAAAACTGCTAAAAGCAAACCTCTGATGGATGGAGTGGATTCCCAAAGGTCAGGCTGACTTACTGTGTTCCCACCTGGCTTTGCAGTATCTCACTCACTAAGCATTAGAATACAGTTACTACGTATATCAGCCCTCATGTCACGCCTCATTTGCTTTCAGTTCAGAGCCCGTCGCTGAATTGCAAAGATAGAATGAAGCTAACGTTTGACACTCGCTTTGCCCGCAGCAAAATTTTGATGGTTGCAAATTCTTCCCAACTCTAGCCTTCCATATCAACATGATCGCTGCTATCCACTCTTGCACAAATCGCAGGGAATTTCATCCTTAGGGCAGCGCTTCATCCACCGGCTTCAGAGTCCAATGTGAGGGTTTTTTTTGGGCGACCAGGGCAAGTGTTGACTGGTGCTCCTGTACGATTCCTCTCCCTGAAGCAGAACTGTGCCCAAGAAATCATGGTTTTTCTGAAGCTGTTCGTGCAAGGTTTTAGCAAGTCTGATAATGGGATTTAAAAGAAACAAACAAACAAAAACAAAACAGATCATCATAAAACACTCAGATATCCAGATGTTAACAGTGTTTGATCATTTTCAAAGTTGGATATTGTTCATGCTATGAGATCCTATTTGTGTGTGTGTGTGTGTGTGTGTGTGTGGTGTGTGTGTGTGTGTGTGTCTTCTTTCTAGCCCACTAACAAAGTCAGTTTAGAAAAGGTTCAGTCTTATCTATTGGTGCTGTTATAATGTTAAAAATCACAGAATACAGCACCGTTTTCTTTACTTTAACATGTTCTGCATGACCGCTGTGTTTTTATCAGCGTATAAATGGAGATCTTTAAAACGGAGACCACTGAGCAGCATGTATTCCAGCATAATACAGCTGACATCGGGGTGGTACGGTGGGTGTGTGGTGCTGGGGGGGTGTGGTGCTGCTGAAGCTGTGTGAAAGTTACTGCACCAGGACCACGTGGCGGTTGTTGTCGATCGGGACAGCAACAACTTTATTCTCATCATCGACAGTGACAGAACATCAGCAAGAAAAGGGCACGCCTTCATTTCAAAGGTAGATTAACATACCCCCGCCCCCCCCCCACACACACACACACACCCTTCCCTGTGGGTTTCTTATCTTTAATTAAAGTTGGATGAAGATTTTCCCTCAACTGTTCAATAAACTTGTCCAAAACTCAGGTTATTAAATATTTCCTTAAATACACCAGATGTAAAAAGTGGTGCGGTGAAGAGGATTGTTACAAATTGCGAACTTGAAGGTGATTAAGAAATCAAGCATCATTTCTGTTTCCCTCATTTTGGGAAATTTGCTGACATTGTTTTCGCGTTGAGTTTTATATTCTCCCATCTGTTCAGTGTTTAAACACATCATATTTCTTTGGTGTCTCTGTGTGATTTACATCAAAGGATATCTGGCAGCATTCATGGTTCTTATTTGCATGCTATGGGATGTTTTCCTCGTATGTGGAGCTGATTGAAATGATCTTGGTTTCATCCAACTGATACACAGAGCACAACGTGTTTGTTTCATTTGGGCCTTGCATTAGTTTGCCAGATGTGTTGATCTAGGATTCATGTTTAAGGCAATAAACCGTCACCACTCTGAACATGTTGTGAGCCTAAAATTGTAAACTTGAGAAATGTTTTTACAATTTTGTGGAAAAACTCTGAGTTATAACAAAAGCAGCGGATTTAGAATAAATACAATACATTTTTTTTTAATGTCGTTCAGTAAATGCAGTGGCCAGGCAACTCGGACTACATACACCATCACTTTTAGGTTAAAATTGATCTGTTCACTGGCTCGGCAAACTTTTGAACTTCTACTTGTGGCAACTGTCTAAAGGTTAGAAGTCTAAAGCATCCATTGCCCCCCCCCCCCCCCACCCCACCTCCTTTGGTCTTTGTCCATATATCTTTGAGACTTCCTGAACTGTTGGAATGTAGGAATTTTAAGTGCCATTCTTAGGACAGGAGAGCAACATTTGACACCATAGCAGTTGCAAATCATTTTTAGACCTGTTTGTAATGGTTAATTTTCCCAAGTTTCACACTTTGCTGCTGTACATCATCCTGGTCTCACATGATCCCATTGGGATTTAACTTTGAAATGATTTCAATTGCTTCCCTGGTTCTTCAGAATAAATGTCATATTTTCGATAAAAGGACAGTCATGCATCCACAGGGAGACTCTGTACAGATGAGGATCATAACCTCCACAGCCTGCCTGTAGGCACAACAAAATGAATGGCACTTTAAATGATTGCATGTTGTAAAACAGCATTCTAGAATAATTACCTTCCAATATTTCAAAAAGCCAGGGGATGGAGGGGATGGCGTTGGCAGGGGACCAGAAACCTCATCTTTGACATGTAATGATCTTTCTTGATTTGTGTGGCTACAGGTGAGGTGAACATTCTACAAGAGCTTTCTCCACAGCTGCTAAACAACAGTGAGACCTCAATGAGCACCGAGGACAGCAGATGTCCAGTCCTACATGTGGGACAGCAATCAACTCTCGCGGTCCCTCTTCACCAGTTCCTCACTGATGGGTATCTAGTGACGACATTTTATACTCTCACAAAAGTCAAATCTAGTTGTTGGCAAAAAGCTTTGAGGACAGTAACAGTTGAACGTGGGTGATTTATTAAGATTTGCAGATGAGTTCAGCTTGCTGGTGCAGCTATGGAGTCGTCAGAGAGACGACCGCAGCCTTTTGACTGTCCTGGGCTTCGACCAGCGCGTCCTGTTGCAGCTGAGGACGAGTGCCAGTGTCATCGTCTTCAAGGGACCACAGCAACAGCACTATGAGTGAGTCCAGTGGGTGCAGAACATGCTACAACTTACCAGCAACAGCTTGGCCTGTGTTCTCCATCTTACTCATTGTTCAAAGAGTCCTGATGCCAGGAGATGACCTCATATTTCAGGTACTTTGAGAACCTGTCAAGCCCTTTCTTGTTTGCTGGTTGACATGTTTAAAAAGCATTTGTAAAGCACTGGCAAGTTCTCTGATAATTGAAATAAACTGCTGCGTTTGTGTGTGTGTGTGTGTGTGTGTGTGTGTGTGTGTGTGTGTGTGTGTGTGTGTGTGTGTGTGTGTGTGTGTGTGTGCGCGCACACGTGTTTGGCCGTCCCCGGTGAAATGATTTAATGAAAGTGTTTTGGCAGGTTTTGCCTCGATGGGAACTTCAGAGCGCAAAGCAATTCATCACATTTAAACAGCAGACAGGACTGGGCCCGTGTACCCCTGACATTTGGACTTGTTTTTCTTTTCCCCCTTTTTTTTCTCCTCTTTTTCTCAAGTTGGTTACAGATATAAGTATTATAATTGAATGCACACTATGATGTGTTGCATGCAGGTCATGTTAGGTTATAACCAAAAATGTACTGTAGCTTGTTATGTCACAGGACAGTTTGCTACCTTGCTGATGCAGGATTTATAGTCATTTTGTTATCAGATGTTGTTGCTAGGCTAATGCTGCTAGGCTAATGAGAACAAAAAGATAATCGCTGGTCAAAAAGTTGTTTTGTTTTGGGGGAGAAAAAAGTGAAATTCTGTCCAGTTGGTGGAGAAAAACGCATCCTGACTGATGACCCAATGTGTGTAGGGTCCCATTCTATGGTCTCTCCGATGGAAACTGGCACCATCTCGCCATCGGCGTCTCTGCTAAGCGCCTGACCTTGCACGTGGACTGTATCCAGCTGCTGAGCGTGGCCTGGGAGTACCGTGGGATGGAAAACAGCACAGCTGGACTGCTCATGGTTGGGGGCATTATTAAGAGCGATGAAACCCCATTTGAGGTACTTGAGGATCCTTCCATGTCTGCCATTTTTACAAAATACACGATTATAAACAAAGGATCTAGGCTAATGAAAACCAAGAACATAAGAGCCTGTTCTATAACCCTCGTTTAGTGGGCAATTAGGAAGGCAGCAGTCAGTCAGACACGTTTTAAAAGCCAGATTTACATACACAGGCAGCACTGCCATTTACTCCCCTTGTTGAGGGATAGGTATGTGACTTGGCTGGTGAAGCTTTTGCACAATGAAAGAAATGTGCCTTATAAGAAAAGATTGCTGTCCAGCTCACACAGCAGGTTATTGTAATCCAATGAAAACCCGTAAAAATGACGTGTGCTGATCAGCACTTCTTATAAAAAAAGGCATTAATTCTAGTCATGGTTAAATTGTTACCACCTTGTAATGCACCTGCCTCTGCATTCTGGGCATCTCAGTAAAATGTATTCATGAGGCTTCAGGACTCAGATCACACTGCAGCATCTGGATTTGTTCTCCTCACCACATCAAAGGGACGACTGGTTCTTCTGCTGAGAACTTTTCCACTCTCAAATAGCTTGTGTCTCCAAAGTAGTGTCAGAATTAACACTCAGTCTTATGGTGTTGTGCTTTGTCATCATTTGTATGTTCATTGTGTGTTTAACTCTTCTTTACACACAGGGTGATCTCCGACAGTTGACCTTCCTGATGGGTGATCCAGAAGCTGCCCAGCAGCACTGTAGCCATCATCCCCCCGGCTGTGGTGAGGTCCCTCTGCCTGCCACTTCCATAAACACCAAGAGCACCATGAAGGTGTGGAAATATGCTTGGAAAAACAGGGACATAGGTGGATCTACTGGGTTTAATAGAAGCTAATTGTGATCTTTTTCTTGCAGATTGTCAAACCATCCTCACGAAACATGGTGGATCTGCTCAAAAATCCCGAGAACGAGTCATTTCTCAGCTCTCAGAGAAATGTAAGTTGATAGAAAATATCAGTGAACAGTGGCAGTGTCATGGGCAATTAAAACAAATGTTGGTAGAATTGCCCTAAAGAAAACCAACACGACCAGGAAGCAAATCCATTTTGCTGTCTGACCTCATGAATTTGTGTCTGCTTGCAGACTGAATGATTTCGTGTCATGAAAGATTGGTATTTTCCTTAACGTGAGCTTTCTTAAATGTAAAGATTGGGGAAAATCTTCACTTCATAACGATGACGGGGTTTTCTAGTATGCTGGCCAGGCAGCAATCGTAACAATCGTAATCGTATCGTAAGCATCTCCTGCTTCAAAAACGTCTGGATAGAGTCTCAAAGCCAGATGTTTACTCCCGCACTTATAAAACAAATTGCCCCAATAGGACCAGCACATGCTGAATACAAAAGTAAAGTTTTAAGCAGGAAAAAGAAGCACTTTTCATTTCAGGTTCTAAAATGAAATCTGGAAGGAAACGGTCTCCATTTACTGGGGAGTGAAACTTACCAGAACATCCTAAGCTAAGGCCAAGCGGCTGCTGTTCGTCACGTTATACCTCAGTGGCGTATATCTTTACTTAATGTGTGCTTAGAAGACATATACGGTATATTTTCCCTTAAATGATTAAGAGATTATCACTTAATAGAGCTTTTAAAATAATTATTCATTTTAAAATGGTAGGAGTAAAATCTCAAAATCACACCAGACAGACAAATTAGACTCTTAGAAGTCCTTTGAAATCAGCTGTAAACGCTGCTGAAACGGCGCTCGCTCAGTTAATCTCCTGCCGTCTTTGTATTAAGTGTTAAACACGCCTGGTTGGCAAGGACTTTAGATCAACATAAAAGTACAAAACCGTGACCTGCAGTTTATGGTCATGCTTATGCAGCATATTTATCTGTTTTGTAGTTGGTTTTGATTTTAATAGTTCAAAAAAGGACATTAAAACCTTTTACAGCCATTATCTTACTAAACACTGAAAAGTTTACCTAATGTTGGCTGTGATATACCCGTTTGGTAAATGTAAGGAAGGTACAGTGTAACTGCTGTTGGTATTTTTTTTAAAAATACAGGAAATAAAAGTTGCAGTATTGCTGATAGGTGCTCATTTAAATATTGTGAGTGAACATGGTTACTTTTATACTTTGATGCATAATACTCCTTACATAGTGCTGTGAATGCTGAATTCTACTTGGCTTTTAAGGGCCAATAGATGCATTTAGTACATGTGGTACCTTGTGGAATAAACTGTACAATCCTCTGGTTGTTTCAGTGGCGACTGTGTGAAATATGTTAACTGCAGTAATGTGGGGCAATTACCTGAGGCCAATCTCATTATATATATTATAGCCTGACAATTTCCCATTCTATAAAGTTAATGTCTTAACATTTTTGTTTTTGAGAGGTGTGTGACGCCACCTGATAAAATCAGTATTTGTTCTGTTTTTGGGGCAGCAGTTCACTCTATAGGGGACGGGGCGGGGTGTCCCAGAGCCCCCGGTTCAAGCCCCGGTTAGGGACCAAAATAATGGGGGTAGTACAAGATTTCAGTCTTGTGATTGTGGCCAAAGGGGCAGCAACTCTGCTATGTTTGTCATTATTTTCCATATAATAAGACACATTATTTCACAGAAATCCCAACTTAATTACTCATGGACCTGGTCAGGATTACAACTTTGTGCCCTTACCAGTCAAAGCACATGCTCAAGATTTGATTTCCTACCAGCTGTTTTTTGCAAATGAATGTTTGCCATATGGGACTGAAAACCCTCATCTTTGCGCCACGTGGAAATATAAATGAGGTCAAAACCAACAGGTGGACTTTGAGTGATAGTTGTAGTTGTTTTAACCTGTTTAAGATGTCTCTAATATGACTACATTCCAGTTGTCTCTGCCCTGTCTTTCTGAACGCGTTTCTCTTGTTTTATTGTTCCTAAACAATTACAGGCGTCCTGGGGGCTAAAGGGTTGGGCTAAAAATCCGAGATTTAGATGAAATATTTATTGCGGTTGTCGTCAGTGCCAGGGGAGTGTGTGCCTGGAGTGTGTGTGGGAGTGTCTGCCAGGACCAGGATCAACCTCCTGTGCAGGGGTCTGCTGTCGATAGACTTTGAACAGAGCTGAGGAGCCGACAGAGCTGAAGTGTCTCCTGCAGTCATGCTTGACCATGCAGGATTGTACTTGCTCCTGGGATGCCTGCTGCTCGATTTAAATGGATTAGAGGTGCAAGGTCAGAGGCAACCGAAAGGGAAGGTACCGTAGGCTCTTTTCATTCTCGTGGTGATTGCTCTGCACATTATGGGAAAGATTCAACTGATTTTGTTGGAATGATTCACGTTTAATTGTGTGTAACTGCCCCTTTTTTAACCATGTTTTTTTCCTGGTTTGCACCTGCTGGTAAACTTTGAGACAGCTATTTAGTCATGTCACAATCAACGATGTCACCTTGTTTAGTGTCAGTTTACAAAACAGCATTTAAAAACACAATCGCAGCTTTATTTACAGCCACTGCTACAAATATTTTACCATACTGTTTCTGAGTTGTAAAGAATGTAAGAAGTATGTGGTGTTGACACCTCTAATCCAGATTTTCTTTCTGAGTGTGTAGTTATAGTCAGGCTGAAGCATTTCTGTGTGTGTTCTATTCAATAATCAGTTGTTTGTGATTCATCAATTCGCTTTGTGGAGCAAAAATATCACAGTGATCAGTTTCTACAGCATTGGTGTCCTCTTAAATTCACTTTAAATGAACAGAAATGGCCATTTTATTAATCATACACATACATGATTGAGTAAAAAACCAGGAAGCAAGATGTTTTGGTAACTATTTAATCATCAGTGTCGTATGGACCCGATATCCCTGATATTGATGTGAAGTGACACATGAAAAAGATTGGACATACATGTAGCTTGTTTTGCGATCCGTCAGGAAATTCTTAATGAACATAAATATTTATGTCTGCAGCTGACTTGTTGTTATGTTGTTTCGATGGAAAGTAAAGAAAATGTGGACGTGGAGGCTGGCTATTTCGCACAAAGGCAGCTGCCCACTCAACATGCTCATAATCCTCGATTCCCGGACCGCCACTAGCAGTGGGGTAGTTGTTCTCAACACGGTCGTGGGTGGTCTTGTTGCGAGGAGCAAATCCCTGACGACATGATGGTTAATACTATGCTTAACCCGCCAAACTACTGAACTCCACGAGTGCTGTGCACGACATTTTAGTGAGCATATACATGCACAGAAATGTCCACAATGCCTGCAAGTCTTAACTTGAGGACTCAGAATGAATTAATACATCACCCTAATCAGTTGTTATTTAGTATCACAATTATTCAACAGCTGTTTTCATTTATATGTGTTTTATTATATTTTGTTTGCGTTTTTACACATCCAAACGTATACCAGATGAAGCTTTTCATCTGTTTTTTTTTTGTTTTCAAGTCACTATACACACTAACCCACCCAGACTGCAGAATTTGCTATTTCATTGGCGCTGTTGGAGAACCAAGACTTCATTGTCTGCATGGAGGCCACATGTCTTGATGGCAGTGATGATAGCAGCAGTAATTTTGTCAGACTGTGAGGCCGTCGTGGACTTGTCACTGCCCGTGATGCAGCTGTTTGATGAGTGTCACGATGATGGATGGAGTCCAGGTGTACCCCATTAATATCTGCCCTTATATAAGTTTTCATTGTCCCCCACAAATATGGTATATGTAACTCACACTTTCAGAAAATTATTTGGATAATGTCTGGTGAGCATGGAGCATGAACCAATCACTTCTCACCACCATCAAGTGACACCATATCCTGTCATGTGTTTGCCCCTATTTTTCATGAGCCACAGATGTAAAACTTTCAATGTATACAAAAGGTCGATTTCTCTTAAATATTGATCATAAATTTGTCTTAGTCAGCACTTCTCTGCTGGGATAAACCAGCCACCTCACAGGTTTGGCATATGAAGATGCTGCATGGTTATTACTCAGGTGTGCCTTAAGCTGCCCACTATAAAATTTACAGTTTTATTACACAGCACAGATGTCGCTGTTTTGAGGGAGCGTGCGATTGGCATGCAGACTGCAGGAGTGCCCACAAAAGCTGCTGCCTGTGATCTGAATGTTCAATTCTCTACCAACCGGCCTCATAACTGCAGCTTACATGTAACCCAACGGCCCACGACCTCCACATCCAGCATCTTTACCTCCAAGATCGTCTGAGACCAGCCGCCCGGACAGCTGCTGCAACACTTGATTAGTGTCACCAAAGAATTTCTGCAAAAACTGCCAGAAATGGTCAGAAACTGTCTCAGGGAAGCTCATCTACATGCTCCTGACTGCAGTTTGTCGTTATAAGCAACCACGAGTGGGCAAACGCCTACATTCAATGGTGTCCGGCTATTTAGAGAGGAGTTCTCTTCACGGATGGATCCTGGTTTTCCCTGTAAAGGGTAGATGGCATGTATGGAACAGTATGGGTGAGTGGTTTGCTGATGTCATTTTGGATTTAGTGGCACATTGTGGACAGGCTTATGTTATAGACAACAAACACAGGCGCATCCGAGGGCATCTTGAGTGCAAAGAGATGCAGTGATGTGATTCTATGGTCGATTGTTCTTGCATGGGCATGTCACCCACTGAGCAGGTTTGGGATGCTCTGGATCTGTGTTTACAGCAGCTTGTCTCAGCTTCTGCCAATGATATGTACACACAAATGTTGTCCAAGAACAACATTCCACAATCAACTCTACGTGAAGGAGATGTGAGGCGAGGTGTGAGGTAAATGGTGGTTACACAAGATACTGACTGCTTTCCTGCTGCGACCTCCCCGATACATTAAAACATCACATTTTAGAGCTGTAATAATGATGCTGTCTAATATTCAGCACCTTGATGAGCCGCACTGGCCGGCAAAGGAGAAGTGCTCGCTAACCCAGATTCAGACAGATTTATCAACAATATTAGAGAGACTAGAAATTGCCTTTATATTCTAGTTCAGTATAGATCATGGTGAGAGTAGGATTAGTTCCTCAGTCAAGTCCAACACAGATATCACATCTACTGTATGCTGAAGGTGCTAGTTAAGACTGTCTTGCTTTTAGGTAGTATTGGCTAAAATTAATATTTGTTTCTATAGTAGTATATATAGTTTCAGCTTACTTGTTAAAACATCGCCAGATAAAAGTGTTGGCGAATTGCTTGACATGATAATCAGACGTAGAGGCACTATTATTAGAGAAGCAATACACTGTTTTCTACTTCCTGCTGCTGAGTGTGAGGACGTCCTCGCACACCTTTAGGTGCTGCTGCACATGTGATGGATCTTGCTTTGAAGAGTTGTTGCACCTGACTTAAGTGTGTAGATGTGCCGCATTTAAAAGTGTCTAAGCTCATGCTGCTTTTTTGCATTTGTAGATGTGAAGTGGTGATTAGGGAATACTTTTCACATATTTATAATTGAAAACTACTGCATTGGTGATTAGGTTTTGTGCTAAATTATGCAGTTATAGATGTTTTCATTAGAGAAATGTGTTTCTGATAGGCAGCCTCAACCTGTCCAGATTTTATGTTTTTTTTGCATTGATTACTATCAACTGGAGATTTTGTACAGTGTACATTTTATCAGACACAGTTCCATAATCTAGCCTAAAACCCGAGTCATTACAAACACTGAACTAAAATGTGTTTTCCACAGTTGATGTGAGTGTGGTCTCAGCGTATGGCTGAGTAACAACTGTGCTGTGTTGCAGCAGGTATGTTCTGGGCTGCATTCTTACGGATGTGGTGGGAAGATAAGCTGGTGAGACAGCACTGACCAGAGGAGATCTAATATCAGCTTATCAAGTAAGGGTGGCTGTCGGACAGGGGACAGAGAAAGGGGCTTTGTGTTCAGACGGGGAACTGTGTGTGTGCGTGTGTGTGTGTGTGGTGTGTGTGTGTGTGTGTGTGTGTGCGTGTGTGTGTCTATGTCTGTGTCTGCATGATTTTTATGTTATGATAATGATGCCAAGACAATATTTCTCTCTAAAATAAGGGGAGGATCTGCATTTGTTAACAGTTTAGTCGCCCCAACTCCTAAAATTTGTAGGTTATAATTCTAGATTGTTAGATTCAATCAATCAATCAATCAATCAATCAATCAATCAATCAATCAATCAATCAATCAATCAATCAATCAATCAATCAATCAATCAATCTTTATATCGCATCTGTTACAATCATAATTGTTTCTAGACCCTTTCCAGGAGAGGAGAGGAGAGGAGAGGAGAGGAGAGGAGAGGAGGAGAGGAGAGGAGAGGAGAGGACAATGTCGAAACATTGTCGCTGGTCTCACCATATAATCATGTAACTCTGACATCTTTGAAATATATCTGTAGTCTTGTATGGGTGACTTCTTCATAAAGTCATCATGGTAATTAATTTATTTATATTATGATTATACGTCAAGCGCTGTATATATCTATATATCAAGGCTGTCCTGCTCTCCATATGTCTTTCAGCCTAATTTCAGTGCTGTCCATTAAGACTATGAGGTCTTTAAACAAAATTAACAACCCTTTCTTCTCCTCTGTTGAAAAAAAGCCTCTCTTTGTGGTTCCCTGAGGCACAACATGTGTTCAACTGCGTGCGTGTGTGTGTGTTCTTGTATGTGCTACATATTTAAAATACACATTTTACTGGCAAGGTCAGAACATTTTTGGCAAGTGAGGACATTTTGTCTGGTCCTCACATCTTCAAAGGGCTGTGTGAGGGTTAACACTTGGTTTGAAGATTATAGTTAGAACTGGGGTTAGATCATGATTAGGGATTAAGCCGTGATTAATTTACGTGGCTGGGGAAGGCGTTATGTCTATGAAAGTCCTCACAAAGATAGAAGTACAACGATGAGTGTGTATTTGTGTGTGTGCAAGTTTGAGGCAACTTCCTTTTACGTGCCCCTGCACAAGCACACAAACACACAAGCGTATGCACAAGCGTTTGTCTGCAGAAATCTACGAAGCTGTAGGTCCTTAGCATCCTCTGTGGCATCAATGTTTGGGATGTATCTCTGTGACATCACTCAGTAGTTTATGGCGGGCTGTTTTAGTAGCGTGGAGTCTGGCTTACAGGACGTCGCCATCTTGAGCTTTAGGAGCCAGAAGTAACTGTATTTGGATAAGAACTGCAGGAGGAATAAGGGGAGGGTGTCATTTTTGACATCTGTGCAGCCCACCCAGAGACTGTAATGTACGTCTGCCATGTCCATCTAATAGACACGCCCCCGATTTTAAGGGATTAATATCTAATTAATAATGGAAATAGTTTCAGATGGACCAACAGATCATAATTTAGGATGTTGAAATTTAGCTGTTGACATGGACATGAGTTGTGAAAATGTCTGAATGAGTATTTCATGACTGAAAGTGAATGGGAGTGGATTGGAGCCAGAACCGCCCCCAGCGGACATGTGTGGTATTGCACATAACGTCACTTCTGTGTTGGACTCAGTTTTCACGTTAATCTTTTATATAGAGTCTATATATATATATTCACAAAGATTTCCAATTGATTTCTGTCCTCATTGATACTAAAAATAACAGCACATACATACATACATACATACATACATACATACATATACATACATACATACATACATACATACATACATACATACATACTACATACATACATACATACATACATACATACATACATACATACAGTTAAAGGTGATGGCTGTTTGGTGAATGTCAGATTATGTTGCAAGATACATTATACAAGGCTGCTGCCTAAAAAAAAGCCACATTAGTTCTGGTCTGTTCTGTCTGTTATTATATTGGGATCTGAGTGCTGTGCACCTTTATCATCATTGTGTTTGTTCCATCAGTGTTTGTTCCTCCCTGCTTGTGCCTTCCCTCTCTTCTGTCTCCTCTCCATGACCCTTAACCCTAGTTATCCTCAGGTGTCTCACCTGAGTTGTTCTGGTGTATTTAAACCTGCTTCTCCTTCGCTCCTGTGTCAGATCGTCTTCAGAGAAAGCCTCCAGTGTTACCCCTCAACCTTGTGTTAGTTGATGACTGTTTGGCCTGATCGTTGCCATGATTCTCTTTGTCAGCTGTTTGGAAGGCCTACTGGTACAACCTTTGCCAAAAAAAATGGCACGTTTAGGTTAGGTTAGGTTAGGTTAGGTTAGGTTAGGTTAGGTTAGGTTAGGTTACGTTAGGTTAGATCAGATCAGCCAGTCCCATAAAAAAATTGTTTCTTGATCTTTACTGCATATTTGTGTTTAATCATAACATGTTCTGATCAGGTTTTTCTTTAAAACCACAAAGCTTATATTTAGCCAATTAAATGCTCAAACACATATGTTTTAAACCTTGCACATGCAAGGTATGCAATGTTTGAAATTAGGAAACCAAAATCAAAGATTTTAATTAGAGGAGCAGCTGTCCACAGAACTAAAAAGTGCTGTGCTGAGCCGCTTTTGATGGCAGACAGTCAGTAGGAACTGACTTCCCAAATTAAGAAACTATTTGTCTTAAAGGCAGATACACGCCAGATGTCAAATGAGCACCAATGATTTGCACTTAAGACGCCAGTGCAGCTGAAGTTGGAACATTTTCAATCGTTCTTTGAGTTGTTTTTGTGTTCAATAATAAACACATAACCAACCACACTTAATCAGGAACAAGTAACTCAAAGATGATCTTTGATCTTTTAATATCAAGTGGAAAACTGCTAAATCTAGAGACAACACATGATACTCTCTTTAGATTCACAGACTATGAAAGGAGTCGGTTGGTTTGTTTCTTTTTTCCATAAAGTTTACAAATTGCCTGATTTAATCAATTGTTTGTTCCTTGGTTATTAGGCTGAAACGCCCTCAAAGGAGCATGTTTACATTTAGATTTGGCACTACTGTGTATTCCATTGTTAAAGTCACATGAAGTTTATCATTATTGTACAATGGACGCTTGTTCTTGTAAATATATTGAGGACCAGAGATGTTCCTTGTCTCACACATGCTGGGAGCACTGGAGGACACTACAGGTTACTGTTCTTTCTGTTTGTAGCTCTTCAAAAAAAACTTTAATGGTAACATTTTCTGTTCCATTCCAACAAAAAATGGGATTCTGTAGGCAGACATTTAGCTTTTAATTATATATATTATTTATATTAACCTTTATTTTAATTTGAGCCAAGACTGCACAAAAAAACACTACTAACTAAATTAAAATGTGAAAAGTTCTCTCATTGATCCCATTGACCTCTGTTTTTATCTTCAACAGCATGTATTTCAGAAACACGGACATTTACACCAGGATGGGACGATGCCTTCAGGGTTCAATATTTCCAGAGGGTCAGGTGGTCGCGGTGGCGTCGTCCTGGTGGATGAGGACACTGGTCTGATAAATCACCTCTTTCCCAACAGAGGCAAAGTTAACCATCACTTGAAACCTGTCAGAAACGGACACTTGGAAAACCAAAGAGGGAAACCAGAACAGTCATCAAAACTGTTGGACGAGAACATTACCACAGACAAAAAGACCGACTCCAACGGAGGGACCATCTCCCAGTTTCCAGGAAAACCATCTGACAGTCTCACCGAACTGGATGGTGAAAGTCCCACCAAGGACCCCTCATTAGGAATTTCTGAACTTCCAGGGATTTTTTCTGATGGACTGACATCAGGAGACGCTAACGTGACAGATGAAACATCCAAGCGGGTCTTTCCTGAATCTCCCATCATCATCTCTGGTCCTTCAGGAAAGGCATTTCCTCAGAACTGGAGATCTGTGACCAGTGACCAGAGAGCCAAACACATCAGTGACCTGGTTGACAAGGTCTACTCCCACTTGTGGACCCTCACACCCAGAGAGGGACGCCTGGTCCAGGGCTCAGATGGCAAAAGCTACCGACTCGTAAGAGGACCACCGGGGTGGATGGGTCCCCCAGGAGAAGATGTGAGTCCTTCATTTATTTTTCCATCACCTCTTATTTTAATGCCACATTTCTTTTATTTAGTTATTTTTAATTAGTTATTTTCCTAGGTAACTAACTGAGTTAAAGTAATGTCCACTTTAAAGTTTTATCTGAATTAAATACATACATGTCAGTATTTAAAGTAATCCGAGTTAAACAGGATTTGTGATGGTAACTTTTGAACCTGATCAGTACAGAAACACATGTTGGGCAAAAGCACAGTTCAAGGTGTAAATCAAATCACTGTAAATCATTGTTCCGTAGCACATAAATAACAAAGGCATTTCTTATTCCACACGCCCGCATAATAACCTGTTTAAACCTGGTGTGTTCCATGTCTGTGTATACAATAACTTTTAAATCTCAATGAGAGGATGCTGATGGAGTAGAGTTTACATGTAAACATAGCAAGTGAGAATCAAGCTAACGATAGAGAACATATATTTCATGGTTTGTAGGTGAAGGGTATGCCTGTCTCACAGCCAACATCTGTTACGCAACGAGCGTGATGGTTTCCAGTCGTGTTCTGATCCTTGTCTGATTCTGGCAGATAAGAATTACATTGTTATTACATGTTGAGTTTTTTGTGTTTTTTTTTTTTTTTTAGCAGATTTAGATACATATTTCATATTTGGTGCAGAGTGCAAACGTTCAGCAATACTGAGAAATCTGAAGATTTACCGGCTCTGAAGGAGAAGTCAACGTCGAGGCAGACAGAACCAGAACATCTGGCCACATGGACTGTGGGTTCAAGCTGCAATAAAACCCACATGGTCACCAAAGCATGATTATAGTGATTGAAGCCAGATGCACGGAACATGAAGGAAGACATCCTGTTGAACTGCAGGACATGAGAAGAGCGAAGGATGGTTCTGAGCCAAGTTCCCTTTTTTGGGGGGGTGGACGGGGGTGACGACATTTCTAATAGGATTCAAGAAATCTCATAGTTTAAGGATGCAATTAAACCATCAATTTCCTCTGCAGGAGACTTCAGAAGAACAAAAGGTCACATCCAAACTTGTAATCTCACCTGAAATTGGAAAATGAGTTCAACCCAGTTTTTGTTGTTGTTGTTTTTAATCATCACCTCAGGGGTCACTGATTCAACAACATTATCCTAACATTACTGTGGATTTAGTTTAAGACTTTAGGCAAGACTTCTTTCACTCTTTGGAGGACCAAGTGGCCTAATGGGTGAGGTATCGTCTGGAGCTGGGGATTGTGGGTTTGAGTCCCACCTGGGTTGAGTAAGTGAGGTTTATGGTGGCAGAGGTGGGTTTGCTGGTTTGAACCCCAGACCAAAATGGCCTGGACTTGGTGGTGGTGGCGGCACGGCTGCAGGCCACCACCTTGAGCAGAGCTCTCTGGGCACCGGATGCCAGCTGCTCTCCTCTCCTTTGTTTGCATGAACACCCCACATACAAAAAGCTTAACAACTTTTTTGTGCAGCTACCATGTGAGCCTATAGCTTTTAATTGACTTTTAATGGGACCATGTTTTAAAGTGTTATTTAAAGTGTTTTTTATGACCCTTCATATTTCAACTCAATTTTCTCATTTGTATTGTAATTATTAAAAGCCTAATTAATAAAACAGTTCGAGATGTTTTATTGAAAGCTGTAACTGTTTTCACAGGGCTCTCCTGGTGATCCTGGTCAGCCTGGATTTAAAGGAGATCAGGTATAATCAACAACATTATGTGTAAAGTTATTATATCACAATCTATTACAATCCAATTATGGTCTTTCATACGCAGAAATAATAGGCAGTAATGTGTGTGTGTGTGTGTGCGTTTGCATATTTTTTTGCTAATGTAATGTTATAAATAAGGTATTATTATGTGGCTTGACTGTATTCCATTCATATATGTACCTTCTTTTAAAAATCTGTTTCAGGGTCAGATGGGCCCTGAGGGGAGTCATGGGAGGAGGGGGGAGCCGGGACCTCCAGGTCCTCCTGGATTACCAGCCTTCTACCTGTGGAAAAACACTGTGGAGGAATGGGCTGCTTTTCAGGTAAGCACACATTTATGAGGATAATTCTAACAATATGCCGTTTGGCGTAGTTATTCCTCCCTTTCAGTGTCAAATAAATGTTAGGGAGAGCCAGCTACCATTATAGTATAGCTTAGTATAGCTACCATCCCACCTGTGCTGTCACAAATGTGCGTCTTTATAGTGTTGAGGTAAGCTGTATCCCATATAAGGCAAGTGCTGCGTTACCTCATCCGTGTAGCATTAGCTTCGGAAGTGTAACCCCCAAACCTTTTTTTCTGACAGGAAAAAAAGCTTGTCAAAATGATGAAATGTACAAAAGTTTGTTACATATATATAAAAAACAAACACGTAGCTCCATCTGTAGGAGTTGCAGGGCTGGAAGTCGGTGAGGGGGGGGGGGGGTTCTGAATCAAGTCCTGGTTGTGGACCAAGAATGGGAAAGTGGGCTGTTACCCAAGAGAGGTTCTGGGACATTGAGCAATGTCCTGAATGCCCAGGGGCCTTTACTGGACAGCTTACTAACTCTGAGGACGTGCCAGGACACCTTTAGAGCACTGCCGAGGGACCCTTGAGCAAGGTATCGAACCCTCAAGTGCCCATATATAGCCTTGCACCCTGCTTTTACCCATATGTCGCTGGGACAAGCTCCAACACCCTCCCCACGATCCCAAAAGGGGAACAGCGCTCAGGAAAACAGGAACCTCAGTGTACTTTTGTTTGTTGTTTTATTCTGGACATTAAATGTCACATAAATCCTAAAGATGTATGTGGTTGGGCAACTTCAACCTCTCCAAGCCACAGATACGTGCGTGCAAACGTCCGCTGATATCCTCATCTGTTGAGTGCGTCCCCCGTGGCCACAGCTGTATGCTATAGAATACACACATCTGTGCGTCCGCATGCCTGAGAGCTGCACGAGCAAATATACCAGCAATATCAGCCTGCTTGTAGTTTGGGGAGGTGATTTGCTGTGGCGTGTGCCCTGAACCCGAAACTGATGCGTACCGCCGACACATCTCATCGGAAGAACGCCACATGCTCTGTATAAATCATGTATTATATATATTTATATATACATCTAATCATTTTCCTGTATCTTTTAGCAAACAAATTTGTACCAGTTACTCTGTGCTGGTTGGCCTGTAAGTATGCTACAACTTATTGTATATGTTAGTGTGTTACATTATTTTATTTTATTTTCCTGAGGGTGTTTTTTCTCTATGAGCTTGCAGAGTAGAGAAGGCCCCGAAGGACCACCTGGAGAGATGGGCAGGACTGGCATACCCGTAAGAAATGAATTGTCAAAATAATGAAACTAAATATAGCTTTGGAGTCAGAGGTGGATAAACACATTGAAACATTGAAACTTTGTTTTCAGGGGCCACCTGGGGAACCTGGGGACAGAGGAAGTCCTGGGAGGCCAGGGGACATGGTACCAACACCACCACTTCCTCATCCAAGAGAAACAAAACAAGTTTTTTATATTTTGGTGAAGGGTTCATTGTTTAGAAAATATTATATTAAAATAATAGATTAAATAGTAACTTTTTTTTATTAATTAGCATTTTTTGAATACCCACAAAGATGGACTTTTATTGTTTTTTTTAATTTTTATTAAATTACACGTATTTAATGCAATATATAATATAATTTTTTTTCAGAGGAGGAAACTGAGCTTCTGATGATTCAAATAATGCTGCTGTTAGCCACCAGCACCTGATTCCCTCCGTTCAAATCTTAGCGCTCAGGAACAACAAAATTTACACTGTATATTAGAGAAATGCTCAGTTGTACATGTGCGTCCTGAAACGGTTGCCTGGAGGGAGCAAAAGAAGCCTGTTTCTGCATGTGTAACATCACAACCATCAGCACTGTAATTCAAAACATGTCAGTAGCAGCACAGGTGCTTCAGCGCGATCGTGTCTGCGGGCAGATTTACGTGATCCTTCTGAAGAATGACGGAAGTATCGGTCATTTTATTGTCCGTTAGCCTAGTGACGCTAGGTAGGCTGTGTATGCAGTCATTTTTATCGGGCTGTTTCCCTGTATCTTGGGAAGTTGGGGTTATATTTCATGAAGTTACAGAGTTGAATTCATTTTCTCTGACAGGGTCAGAGGGGTCAAAGAGGCCCTCCGGGCAGAAGTGGGGCCCCAGGGAGAGATGGTGAGGATGGCAATGATGGTGAGCCTGGGCTGCCTGGTTCTCCTGGACTGCAGGTGAGTATGTTCCATTGTGATGGAGGATCCTCGTCTTTTTTCTCTCAACCTCAGATTTTGCCAAGTTTAGGAACCTTGTTTCCATCTTTATTTGGTTCCTCATGACAGGCAGCTACTTTACAAATGCTGGACTTTATGTTCGGGGACAGTGGCCTAAATATTGACTGTGGCAATTAACACTGTATCTTCAATTATTTTCAAACGTACACATAATATGTTCTTCCTGAAAAAGTTTCTGACCTTTAGGGCCTGTGGGGATACCGAGGAGAACGAGGAGCAAAGGGGGAAAAGGGTGATGAGGTGAGGAGTGAGACATTGTTGCTTCTCTACTTTTTAGAGTCTTAAAATAGCAACTAAAGACCACTGTATACATGATAACAAGTTTGACTATCAACGGACCATTTCGGGACTCTACAGGGCTATATTGGCTTCAAGGGTCCGGGAGGTGACATTGGAGACCCTGGAGAGAAGGTCTGCAGCGATTTCTTTCACGTTTTCGTTGGTTTGAAACCACATTCCCAGTGGTCCATTTCTACAACGGGATGATAGTTAATGTTTACTGATTTCTTTCTTTCTTTAGGGCTCAACCGGACCACCTGGTCCTCCCGGTCCAGTTGGACTCCCAGTAAGTGTTTTAGATTGATGCCACAGATAATAAAATCAACAAATCAGGGATTTTTCTTATATTCACAACGCTCACAAGAACAGTCCATATTCATAATTCAGAGACATTTTGATAGATTAAAATTCTAAAGTTTGAGAAAATATATATTCTTTCAGAACTAGCAGGTACTATAAAAGTACTGTATTCTGCAGGGGCCAAAGGGATTTAGAGGTGGAACTGGACCTGAGGGCCCCGAGGGCCCTGATGTAAGTCATATTTTGTGTGTTTTAAACTGCTTCGGATGTTCAATTTGTACTAGATACATGTTTGTTTTCTCAAATCCTATAATTTCCAAGGAGTTGTGATTGTTTTTCTGACCCAGATTGTTTAGAAAGACGGTTTGTGTGACAGCAAGGATGTTTATGTGTTTAACTTTCATCATATTCCCTTTATAATGCTTGTTGTTATTTGGGAATTCATGTTGCAGGGCGAGAGTGGACCAGACGGGCCACCGGGGCCCCCGGGGCCACCGGTAAGCTACATCAGATCCTTCAACAGCAGAAACGACACCTGTTATATCGTAAAATGTTATAGAATCAAATCGTCCCAAAAATCGATGCGATTGTGTCTCCGTCTGACGCAGGGAGCATCCGGCTTTACGGGACATGTCGGTGCTCAAGGAGTTAATGGCTCTAGGGTACGGCTATATCACACCACACACGGTGTCCCCACAGCTTGACAGGTGTCATTAAGGTGCACGATTCTTTCTCAGGGAATCTAACGCTCATTTTTATCTTTTCCTGAGGGGGAAATGGGAGCAGCAGGTGTTGGTGGCCACAGAGGCCCGCGGGTGTGTAGTTTAGCTCAAATATTCAGCATTTAGCGTCGATATCCATCATTTCTTTTGCTAAATCTCTTTCTCTGAAAAAGGGACCTCCCGGGTTAGACGGACAGGTGGGACCTCCAGGACTCAGGGGGCCCCAGGTGAGTTCATATTAAGGCAACACACTATCCTGCTTTATTGCATACAGAATGGAATTCAAATTGATCAATTCTCTGCATCCTAATAGGGTCGTCGGGGGAAAACGGGTGCTCCTGGACCTAAAGGAGCTCCTGTAAGTTTATTCTTACCGAAAAATACACATTCATTTATTTAGACACCATTACTAGCTAAGCCCTACACTCCCTGTATCAAAGCCAGACCCAGTGATAGTGACACTAGCAAGGATAATCGACGTCTGATCACTTAAACCCGGTTATCAGCCGATGGGGCCACAAACCCTCGGCACCGTCCGCCTCCACCAGCCCGTTACGTAACTGCTGCTAAAAATTAACAGAGTAACAGTGCTCTATATTTGGTGCAGCTCTGTTGATGATAAAGGGAAGGATTTCCAGCCAAACTTCAGCCACATCTGGAGATAATAACCGAAGAAATATGTGAGCAGCTGTCAGGTTAGCAGAGATTTATTCCAACAGCGAAAGGAAATGTAAAGTACAGGAAAAAAAGACAGGCGTGCTCTTAAGGTCTGTGTCACTAGAATTAGAGAGGCATATTTCACGTGACTCAAAATCCCAGCGTGTAAATGGAGAGCAACTTGGTCACGGTCCAAATCCAATAGTTTCAGGTTTCACACGAATGTGCACGTCTGGCCATTAAAGAGAGAAAGATACAATATCAATATTGGTTTTCCTCCCTTTTTAATTTAAGGGGTCTGCGGGACCCGTCGGTCCCCGGGGGGATCCTGGATTTGAAGGGCCTGTGGTGAGTTACTTCGAATATTTATGGGATGTCCTTATCAGGTGACCTAATATAACATGAGCACACATACTTTGCTCTCGTTTGCTCTCGTTTTTGTGAAGAGGATCTTTTTTAATCATCTTAATTCTTCATTTTCACTCTTCCCAGCTATGATGTGATCATAAAAACCGCATTAAATATGCCTGTTGGCATATGTTTTTGGCTTAGAATTGTATAGAACCTCATGTCTAATAAACTGATTGAAAGATTACACACTGGGCAACATATTTAGAGTCAAGAGGCACAAGACAACCAAACCTGAGTGTTTAAGATGAGCTTTGCGCTGGGATGGAAGATCGTGATCCTTTCTACCATGTTTTATTGTTAGACGTCTCAACTCCAGGAGGTGGAGTTGACTTAGTGGGATGTCATCCGTGATGGCAGATTGGAAGTAATTTTGAAGTCAGGAAATCATTTAGTATAACGACACACACTCTGCAGCGTCAGAGTTCCATCAGCTCGTCGCTCCTCAGAGCTTCGGGGCTGGATGAAGTCAGACACTGGTTTCCATTTCCTTTTTGGCAGTGTCACCTCTTCAGATGGTTTCTATTCTTTGGCGTGTCTTGTAGCCATGTCTTTGATTTCACTTGTGCATGCTGTAAAGATGTTTTTACAAATAATCATCAAATTTCCCACTGTCGTTTCTTGATCGGCATGATTTACAGGGGATTCCTGGGATAATGGGTCAGATGGGTTTCCCCGGACCAAGTGTAAGAGCCCGCGATCATTTGCAAATATTACACCTGTAAAGAAATATTTATTAAACTGAACAATCTGTTCATCACAGGGTCACAGGGGGCCAGATGGAGAGAAGGGAGAACAAGGACCCAAGGGTGACAAAGTAGGTTGAAAGACAACTTTGCAGGGAAATTCTTAAATTTCCTTTGATGTTGTTTGTGGCCATAATTTTGCTTGTCCATAAAAAAGGTGTTCAAATGCATATGAATGACAAATATTCAAATCTCACTCACAGAAGATGAATAAATAGTATTTTAATAATTTTACTATATATTCCAAAGCAGTAGAGGGGGGGTCACATAGGATTCTGCACATGTTCAGACACAATGCAGTCCGGACTTCATTACGCAAGATAAAGAGGAGGAATACAGGCTTTAAAATGTAGTGGAGATATCTGGACACTGGCGCAAGGGAAACATCCAAGCAAACGAAGGACAAGAACCATTAAAGAAAATCGTTTACCATAGTTAGAATTCAAACCAGCTGCTAACGCAGGTGATGCGATCATGTGGGGATTTAAATATAAGAAAGGATACCAGAATAGGTTCAAATGAAGGCAACCTTAATTATATAACCTAAAGGAACCATAATGGATAATACTGAAATTATAATTAAATGAACATTTTTATCAGGCACTTAATCACAAAAATAAGCCTCAGTCACCTAAAAGGCACATTCATTTTAATAAGTGTCCAATAAAACATTTTACTTCAAATACGGTTCTATAAACTATCTGACCTGTATATGTGTGTGTATGTGCGTGTGTGTGTGTGTGTGTGTGTGTGTGTGTGCACGCGCTGAACATTCATGTGGTGCACGATGGTTTTTGTGTGTTTATCACAGGGTATTCAAGGGGCGACAGGCACTATGGGTCCACAGGGAGAGAGGGGCCCCATTGGTTTCCTTGGTTTTCCAGGCCCCGGGGGTCAGCAGGGCCCGGCGGGCACTGAGGTACTGAGGCACGTTGGCAGGAAAAGCTAAAGTATATTTTTCAAACACTGATCAACACTTTCGGTCATTTATCTGTGTAAATAAAAATATACTTGCAATGATACACGACTTTTAATGAGAAAAACAAAGCTGGTTGGTAATGTGAAAAAGTGAAACAGCCTTTAATTTATTTTTTTCAATTTAGGGCCTAAATGGAGAATCTGGGCCTCCAGGGACCCAGGGAAGTCAAGGGTTAAAGGTCAGTGATAATTTGTTATCAATACCACCTATAAGAACTACAAATTAGTCTGTGTAAATATCATATTTAAACAGCAAATCAGGACATCTACTGGTACATGTTTAAATTTATCAGAGCAGGTGAATGTCTGCAGTGATGCAAATGTATCACGCGCTCTACTGTTATTGATGTTGTCACCAAAACTCTATTCTTCATTGACTGGGCGGAAGGCGCTTGTTTCTCTATGTTAGTCATACTGCTCCCCCTACTGGTGAATGGCTGTACTGCCACGTTGGTTTTACTGCTGTTCATGTTGGGAATTTTACTTAGTTAGACATGACAAATTAATTCATATTTTACTAAATCAAATTATTGACAGTACTTTGGCCCACTATTCTTTGACAGAGGATAAAGGTTTTGGTAATCAAAAAAGCATTATGGTCTGTAATGACAGCATGCAGAATCCATTAAAATGGCCACTTAAAACAGAGAACATAAACACTTGGAATACCAACAGGCTGTACATTAGTACCTGCAGTGTACATTAACTCGCAAAAGGGGGCGGTGGCCACACACACACACACACGCACACACACACACACACTGCACATTTACATTTACAGCACATTGGAGCAAAGGAGAGAGGGGGCAATAGGACAAAACACTCCAGAAAGTTATCTCGTTTAACCTATGGGATACAAACATCACCAAACAAATATATAGGAAATATTTTTAAAACCAACAACGTCATATCAAAGACTATTCAGGACTCTGACAGTCTGTCACAATAGTTAAATTACCGCCATCTTAAAATATTAATGTTTTAAAGGATTTGGACTCAACGACAAGTAATAAATCAACAGATAATCCAATTAATATTGATGCAGGGCAAGAGAGGATCGGATGGAAGAAGCGGCCAACCAGGACCCAGAGGAAAGAAGGTGACTGATCATGGTTTTTAAAATGAAATATCAGTGAAATTAAATTAAGTGATGTCATATCCTGTCTTTGCCTGTTCGATAGGGTCGTACTGGACAGAGGGGCCATGCTGGCGAGCTGGGTCCATTGGTAATCTTCCAGAGTTTGAAGAATTAGGCGCAATACCCTTATATATATCAGATAAACTTGCAGAGATTTGAAAGAGATTTTAGAGATTCTTTTACAATGATCCATTTATGTGTTGTCCCTCTCAGGGCTTGCCAGGACCTCCTGGGCCAGAGGGTGCTGAAGGAAAGCCTGGTACACAGGTTCCCATTCTCTATCATATTTCAATCCATCACTTAAATGCATCTGTGTGCCGTCTAATTCTTGCAATTGCTTCCTTCCGATTATACCAACGTTCTATGAATAGTTAATGTTTCAGCCACCAGGGGGCAGTCCTGACATGTGACAGTAACACTGACGTGATCGGAGAACTCAGTCATTCCAACTCATTTATTCACGCAACATATTGAAGAAGAGTGTTTATCTATTCTTCAAGTTCAAATATATATTTTAGTGACTTAGTCATGATGACAATATATGATGGTGACATATTAGCCAGTTCAAAAGAATAAAGAGCCATAAAAAAATTAATAGAAATGAATCAATACAGTGTTTAAGTACCTGCTGATGCACAATTATTAACCATCAAGTCTATAACTTAAGCCTTCTTAGTAATTTTGCTGTACCTAAAGAGGCCCTTATGTGCCCAAATATGAACCGAAAGGATGTGCATCATATTGATACACTGTGTGTTATATACGAGGACATATACATACTAGACGTGTTGATGCTTCCAGGGAAGCCCTCTGTCAACCCAAAAGTTACCCAGCATTAGACAGGGGTGGAATGAGTGTGTGTCCATGCAACATGCTGCAGCTCGAGAGGCCTTTAGACTGCTCGCAGGCAGTCCGCCGGTGATTGGGGGGTGTTGCCAAATAATAGTCGTTTGAAAAAAAGCTTCGCAAATTCTGGATTCAAATATGGCCCTCGATTTACTAGGAAAAATGAAAACACGATGTGAGCAGAATCTCCTGCCAGAAAGCAGCAGAATAACAATCCTAATGATTTCTGGAAGAAGGTCAAAGTCGTGAATAACACTAATGCTCCCCTAACTTCTGGTATTGATGGCGTTAGTAGCCCAGAGAAAATAGCTGAAGTTTTGGCGTGGGCTGTAATCTTTACAACCCTTTTACAGTTAACACTGTTACAATTGATCATAAACAGCTTAAATCTGCTAGCTTTCTTGCTAGGCTAGCTTTAATGGCTTTTTGGTTCCCGATGAACTCCCTAAATCTATCAAGTGTCCACTTTAATGCCTGTACCAAAGACAATGCCGGTAAACTGAATAGTGTGTAGCCAATTATTGATCAGTAATCTAATGTATACTTATCAGTATTCCGGTTAAAATGCTGGAGTTTCCTACTGACCGAGGAAGAAATGTATATTTTACTACTGACAACCAGTTTGGCTTCAGTAGGAAGCGTGGTCCTGATCATGGTACTGAGGCTGTTTCTAAATCCAAAAGTCTGAACTCATCTGCATTTTTATGCTTCAAGGCATTGGATAGAATTATTCATGAAAATAACTGTTCGTTTAATTGCTAGATAGAGACGTCCCTAAATGTTTTACAGTGAATCTTGACATTTTGTTCTGCCCAAAAAAGCCTTTCAGGACAAATGAGACAGTGTTATTCTGGTCCATTCCATGTTAGCCGAGGAGTTCCGCAGGGAGGAATCTTATCCCCCATCTTGTTTCATGCCTAAAGGGATGGCCTGTCAATGCAGCTCAATGGTTTGAAAGTGTTTTAAGCAGCTAACTTGCTTCAGTCCAGCCCTCTAACTAAATAAATGAAACAATATCAAACAGTATAAACGCACATCAAAAATAGAAACACACTGAGGTACAAAAGCAACCCAGGGGTAAAAGAGCAAGACAACAGCAAATTGAGGCATAACGAAAGAAAAAGAACCCTCGAGTTAGTTCAAAAGCCTGAGTGTAAAAGTGTCTTTTTAAAGGTTACATTTATAGGTTTTGACCATTTTTATGTGCAGTGGTGATGTGTTGCACAGTTAAGGGGAAACTATGGTGAAAGTGTAGCCACCCATATGAAGACATTTAGGTGTTGATCCACACGCATGAACACATGGCACGAAGTGATCAAACCACGCACTTTCAGATCAATAAAAGATTTTAAAAACATTTTTTTGAGAGATGAGCCACAGATGATAACAGCTGAAACTAGCAACAGAATTGATCTGGTTGTCGATTTGAGACCACAGCTTTGTTGTGTAGCTGTGGTTCTGTGCTCTGGCTCTGCTCAGGTCTCTTAGCACTGGGCTGCAACAGACGCAGGAGGAACGCTCTCAGTATGAAATAGATACTGACATAGATTATGAGGCTAAGAGAAGCCTCATAATGATAGTCAGAAACAGTGAGAACAGGAAATCAACAGTTTATCTCTCTACCAGTCCCCTAGTTCTAGGAAATAAACTAGCTAGGTCCTGTCTTTTCTAAAGCCTGGTCAGATGACAATCATATATATGGAAAAGGGAAGTTGTACTGCCCGTTAATTGTGCTGATCAGGCAGTTTTCCAGATGCTACATCACTATTGTTCACTGTTCAGCTGTGGTCTGACCAAAGGAAAATGAAGCAGTTGCATTGCAATGACACAACGGGGCTGCTGCCCCGTGTCCCGCTCCATTTGTTGCTGCGCTGCTGTGCAGCGTTGTGAGGGAATTTTAAGGCAGCTGATATTTATCTTTATGGGCCGACCGGGCAGTTCGGTGAACCACATCAGAGTGAGCTTTAGGCAGCCCTCAGTCTGGTTCATGTCTGAACTGCAACGGCATTGGTGCAATACTTTGTACATTCTTTACAAATTTTCAGAGATTTTCTTTTTTCCCTCTTTTCTATGTTTGTATATTGTTATTTCTACAATATATGAGACTTCAGGCTGTATCCAGCCATCATTTAGCTTAGCATTGCATGGCTAAAGCAAGAAAGAGGGAAGTCTGGTGCCTCTGCAGTGAGCTGTGCTCCTTTGCTTCGGGCCTCTAAAGCTCACTGACATGTCATATTTGTCTTTCCTTCACCTTGAGACTCCGGTCCAGCAGATAAATCCCCTGTAGGTTTTCCTAACCTTTGGATAGAACATTGTCTCCAGTATCAGTCGTACAGCAATTACTCATTCCATCTCGGTGCTGGAGCACACGGGGCTGCTTCCAGCACGGGTTGTAACGCCTCAAACAAGTTAGTCTCAGTTATTACTAACATATGATGGTCATTTTACTCCAATTCTGCAGTTATTACTAACATATGATGGTCATTTTACTGCAATTCTGCAGTTATTACTAACATATGATGGTCATTTTACTCCAATTCTGCAGTTATTACTAATATATGATGGTCATTTTACTGCAATTCTGCAGTTATTACTAATATATGATGGTCATTATACTGCAATTCTGCAGTTATTACTAATATATGATGGTCATTATACTGCAATTCTGCAGTTATTACTAACATATGATGGTCATTTTACTGCAATTCTGCAGTTATTACTAACATATGATGGTCATTATACTGCAATTCTGCAGTTATTACTAATATATGATGGTCATTATACTGCAATTCTGCAGTTATTACTAATATATGATGGTCATTATACTGCAATTCTGCAGTTATTACTAACATATGATGGTCATTTTACTGCAATTCTGCAGTTATTACTAACATATGATGGTCATTTACTGCAATTCTGCAGTTATTACTAATATATGATGGTCATTATACTGCAATTCTGTAGTTATTACTATCATATGATGGTCATTATACTGCAATTCTGTAGTCCGCAATTCAAATTAGAATCAAGGTCACCATGGAAACAACCCACCATGTTCAATTGTTCTCTGTCATTGAAATTCTTTTTTTCCCCCAGGGTTCTGTTGGTGTAGTTGGTATTGCTGGTGGTAAAGGACAAACAGTAAGACTCTTATCCTAAGGAAAATATCAGCTTTTATTTAATAATCAATTGGCAAAATACATATAAAAAACACACATACATACCTTAACGTGCAAATAATTCATGCAGCCTTTGTTTCCACATATGTTGATAAATGTTTAGGTGCAAGGGCAGGAATTTTAACTCTATTTTGGAATCTTGTGTGGCACAATTTATGTTAATGCTGCAGAGGTTTTGCTGCTGAGTCTGAGATTTGTATCTTGGAATAAACACAGCATTAATTTGTTTAGGCTAATAATGACAAATGTGCCTTTAAACAGTCTTAAACACTGTTGCATTTTCTATACTGATATTTTCACCATAGTTTTGTCAATTTCATTTCGTGAAATTGCTGAGAAACATTACAATATTGATTAATTTACACAATAATTTAAGAGTTCGGTTTATAGGAGTAAGACAAATGGTATCAGTTGTGCTAATGTTTTAAAAATGGAATCCAGATATTCATGTGTTGTATTTGTTTGTTTTTAACCCTATTCTAGGGTTTCCAAGGGATCGCTGGAGAAGTAGGACAAGATGGCCTACCTGGTCCTCCGGTTTGTTGTTTCATCATTTTAGATGAAATGATGGTTTCTTTGCTACTTTATTGAACTTTATTCATTTAATTATGTATTTGACAGGGGCCAACAGGGAAATCAGGACCTACAGGACCCCCAGGATCCCCAGGAGACAGGGTGAGAACACAGTCACAGAGGCATACATACATATAATAACCACACCTTTTAGATTCATATATTTTTGTGTTTCTTCAGGGTTTTACAGGGAAACCAGGCATGGAAGGACCACAGGGTCCTGTAGGCATGTATGTAAGTGATACTTTTGCAAAATAAATGATTAAAAAGAATTCCCAGCATACATATGTACCTGATAACAGTCATATAACTACTATCTGTACTTTTTGCGTGTTTGTTCACACACAACTTGATTGATCATTTGTAATGTGCTTTTGTAGCCTTAAATATAGTCCTCCTCTGTTCTTCTCCCATCAGGGTATACGAGGGAGTGTGGGCATGCGTGGGCCTCCCGGGTTCACAGGAGAACGGGTAAAATCACTGTCTATTTCTCTATCCATGCATTTATCCATACACACCATTATTAACGCTAATAAAGGATTCAAACAAATGTATCCCTTCATCGTCAGGGTGAGCCAGGTTCACGAGGCTTCCCTGGGCCTGGTGGGAAGCCAGGACCTCCAGTGAGTACATCTCATTTATCTTGTCTGCGTGAACAGCGAGCTCGGTTCGTTGCCCCAAGTTTAGCATCCAGCTAAAGTGATGAAGGCTGCAGCCGGCGTCCCTGCTAATGGCGGCAATCAGGTTGTCCTGATTGGTTTTGTTGGGGGTCCCTGTGGCTAATCTCATGGCAAAGGAGGGGGCAAAGGTCACGTAAGAGGAGGAATAAAGGAGGAGGAGGAGGAATCCATTCTTAGAGTCAAAGACGGCTAAATGTGTGCATTATATATTCTATTAATATGTTTTAATCAATCACTTTTAAAACAGTGTACCAAGGTGCTTCAGACAATAAAAAACAAAACCTACGACTTAAGTAAAAAACAGATAAGTAAAAACATAACCACTAATGGATGATAAAAAATAAGTGATGATAAAAGGCAACAGGAAGTGAGCCAGCCTCCCTGTATCATTAAGTTGTCCAGAATTGAACAGTTATACAATCAGAAACGCGTTTTCGTACAAAACAAAAGTCTAAACTCACTGCAAGTTCAATTTGTCTGGACTTTCTTTTACTCTTAAGTGGAAAGATATTTTAAAATAGCATGAGATGTTGAGTATTTTAGTCAGGGAAACTTGAAACACGGTGGTTTTATGAGGACTCGCCATCTTTCCTCCTGTGTGGGAAGCTTTCGCCACATAGAAGAGGCCTCCTGAAGCCTCCACCCTCTGACGGAGACCAGTGTAGTCAAAGGGAATCAGTAGAAGATCCCCTGTGATCTGTCACGTGTCAACAGTGGATGTCTTTGCTGATTTGGCTGGTTTTCTTTTTCAGGGACCTCAAGGCTCCCCTGGGGAGAAGGGAAATCAGGGGCCTCAGGTAAGATCTTTAAAACCCAGAAAGACAAAATTGCTTTCATTTTTAATATCTTAAGGATTTTAGGATGTTTGCTGATTTTACTTTAATGTCTTTTTTATAATATTCTATAAAACCTATTGATATTCTTATCTTATTTTGATGATTATTATCATTATCATTAATTTAGTTAACATATAGCATGTAAACATGAATGTCTATGATCCTGAATGATCCCGACTGTTATGCTGTTGTATTCCAGGGACAACCTGGAGATGAAGGACCTAAAGGAATACAGGGCATCCAAGTCAGTTCTACCTAGCTTAAGAGGAATGTTTTGCTGTAGTTTAATCCACATGCACAATTAAATCTTTATTCTGAAGCTGATCTGTTGACCATTTAGAAATGTAATGCTAGCTAACTGGCCTGCATTGATTATTATCTAATGTGGTCCACGGTGGATCAGCAAATAGGAAATTGCCACTGGGTTGATATTCGTCTAATTCAAACGCAACTCGGACCGTTTAAATTATGGTAAATTATATTAGATCAGTTCAAATAAGAACATCATTGAGCTACATTTCACCTCATTTGTGCGTCTTTTGTCTCTTATGACGTCAAGGGCCCTCCTGGTCTTTCAGGAGCTGATGGGACCATTGGAAAGACGGGACCCAGGGGAAGTCATGGACCGCTAGGACCCCAGGGACCATATGGGCCACCAGGAATTCCAGTGAGTGGGCACTAACCATCCAGTGGTGTTTAAACTTGGTGGGGCACGAAAATGAAATGTTAGACGAGTGGTAATTTCAGACAATTTAATTTCAGACAAATGATCAAAAGAAATGAAGTGGGACAAATAATATAATTTTTCATTGTTTTTTCAGGGCCCATCGGGTGCAAATGGATTATTAGGAGCAGCAGGCGACAGAGGACTAAAGGTACGATCCAGTTCAAACATGAGTTTTATGGAGAGTAGAAATGTGTCTTGAGTGGGTTAGCATGAGTCTTTATTTCATGTCTCACAGGGTTTACCTGGTTTACCTGGGGACGTGGGCTCCACAGGGCTAGATGGACAACAGGTTAGTATAGCTAAACAAGAAGGATATTATTCATCATATTATAAAGCTAATTTACACTGTCTAATCACTTTCAAGATGTTTTAAGTCATTTTCTTTGATCAGTGGTGAAATTGCATTTTTAATCTCGAGCTTGGGTGACCTGCACTATTTGTAGGTGGGACTTTGTTCAGGCTTAACCCCAGTGGGAAGAATGGTTGTGCTGGTCCACGTTGATTGACACATCGTTGTTGAGTGATGTTTTTGGTGTTTGAATCACCAGGGACCTCCAGGACAAACAGGAATCGAAGGCCCCCCTGGGCAGAAAGGAGAGCAGGTGAGGCTACACAAGAGGCTAGAGAACAACTTGATTCCTGTGTTTCCTGCTCAATCCTGAGCGACATATTTGGCCACATTAGCCCTTCAGCTCATGAGCACAAAGCCTCCATGTGTAGCTGTGACCCAGATAAGATCGATCTGAAAGTATAAAATGCATCACCATTGAGCTCTGCGCTTAATCTGTTGAGATTAAATGATTGTCTGTATCTTAAAGCTATTTTTTCTTCCAAGTCCCAATAATAACTAATATATCTGAATCCCTGCCGTTGCTTAACAGGGTGACGGAGGCACTTGTGGGAAGCCTGGACCTCCAGGGCTGCAGGGAGAAAGAGGAGTCGGGGGTCCAAAAGGCTTACAGGGAGCATCTGGAGCAATTGGTCTAGAGGTAGGTGTGTTTAAGAGCCTGCTTACTCACAAACAACACAACAGAGAGAGGAATGTAAAGACATCTTAAACATGCGATATCTGAGTTTAAGATTAAACACAATTCTAAAGTGGTTGTTGGATCTGAAAAGAAAATCTCAGGGACAAATAACGGATCTGTGTTCTTCCTTGAATGATTGATATTTCTATTTACAATGAATTATCCACATATATAAATGCTTGGATGTGGTGGTAACAACGACTACACCCCAGAATATGTCTGTTACTCTTAAAGGGTGATCAGGGATTCCCTGGTGAAGCTGGGGATTCTGGAGCTAAAGGAGAGAAGGTCAGTCCTCTGCTGGGAGACCGTGGATGCTGACGATGTACTGAGTGATTATGACAGCCTTGATGATGTGGTGATGATGATGATGGTGGTGGTGGTAGGGGGATGTTGGACCGCGAGGTCTGTCTGGCCAAGAAGGACCGTGGGGAACCCTTGGGGAAAATGGTGAAAGAGGCCCGATGGGAGAGAAAGGCAATATTGGACTAACGGTGAGTAAAGGTGCAGTTTAACCGCCATCGCTCCAGACAATACTGCTGCAATACATCTGGGGTCATAAACGAGGAGGAAATCCATCCATTTCACTCACAATCATTACAAAATGAAGGTTTAACTTTGTGATAAGCACATACAAATGACCAGAAATAAAAAAGAAGCTGCACCATGACCCAAAGTTACTGCAATAATGGTGGAGTTTGGAAAAAGGAAGACAGTTTGGATCTATAGAATTATTCTGTGCATATTTGTGACACTGTCTGTTACTTTGGCGGAAGATCAGCTGCACTTGAAATTGATTTAAAACACAATAACACACTCCTAAATATTCAGCACCTCATATGAGGAAATATGCATCAGCAAACATGTGCTTGCTCTGTCAGATCTGTACAGACCCCAGTCCGATCAGGCCACTCATGGTAGAGCAAACAAACATGGTCGTGAATATTTTAGGATGTTTTCTCGCCCTCTCTGACGTTGATTACATTGAAGTCCATTTTTGTACTCAATATATTCCCTGAGTTTAATGAGCGTTCATTGTGGGGTCTTTTTTGTTGTCAGTAGGAAACTGGTGACAAGTCCGAGCAGTTGCTGATATGTGTTCTGTTAAACAGGGAGACCCAGGACTGGTGGGGGAGCTGGGCCCTCCAGGACTGAAGGGGCTCCAGGTGAGTCACGTGTCACGCACAGCTCTCTTCCTATCAAACACTATTACAACTCTGCGGTGACTCCACAGAGTTTTAGTTTTGTCTTGTTTAATGCTGTTTCCTTTCTCCCCCACATTCTGTTTTTATGTATTATTTTCTCATTTTAGGGAGGTATTGGCCAGCCAGGGCCCCCAGGTCTGGATGGGCTTCAGGGCCAGAAAGTAATTTCATTTCTCCCACCATGCACAGATCAGTCACCCACTGTTTCATATAAGATCCTATACCATACGCCTACTAACCACTGCAACGTTTTGCTAACTCCATATGAGAGTAAATATCACATTTAACATCTCTGCAGGGAGACTTTGGGCCAGTAGGATCTCCTGGACCTCCAGGGTTGATTGGACCTCAGGTATTTAATATTCTCCCCCCAGGAAGTCTACCAGAAGTTCAAAATCAGATGTTTTCCTTGCTTTCTCCATAGGGAATCCCTGGTTTGCGTGGTGTCAGAGGAGATATGGGAGGGCTGGGAACACTCGTAAATATCTTCAATATCTTCACTGTATTTACTGTCAAGCTAAATTACATCAAACAAGTTGTCAAAAACTTTATAGGGTCCAGTGGGACGGGTTGGTCCTCCGGGAGCGCAGGGACCAAACGGGGAAGTGGGACCACAGGGAGATAAGGGAGATCAAGGCACTCCAGGCCCACCAGGGGATAAGGTAAGTGAGGTTTTGTGGCCTAGAGCATCTAAATGTGGATTTTAAATCATTGAGGTGCATGTCTACATAATGCTTTATCTAAATTATATGAATAGCTTAAAGACTAAATTAATAATCTGATTTGTATACGCAGGGTGATGAAGGGCTGCCAGGAAACAATGGTCCCCCAGCTCTGCCCGGTTTAGATGTAAGGTTTTCATCTATAATTTTGGGCGTTCATGTTGACAGCTAATGATTTTTTAAATCATCCCTCAACAACAAAAATGTTATTTGCCTCTCTGTCAGGGCCCTCCTGGAGAGATGGGAGCCCAGGGTTCACCAGGTCCTCCAGGAGCTCCAGTAAGTAACCCAGAACCATCCTGATTGTGAGCCGTTCTTGTGCACATCTGTTTGTGAGGTGAATGGACCTCACAAGGACAGATACCTGTCCAGCTAACGACCAAACATGGTACCTTACAGGGATCACTGGGCAGACCAGGTGCTGAGGGAAAACCGGGCACGAAGGGTGAGAAGGTAAGCTTAATTTAAGGATGTGCTAATTAGCTGCCAATCTGGTTTAAATATTGTTGACCTAAAGATGGCAGTGAAGAGTTGCACGGGACATTTCACCATTTCACCATTAGTCACTTACTAAATTACAACAACCCTATTAAAATTCCTGATTAAAAACTCCAAACTGGGCAAATCATATCAGATTTTTAATCACTGTTAATGTGACCTACAATGTGGAAGATTAAAAAAAACAAGCTGTTTTATGAGGAAAAAATGTAAACTTTTAATTAAACCATTTGGTTTTGGAGTCCCAAATAGTCCATTAGTTGAGCATGTTAACCCACGGTTCTTTGCAAAAGTGCTCCAAAGGTGTCAGCTCTCCTGCACAACCCTCTTCAGAAGAAAAAGTTTAACTCTGGTTTAATCAGACAACAACAAAATTCCGCTAAGTTGGATGATTTTTGTTCATCTTTTGAAGAACCTCTAGTTGTTCATGAAATCCCTTTTGCTATAAGACACGACTAAAAGAAAAGCATTTGTAAAGTCCTACTAGAACAACTAAACTTAATTTACTTGAAGTGGTGGCAATTGTGTTTGGACTACTATTTTATGTATGAGGTTGAACGTGATTGGCTGATTGAACATGTGCTACTCCAGTTTTAAGAGGGTACGCACTGATGCAGCCACTTCATTTTTAGTTTTCTTTGTTTTTTAATTGCCTCTAAAAGACTGCAGCTTATTATTCAATCCATCAACTATAAGTATAATTAAAAGCAGAAGACATCCTGATGTGATTTTCCTTTCTCTCTTTTATAAACCTCACAAATCCAGGCGGGGCGTGCAGACTTTTCATACCCACTGTAGCTCACAGTATGCTAACATGACTAATAAGCTTAGGCTACTCAGTCCGACATTCTCCATATGAAGGTCATTTCTTTTGGTTTGTGCCCTTTCAACGGATAATGTTCATTTATTTAAGGCGGCTCTCTGTCAGAAATCAGATAAACATACGGTGTATAAATGTCAGCCGCTGTAAAACCTTTCTCGCCATCCTGTTTGTGTTAGCAAAGACCTGGTGTTTGCAAAGAGATGTTTAAAATAAGGCCCCTGTGATGGATCACAAACACTGCGAAGAATTCAAGGGCTAAAATATCTTTATCTGGGGCATCGTTGGAAGTGTTCCACTCATTTATCACCAGACAGTTTCAACCATTTCCATGCAGCTGTTAGAAATGCTACGGTTGGTTTCATATTAGCATTTCCTGCACGTTTCCATGCAAGTCTATAGTTTAATGTGGCTCAATACAGAAATTTAGATTAATTATGTATCAGTTCCCCTTTTGTCTCTTCCCTTTTGATTAGAAAAGCTTGAAACTAATCATATAGGAGTTGGTCCAACATGCTCCTGTCCTATTTGTTTGTTTTTGACAGGGAAACGATGGTAAACCTGGATCACCGGGGAAGACGGGTCAATTTGGAAGGAGGGTAAAAACTTTTTGTTTCAGTATGATAAAAGATCAGAAAGGCTGTACTGAATAAAAATAACAATCAATGATTATCTGCATATGAATTGAACCTCTATGATAAATATACTGCTTCTGTTGCATATATAAGATTGACTCCTTTTTAAAAAAAACATTTTCTAATGCTTCATTTAAAAACCACAGGGGAGGAGGGGAAAGGCTGGGATGAGAGGGACCCGGGGAGAAAGAGGAGCGAAGGTTGGTCACATGGAAACAAGGCCAAGCTTCCTTTGATACGTGGAAACTAACTGCTGAATGCATTTTTCTTTTTTTTTTAAATTCAGGGTGAAACAGGAAACGTAGGGCAGGCTGGCCTCACTGGGTGGCCGGGGCACATGGTAATTAAGTCAGGTTATTTGGTACATTCCAGTCATTTATCTAATGTCACCGCAGTAATGTTGTAGGTTCACATCCGATCTGGCAGATGTGACCATCAGTGTGATGAACCTATGTCCACTCGTGTCTTTCATTGTCTCTCAGGGAATACTGGGCTTGCAAGGAGAGCCAGGAGATAAAGGTGAAAAGGGGAAAGAGGTAAACAAGGATTAATATACTAAGCACAGGAACGGCAAAAATCAAAGCACGTAGCCACTCGCTCTTTGATTTTTGTTAAATAATTCTTTCAGTTTCATTTCATGAACATTAATCACAGATGCAGGGAAACTTGGTTCTATGTGGCCCTTGGTTAGAGATTTGTCGTTCATCTTGAACAGACCTGTCGGGCTCGTTTTCATAATGCCTTTGTCATTAGGGTGAGAAAGGAGAGATCGGACACCGCGGACCCCCTGGACTTGATGGTAAAAAGGTAAGACGGTTTAACACAAATGTTCTCTCCTCAGTCTGCTCTCAATACCCCATAATAACGCTTGTGCTTCGACCTTAAACTCCAACCCAAACATTTAATAAAAGCTCGCTGTGGTTTATCTGCACCAGCAGGTTTGGAAATGTGACATTTCGTTGTCAAAGTGGTGACAGTTTTTTTTTTTTTTAATAAAACTTCTTCTTGTTAAGGCCATTTTTTTCCCTTGAAGAAATATTTCTCTCATATATTTGATTGACATCAAAAGTATCAGGGATAATAATGTTTGATAACAGTCCGGTTCCTTTATTGTCCCTTCAGGGAGTACGTGGCCTTGTTGGGTTGCCCGGACCGCCGGGCCCAAAGGGAGAGCAGGTGCACAAAATGAGTTTGTCTTCTCTTTCTAGCTTCAGTCTTTACGAGATCTGACAAATGCCATGTTTTGTAGGGACATATTGGTCAACCAGGAGGGAGGGGTACTCCAGGGATGCCAGGGATGCCGGTAGGTTACCTAATTCTTGTAAATTAGTTAACAAAATTCGAATTGGTGAGTCCATTTAGTGTGTCAATTATTCATTAGTCCCTTTGTAATTTAATATTCACTCTCAGCTTATTTTAGCTATGATTATTCTATTTTTGTCTGATATTCATCTGCGAGATTTCCGCTCAGCTTCTGGCCTGTTTCTGATCTATGGTGACAGCACAGCGGCGAGGCCTGATGGAAATGTTGTGTTTTACAATAACTCAGGTCATTTATACGAAGTTGTGGCTGTTATCTGTCAGCTGAGCGATCCTCTCTTTACCTGCCAGCTGCCAGTGTGTCCACTTCCACACACACACACTCACACACTTCAGCAGCACATCATGACTCTGTTCACTCTATCTTGGGTGAATATATTTACTCGGGTCATAAAATGTTCTTCTATGATATATTCATAATGCAGCAGATAAAAGCAGTCTCTGTTAAATCCACTTCACACTCAAAGAATGACAATAATCCGGGTTTTTCTTCTATTTTCCCCTCCATTGCAGGGTTTATTCGGCTTACAGGTACGATATAACCCTCTCAAGATCTCTACCCCCACAGTGACAGTTGTGATTTAAGTCAGCTTTTATTCACTGTTTACTGTAAATATGGAGGTCATTTCTGATGCAATTGCGTATGGTTTATGTTGATGGAACGTAGAATTATATAGCCCTCACACTCCAGCAGTGTGTTTTAGGCTCAATCGAGTGTGTTTATATTGGAAATTATGAAACTCCCACCTGCTTGCAGGGCTCCAAAGGATACCAAGGGTTACCTGGTCTGCCTGGGACAAGGGGGCTCCCTGTGAGTTACTATATGAACTGGATCAGTTCGACTAGTGCTCCTCATATTGTATCACATGTAAAAGAATTAATAAAGAGTTACATGAGGTATATTGTATCATAGCTTACTATCAAAATGAATTTGTCACATTATAAAAGTCAAGTGTAAGATTTCAGTATTTTGATTTGACAGTAACGTCCAATGTTAATATTGTTTTTAGTTGTGACTTCATTTGTGTTTCCTCATGTTTCAGGGTCCACCTGGGCCTCCTGGTCCTGCAGGACAGTCACTGAACCTAACATTGCTTCAACTAAAGGTAATTAAGGGTGAGCTCACATAGGGCCCATCGCTCTGTGCCGTGTCGAAGCACTACCCTGCTGCCTCGCACTTACCGGTACTTCCTTCCTCCGACGCCTATGTCGACATACTCACGATGCACCATCATTAAAATGGCTGTTTACACTCGAGAGAAAATGGGACTTTCTCCCCTGTCAATTTTCTGAACAGTTCGCTCTCTCAGGCGTCCAAATCTATTACGAGAACGCTGATGTGCATGTGTGTACCATGCTCAAACACACCTCTTCCAACCTGCACTCACACTAGATGAATAATGCAGACTTAAGAGGGAAAGTGTGCTTGGAAACGTGTGCACGGTTGCCTAGTGTGAGCACGCCCTAAATGATCTCTTATGGTTGTCTGGGAAAATCTGGTCATATTTTTACTTCTGTTAAATATTCAAGGGGATTGTCTTGCTTGACTCTGAGGCTGTTGTCGTTTAATAAGATACCTCAAGAAGGGTTTAATGCAGGAGCAAAAGAGAGCAAAGCAAATTTAAAATCTCTCTTTTTTGTGCGTTTTTACTCAACCATCGGTCTCAAAGGTCATCGTTATTCCAGGTGATCCCTTTCAAAATGATCAGTTTTGATCTCTTGCTCCTCTTCTATCACTACTTGCCGCTTGCCACCCTGAATAATGAACAAATGGAAACATTTTGGAGACAAACTACATGTCTTTTTTGTCCTGTACTCTTTTCATGCCCAGGAGCTGATATATGTGTCTGACAGGCCGAAGTATTCTCTGATCCACATTCTACTAGATCATCTACAGCAGGATCTTCGGCTGTTAGTCAGCCCTCCTGATGGCACGAAGGAACGTCCCGCGACCACCTGCCTGGAGCTGTGGCTCTGTCACCCTGAATACAGCAGCGGTTAGTTCAAGAGCACGCACAGTTGTGTTAGAGGACACTGTTCCACATTTGCTGTAAGGTCTGCTTTTCTTCTCCTCCTCACACGTCTGTATTTTTAAAGGAAACAGCTTTCCTCAGAGCTCACCGCTGATCTCATTACATAGATAAACAAGCTGTTCCAAATGCTTTTGCAGGAGTGTATTACATTGACCCCAACCAAGGCAGTCCAGCTGACGCCCTGCTAGGATTCTGCAACTTCTCCACCCTCTCGAAACAGACCTGCCTTTATCCCCAAGACTCACAGGTAACGAGTCAAACCTTCATTCATATTCTTAATGTTTTATTCAGTGCTTGTCTGTTAGACACTCTTCGATTGTTTTTTGGAACTGTTTCTTTTGAAAATTAGACCTTGTCCCTCAGTGAGGTTGCCTCAGGGCTAAATAAATTAAATAAAACTCTTTAGGAAGTTGAACTTACCGAGCGTACATCATGGCATTGTCACCATGTGTCACTGGGGTCAGAATTAGATGTTTCTAGTCAAAGTTTTAGCTGTATTCTAAACTCACAGCTCACAGTACTTGTGTATAGGTTAATGGACACAGGCTGTTTTGCATCCACAGCTGGCTATGAAGTCTTGGATGGAGGGCTCTTCCGATGAGGGATCCTTCCAGTGGCTCAGTGAGCTGGAGCAGGGCTTCCAGGTCAGTAAGTTTTGAGACGCATCCAAAATTCTCGTCACATTACAATATACTGTGCTGTAAATCATCAAATCGGGGTAGCGTCAGATCATTTGTTATGATTTTTAGTTTTACTATCCAGGGGCAAGTGTGGTCCAGTTGCGTTTCCTGAGGTTACACAGTAGCACAGCCACTCAGAGCATGACCTACTCGTGCCACCCAGGACACAGACTGGGCCTGACGGACACAGAAGTCAAATTCCTCACTGACACAAAGAGACAAAGTTACCTCGGAGTTATTCAGGATTGCGTGGTATGTTTTTCTTTCTTTTTACTTCTATGAATTTGACTGAATTTGAATTCATTTCATGTGATTTGAAATGTTTTACAAAAAGGTGTCAATAATGACACTAAAGTAAAAAATATAGTATGTATAAACCTGTACTTCTGCTCAGCACTTCATGAGGCGAACTATAATATGAAGGTGCACAAACACGCATATTGTCTGTGTTTTTTTTGTGTGTCAGCCTGGAGAGGAGAACATTTCAGGAGCTCGTCAGTCTGTGTTTGAGTTCGAGGACCTCCACCTGCTTCCTCTCAGAGATGTAGCAGTAAAGGGGAGAGTAAACTTCACACACCGGTTTGGATTCAATGTGGGCCCAGTGTGCTTTAGCTAGAGGACACAGAGGATGCTGGAGGATTCTCAGGTCAGAACACAAACCTCTCGTTGAATCATGGACCACAGGACTTCTGGAAAAGCGGTGCCCATGATTTTCTTCTCTTTTCTTCCTTTTTTGATTCGCTGTCTCCAGTGATGTTATTTACTGTGCTCGTCTTTGATCGTGAATTTGAGTGGATACAAGCAGCCCTCTGTGAGTATCAGGGCAAATCCACGTGTTTACAGTGTAACTTTTGGTATCATGAGAAAAGGTTAGCGTTTTATACTTTACTTTTTAAAATGGATTTTTGAGATGTATTTCAGCCTTCTCCAGTGGCCCATGTACATATATTCATGTATATAAAAGTTAGACTGTCCTAAATGATCTCTTTACAATATGTTCTGCATGGCAGATACAGTGACTTGAAAATGTTTGCGAACTCTTTACAGTTGTTAATATTTCTACAAAGATATGACCTCATCAGTTTTCTCAATTTTAAGACAAAATGAACCCAATTAAAAACATAAGAGAAAAACACTGATGGCAGTGTGTTATTTATTTAGACTGACAAACACAGTCCCAAATTTATTGAATATTTGAAATGGGTCAAATAATTTGTGGGATTTGTTTGGATTTCTTCATAAAAAAAGACTGTTTCTGGTTTCAGGTTTTTCCTTATTATCATCAGATGTGTGTGACCAGGCACACCACCAGGGTAACTGTTTCTCAAGCACTGCCTAGAACCAACTGATTTTTCATTTAATATCTCTTTTATATCTTCTCAGGAATTACACAAATATGTCAACTGGCAATGAAGCTGTCAACTGTCATTGCCAGCTGTTTTTGGGATTCTCTGCATTATTGATGTCAAAAAATACAGTTAATACATAAGAATAATGGTATCAGCTGAAGTTTGATGTTATTTTTTTCATTCATTTTATGTAGTCAAGATACGGCCTTGAAAATAAATCTAGCCAAGCCGAGGTGGCATTTAGATAGTGTCAAGTGCTGTTTGTTGAAATGAAAATAACTTCATCCTATATAAAAATAGGCCTCAATCATCACAGCAGTGTGGGAACTCATATTATTATATTTGTGCTGCTGTCGGCTAGCAACAGGCTGCACAGGCGTACTGAATGTTAGCTGCATAACTGTCGATGGATCATTGGTAACATAACACAAATTGCCAGAGAAAGTCCAGAAAAATTAACTGGTGAGGCGTCGATGTGTGATATGGATCCGTCTGGACTGTATTCGTATTCTAATCAGACATGTGTACTCTGTGCCATTTAAAACTTGTCTTTCCCTCCTTCTTTCTGGCCATCTGTGTTCCTTGACCTGCTCAACATTTCTTCCACTTAAAAGGGAGTTTGTCCTTGCTTGTTGGGGGTCCGGCTCTGGGGTTCAGTAAAGCGCGTAGAGACAGTATATCAGTAAATATTTGTTTGAATTAATTGTGTGTGTTTAAATGACTGAGCCAATCAGAATCAGATTTTAGTGACAAAATGCGGTTTCTTGTGTTGTATAATCTTTGAATCAGGACAGGGTAATGCTGCTCAGCATTCTGTTTGATATTATTGGGCACTAAACCTTTGTTCTGCTGCCCACTATCAAGAAGGGATTATGTCATTAGAATTTCAATTTTCACAGTGAATAACTGGGACATTTACACTGTTACCTGTGTACTTTACTCAGATTTGGTTAGACTTGCTTCATGTACTTATAGCTTTTTTCTAACAAATGAAAAGATGAGGGGAGTAGAACAAATAACCATTAGAGCATCTCAATCCCCTTAATGAAAACGTACAGTCTGATATTATGTCGATGACATTAAGTGATTGCCTTCAACTTGAATTTGTGCTTTGCTTTATCTTAAAGACTCTTGGATGGTAAATAAAATCTTTTAGTTTCTCTGCAGATTCATGATTTTGTCTTTGTAAGCAGTGAATGATGTAGAGCCTACGGGCAGAAGATGAGATCTCAGGGTGTCGTTGGTGACAGAAGAATCTACTGGCTTAGGCCAGAAAAATGACAAAAAGATGCAGAACATGCAAAAAAAAATCAAACGAGGGAGTTGAACGGGCAAAAAGAAGTAAAATGACGCAAGGACATTAAAAGAGTCTCTGTGACAGCAGCCAACCTTGAAAGGAATTGAAGAACATCAGAGAAGACGTCTCAACCTGACAGACTTGATGTCATGTCAGGCCCAAACGGGAACAGAAAACCTCTTAACCCAAGATGGAAGAACAGACAAGTCACTACAGATCAGAGGAGAAAGGGTTTCACGCAGATTTCTGGAGATGAGAATGAAGAGAAGACGTGTCAACAATTACAGGCACCATCCCATAATTGTTGTCATGTTGTCAACAGCAGGAGGGTCCCCCTACATGAGCCTGGTCCTGCTCAAGGTTTCTTCCTGTTAAAGGGGAGTTTTTCCTTGCCACTGTTGCTTGTCTGGGGTCAGGCCCTGGGATTCTGGAAAGCGCCTTGAAACAATTTTGATTGTAAAAGACGCTATATAAATAAAGATTGATTGATTGATTGATTGATTGATTGATTGATTGATTGTAGATGTAATAACTTCATGTTATAGTGTGGATGGCATCTGCACACTGTTTGACTCTGGATATGAATGAATCCCCACATCAATCTGACAGCTTATCTCACATTTACAAGGACAAAACAGTTAAATAGAGAACGACTCTGTTTACTGATATTTTAACACAATTAAGAATTGTCTTAAAACAGTTTGATAGTTGCTGAAACATCTCCAGATGGTTATCATTCAAATAAAATTGTTATAGTCTTATTAACTTCATGCTAGTTTGATGTAAGGGGTATCACAAAAAATGCAGAGAAGCTTCTTTTCCTTTTTCTTGACCACTAAGAGTCCCAGGTGCACGTAGTCAAAAGCAGCTAAGCACAGGGTTACATGTGAGCATTTAGGGGTTCTGTACATTGCTCTAGGGTACATTGGCAGTGTCCTGGGACCTCCCTCTGTGAGCAGCTCGCATCGCCACAACACTGAAAAATGCACTAGTTTTCATTAGACGTACAGTCAAAATTTCCTTGTAGTTTCTCTTTAATGCCACATCTTTATTGCATGGTATATTTATTTTAAAAAAAATATATTTTAAGGTCATATGAGACAATTATTTGTCCATCCATCCATCCATCCTCTACCGCTTTTCCGGGGTTGGGTCGCGGGGGCAGCAGCCTAAGAAGAGAAGCGCAGACTTCCCTCTCCCCAGCTACTTCTTCCAGCTCATCCGGGGGGATCCCCAGGCGTTCCCAGGCCAGTCGAGAGACATAGTCTCTCCAACGTGTCCTGGGTCTTCCCGGGGGTCTCCTACCGGAGGGACATGCCCTGAACACCTCGCCAACAGGACCACATCATCCGCAAAAAGCAGAGACCCGATCCTGAGGTCACCAAACCGGACCCCCTCAACACCATGACTGCACCTAGAAATTCTGTCCATAAAAATTATGAACAGAATCGTGACAAAGGACAGCCCTGGCGGAGACCAACCCTCACCGGAAACGAGTTCGACTTACTGCCAGCAATGCGGACCAAACTCTGACACCGATCGTACAGGCAGCGGACGGTCCGTATCAGCGGGCCTGACACCCCATACTCCTGTATGACCCCCCACAGGACCCCCCGAGGGACACGGTCGAATGCCTTCTCCAAGTCCACAAAACACATGTGGACTGGTTGGGCAAACTCCCATGCACCCTCGAAGACCCTGCTGAGGGTGTAGAGCTGGTCCACTGTTCCACGCCCAGGACGAAAACCACATTGCTCCTCCTGAATCCGAGGGTCCTCCTCTCCAGTACCCCTAAATAGACCTTACCAGGGAGGCTGAGGAGTGTGATCCCCCTATAGTTGGAACACACCCTCCGGTCCCCCTTCTTAAAAAGAGGGACTACCACCCTGCCAATCCAGCAGCACCGCCCCCGATGTCCACGCGATGATGCAGAGTCGAGTCAACCACGACAGCCCTACAACATCCAGAGCCTTCAGGAACTCTGGGCGGATCTCATCCAACCCCGGGGCCTTGCCACCAATGAGTTTTTTACTACCTCGGCAACTTCAGCCCCCGCATCCTTCCCCACCATCGGAGCCAACTCACCACCAGGTGGTGATCAGTTGACAGCTCTGCCCCTCTCTTCACCTGAGTGTCCAGAACATGCGGCCACAAATCCGATGACACAACCACAAAGTCGATCTGCGGCCTAAGGCGTCCTGGTGTCAAGTGCACATGTGGACGCCTTTATGCCTGAACAAGGTGTTTGTTATGGACAATCTGAGACGAGCACAGAAGTCCAAAAACAAAACACCATTTGGGTTCAGATCAGGGGGGCCGTTCTTCCCAATCACCCCTCTCCAGGTCACACTGTCATTGCCAACGTGAGCATTGAAGTCACCCAGGAGGATGAGGGAGCCCCCAGAAAGAGCACTCTCCAGCACTCCCTCTAAGGACTCCAAAAAGGGTGGATACGCTAAACTACTGTTTGGGCCATAGGCACAAACAACAGTCAGGATCCGTCCCCCCACCCGAAGGCGAAGGGAGGCTACCCTCTCATCCACCGGGGTAAACTCCAATATACAGGCACTGAGCTGGGGAGCAACGAGAATTGCCACCCCTGCCCGTTGCCTCTCACCATCGGCAACTCCAGAGTGGTAGAGAGTCCAACCCCTCTAGAGAAGACTGGTTCCAGAGCCCTTGCTGTGCGTCGAGGTGAGGCCGACTATGTCTAGTCGGAACTTCTCAACCTCATGCACCAACTCAGGCTCCTTTCCCACCAGAGAGGTGACATTCCATGTCCCTAGAGCCAGTTTATGCAGCCGGGGATCAGACCGCCAAGGTCCCTGCCTCCGGCCGCTACCCAAAACACAATGCACCCAACCCCCTTGGCCCCTCCTGCAGGTGGTGAGCCCACGGGAAGGGGGTCCCATGTTGCCTCTTCGGGCTCTGCCCGGCCGGACTCCATGGGCAGAGGTCCGGCCACCAGGCGCTTGCCAAAGTGCCCCACCCCCAGGCCTGGCTCCAGGAGGGGGCCCCAGTGACCCGCATCCGGGCAAGGGAAACTTGAGACCAATGTTATTTATCTTCATTAGGGGATCCTGGGCTACGCTTTGTCTGATCCCTCACCTAGGACCTGTTTGCCATGGGTGGCCCTACCAGGGGCATAAAGCCCCAGACAACGGAGCTCCAAGGATCATTTGGACACGCAAACCCCTCCACTACTATAAGGTGGTAGCCCAGGAGGGGACAATTATTTGTGTCTTAGTAAAATATTTCCTTACTTTGAATATTTCCTGCCATCTTTTATTTCTCTAATACTATTATAACGGATCATACCAACAAATAATTTACTGTCGTCACAACACATTTTGAGTCTTCCCCTTTAAATGACAGACGTTTGGGTCACGTGACACGCTCATTTCCGCGTTTGTGTATTTTGGATCAACTGTATTGTGAACTTTAGCCATGTTTGCATTTGATTTGAGCGTTAAAGTTTGAAAAGTCGCTGTTTAGCAAGCAAATGGGGAATATTGGAATTGGTTTTCCGCTTATGTTACCCCTTTGTTTTCTGGGAGGCCGGAAAGCAAAACGAGAGAAGAAGACAGCTAGCTTAAATTGGGTGCCTGTAGTGCCGTTGTTTTAGCTAAGTGGAGAACACGGAGCAGCCAACCAGGAGCAGGGGTGAGAGGCAAGAAAGAAGCCTAATGTGGGCTTCCAGATGTATATTTTTACTCTCCGACACGCTACTAATGTATAGGCACACGTTATCAAACCATAGTTAGCAGTTAGCCTCTTTAGCTTGTAGCATGTGCTGAATCAAGAAATAAATATCCAGCTTGCGCTTATTCCCTCTTTTATTCCACATTTTCTTCAAACCTGTTTTGCTTTTTAGCTCTAGTAGTATTCCATTTTAGCTCTAGTAGTATTTCATGTATTCCATTTTTAGTTTGAATATGAGAAATAATCCACATTTTTAAAACAATGCCATTTTCTTTCTCATACTCGCTAACAGATTTTTAATGCAGCAGAGGGGAGAGTACATATCAAAGGAACTAACCACAACTACAGTGACTGATTCTTTTTCTTGCAGGTTGTTCTCTTTGCATCTGCCCCCTCAGATGAGAAAATGTACCCCCCTTCCAGGAAAGATTTCATTGCTCTGACTCTTCCTGATTCATCCAACCACCCTTACAACAACGGCAAACACCGGAGGCAGTCCTGCTGGAGGGTGAGAGGTCCAGTTTACTCAGGCTTTTGGGCTTCCTTCACAGGAAGAAGGAGCAAATACATGTGTTCCGACCAGCGACATTGAATAACGTGTTGCTTTTATTAGACTTGATGGCACATTGAGATGTGTCTGATTGCTGCTGCCCTGCTCAGACCTGAATGTGAGCAAAGAGCTTCACCTTCTAAGTGTCCGACTTTGTGATTGTTATTCAGGTCACTTTGGTGAGACTGAGCCGCTCTCATTCTGATGAAAAGCATCGTTTTACTTCAAACTCCATTCAGTTTCTATTTGACAAGGGACAGCCTGCATTCCTTTGATAAAAGCTTCACTACGACACATTGTGTCTCGTCACTGTACCGGCAGAAAATAAATTGCGTAAATCTCTCTCACTCTCTTTCCCTATCTCTTTCTCTCTCTGGCCGTATTGTTTTTCATTTTATTATTTTTATTTGATAGTGTGATCCTTCTTACTATGAGCCCATAACACTTTTTGCTTGTTTTACTTGTGTTGCTTTGCTTAGGTGTCGTGGTTTTTTGTAAAGTTGCTTTGAATTCATGACTTTCTGCTTTGTTATCGGTTCAGTAGCGTAAAAATCACTAGTGCGTCTTGTCATACACCTTCACTTCATTGTCATATTTTGAATGTAAACACTCTACGCATACAAGTGCAGCATTGTGATACCGCTCTTGTTCATGATAGCAAATTTGCTAAATGTACCATTTTAATAGAGTTCCTGGAGTGAAATGTACAATTTATCATTTATCTGTTCATCTGTGGGCATCATTTGAATCTCTGGCTATTGGCGGTCATTTCAGTAATGATTAAGCCGGATGTACTCACGTCCTGGCTGCAGTTAAAGAGTTGGAGCCAACCTTTGAGTGGTCTGTGGGGTCAGCGCCATACGTCACATAGGATTAAAGAAACATTAACAGAATTTTTGCAAGCTGGCCGATGTCGGTACTTGAATTGTAGCAGCTGGGCTGTTGAAGGCGTTTCACCTCTCATCCAAGAGGGTTCATTAGTTCTCGCTGACTGTTTGGGAGCTCCAGATACTTGTAATCATCTGTAGCCATTAACACATTTGGAGCCTCAGTCACCTGGTTGTTGGTTGTGTTGATGGCTCCTGAAGAGTAGACGTCTCTGGAGCATCAAACCACCATTTTGAAATTTAACGGAATTTCTAGCTCCACTTTACACATTCTAACATGTTGAGCTTATTGTGAATGATTGAAACGCCTTATATTATCCTTCCAGCCATCCAGTGAGGACGACCAATGATCAGATTATGCTCTCAGTTTAACGAAAGCATCCCCTGTGTGTTTCATCACAGTTGGCGGTTGATCTCTCATCCGTTTCATAGTGTTGCGTGAGCATTAATTAGAGCCTGTACCAGCGCTTCCAGAGGCCCACCTGTTTGCCTCCTGTCCCCTGAGAGCCTGTCAGTCTGTCGCCTGCCTCTAAGCTGCTGATTCCAGTCGCTTTGTGTTTTTATTTTGGAGCAGCTGCTGGGTGTGATCCATCAGGTGAAGACTCTGACATGTTGAGTTCGTACGGGGTAAGAAAGGCAGGATTTCCTCCAGACTCTTTCGTGTCTGCTAATTCAGGGAGGGATTAAACAATGTTGAATGGTTTTCAGAAGCCCGGGGTAGAGGGCATCACGGAGGGTGGAGAATGTGCTGACGGAGCTTTTGTTGTTATGCGTATCAGCCCTGGTCCGCTGTTTATCTCCCCGCAGAAATGGAAGCAGCTGTCTCGACTCCAGCGAAGCCTCATCCTGTTTCTGCTGATGCTGCTGCTTATATTTGGACTTTTCTCATTCCCCAGCATCACAGAACAGTGGAGAGGTAAATCACATCATCTTCCCGTCACAACACGTTGTTTTCTAACAGTGTCAGCCACACGAGGAAATGGAGCTCACTGATTGTGTGCTATTAGATGTAAAAGACAGTAAGTTTGGCTTTCCTTTTGGATTTGAAGACAGAAATTGTAAACTTGTGGTAGCGGTGGGTCATTAAATCTGCAGCAGCGATGAGTATTTCTAAAAACATGGCTCTGTATCTTATCTGAGGTGTGGATTCTCTCTCTCTCTTCTTTCTTTCTCTCTCGTAGGATTCTCTGACAGGGAAGGATGGCTGGAGGTGAATGACAGAGGGGTGAGGACCATTATTCCAGGTGGAAAGTCTCTCTCAGATCAAGCTGCAGAGAAAGACCCCCCCCCAATGGTCAGGCCAGATGTTGGTTCCGACACTGTGGAGGAGACGAGAGACCAAAACATTCCCATGATGCCAAAACCTCCCATTAAGGTTAGACTAGCACGTTTTTTTCATTTTATTTTGGTCAACAGCATTGAAAATGTTAATTATTAATAATTACATTTTTTCCCAATTTAATTAGTCATGTCACATTCTGATTTTGATAATAAATAGCTTATATACTGCTTTTTAGATCATTGTATTCCATTCCTGAGGTGGGGGTTTTAATTATATTTATAGCTCCTTTTCTTTTTATCTAATCTCAATCCTTAGAAAAAGGGCCCAAGCAAGAGAGGTCCACCCAACCTGCAGAAAAATGTGGGTGCAGCCCTGCCGGACGCAGCTGAAGGAGAGAAAAAGGAGCTGATTGAAAATGAGGGAGGGGAAGAAGACAAAGAAGAGAACATTATCAGGTAATGCTCCACCGCTTCACGCCTGGGACTGCTGAAAAAGGTAGATGAGATTTATTTTAAATATAGCTTTGCTGCTCCCATAGCTTAGCATAGCCCATCAGCTAATCTAAACTGGTTTTAAGCTATTTTTAAACATTACTGTCTAATATATGAGAAACAAAGTTGTTTTTTGTTTCCATTTTGCCAAACATGATTCCATTTCAGTTGTCTATAGCATTTGTCGCAGTAGATGTTGCTAAATGAAAGAATTTGTGTTTTCCTCTCTCAGCTGGAGAGGAGCCATGATCGAAGCTGACCAGGCCACAGAACCTCCACCCTCAGCCGTCGACAAAGGCCCGGTAGCTCCAGTCCCAGTTAACCCTGCCCCCCCTGAAGGTCAGTCCTGCACTCTGGCTTTCTTAAAAATATCTCTGGTTCTTTCCAGGACTTTTGAGTTGGTAAACAATCAAATCCCATTGATTTGATGTACCGTATTTTCCAGACTATAAGGGGCACCTAAAATCCTAAATTTCTCAAAAATTGACAATATATATTTAACCCGGTTCACCTTAAATATTAATTCTGATTGTACTTAATGACCTCGAATCCATTTTATGTGGTAAACGGTGCCCAAAACTCTGTCAGATTGTTTTAGTGCGTCTCTGTAAGCTGGAGCCATTCGTACTGTGACAACTGAACAATGATGAGTTATTGTGCACGAGTTGAGTAAAGTTTGATTTATCTGACTGTTTTGTTTCGCTTAATGCGCCCCATCATCCGCCTTTATAGTCCAAAAAATACGGTGTAACATTAATCATATATTCACAGAAATATATCTAAATAATAAAGATGTCTTCAGCATTTATATCCTGAATTTAACATTTCTAAAAATTCCAGCGCTAAGGTTTAACAGGTATTGTTCAGTCTTCACTCTTTCTTTCCATCTCAGTGATTTCAGTGCTGTCCAGGTTTACTTCTATAGGCTGTTTACAGACGTGAGATTCAGATTTGTACCTCCGTAGAATGTTTCTGCGACGCAGCAGGATATGAAGCTGCAGTATTCACACACTGCACAGAATATTGTACAAAAATTGTACCGAAAAATACAAGAATGCTGGGTATTTTTGAGGGACAAAACATACGTTTAGAATTGAAACCTTCCTTTTTCTTCACGTATTGTTTTTTCCTCCATTTTCTGTAGCGACTGGTGGAAGTGTGGACAGATTGGAGGTGGTACGTGATACCTTCAGGCATGCTTGGAAAGGCTATAAGGATCATGCGTGGGGTCGTGACGAGCTCAAACCCATTTCCAAGTCCTTTGGCGAGTGGTTCGGACTTGGTTTGACACTTATTGATTCTCTGGACACCATGTGGATTCTTGGCTTGAAAGAAGGTATTCCTTGTGTTTTGTTCAATCTCGCATTTAGCTGGGTACATTTTAATGTTTTATTCCAAATATGATGTATTATACACCCCCCACATCTTTAGCAGAGTTAAAAAGCAGCACTTAGAGCTGGGTGTGTTAATTAAATATTAAAACAAGGACTTTTTTCTCTGCTCGGGATGTTAACAGTTACAGTAAAAGTCCAGATGAATAAATAGATTAAAAGACATTAACTTTGGCCCTGCTGCATTAGATGTGATTCTTATTTCCGCTGTTTTTATTGCAACCTAATTTTAGAGAAGGGTAACATAAGAATAGAATAGTATTTATATCACACGATCCCTACAAGGTGGTGTGAGCTGAGTTTAACAAGTATAAAGCATGTCTGCTATTTGCAGAGGCTCATTAATATCTGCCTTATTTGTACAGTGTAGTCGCATATTTTAATCAAGTAAAGGGTGGTATGGCAGATAGGTCTTTTGCACATGGATACTTTGCATTTTGTCCAATATTATGCTAATATGCTTGCTAATGACTTGCTAATGACCAGCTGCCGAAAGATGTCAGTCTAATTTGTGCAGTTCTGAGCTTTTGACAGCGTATTCCTGATAAATGTGTCTCATATTTGGTGCTGACCTTGGGAATGTTTTGTAATGATAAATAGAACTCACAGGTGGCTTTATGAGCTCATCACAACTAACATTAAATCTCTGACGCTGCGTGTTGTCCTGCGCATCACTCCAGAGTTTACAGAAGCAAAGAGCTGGGTGGAACAGGAGCTGTCCTTCAGCAAGAACACGGACGTGAACCTGTTTGAGACGACCATCCGCGTCCTCGGTGGTCTGCTGAGCACCTACCATCTGACAGGAGATCAACTCTTTCTTGACAAAGCTGTGAGTTCTTGCTATTTTGGCTCACGCTGAATCATTTAAAATAGTTTGTATGTGCTGCTCGAATTCTTTTGCTTCCATTTCCAGAAAGACCTCGGGTCCAGGTTAATGCCAGCCTTCAATACTCCATCTAAGATCCCCTTCTCGGACGTCAACATTGGGAAGGGAACAGCCCATCCCCCCCGATGGACCACAGACAGCACGCTGGCTGAGGTCACGAGTATCCAGCTGGAGTTTAGAGAGCTGAGCCGCCTCACTCAGGAGCCGCAGTACCAGGTCAGGATGCCAGGAAGCCTTAATTAAAGGAAAAGTGCTGCAGTTTATCACACATGTCATTAGTTCTACTTCCCTCTGGAGTAAACGAAAGAAATCGAGGCTGTTAATATAATTAATTCTTAGGTTCTCTGGGTTGGAGCTCAGCAAGATTCAGACGTTAAACGCAGCTCAAAAACACTCGTGTGATTAACGTGACAAGCAGCAGGGGTGTTTGCATTAAATCCATCATGATGTCAGCTTTTGAGTGAGAAAGCTCTGAGTAATATCAGCTCCCTTCCACCTAAGCTAAATAATTTCTGTCACAGTCTCCGCAGTGTGTGAGATGGATTCTAATGAGCCCGGTTTCATCAGCGTGTGAAATTACTCATCGCGCCTCAATAATAAGCCATTTTTCAAATGTATTATCTCACATCAGCTGTGAATGATACATTAGTAAATGCCAAGTAATGGCTTTATTTTTCTTTTCTTTTTTAATTTTTTTCCCCCCAGGAGGTGGTGAATGAAGTCATGAAGCAGGTCCACAACCTGGGAGGGAAGCAGGACGGGCTCGTACCCATGTTCATCAACACCAACAGCGGCCAGTTCACCCACAAGGGGGTGTTCACGCTGGGAGCCAGGGCTGACAGCTACTATGAGTACCTGCTAAAGCAGTGGATCCAAGGCGGCAAGACCGAAGACACGTAAAAAAAAACACTTTCAAAATAAAATCCATATATATACACACACATATATTCATATAAAAAAGGTGCAGCCATGGTTTATTGTTTGGTTCCTTGTCAACCCGCTTCAGGTCCAGGTACCAGTCAACGTGGTGACGTCACTGATGTGTTTTATGAATAGAGCTCTTGTTTTTGGTGCTTTTAAGGTTGTTGGAGGACTACCTCCAGGCCATCGATGGAGTGAAAAAGCATCTTGTGAGGCAGACGGGACCCAACAGGTTGACATTTGTTGGGGAGTTGTCTCATAACCGCTTCAACCCAAAGATGGTAAAGACAAGATCACTTGCACATTGTAAAGGTTTAGTCTGACTTGTCTGTGGTTTGGGGTGTAGTTTATTAGCGTTGTGCTTTTGGGAGAATCAGACCAGAGGGATGTGATCAGACTCGACCATGCAAATCAAACCTCTCGGTTTCATATCAGTTCTGTCTCATCACGTCCTGGTTTTGCTCTGTCATCACTCGTCATCCTCCAGGACCACCTTGTGTGCTTCCTGCCCGGAACTTTAGCACTGGGGGCCCACAACGGCCTCCCGGGGGACCACATGGACCTGGCAGTGAAGCTCATGGAGACGTGTTATCAGATGTACAAACAGATGGAGACCGGCCTGAGTCCGGAGATCGCACACTTTAACCTGCAGGCCAGCGACAGTCAGGATATATATGTTAAGGTGATCTTGGATAATGCCTGATAACTTGTTCAGTTTTGCCACATCTCTTCCTTTTTCTGTACATTTCTCATGGGACAGTAATGCTTTTGAATCGGGGTGCTGCTGACTTCATTTGATGTTCAGATGTGCCCGTTGTGCCTGTTGGAATATGTAATTTAATATTGATGACAAATTGTTGTGTGCTCCAGCCTGCAGACAGACACAACCTGCTGAGACCAGAGACGGTAGAAAGCCTGTTCTACCTGTACAGGTTCACCAAGGACACCAAGTACAGAGACTGGGGGTGGGAGATCCTGCAGAGTTTCAATAAGTACACTAAGGTAAAGACGACTCGCCAAAGTATTTCAGTTTGATTTCATTTCAGTGATTTCCATTTGGTATCTTTGGTTCTACTTTCATTGACGAGTGATCCATCCCATCCATCCCCCTTCAGGTCGCCGGTGGTGGCTACACGTCTATTAACAATGTGGAAGACCCTACCAACCCAGGGCCAAGAGATAAGATGGAGAGCTTCTTCCTGGGTGAAACGCTGAAGTATTTGTACCTGCTCTTCTCTGATGATGCAGAGCTCCTCCATTTAGACAAGTATGTCTTCAACACGGAGGCCCACCCTCTCCCCATATGGCCCTCGTCTCCCAAATGATGCTGCCACACTAGAGGTCTGGAAATATCAGCGCTACTAAGTTCTGCCCAGGTTCAAAGGCCGAAGACCATCCATGCGGGACTTCTGCGCCAGTGAGCAGAAGCTGCTTGTCATTTTCCCTAAAGGGTGTTGGAGCCGGTCTCTAATGGAAACGAGCCTAACCTGGCTGGTTGTTCTCATGCGTATGAAGATAGCATCGAGGCTGCGGAGCACGCCTCCATTCAGTGAATTCACAGGAAAAAAAGAAGAGTGTGGAGCCAAAAGGAACTCAAAAGGAATCCAGTTTTCTTTTGAACCCCTCATAAATCTGTAAAGAATTTGTTTGTGATCAGAAATTTGAATAGAAACAGAGAATTGGGAGTTTCTTGTTACTGGCTTTCTGAATTCAAACATGAGCAGATTGTGGTGCATCCAATAATACTTTGTTACAAGAATGAGGCTCTAAAAGAGCCCTGAAATAAGTCCTGGCGGTCCTGGCGCGTGTCTCGATGTGGCGTTTGTGACAGCGAGCACTGGTGATCACATGACCTGTCCTGGATTCCGCAGCCTGTTACATGTTAGAGGAGCAAGAACAGGCTCGCACCAGAGGAGCGGCGCTGACTGACGCGTATCTGCTGTCCACAATGTCCCGGTCCTCCCGACTCTACCGTTACTGATCACTGGCGTCCATAGCAACACCGGGCTGCGGTCACAGCCCGGCAGCAGCACGTGTGCGTGCGTGCGTGTGTGTCAAGGTTATTTTGAAGTCACATTAATAATAATGAATGTCTACATTGTTTCTATTTGGTGTGGGGTTCCATTTTTTTGATCGAGAGGAGCACTTTTCAGTCATTTCCTTGCGCTTGAAGTCCCCAGATTTGGTCTCTGCTGGCTTTGATGTTGCTTTGTTGTCACGCTTTCAGACAGGAGGAGGAATCAAGGCGGGTTTAAAATGTCGGTGGCTCTGAATTTCAAAAAGGACGCTTTGTAGAGTCATTTATGTTTCATCCTTTCCTCAAATCCTAAATGAAGTTTCTCACGGTGATGCATCCATCGCACATTTTGGGCCTTCGTGGTCCAAATCGTCTGTTTTTTGTTGTTTTTTTAACCACAAAGCCATATTCTGAGCCACATCACTGAATGTGCAGTGCTCTGCTGTGCCTGTTGAAATTGTATATAATAGTTTAATCCTATTTGTTAATTGCTGCTGTATCAGTGGTGTCTAAATGTGAAGTATCTTTGATTTGGGTTGATGCGGGAAAAAACTGTGTAAATATTTTGTGCATTTATTTGATGATAGTTTAAACTTGTAACATTCTGAATAATTATGTCATCATCATTTACTCTTTTTTTTTTTTCAATTTTAAAGACCTCATGATTTCACACCAACAAAACCCAATATCATTGACCTCATCCTCTGGGGACCATGCCACAAATATCCGGAATATTTGTTTAATAGCTAAACAATCCTGAATACGGAGCAGTTTGCTGGGGATTTCTCATGTTTTGGTGGGTTTTATGTGCAACAATGTCTAATAATGAAGCTATTTTCTCAGGTTGATACAGTGAGAGGAGAATAAATCAAAGCTCTTGTTTTTAATTCTACTGGGAATAAAGTCTGAACTTGAGACATTTGCACTTCATGTGGGAAGTGGTTCATTCACGTGGCTTTGTGCTCATTTTAAATTCCTGGCGGATTCAAATTGATGGTTAAATATATCATAACGTCTATTAACGTTGTCTTTGGGATGATTCAAGTCAGACCTGACCTATTGAGCACCAGTAGTTTCTTATGGTTGAAGTGACTTTCTCAGACAAAACAACCTTTCAGATGAAACGTCTTTGTAGCCACAAGGAGAAAGAAGTGAATTCATTTTTGAGGGATTATACTTTGATTTTTTTCATTCTATATTTGTGAGGCTGCTGCCTTTGAAGTGGGAGGCAAATCTGTTCCCTCTCAAAGCAAAGTCCATCTGAGGAAGCTGGTTCTGTGCTGCAGTTTAATCTGAGCCCGTTTCAGTAAAGCATCAAATGAGACTTTCTCTGTATTCCCAGGGAGAGTGTGTGGGTGGAAATAGAAAACTAGCTATAGCCTCATGCTTCACATATTTATAATTACTGATGGAAACAGAAGAATTGACTGGTTCAGCTCTGCGGTGAGTTCCCACATCAACTGTAAACATCACTGCTTCACCTTCTCACAGCTCGCTCCTTCACAATAATTCCTCAGTTTTTGTTTTTTGGATCAATCTGAGGCCACTTCACACAACAAAGTTTGTGAGCTGCAAGTATTTAAATACTGTGTTGTGGGTTAAAGTCTATATTTTGTGTTGCTAATGTGAAGCCATAAGGAAATGAATGTTTTATCCCTTTTCTTTTTTTTTCCAAAGCTGCTGGTGCGCACCAACAGGATCCGCGTTTGTGACCCTGAATCACGTGCTGAAAACACGGATCAATACTGTTTTTCCAAGGTTGATCGATAGATCGAGCAGTGCACGAATCCATCCTGACACGTCTGCATAACCATTTTTATACTGTTGTTTTCAGTTTGCCTCCTCACCTTTATCAAATCCACATGAACTCGGATCGAACCTTTTGTAATTGGGGTGCAATTTGGATTGTCTTTCTAGTCGCCTACATTTTTAAAATAAAGATTTTTTTAAAAGAAATAAAATAAGGTGTGGGGTCTGTATTTTTCTACATACAGTATACATAGTTTGAAAGTCCAAACAGGCCGTTATATTCCTCATCGTGGTATCCTTCAGGCAGCTTCCCATTTCTTCTCTTGAAATTGTCTGCTCTGTAGCCTCAGTATGATGAATCAGAAAAGTGTTGCAATAAATTGTCCTTGAAGGTCCTTCTGTGACAACAGCAATGTGACAGAATTTAATTTGTGTGTGTTGAAGGGGCTAGGGGCAGTGGGGGTGTGACTGAAAGCTGTGAATCAAGGATGTTGGTCAAATTAAACGATTTTAGAAAGATTTTAGTGAAATTAAATGGCTTTAGTTAAAGGAAAATCAATGAGAGCAATAATAACAGTAGTATGCGTAATGCAAGTTAAAGACAACATAAATTAAGTTGAGTGACCTTGCAAAAGCCTGGTCAACTTTTCTCTTCAGCACTTCAGGCTTATATGGGCACAGCAACTCACCTAAGTAAGGGGGCGGGGGGGGGGGGGGGGGGGGGCAGTAGAGGCAGCAAATATGGGTTTAAAAAAAAATGCCATTGCAAAAGTTAGCGGTGAAATGATCAATAGTGTCGGTAGTCCAACACCAGGGGGCAGCAGAACCCATCAATCATTAGTGCAGCCAAAACACGTCCTGATCACCATCATCATCATCATCATTATCATCATCATCATTATCATCATCATGGTCCTGGTTGCGATGTGGTGTCTGTCTGCTCTGCTGCAGATGTGCATCTTCAAAAAGTCAAGAGGCTGTGGAGAGAAGTAGAAGGAGAAGATGTTAAACCCACTGAATTCCACTGTAGTGCTGAAGCCCATGGTGCATCGAAACAACACTGCTTCAAACGAGTCTCCCGGCGACGCGTGTCACATCCTGGCTCAGCCAACGGGCCAAAACATCATGTCCAAAAGTGTTTTCCAATATCATGTCTCCAGACAGCACTCGCAGCAAAGGCAGCATCTGAACAAACAGAAGGCCGACACCTGGCTGCTCGCTCACAATGGCCTGTTTGAACTTTGGGAGTGATTTCCAATTGCAAGGCGGGTAATGTGTCAGCAATTGGAAGAATATCGGAGACAACGGGCTGCCTGTGCTGCAAATGTGGAATGTTTTGGGGGTTTTCTCTCTTTCCTCTGAATATTGACTAGCTGTCTTGGAGCAAACAGCCCACAACATAAAAATGTATATTTTTCCACTATAAGTGTGTCTTTATTATATCTTGGATTGATACCCTTTTCCCTGCCACGTTACCTTGAAAAAGAAATGTTCAAAAACACCCTCCAGGTTTGTGCGATCACAGACTTTAGAAACTTACAGTTGCAGGTAAGTCTGATCTTTCAGGTGGTATTTGAACACTTATGTATGTATTTAATGATAAATTATCCTCAAAGATCCTTGACTGAGTCAGGATTTAGTTACAGGAGGGAGTTCTGCAGCTTCCATTTCTAAAAAATGGGGGATACTTTGAACATCCAGTTTGCCGTGATGATAAAACTATGTAATAACAAACGCGCAATATCTCAGCTTGAAAACACAGTCGGCTCTTCTCTCTTCATTTTGTGCTTCTTGACCAAGATAATGTTCTCTGCAGGCGCCCATCAAACCAGATGGTGGCCTCACGTAGAGTGGCAACGCTCCGTGGTTCCTGCTCTCGGGCGTTTTGCAGGTGTCATCATCGCGTCGGCACTAATGCAAAAATGAAACCTGACACTTACACGGCGCAGTGGGACGGCAGTTAGCACAGCTGACTCACACCAACCAGTTCCTTGGTTTCCTTCCAGCGCAGCCTGGTGTCTGTTCCCCCCCTTGTCTGCGTGGTTTTCTCCCTGGTCCAGATGCCAGCAGAAATAAGAAAGGGTCAACAGAGGCCCAGCATGTCTTCAAAATACATACAAAAGTGCTTTCTTCCTCTAAAGCACTAAAATTGGCCTCAAACTAGACAGAAAACCCAAATGTTCCAATTTCTAACCACATTATAAATAGGTTTCGTTTGCTCAAATCCATTGCGCAACTGCACGATTTGCTGTTATTTATATCACGCCAATTTGCCCGGAACATTTCTAGGTTAAGAGGCACCTTCAGGAAGTGTGATTACACGTTAGCTCATATAGAGAGCAATGTTCTGCGTATAGGCCTCTCGTGGAGATTTGCTCAGCACAAATACTGAGAGCAGTGGGAATCACCAGCTCCCTCAACAGCAGCGTATAAATTAGATCCTGCTATATGTCAGCATTCGCAGCAATATATCAAGGAGGGAACGGTTTTCCCTGAAATGTTGCCTTGAAACGTTATTATAGGGACATGAGTTTTAAAACCGCTCATTAAATCACCATCAACAGTCTCCTCTCAGCGTGCACGTTGTGCAGATTTAGGTGCGTCTTTAACGGATCCAGGCTGCACGCGTCTGATCTCTGTGGTCGGGAAGGACGGAAGAAAGGAAACGCAAGTGGAATCCCGTTCAGAAATGTGTCTGGCAAACACGGATCCACGTTAATCTGACCTGTGCAGCTTTTGCTCCACAGGCTGAATCCAGCATTGATTTATGATTTCTATCCAGATCATCTCTGTGGAATACTTGCATATTCCAGGACTGCCCGTGTCAGCTGGTACTATGTATCTTTTCTATATATACATGTATATTTCAGTGTGTTATCTTGGACCTGAAGATGAGTTAATGTGCTCGGAAACCTCCTTCACATAGGAGAGAAGCACACAGTTTCTTTGTATTTGTATTGGGCTCGAGATAAACAAGGGGGGCATTCTTGAACGCTTGGGTCACATTACTCTAAGAGACATACAGTGTAGTGTCTCTGGAAAGACGGGATAATACAGAGAAACAGTTGCTGCCAAGTCCTCTCTGCTTAAAAGTAGGAAAACACAACAAAAGGGGATCACGGCTTTGCTCAATCAATACAGCAAAATGCAGCTATTCATCCACTGAGGTTGGGTTGGAATAACAATATTGTGACTCTGTCCACGTTTGGAAACTTTGTCCAACAAGAGCAGTTTAGGAACCTGGACAAGCTGCACCATTCATTTTCCCACCTCATTTGCACTGTGTTCTTGTGTCTCACCTAAATCATCTTATACGTGAAGCTAGGACACGTGTCTTCAGCCTCAGGATGGAAGACATCCCATGTCAGCTCCTGAAGAACTCCCACGACTATAAATTTTGGAGTTAGTCTCTGTGGCTTCAGTGTCGAAGGTTGGAATCGACTTCTCCTTCTTCATTTTATATCCTATTACTGACATTTTCACCCTCTGACACCACGAGAGTCGTGTTTTTCTGCAGAGACATTTAGTACTGGCTGACCTGCCCCTCTGTAGAGGAAAGGACGGGGCCACACTGCTCGGATGCAGTGTGTGTGTGTGTGTGTGTGTGAGACACAGCGGCAGGTATCATGGGAGTTCTGCAGGTCATGAATCTGCCACTGTTTTTTCCTGCAGAACCTTGGACGGGGAGACAGGGAGGATGCTACAGCAGAGTTAGTTTCTAGCCTGGACGACCTGCAGCTACCATAATAAACTGTAGAAATAAGCATTAACCTGAGACAGGTCATTATTTTAAAAATATTTCATGTTTATTATTATAGAAAACAGCTTTTCGTCCGATCATAACAACCCCCATCCCGCATCGACTACTGGGATGCCCTTCCAACGGGGGCGCCGCTGTGTCCGGTGAAGCCGCTTCAAATGGTGGAGAAGACGGTGGTCTGGTCCTCAGCTAACCAAAGTGGGACCACGTCACCCCACTGATGATTGAGCTCTGCTGGCTACCTGTAGCTGGCTGCAATAAGCTTCAGTCATATATGCGGAGCTACAGAGTCCCAGCTGGATCTGCTCCCTCTTACTTGAACAATCTTGGAGCCCATGCTAACTCTCATCCGCTGTGTCTAGCAAAAGCACCTGCACAGGCTAAACGACCCTCCCTTCCGTCAAAAAGCACTTATCTTCCTCCTCCTATCTCATCTTACTGTTACTTGTGTAGTTTCTCTGCCCCCCCCCCCCCCCCCCCCCCCATCCATCTACAGGTACAGCCATCTTTATAGCTGTATGCTGACCTGCTGACCCACTCTACTCTTATACCAGTGGCTTATACTATTAATGTATCTGATCTCTACCTATTCTCTCCTCTCCTCTCCTCTCCTCTCCTCTCCTCTCCTCTCCTCTCCTCTCCTCTCCTCTCCTCTCCTCTCCTCTCTCTCTACCCAGCCCCCCATCACCAGGAGGGTCCCCCTACATGAGCCTGGTCCTGCTCAAGGTTTCTTCCTGTTAAAATGGAGTTTTTCCTCCCATTGTTGCTTGTTGGGGGTCTGGAAGCTGCCTAGAAACAATTCTGATTGTAACAGAAGCTATATAAATAAAGATTGATTGATTGATTGATTGATTGATTGATTGATTGATTGATTGATTGATTGATTGATTGATTGATTGATTGATTGATTGATTGATTGATTGATTGGTGTCACATATACAGGGAATGTTAACATTAGCATCAGCAATATATCCAGGGGTCACGGGGTCATCAAAATCTGCACTGCAGAGGAATTCCTGTCAAACATCAGGTTGTCAAAGAAAAAACCAAGGACCCCAGCAAATGACAATGAATATCAAATCCAAATAAATAAATTAAAACCCTTCTGTTTTTTTCTTGTCATTACCTGCAAAGAGTTGGATGTGAGCTGATCTCAGCTGTTTCCTAGCAACACCTGTTAGATGATGTGGTCCATATACCATACCACATATAGATCTAGGTAATGGCAGGTTTGATTCTTCTCCTCCCCACACACACACACCTACTGATGAGAGTAATTGGTTCAGCACGCCCATAAACTAAACACAGCAAGAAGCAGGATGAAGCTGCAGCGTTACTGGTTTAATCAAATAACTGGAGAACAATGCAGGATTCCGATTCTGAGGAAATTATCTTTGCAAATTACAGCTTTTGTTGCCTTAATCGGAATCAAACAATTTGTTTCTTGGAAAATCATGAGGCCACTACTGACATTGCATGACATCATTGTTGCATCGTTAATCAAAGTCTTGACAGAGATTCGAAAACAATTTATGATACATGGAGGCTTTTCTTTGACCTTTTCAATTCATTTTGTTCAATGATCATGGAAATAACAATATCTCCCACTTCCAACGCCCACCTGTTCAGAGCACATTCATTTTCCATTTGATGAGACCCGATACCCTTGTTAGGCTCGCAGTCATACGCAGTTAAGCCAATTAAGTGAAGTATTTAAGCCCTGCTAAGCCTTTAAAATGATTAGAGTTAAGCATGAAATGTAGTGATTTCATTGACAGCAGGTATTCTGTGTCGCCGGGGTGCTCCAGTGGAACCAGGCCCCACGGTTTAAACATGACGGCGTTCTGACAGCGTTACTCTGCTGGCTCCGTTTGTGACACCCGGCAGCACAGTTGAACACATTCAGCTACTTTTTTGTTGTCGTTTACAGCAAATAAAAGCATGATGTCAGAACTGGGAATATGTGGCTCGGCTCTGTGCTCATTTTTGGGTTTGGGGGCGTGTGTATTGCACTTCCTGTCACCTGTCCAGCCTCCCCTGTTGCCCCCCCCCCCCTCCTTTGAATAAGCTGTGCTGCCTCTCCAGTCTGCGTCCCCTGCTGGCGTCGGCACCATTGTGCCTCTTTCTGACTGCAGTTTCCGTCTCCCATTTGTGATGTTTCGTGTGTTTTCGATGCATCTCTTCCAGGAGTTTCTTGTACGTTATATTTTAGCTCAGGTCAGCCTCCTATGCAGACGATGCCGATTGATTGTTTCAGCTTCCTCACATCGCCGGTGTGTTTCAGGATTGGTTCAGTTTTGGGAATTGAACAGCCTGGATTTCTCACGTGCACATTTCGGAGCACGATCGATCAGTCTTGCTCTCTGAGAACCTCCAGCAAATCTTCTGTGACATCCGAGGTCTCAGCTTAAACTTGAGGGGGTCATTGATTTTCTGATAGAGCTCGGAGGCTCGCTGTTAATAGCACTGTTATTTCTTTCTAGAAATAGTAATAAATGAATAAAATACATAAATAAAGCGAAATAAATCCAATACGCTTGCGTTCATTGGTTGATGCTGCTAACATTCTATTATTTACTATTTAGTGGTTGTTTATGTCATATATTAAATCTTATTTTTTTATGTTATTACCTTTACTTTCCAACTTTATTTCCTGTGCTGGAGGATTAGAGTTGAGCTGTTGTGCAGAACAATCATTTTTACCACTTTTAGTATTGTTGCTGGGCTAAGTTAGGTTTTCTACTTTATCAATGTGTGTGTCGGTAATGTGTCTTTATTTCTAGTGTGTTTCTTCTGTGGATATTGTGCTCAGCATTCATGAGTGTTTACGATTGTGTTTTGATTTTCCATGTTCACCTTTACTCATCTGATTGTGATACATTATTGTACTGAGAGCAAGAGAATGAATGAAAGAATGAAACTTGAAAACTGACACTAAGAAGAATGGAGATCAGGACTTCAGAACTGCTGCACACTCTCTTTCTGTCTTCAAGCCTTCATGCATGTGTTGATGTGCTGCGTCACTCTTAGGAGGCAGAATGCTAGCTTTACACCTCTGGTGATTTTAGTCAGCTGTATTGTCCCCCCTGATATACAGTATATGTCTATATATATAAGATCTTATTCATTTTAATGGCTTCCTCTCTGTTTCCAGCCTTGCTGATATGTGCTGTCAAATGATTTGACACATTTTTTGTCACCGAATAAAATTGTGCATCACCCAAGACGTCTCCCGATGTGCAACTCATCATGTGACGCTGTTGCCAAACATTTGTGACAAACTTTCCGAGCTGAAATACCCACTGCATGTTAATGACTTGGAGTCTACAGAGACCCGACTGGCTAATGACTGAAATTCCATGTTTTGGTTGAGCTGTTTCTTTATGGAAGGCTGCACAGATACTGCGGCAGTGCCGGCAGTCAGCAATTTGCTTCGATCTTAACGTCACCTCAGCAACAATGCGGAGCTAAGCTCATCTCAGCTCCTCTTTACTCATGTCAAACTCTTCAAAATAGAGCCTGTGCCTGCAGCGCATATCTCTTCAACAGTGACACGGTGTAACATATATTTAGTGTGGGCGAGTCTTTCAGAAAACTGAAATAATCTAAGATAAATGAAGCTTGGTGCGAATTGGAGCACTTTTGTTTCACATTTATTCTACTCTCACTTTTATAAATCAAATCATACAAAAAAGATTATTATTATTTCTGATGAGTCCAGATTGACCCTGTTCCAGAGCATGGGGGTCAGAAGAGAGGCATCCTGCTTCGTGGTGACTGTACCAGCCTGTGGGGGCAGAGCTCTGATCTGGGGGGGCTACAGATGGTCAGGTCCAGGTTCAGCAACAATATCTGACCAAAGAGGTCAGAGGTCAGCAGAACACCTGAATATACCCAACGACCAGATTATTGCATCAGTGGATCTGATCTTTCCCTGATGGCACGGGCAGATTCCAAAACGCCAGGACTCATCGGGAGCAAATTCGGATTCGGGGAACACGAGACATCATTTTCACTCATGAATTGGCCAACAGAGTCCACCTTAACGTGCTGGAGAAGGCTTCACGCAGTGGTCCGACTCTACCATCATCAATACAACAGCTTGGTGACAAATTCATGCAACACTGGACAGAAATAAACCTTTTGATGCCAATGTGTGCTGGAATCAAAGCTGAAGTTGGTCCAACAAAATATATATGTATATATGCACACACAGACACACTGTATATACTGTATATATACATCTGTGTGTGTGTGTGTGTGTGTGTGTGTGTGTGTGTGTGTGTGTGTGTGTGTGTGTGTGTGTGTGTGCATGCATATGCTAATCAATATTGTTGGGGTCTAGGGTTTCAGGTCGTGTGTTGTTGTGGTCCTGCTTGTTTCTTCCTGCAGGGGGCGTGGAGGAGCCGATATCTGCTCCAGCCGGTGCTGCAGGTAGGCGCACCTGTCGGCAATCTACCTCAGGCCACCTATTTAAGGGCTGAAGAGAATTGTCTTTATTTTATTATCATGTGTTGTACCATATGTTTCTGTTTTCTCTTAGAAGCACTTTAGAAGTTAGGAATGGTAAAATGTTTAGTAAGTGGAATAAAGATAAGCAGTCAGTTGACCCTTCCTTGACATGAATGTTGTTTAGACAGTTGGAGGCAGGAGGAGACAGTCAGACGGAAAGTGGTAGACCCCCATCGTAGAACGTGACAGAATAGTTTACTGGTGTTGATAAGTTCCTCTGCAAGAAGGTGAACTTTGAACTGGCCATTTGGGAGACAACGGAGAACAAGGACTGTGTAAGCATCCAATGGGACTGGAAGAAGAAGACGAGGTCATCCAAGAAGAAGGACTGGATTGGACTGAATTAGCATCAATAATTTACATCTGTCTTTCTATTAAAGACTGGGCCAAGGGATAGTTAGGTTGTCAGACTTCATGCCCTGGCAATGGACTCTGTTATTGTAGGCCCGGAGCTCTGTAATATTTGTATCTTGAATTGGTTCTATTGTTAAATACATTTTGAAATTGGCATTTGTTTTCTTGAAGTCTTCATTCAAAGAACACGCGGATTGGCAGTGACACACGAGAGGTACTGCAATCCAACAGGGCGGAGCGCCTGTCTACCATTGTCGGGGAGCTCTCATATCAGAATGGTAAAACTGACTCTTGTTACCCCGTTATTGGTTGTTTACCACTCGTTGATACGCGTCTCCCTGCTCGTTCGAGGTCTCCACGCGCCCTGCTGGGCTGGAGAACCCGCAGGACCTGACTCCCGTGTTGGCTCCGCGCTGGAGCTCTCCGTGCGCCCCGGAAGACTGGACGAGCGCTGCCCTGCGGTCCAGGAGGACTGCCAATTTGATCTTTTAATATAAACTCGCTTTTTGGACTTTTTCCCACTGCGCTTTGCCTGCTTTCGGGTCCTGGAAAAAAACGAAACCTAACACAAAATATAGTAATGCTATAATTCTGAAGCATATCCCATTTGATGTCGAAATGTGTGAGCTTATTACTGTAAAGGATTTGGATGGGAATTAAATTATTAAAGTCAGGTTTAAGAAGTTGTTGGCTGTGCATTGGAGAATAAGGGCTTGTTTGTATTGGCTATAAGGTCCTGCGTCATTTCCTGGCAGAGGACAGCGACGTGAGAGCCACCAACCCTCTCCCCCCCCTCCTCCTCCTCCTCCTCCTCTTCCTCCTCCTCCTCCCTCTGCCGCCTCCTGTAGTAATGTCTGGATAGCTGAGACACCGGACAGCGGATCACTTACTGTCTCCAACCTGGACGCACAAGACATAGAACAGCGTCAAAGAAACACTTGGAGATGCGTCGTAGCTGTTTGTGCCGCCGCTGGATGTATAAGAAGTGAACGACGTCGTTTGGAAGTAAAACCGAGTGGAATAGTGCGAACTCGCTGGGACGCGGAATTGGAGCGCAAAAAAAGAACTTTTTTCCTTTTTTTTCGCTCCTGGAACAACCTTTCGGTCTATGCCCGGAGCTCGCTCGACTCGGTCTAAGTTCCGCCGGTGTTGAATTGCGCCTGGTGGAGCTGTTTGGCGGACACCAGAGAAGCGGTGTCTCGGCAACCACTTGACCCCCTGGAACCGAAGCCCGCAGCGAGTGACACAGGCCGGCGTCCTTCCGCGGCTCATTTACTTAAAGCTCTGACGTAGCTGTCCACGAGACTGGCGCGCGGGGCTGCGCGTGGAGTTTGCGGAATCATTTTGCTGCCGTTTCAATTGCGTTAATTGGCAATGCGAACATAATTGTTTAATTGATTTTTTGGGGAATAATTAGAGTTGCCGCTGTTTGCTCTGATCCAGCAACCTGCGGTGGTAGTTGGATGATTATTCAGGTATGGTTGTGACCGGAGCACGTCTCCCCCGGCGGCTGTGATGTCGAGCTCCGCGCTGCTCCCGCGCCTCAAACGCATCACGCGTGCTCACTAACCACGCGCCAGGGTGGCACCGTGGACCGGCCACACCACCAGGATGAGCAGCACCGACTTGGAGCGCATGTCGCTCAGTTCTTCGGCCAACTCGGTGGCTTCAAGTGCGCGAACACTTTCGGCCAATGTGAGAAAGCTCCACAACGCGCTGAATCTCCTCCTGAGCGACTCGGAGCGGGAGCAATTCATCCACTGCCTCAACGTGTACCACTCCAAACGCAACGTGTACGACCTGGTGCAGACCCTCAACGTGATCCTCAACGCGCCGAGCAAACGGCAACTTTTGCCCATGCTGCGCCTGGTCATCCCTCGCTCCGACCAACTTCTTTTTGAGCAATATACCTCAGAGGGCCTTTATTTAAAATCGGATTTAGGGGCAAGCAACGGCAGCACCGACACCCCGCCGAGCGATTTCCCCACCGCCAGTCCAACTCTCCCGGGGAATTTTTCACCAAATCCGTCTGATTTCCAAGTGGCGTTGCGGGGCTCCCCGGATAGCTTCAGCACCAGCAGCGACGGGACAGCTCCCCTGGTGCCGCTGCTCGGACGGAACTTCATCCATGAGCCGCCGGGGGAGCTGCGGCAGGTCACCATGAAGCGGCACAAGAGCAACGAGGGCCTGGGATTCAGCATCCGCGGCGGGTCTGAGCACGGGGTCGGGATCTACGTGTCCCTTGTGGAGCCTGGGAGCCTGGCGGAGAAACAGGGGCTCCGAGTGGGGGACCAGATCATGAAAGTCAACGACAGAATATTCGAAAAAGTCACCCACGCTGAAGCAGTGAAGGCAAGTTTCTTTTTGTGTTTATTTATTCAGCAGCGTTGCATTGTTTTTCAGTGCAGACACCTACTGTTTGTTCCCATTTTGTATAAAGAAAAACATCTGCTCCGCTGACGTCTGGCTTTAGGACGCACAACTGACCTTTGAAGGGGGCTTCTTGTTTGCAGCAGCAGCGTGGTGTAAACTGAGGACCTGTACTTTAAACAACAGGCAACGTGTAATGGGATGCTTTCCCGGCAGATGGTAACTAGGGTGTGTGTGTTGTGAACGTGTGCTGAACGGGCTTGTGTGTGCGTGGGTTGGGGGGGTAGTGCTCTAAAGCTATAACCAAGAATAAAGACTGGGGTCCTTTAGCTCTCTGTGAGTGGCTTTAAGTACCCAATAAATCCTATTAGCAAATAAGATGGAAAAAAGAGGAGGTTTGCACGATATAGACTGATTTAGCAGTTTTACCCAATCAGACTCTCTGAGGTCGCCGTTGGCCTACGCGCTGGCCGTGGCACCGAAGAAGCGTCTTTTTCATACAGTCATTGGGTCTCTGCTGAGACCCAATGACATTTATTATTCATTTATTTATTTATTATTATTATTATTATTATTATTATTATTATTATTATTATTATTATTTAGCATGCAAACACACCCATTACACCAAAAGACAAAATATGCATGGCACAGCTAGAGATTTGTTATCGTTCCAATTGCCATCTTCTTTTTCGGCTGTTTGGATTTAAGTTTAAAGGTGTTTTAAGACATTTATACTACAAAGATAAGAAATGGCAACAACACTCATTGTTTTTAAAAGAGTGAGGGTCCTCTTGTGACATGTATAATGTTACTACTTTATTCCTCTCGACAGCCATGATAATAGCTTTTCTCTTTAGTGTTTAGTGATCCAGACTTATCTTTTAAACATTTAAGTCACTTTAAGCGTCATAAGTTAAACTCCACCTTTATATTTTTCTCCACTTCTGCTGGCTAATGCTCTTTTGTGCATTAATTAAATGATTATATATATTATTTATTTGGGAATGTTCTGTTTTATTTATTATAATATAGTTTATAGTTTAACAGGTTAAAAAAGAAACAGCAAAATAAAGACACATCTATATCACAAAATGGGAAATGACAATGACAGTAAGTTTTCTGCTGGCCATATAAATGTTCTTTTTAAATTCTATAAATAAAGAACAATCAGATTCATCATTGTATATTATAAAAAAGGAAAGATACATAGAAAGTAGCACCAAGAGGAAACAGGACAAACAGGGAAGGTAACAGACAAAACAACAAAGTAAAACATACAATAGGTGGTCCTTCTAGGTCCTAGGCGTCAAACTCTGGCCCGTGGGCCAAATTTGGCCCGCAATGTAATAATATTTGGCCCGCGAACCCATACCAATTGACTATTAGAGCTGTGCAGCTGGTATTTTATTAAATATATAAATATCAAAAGGTTTCCTGTTATAGCTGGAGGAAGATTTTATTCAATAAATATCAATGTTGGCCTGTGACTTTGTCCCAGTTTTGAATTTTGGCCCACTGGGTATTTGAGTTTGACACCTCTGTTCTAGGGGGAGGCACGTCTGATAAGAAGGTAAGAAAGACTCCAGGTAAAGGCTAGTTTCTGTCTTTATCCACACATTTGTGTATTTTAATAATCATTCTGCCCTCTGGGTGAAATGGTTTCCCTTCATTTGGAACAACTTTTAGATACTGTGTAGTAATGGGTTAACTTTATGTTGTACTTGAGTTGAATTGGTTCTTTATAATTTGAAGATGCAAAATAGTACTTAAGATGACAATATTGAATTTTTCACATGAACATATCTCAAACGATTGCGTTTATATTGATGGAGACGGCTGGTGCAGAAGCACGTCCTCCTCTGAATCACCTCTGGGCAGCAGTCACAGCTGGAATCTCAAGATTGTGTCTTAGTCATTCCAGTAGATCAGCAGTAAGTGGCACGCATGTCCTGATACAAAACAAGGCTCCATCTTGTGATGAGGTGTAAAAAATAATATCCATCTGTTGGCAGTTAAATGAGGCAGTTGCTGGTCAACTCCAGCAGATCTTTAAGTGATCCATTTAAATACTAGAGCATTAGGCTGGCGTCCGTCCTGGACGGGCACCCTTGAATACTGGCCCAGGGAGATCCTCAGAGGGGGTCTTCAAGCAGCGTCGATGGCAACAGGTGCTGCGGAATCGTGAGCCACCTTGCTGCTAGCAGATGCGCTACTATCTTGCTCCCCTTGTCTTCCCTTTCTGGCCATGCCATTTTAAAGTTAATATTTGACTGTCCTGTCTCACCATACAACCTCATTCGGCTCCATGTTCTCATTGTTCACCAACATTTGTGACTAAGTGCACCGTCAAAATTAACTCATGCTAATTAAGTCATGACCCATGCTAATGCGATGTTCTGTGGGATCTCTAATTTCTTCTAATTTTTGCCTCACAAGAAAAGGGACAGACACGAGTCTCCTACTGTTTCATGCTGACTAATACAGTGTAGCCATAGTAGTCTAACTATCAAGAATGTCTAAGAGAGAAACACGACAGGTCAGGGTACTACGAGTTCACAAGAATTCCCGTAAACAGCCGGGGGCTACCAGTGTGTACTGATCCACTCAAAGAATTTTTTGTTATACAAATGTACTTATGCCAGCTTGGCATTATTATAAAGTGGTGAAACATAAATGCTAGTTAGCAACTGGAAGCACCTATATCTAAATGATTTCCAGGCTACAGGGATTTTAATCTGTGTCAGGGCTGTCACAAACTTTGAATACCCCCAGAATCCTTGTTTTTATCACTCAAAAACTAGAAGCTGTCTACTTTTGTGTTATATTCTGATCTCTGAGATCCTCAACCTAATCCAGGCAGGACAACTGCTTTCAATGCTGACTATTAAAAAAGTATTTCTGATTCTGATTCCAGTGCTTTCACAAAGGGAAGCGGGATCAATCTGAAAGCCTGTGTGTCTACCTGGCTGGAAAAAAAAAAGTGTTGAATGGCTCTCGTGAGCTCGTAGTACCTCGCCCTGTTGTTGCCCACAGCTTTAAAAGACTTGGTAAGCCTGTATATCCTTTACCATCCGTGTGGTACTGCATGTTTTTCAGGTCACCTGCCTAATGTTATGCTAGCACATCTTCTCAGCAGGTTTCTTGTTAGCACTAAGTCATTTATGGAGCCCAGGTTTTTGATTGATTTTCCTTTTCTGGTACCACAGAAAAGACTTGTGAATGGAAAAGACTTGTGAATTCTATTTTTAGAGCTCTTTGGCTCTAAGGCTGAGAAACCAGTAGATCGTTTTCTTCTGATCAGATGTTCAGATGGTAAAAAAAGTGTTTGCAGCTGATGATTATTATACATTTTTCATCGGTTTAAAAAAGTATTGTAGCTTTTTATATGTGTCTGCGTAATTGACAAAATTTCTTATCATATAGAGACATATGATGCTGTAAATACTAGTATAGTATATTAATTTAAACCATTTTAGTCTTCAAACAATGCAAATATGTTCTTTATGATCATTTGTAAAGAGAAAATAGGATGAATAATTAAATGAATACATTTGATGTGGTCTATTACATTGAGTTCATTGAGTTTTTCTGTTATTCTAATGTTAGCTTTATTTGAAACTCTGCTCTGGGCATTTTAACACATTTGGCAGACCAACATTCACCTTACTCCAGCGCCGCGCTGCTTGATGATTCAAGTTGTGACAGCAGTCACATCTAATTCGGACTCCTGACCTCAAACTGAACTATGTGCATTCAAAATTTCACTCAGCAGTAATTCCACATCGACGGCTAAGCTAACTGCTGTGTTAAAATGCTCACCGAGGAAAATGGCGGCCTGTCACTTCATCACCCATCCAGTTGTTTTTAAAGGGTATATAGTTATATTAAGAATAAGACGTTTTAGTTGATAACGAAGAACACAGAATATGTTAACTAATCCGAGCGCTTTCTTTTATGAGGGAGAAATAAATCTCTGATTGTCTTCGAGTGATTCGTGATTTTAATCCTTTGTTCACCCTCAGCTCATCACCATAGCTGACAGGTAAATTGAGAGCTTTCTGCTCCGGCTCGACTGTCTTGTTGCCGCAGCATCTCCATCACTAAAGTGGGTTAGCATCAGGGATGGGGCTATGGTAGGGCAGATTTACTGTAGAGCTGAAGAAGTTAGCCAAAGCTGAAACATGTGACCTGTAAGAATCACTGAGAGAGACCAACAAATGATTAAATCATAGCCGCGCACGCATTTACTGTCTTTTTCCTCTTCTTCTGGAGCATGTTCTCATTCAAACTGCTTTCTCGCTGCTTTATACCATTTAATCCGTCAGGCTTTAGTGAACCGGCATTGCCTGATGAGCCCAGCGTTCACTTGTGAAAGTGGTGGATGTGTCAAGGTCTTGACGCTGTATCCTTGTCTGTGTCAGCTGGTCTGCCTTGGCCTCAGTCCCCCCGAGTCTTTGGCAAGGTTAGTGTCCTCCTCTGACTCTCAAGACTTTCCTTTATCATCATCTTTTAGCTGCGCTGGGCACTCAGAGGATGCGATGTGTTGGGATTAGGGACATAAAATATGTTGTTTTGAAGCTAGAGCCACAACACCCCGCAGGATTGGGACGGATTCTTTATTTGACAAAAGAAAAGACAAAAGACATGTAGGATGACCTTGCTGGTGGACATCTTATCTTCTCTTTACCTTGTGTGAAACTCCTTCCTGGGTATTTTTTTTTGTACATTTGACATATTTTGTCATGGATATAGAGCGAAGCAGCTAAAGGGAACATTGGCTTGGCTTCGCTAAATTGGCAGGGCAGACCCCAACGGCTCCAAATCAGAGAAAAAGAGATGAATGGACCCCCAAGTGCTACGCCGACGTTTGACGTATCGATTGCTAGAAAGACTAATAGAATTTTTGTTGATGTTGAAGATAATTGATTCATTGCTTGGAGCAGGCGCGGGTGAACCTGTTGTTGCTATGGGATGCTACCTAAGTGTAGAGTATTGGAATGCATCTAGTTTTGAGTCTTATGTCCATTTTCTTCTTCTTTTTTTTTTTTTTTACTGTGCTTTAAAAACTTTGATCACAGGCCTGGGCTATTTTGGATCACATCTTACTACATCATAAGTAATCATCAATACTTGCAATTAGTTATTTGGTTAAACAGTTAATTGCTCAAATTACTTTTTAAGTACTTAAAGTGAAAGAAATCTAGTCTTTGGACTGGATCAGGAAAAGTGAAATCAGAATATCAGTTGTCTTTCAGAAAATGATATTAATCTGATATTAATAATAAAATGAATTTGATCCAACAATATAACTGATTACTATGGACAAGATAAAATGTGCATGTAAAAGTCAGAATGTGTATTTGCAAGGATGCTTTTATAGAGTTGTTTCCTCCATGAAACTAGAAAACTGTGCCTGTTACAGCAAGATAAAGGGACACCAACACACACAGTTCAGATTATATTGGTAAAACAGTTTCAAAGATAAGGACAGCTTTCTGGAGCGCTGATGATACCGGTCGCTATCAAGCAGTGGTTAGCTGAAGACGGATGGATGACCAAAACCATTTTTGTTGAGTTGCTTTCGATGTACTCTGGGAATTTTGTCCACATTCAGGTGAATTCCTTGGAACCTCTTGATGCTAGCGGCCATTTAGCATTTGTGCCACCGGCAGAGACGGGCGAGAGAGATTTATTGAAGTTATGTAAGCACAACAGAGGAGCGTTTAAATAATCTCATCAAGGGCAAAACTAGTTCCTATGAGGTTGCCAGCGGGAACCCATCTGAGGTGTGACTGATCATCTGTGTGCTTTTCTGTGTCTTATCAGATTTCTCTCCAAGTACTTGCCAACACATGTAAAAAGAGACTCGTTTGGTGGTGCAGATGTCTCTTTTATGCTTTAGACAGGTTGAAAGGAGCCCTGCTGGTTATCTGATTCTGTGGAGCTGCCTTATTTATCACACACCAGATCCAAAACACCCCCCCCCCCCTTCCCCCCCCGCCCGCGCCACCCTGTAGCATTTTTCTTCCACATTATGAATGAAGTGAAAAGTGTGGGGGAGCTGTGAAGACATGTTGGGTCTCAGCTGGAACTGTCTTGTGTGTGTCTTGATGTGTTCCACATTTTAATTGATGCATGTAATTATTCGATGAGGTTTTAATCCAAGCATTAATGCTATAGCAGAGCATAGATAGTCAACATGGGGCATTATCTCAAGGAGGCACATGATCTGCAGCACACCAAGGCGTCTTGTTTTGAAATAAACATTGTTGTTTTTGGAGGTTAAAAAGGAAATGGTTGGTTTGCCTGATTAAAGTCCAGTTGGTGTGTTACCAGTTAGCAAACTAGCTGTGAAATTGTTGTGGTTAAAAAGGGTGCGCTACAAAGTCAAACCCTAAATGAATTTTATCCGGGTTCATCTGTGTTGCCATGGGACCATGTAACTAGGCAGGTTGTGACTAACAAACAAATCTGATTTGGTCACTAATTTGTAATTAGTAGTAGAGACGGTCCGGCTGAAGAGATTTGCTGGCTGTCTCAACAAATCAAATCCAATGTATTTAGAGCCTGAAATCACAAACGTTGCTGCCTCGGGGGGCTTTACAAGAGGCACAGTTGTGACACCCTCTCTCCTTAGACCCTCAGTTTGGCTGAGGAAAAAATTAAAAACCTTTTTCTAGAAAAAGTATGTATTTCTGTATGTATTTTCTATGATCTATGCCTCTTCTCTCCTCTCCTCTCCTCTCCTCTCCTCTCCTCTCCTCTCCTCTCCTCTCCCTCTCTTCTCCTCTCCTCTCCTCTCCTCTCCTCTCCTCTCCTCTCCTCTCCTCTCCTCTCCTCTCCTCTCCTCTCCTCTCCTCTCTCCTCTCCTCTTCTCTCCTCTCCTCTCCTCTCCTCTCCTCTCCTCTCCTCTCCTCTCCTCTCCTCTCCTCTGTCTTTACCCAGCCCCCCATCACCAGGAGGGTCCCCCTACATGAGCCTGGTCCTGCTCAGGGTTTCTTCCTGTTAAAATGGAGTTTTTCCTGCCACTGTTGCTTGTTGGGGGTCTGGAAACTGCCTAGAAACAATTCTGATTGTAACAGAAGCTATATAAATAAAGATTGATTGATTGATTGATTGATTGATTGATTGATTGATTGATTGATTGATTGATTGATTGATTGATTGATTGATTGATTGATTGGTGTCACATATACAGGGAATGTTAACATTAGCATCAGCAACATATCCATGTTAGGGATATAGGAGTTAGCATACATTCTGTCCACAGAAGAAGGTGTCACAGGCAATATAGAAGAAGTGCGTGGGCCCAGGTGCATCTGCAGATGTCCTCATATGGAGCTCTGGGCCACTTGACCTTACCTGGAGTCAACAAGACAGGCTCCAGCAGTAATATGTGCATTTATGTGACAGGAATGTATAGAGGACGCGAAGAAAGGAGAGGGATAAACCCATGGGAGCGTTGCTTATCAAAGAGGAAGGTTTGACCTCTTTCATGTGCAGAGGACAATTTTAAAATCTACTCTCAATTTTACTGGGATTTTCTAAAATTTACTGAGCTGTGGTATAACAGGCAGGCTATTTTTGATTCAGAATGCATTTCAGTTATGTCCTCATCATACGCTTTGATTTACAACCATTACTGGTACAGATGGAGTCGAAATATTTACAGCTGTCCTTAAACTAGCATCATGGCTAGTTGCTTTCACTATTATTTCTTTAGAGGTCAACACATTTTCCTATAGCCTAAAACCCAATAAGTGTGACCAGACAATTGTCTTTCTTATTTTCAGTAAACTGTAATAATAAGTCAAGTCCAAGTCAAGCTTGTGCCCTGTGCCTCATTAAAACAGCCTTGCTTTTAAAATTCATATTTAAGCAGGCTTTCACAAAGAGCTTCCCATTTTTAATACACATATATACTGCAAAGCCGCGATATTACAGACAAGCTAGCTTCCCCTGATGCGTAAGGTGGAACTTTTGGCCTGTGTATTGGTCCTATAGCCTTCCACAATCCGGCACAGTCTTCACAGTAAACATATCGCTTCAGCTGTCCATCATATAATAAAAGTGAGATGATTATTCATTGCAATGTTTGAATAGGGAGCACATTCTGTATATTCCATCCTTCTGCTTTCTAGTGGCAATTACTGAGTTCGGGATCTGTGCATGTCTCAGGCAGATTTAGAAGTGAAGGACAACAGGGATGACTTTTGGGCTGATCCTTTATGTAATATATCTGACATGTTCACTCAGACTATCACACATCTCTGCTCTGATTGGTTCCTCGTAGATTAATCAAACTAAGCCGCTGTGGTTATGGGCACAGAACGACATTCCTTTTAACTGAAGATATTTACAGACTTAAAACCAGCCGCCATCAGATAATTGACTTGTGTTTAGGAGAGATGCATTCGTATTTGTGGATTGAGCAGACTAATAATTGAGAAGAGGAGGAGGAGGAGGAGGAATTAAACAAACAGCAGGAGATTGAGTTGGAGTATTTCATCTACTCACAGCTGGTGTGTTTAGTGTGAATTCAATACATAATTATCAACAGTTCCCAGTCTTTTGCGTGTGCTTTGTTAACCTGATCAATGTGAACTCTGAAGGGGAGAGAAAGAAAAAAGACCCGAGAGCACTCGGTGTTACCAGTACGGCCTCACTGCTCTAATTCATTCTGGCTGTTTCCTCTTTAAGTCCTCTGTAGGTTCATTTTGTTGTTTGGGTCTATGTTTATGACTAGGATTTTTGAGATTTTTCAGCCTGTAAAATGTTCCAGTTAATTCTGATGTAAAACCAGCCGTCAAGACACAGTGTCTGTGTGTTCTTCTGGCACAAGCCCAGGTTGTAATGCAGGCCTTGACCTCAGCACATCGCCCCATTAACTCCAACTGAGTCTGCGCTTTTATGCCGGGATCAGCCGATTCAGCAAGCTGGGATGTACCATGCGCCTCGGAATGTGGTGCTTGTACCGATTCTGAATTACAGAATGGTGTTTTTTAGTTACCTATCCTGGCCCCTCTTCACTGGTGCTCTTCCCTAATGGAAACAAGTATGCCCTCTATGTGCCTCAGACCCAAGGTTAATAGGTCATTCTCCTCTTTTCTGCGACCCTATCCACAAATACACCCTCAGCTGAGTCACCACACACTGAAGTGGAACATCACGGATCATTTTGTACCTGAAAAGGTTTTTTCTTCAGTTGGAACCGCACCAAAAGCAGCCCCGACCCGAGCTTTTATCTCTACTCTCCGTCAAGCAGCTGTAGATGTGTGTTCCTTCAGTCGTACCTGTTGTCTGGCTCTTGGTTCCGTCTCCTGCCTGCAGACATAATTAGGCCTCATGTTTGAAGGACCGGCTGATTGATTCACAGCTTATTAAAAACACATGAGAAATGAAGACAATAAAAGTTAATGGGGGTCACAGGTTTTGATTTATTTGATGAGGATTTTCTTGCCACAGTTCTATTCTACCAATTCACTTGATGTTTGCAGACGATGTTTTTTGCATTTTTCACTCTCCAACATGAGTTTTTATTGTAGGTCTAAAAAAGTTCTGTTAGAATACTAATTCTTTTCTGTTCAGTGCCAGATGTTTTTAAAACCAACGCATACTCCCTCCGTCCATTCACTCAACCACCCAGACCTCCCTCTACCTGCCTACTTCCTCCAGATCTTTGTATTATTAATGCATCTCCATGTTCTCTACCTATTCTATCCTCTACCTGTCCTCCCCCTCTCCTCTCTCTCTACCTAGCCCCCCCATCAGCAGGAGGGTCCCCCTACATGAGCCTGGTCCTGCTCAAGGTTTCTTCAAATCAAATCAAATCAATCTTTATTTATATGGCATCTTTTACAATCAAAATTGTTTCAAGGCGCTCTCCAGAATCCCAGGGCCTGACCCCAGACAAGCAACAGTGGCAAGGAAAAACTCCCCTTTAACAGGAAGAAACCTTGAGCAGGACCAGGCTCATGTAGGGGGACCCTCCTGCTGATGGCAGGTTTCTTCCTGTTAAAGGGGAGTTTTTCCTTGACACTGTTGCTTGTTGAGGGTCAGGCCCTGGGATTCTGTAAAGGGTCTGGAAACAATTTAGATTGTAACAGACGCTATATAAATAAAGATTGATTTGATGTGATTTGATCTTTCACCTGGGCCAGCTGCCAGACACAGTCTTAAAAAGTAATTTTTAAAAGTTCCATTTAAACCATCCATCATATTCTAAGCAGGGGAAGAAAATATCAAGATAAGGAGAAGGTGTACTGACGACAGATGCATTTGATGGACGAGACAACAAAGACGCCACCGAAGGAAAATACAGCCAGCTACAATACAAGATTCGACAAATTGAGGGCGCAGCTGGATAAACTGCTGTTCCGGAACACTTCAGTGAACACTTGTTTGACTTCCATGGTCCAGAGAGTAGATAGAGAAGACATGACAGGAATTTAAAATAAATTCCCAGGAAAACTGAGTTTCTAATCTGGAGGAGACACTACAGCAGGTACTGGAATATATAATCTACTGGACAATGGACACTGTCAACACCTGAGACTTTTGAATGTGCTTGAGAGAGAAGAGATACAGATGTTACATAGCTTTTATAACTTTTTGATTAAATTATATGAAGAGAAATGGAGACTTTTACATTGCGTTGGGCCACTTTGAGACGATGTGCCACATCTGCAAGCTGTAATATTTTAGATGCATCAATACCAGAAAAAATCGCATAGTCTGAGAAAGAGAAAGATCAAATGGGTTCAGAGTAGTGTCAAATATGTTGGTAAGAGAAAAACCGCACCGGTTGAACATTACAAAATTAGGTTATTTAGTCTATGTGCGGAGACGCTGATGAGTTTCAAATCTCTGGAGCGAGCCAAGGTAGGACTGAAAGGAAATTACAGGTTACAGGAATGACTTTTCTTCTTTGGTCAAAGCTCTTCAAGCTTAAAATACCACATTAAGGCAAAGCATTCGTGGGTCAGGGGTTCTGCTAGCGCTCTGCTAATGCATCACCTGGGTGGCCACAAAGCATTCCTCCTTGTTTACACATTCAAAATGAACATTAATGAAATTTAATCATGATTTATGTGCAGAAACTCTGTGATTAATGTGATTAAAAATGTGTGTGTGAATTTATTCCATTGTACTGCATGCCGATACAGAGTGGGGGTTGACAGCTCTAATTAGCATGCTCTCAATAGACAGGTATGTGGGGATTTGTATGGTGTTAAGGTGTCTAGGTATGAGTGTGAATGGATGTTTTTTCAATTTGTTTTTAAGTTTTAAGAGGTTCACTTTATGAAGCTCAACTAAATACCGAAAGGCAATATGGCTAAAAGCACTGCACAAACTCTCCTAAATTCATTTTAGAATGCAACCTGGCATCTAAATGCATTACAGATATGAGCAAAAAACACAAAGATTGATAGACTTTGTGTAAACTATCCTCTGGTATTGTTTCTTTTACATTTTTACCGGAACTATACCTTAAAGAGGGAAGGCAATGTGTGGGGAAGGCCTTTAAAGCTGCCTTTACCTCTAGTAGTAAAGGTGTGGGAATATGAATAAATAAGATTCCATCGAAATTGTTTGCTCAACATACAGATACTTATGGTAGAACCTACCTCAGATATACGTCCTTCCTAAGGAAAATTCTCTCTGCGCTAGATAGTTTGCACAGGAGTGATTATGCTAGGAGTGGATTTAAACTGTTTATGTAATTGAAATGATGAAAACATTAAATGTAACCAACCAAAAGGCTTAGGATTTATATCTAATATTGACTGACAGGATATATGTAAACCCTAAGATAAGTGACTGTTCATATTTCTCCCTCCCTCACCCTCTGAAGTAGGTTTGAACAATGAGCAGAATTCATATCATTGTTTCCGACCATGACATAATTACAGCCTGAATAGAAAATACCAAATGAAAAGTCTGAGAAGTTTATTAAAAATTATACAGCTCTATCCAAACCGATGGAAAAGTAAAAGGAGAGCTCTCAGGATAGACCAGAGATTGCAGGGATGCATTTAATGAATACAAAAGAGGATAATGAAATAAAAAACTTAGAACACTTAAATGGCCTCAGGACACAACAAACGTTATAACTTAGCAACAGTGCTCTAACTGAACTAACTGAATAAGCGGTGGAAGATGAAGATGAAGACAATATATACTAATATTGGAAACAAAGTTCCCAAGATTGACCCCAGCTCCTTAGAACTTTGCTTTTAAATGCAGTAAGCAGAGTGACTCCCTCATACAGCAATGGCTTAGTGATTAAATCCAATGATAAAGTTTCTTATTCTATTGTTTTATTGAATATGTATCAGAGGAAGCTGCAACCATTTGGTGAGATATCTGAAAAGAAGAAAATTATTGTTACATAAACTCAGTAGGGACTCTTTTATAAGTGGCCCACAAGAATCCAGAGTTTTGTTACCACCATTGTGTGATGGAAAGGCACCCAGGGTGTATTATTGCCTTTCTCCTGACTGCTGGCATGGACTCCCTAGACCCTATAATCCTGATTAGGAATAAACTGCAGTTCACAGGAAATGACTGGACTATCAAAACAAGATTGACAGATTCTATGATATATTTTAGTTTATCAGCTGCTAGAGATATGAAGAAATTACTAATGGTATTTTTAAAAAATAAATAAATACTGTAGTTTTGAGTCCAAAATAGAACTTCCACAAATACAAAAAGGAATTTATGTGAGATGTCAAGTCAGACTAATACTTAATAACCATTTGGATTGGAAACATTCTCATTAAATCATAAACTCTGAACAGTTCACTGGTATGTTGGCATATACCTGAGGCCTGTAATAAATGCAAAGTGATTCAGTCCTGGAGTTTATAATATCATAAAAGCTTCTCTTTGGCAGCACCATCACCCTCTTCCTGTCCTGACTCAATACTGTCACTCTGTTTTCCTGCTTTCATGTGCAGTTTTCACTGTTTCACATCTGCCTCTTTACAAGATGGGGGCGCTTTCTTGCCTGTTCTTTCCACTTGACAGTGTTACATTACTTGGGAACATTGTTTGGATATGGCTAGTTTTCTAATCAGCCATGATAGTGGGATCAAAAAACTGTCATCGACTGTAAGTCATTGAACCAGGGCTCAGCAAATCAAGTCCTGAGCTCTAATAAAAAGCAATAAATTTGTCATGTCAGCTTTAAATGCAATATTGCTCAAATTGCTGTAGATAAAACAGGCTACAGACATAATTTAGCTACTGATTTTCTGGATTTGGCAGTAGTTGATTTAATGGTTTAAATATATTGTTATTTGTTGCATTGCGTGGAATTTTTCATATGGGATAAAACCTTTAAAACTAGATTGTCTGCTGAATTGTGTTATTTGATGACTGAACTGTAAAGCTTTAAACACTGTCAAGCTTTGTAAGCCCGACAGTCTGTGCTACACAGAGAGGATGTGATGACCACAAAGGTCATCCATACAGAGCCACTTAATGTTGAGTGCCTTTTAGAAGTTGAAGTACTAAAAGCATAGGATGAAAAAACGCACATGTGCACACAATACGGATAAGAATGTATGGAATGTGCTGTGGAGACATTGCGACATGGCGTACTGGTATTTTATTGATCTAGAATAATGACGTACTTACAAGCCTTCAATTTACACTGATACGAAGGCTGTTTTTGCTGAACAGTTTTAATTAACTGAAAAAGGATCCACAAAAATTTGTACCAGGCGACAAAATTGGAAAAAAGGTCGTCAGTGAGAAATGCCAGTAAAACCAAATGTTATAATTTCCATAAGTTTTAAATAAAGTAGCGGCGTTTTGAAGTGAATTTAAATGAAAAGATTCACACTCCGGGTCGGCTCCATCCATACAGGTCAGTTATCCAAAGCGTGATGTCACTTGGACTCTGTTCGGGTTCTTGAAGATGTTTTGTTGCTTCTCCTTTAAGGTGTCTTCATTTCTGTAAAGGAATGTGATCTTGAATAAGAGATACATATAAAAAATAATATATTTTGTATACCTGCAATGGATTACACATGTATGGAATCAGCTGCAGTTCCACCTGCACCTCATTGTGTATAATATATATTTTATTATTTAAACTATTGTTTCAATATTCATAAATGCAGACATCTCAAGCTCTTGGATGGCATAATAAACTGAAATGATTCTCTTTCTCTGCCTCACACACACGCGCATGCATGTCACAGACAGACACACGCACACACAGTGGGGCAACAGCCGGCAGCTAATCAGCTTACCTCTGTAAAAAAACATGTCTGGATGGGGCTTTGTCTGGAAGAGGGCATTTATTTAGACTTATATCAACTGTCGAGATGGTGAAATTTCCACAAGAAAATAAATGCTTTCCTGTTGAAATATTTATACAGTGCCACTGATTAACGTTAGGGTTAGCATTGCTTTTCTTACTCCACTGGGAGTCTATTGCAATTAACATATGGAGAGAGGGATTAAGAGGATCAGTGGTAAACCTATTCTACAAACACATACATATGTCCACACATCTCATGACTCTCATGAAAGATTTCCACCCAGCTAATAGTGACAGATGTAACAGCCACACTATCATATCTATCAAATTATTTTCAAGACCTTTATATTTCTATTCAATTATACTGCTATTTTGCATTAGCAACTACATTGTAAACACCATCATGGTACTCTGAGAAATAAATCTTCCTGTAGATTGTCACTGCATTTGTATGTCTGCTCCACACTACCTGATAAGACGACGAGGAGCTGGTGGTGGAAAACTGAAGCCCTCCCAGCAGTCAGCCAGTCATCCACAACTGGGGCCAGACTCAGTCCCAGCATGGGGAGCACAGCCTCCCTGAGAGCGTTTCCCACACCGTGACTGTATGGGCCAAATCTGAGGCCACTTTTCACAGTAAGCTGCAGCCAGCACTCCCTCCCACACATCACCAGTCCCCAGCAATGCCAGTGCCAGCACCACGGCAGCTGCCACTAGCACAAGCACTGTGAAAGGACACCAAGTTGCTTTCATGAAGGCATTGAAAATTACCTGCTGTGGGTACTCGCGTATGCCTTTGACTAAAAAATGCTATATGACAGACAATACTATTGATTATGCAAATAACACTGGCATTGAATGTGTCCAATAGGGCCAGAAATCCTACCCCAGATCTTAAGCTATTATTCAGTAGGCATTTTTGCTGCATTCGGGCTTCACTGTTGATTGGATTGTGAGGAGGAATTTTCCAATTTTGTGGAACCTAATTGCCAGCCGTCCATCAGCAGGAGGGTCCCCCTACATGAGCCTGGTCCTGCTCAGGGTTTCTTCCTGTTAAAGGGGAGTTTTCCCTGCCATTTTTGCTTGTTGGGGGTCAGGCCCTGGGATTCAGGAAAGGGTCTAGAAACAATTCTGATTGTAACAGATGCTATATAAATAAAGATTGCTTGCTTGCTTGCTTGCTTGATTGATTGGTTGATTGATTGATTGATTGACTGATTGATTGATTGATTGATTGATTGATTGATTGATTGATTGACTGATTGATTGATTGATTGATTGATTGATTGATTGATTGATTGATTGATTGATTGATTGATTGATTGATTGATTGATTGATTGATTGATTGATTGATTGATTGACAGGGAGCTGAAAGCTGTCAAAAAGTCCTGAACTCGCTTCCAACAAGCAGCAGAAAAACTGTTGACCAAATGACAGGGTGCTGGGGGAGATGGGACCAGTGATTTATGATTTATTCACGTCGACAAAGGAAAACCAACTTAGGTCTACAATATCAACCTCCTTAAAAAGTGAAAGGAGCGTATGGGGCCACCTGCTGAAGTGTCCCTCGTACGTCCGGTTCATGGAAGAAAATTGTGAGCATGACTCCAAACTACAGCAACTCCTCCAGCTAAAAGCGAAGAAGATAGTTGATCTGGGTGTGATTAAGAGTTGTCCATTCCCGTGGTGATTGTGCCAAAGAAGGATGGCTGTGAACATCCTTGTATTGATGTCAGGAAAGTCAATGCTGTTGGCAGTTTTGATGCATAGCCCATGCTGTGAATGGATTACATGGTGGAGCATGTTGGAAATGCCAACTACATCATCACCTTGGACCTGCAGTGGTTATTGGCAGATTCCCTTGGAGGAGCCGTCAAAGCAGTACACTGCATTTTTCACACTATCAGGACACATACTGATTCACAGTAATGCCATTTGGACTCCATGGAGCACCTGCACCCTTACAAAGGTTGCTGGATATTGTTCTCAGAGGTTTCAAGTCCTTCGGCGCCACTTACCCAGATGACGTGGCCATTTTCAGCCATTCCAGGGAGCACCATTTCATCACCTAGAACAGATCCTGCTGTGCATCTAAAGAGCATGTTTGACCATTAATGCGCAAAAATGTGAGTGGGCCAAGGGTGAAGTTCACTACCTCAGCTTCCAGCTGGGAGGGGGGACACATTCACCCGCTCATGGAAAACTTTGAGGGCATCGGCAATGCCCACACACCAGAAGACTTTACGTCCTGTTTTATTTTTCCCTATCTGCTATAATAAAGTCTTGATTAAATTTGAAAATGATCACTAACTATTTAGACTTTGCTGACCAGGATACTTCAAAATATTTATTTTTATAAATATCAAATTTCATTAATTTATGAATTGTTTCCTTCTCACCACAGTGAGTAGGTCCTGGTTCTGGACTCAAGTATGGTGTCAGGCTGCCATTTATAGTGCCTGTCTGAGAGTAGGGACAGTCAGTCTTTCTACTGTGTCATACCAATTGTAAGTAGATTATAGCGTAAATACGTTGTTTAGCATTGGGACTCTTTGGCTAGTATGCTTATCTAACTGCATATATCTTTACAGTAAACATGTGTTTAGTGATGGAAATTAAGGTTGGTATGATTTAGTGACAGGAGCCGAGCCTTTAACAAATGGAGCCTAGCACTGCCCGCTGACGGCCTGTGGTGCAGCACATCCATCTTAATGTCACTGGTGTATTTTGCTGATACTTTTTTTTTCTTCCTTTTGATGTTCAAATATTTTTGTTTTAATACTCTTAGCTGTCTCATTCCCAGATTGAGTGCAACCCCTTTTTTTTGCCAAGATCCTAACAAGAAATTAACAAAAAAGGAACAAAAAATAAACAGCCTCATCTGGTTGAATAAATACTGCAGCAGTTAAGGAACAAGGTTGTTTCTTAAGAAGCTGATATGAGACTTAAACTCCCACCTTGTAACATCAGCGTTTAACCTCTCCCCATTGTCACTATTTTAACCTTTAAAGTGACCTTGATTGTCTCAAAAAATGTTATTAGTATTACTCTTGTTAATATCTTTAAATCAGAGCAATCAATGTTCAGTAAAATCCTTACAAATCTAAATAAAAATATGCCGTCTGAATGCAGCTCATGTCCACTGGCCAAACTAAGGTCTTTAAAGATAAGAGTAAACCCCAGTCTGTCTATTGCATATATCTGGTGCTAATGCCTGCAATACATTGGCTGATATGTTATGAGGTAAGTTATTGTTTTAAGTAGGACATAGATTTAAATGTCTGGTAAAGGCTAAAACTCCCATGCTTCACTATCAGACTGATGCTATCATATGCCACATGTTTCAAATGTATATTTAAAAGCCCAATGCTATTCTTTGATATTATAATATATACAGTATATGTTTGTTAAAATATATATGTATGGTTAACCACCCTGTGTTATTATCCCTAACAGGTGCAATTCCCCTTCAAAATGACCTTTTTGTAGCACTGTGTTGGCATGAAGCTAGTAGTGGTGCACAATCTTTAGTATTTCTGACAGCATTAGGTCATAGCATTGGATTATAGCAATATCAATTGTGATGTATTTTTGGACTTTTATCAGGTTCCCTTATTATTCATGGAAACACAGACAAGCCTGAGCTGTGCCCTTTGACTGTGTCTCTGTGAGAAATATGACTCTGTCTCTTATTCCTTTAATGCACCTACAGTATCTTTGCAAACAAATGCATGTGCAGATGCACATGTGCATCAATAGTATGAGGTTCAAAACTAACATGTTCAGATTCAAGATCAGGACTTGATAAGCCTTGATAAGTATTTGATAAATGTAACAAGTGTGCTACCCTCTACAGTTTGTTGCTAGTAGGGTGCTGCTACCACAGCCCTCTGTTAAACAGACTCTCAAGTTAAAAAGTTGCAATTTAAATGACTGATCCATCCTATAGTAGGATGGCACAGAAGTACCAAGAAAACCAAGGGTAGCAAGGAAAGTAAAACATGATAGATGTGAGACTTGACTTAATGGAGTCCAGTCACACTGTGCTCTCCAAATATACCCAGGAGAAATAGGCCAATCTCTGTTGGCAGCATATGTCAATGAGGTCGATATTTGTGCCGTGGAACAACATCCCTTTCACACCACCCATCTTGTGTAAGGCCATTAGGATCCACCAGCATGGTGAGAAATGGATTATGCTGCAGCAATATGGGCCATAAAGTCATGCTCACCTCATCACAATGGCAGCCAGTCATCAATACATGCTCACATGTCCACAAAGGCACGCAACATTGACATACAAAGTGTTACATGTGCTCTTACAGCCCATTTTTTCCCCCCATATTTTTTACGCAATTTGTACAGGATTGCATTTGTCATAGTGATTCATAGTGTCAGTGAAGTGTGATAAAAGCCTAATTACCTTTCAACAATCACACTTGAAATGACAGCAGACCCCATTGACCCAAATTCTGATCGATAGGTGACGTGGTCATTGCCCAGCTTGTTGGGTTGCAGCCATTAATTTCTCCATCTTTGTCTGCATGTGTTTGTGTGCATTTGGGTGTCTGTGTGTAATTGTGTGTGTGTGTGTAAGATCCTGCTCACAGAGGCCACAGCTGTGAAAGCCATGGAACAACACTTGAAGATGCTGTGACCAATCACAATTTGGCGCTTGTTAAATGTGCTCAAATCCATACTTTAACCCAGTTTGTCTAAAACTGAATGGTAACTGTTTTGCCAATACGTCCCTGGTGCCATGATGAAGTTATTCGTTGGTGGCCATAATGCTAGGCCTGATTGCATGTATGCACAACCTAAGACATAACTTGAGCGCACATCTCCAATAATATAGCTTAGAGAAGCCAAGCGGGGGTCAGAAATCATGCATCTGCATGTGAAATCCAAATATTTCTTGCAGTAAATATTCTGAAGCTCTACAATGAGACCTTTACAGGACAGTACAGATTACTACAAATCATAAGCCACAGTATAAAATATTTCTGCAAATATATTCATTGAATCAGAAAAAATTATTTCAGGAGAGAAATACAGTAGTATGGCACTGAGCTACAGTGAGGATGAATCATTACAAGGCAGCAACGCTGCAACTTTTCATAGTTGCAAGATTCATACAAAAAGATCTCGCAAAGGAAAACGTAATTCTGGAAAGATGAATATGCACATCAATGAATATTAATTTGCCATTCATTTCAAATGTGACATTTAATTTCCTCATCACCTGCAATTGCTGCTGAACGCCTGTTTAACAAAGGTCACTGAAGTATGTTTATCTTCTACCTAATTACTTACTGCATCATGCATTGAATTTTCTGCATTCTGCAGAGCAGCAGACACATTCATACATCCCCTGTAACTTAATCGCAGGGAGCTTTGAGACAAATGTTCTCCAACGTTCCTCTCAATCACAATGAAGAAACAGCTTGTTTGCGACAAGGTTTAGCCTCTTAAATTCATCTGGTAAACGATGTTTATTTCTCTGGGAAATTGACCTAATTGAAAAGCAGCGTTTGCAATGCTTCACACAGTAGTGTGGAAATGGCATTTTTACCCTTAAACGTAATGATACTGGTCATTTTAAGCTATAGATTTATTTTTCAATTTAATTTCAATCCTCTCCTGACATGGAACCTTCTGGTCACCGCTATACTGTTACAGAATGCGTACAACATAATGTAACAATAAAATCATTCCCAGACAAAAAATGTATTACAGCAGAAAAACATTTAGAAATACATAAATGAAAGGCTGCCCCTTACTCCTTTTTTAAATTTTATTGGAATTTTCTTGTGATTATGAGGTATTATTTCATTATCTCGGCTTAACAGAGTGTGTTTTCCCATGATAAGGACTTATCATTTTGTTATCTCCGTATCGCAGACACTCGTTCAGACCATATGATCGTCCTGATTTCAGCCTACAGCTTCTACGCTCTGCTCTAGGTGTGTCCCAGCTGGTGACATGGCAGTTCAGAGCTCTGTCCTAGCCCAACTAACATTGAGTACAAACGGAAAACAGACTTTGTTGAACCAAGATTGTTGTACTGAGATTCCACAATAAGATATAGAATGAAAAAAGACAGGATGTGGTCGTCAAATCATCATCAGTTTTTAGGTGAGCCAATAATCATTCCAATAGAGAAAGCAATAGATCTGGTCATTAGACCTTTAGCAAATGCCAATTCTAGTGGAAATAAAAGAGGAAATAAGCATTTAATGCTTTGCATTATCTATATATTAAATGCACAAGTGACACTTTAACAGCAAAGTCATTTGTACAGTATGTTCATCTACTGGTTTTGCTGGTGCTGATGACTCAGAGCCATTGAGGATAACTTTTATAATCAGTGATAAGATAAGTGATAAATTGTGGTTTCTGACTTAGCATGCATTTTTTATCAGTGTATTGTCCTCTTGTCGGGACCTCTGTCTTCCCTTCCTCCTCCTCTTGTCTCTCTACCCCCCCAAACCTTAATTGGTACCTTAATTAACCTCATGTGTCTCAACTTGGTCTCTTTGCTCCCTTTATTATGTATTTAAACTTGTGCCAGACTGTGTTGTCCCTCTTGTCCTGTTGTTTGTATTTGGATCATTGGGAGTTGAGGTTTATAATGAAGCTTTACTTGATAACACGTCTATTTGAAAATGCTGGATTTGTTTTTAGCTCAGGTCCTGCAGAGATGTGCAATTTGATTAACTGTGGTCATTCTGTAGTGCGTCACACTGCCTGGCCTTCAAACCCAATTTCAAGAGCTCGCCGATGACGATTGTGCATTTGTGATAATTTCTAACAACATAAGAACTGAAACTTCAGAGGGGATCAATTGCTTTTTGGTCCTGTATAAGCAGATGGGGACAAGATGAGATTAGCTTGTATCATGAGTGAGTGTTCAAGGAGTGTTAGAAAAAGGCCTAATCCTTTATCCTTCACTAAAGATGAGGGGAGTTTTGCTGCTAACACTTTCAGAACAATGTTTATTATCCATAACATTCCCACTAAAACCAAACTACAAATGCTGAAAAGTTCAGCAACCCCCATCCCAAAGGGAACTGTATTCAAATCTGATGTCCTATTGTCGAGACACTCTATTCTAAAAAGCCCATTTTCTGTAAACACTGTTCATCATTGCGCCCACAAATGTGAAGCACTACATATAAACAGCAGCTCATCTGAGATAGACGCAAAGGAGAAAAATATTCTGTCGTCCGATAAACTTCCAGCTCAATTCATGTTGAAATAGTTTGAGATGCGAGACGACAGTTAAAGCACAAAGGGCCAATTTTCACATTAAATTGTGATGGCACCATCTGTGCCGCAAGATCCATTCAGAAAAAGTTAGCTGCTGCACAGATAATGTCGTTTTCATGGGCCCCTTTTGCGTCTTCCTGTTAAGCTGATGCGGCCCATCCTGTCCTAATCTTTCGAGCGATGAAACATAAGAACTAAACTTCTCTCTTGGTTCTACTACAACCCTTGATTGAGCTGTGTTGCATTATAAAATTCAAGGCCTGTGTTTCCTCTGAGTGAGGAATACATCATTAAACATCATAAGAAGATCAAACCTGATATCTGAATTTTCCCATTATAGCACTCCCCTAGCTTGATCTCTAAACCATGTGCGGTACCCTGGAGCCCAAAGAAGCCTCCTTCAGATGGCTTTCTTTAATGATTTAAGGTCTACAGTAAATGTCAAGAGATCAGTGGATGATGGGGAGAAGGATCTACTAGTCTAGATAGTCAAAGATGGAAATTATGTCACAAGGTTGGATTGCCGTGTCAATAATCATCATTACTATGTCTAAGTAGTATTCAGTCTTTTTAAAAAGCTCAGTATAGTGGGATCCTGTGTTGACGTTCCTGATCTTTTCTTTTTTTAAGAAACCATTTACTATTATTTACAGTTCTATTTACCCGGCTCATTTATCCATTCAGAAAGTCCTTATATGGCTGTTATTGATAGTCAGGTGTTTTATTATTGTTATTATTTATTCTTATTGTCATTTGTAAATGTTAATAGGTGACCATAGAGCAGCTGTCTTCTCCAGTTATGACACCATAGTTCCCATTCTGACATACTAATTTGTGTCAGTTTATACGTCATCATTTTTGGTTAACCAATAAAACAGTGATGGCAACCCTAAAAATGAAAGTTTTTTGGTTTATTTTTCAAAGCAGACTGTTAATTGCAAGTGATGAGGGGTTACACGTGTCAAAATAGTCCAGCAATGACTCCAAACTTTGTGTTTCAAAACACCCTCAAAGGAAGTTTTAACTAGTTGTGTTCAGTTTAGTTATAAATGGACGGGATTTCTGTCTGACAGCCTGAACAGGGACGTAACCTGAACATGTCTATTCTGCTTCACAACCAATCAGGTTGGCTTTTTTCCTGTGTCAAAATTTGCATTTTGCCGCAGGCTTGTTGAGCCGTATCAGGCCCAGATGGGACTGTCCTCCTCTCTCTCTCTCTCTTCAGGCCCATTAGTGTCAGACTCAGGGTTTTCAATTGGAGCCAGGACCCATCTGTTTCTCGATCCCCTGTCCTCCCACAGCTTTTTAGACCTGCCTGTTATGAATATACGTGTGGAGGTGGAGGAAAGGAGCTTACAGTTGCAGAGACAGCTAACAACAGATACAAATAAGGTGTGGGTGTGTGTGTTTCCTGTCCCTGTCACCGAACATCTCCTTGGCAATGTCCTCTCCCCTGAGACATAATATCTTTAACATTTAGCAGTGCAATGGATGCCTACACTCTGCCACAACTTGAAAGATGTGGCTACATTACAGATGCCCAGGTTACCTTTAGGGTAGCAGCCTTGTAAATGTTGACCAGACTAAGGTTTAATTTAAGACATCCAGAGCAGATAATTCACACTTACACATGATATTGCACTTTATTGACTCACTGCTACAGAGGTGCAGATGAGTGGTTGATGCAGAGACGCCATCGCAATCTACAATATGTGTCTAGGAGAGATGGAAAGAAGTTCATATGGAAGTGCCCTAAGATTGGTCTGTGCAGTAGTCACCATGCTCTAGGTGCTAGAGTTAATTTTCTGCATAGCTGAGCACTGAAAGCATGAAAAACAGCTGTGCAATGTGGTGTGCTGTTAAGACAGAGCCGTCCTGCAGGGCACGGGAAGGATTGTTTGACAGGATGGAGATACCCTGAAGAACACTGAGACCTATATTCAACCTGCGCTGAAGTGTTGGTTACTCACATACCTCTGAGAGTGTTATGAAGTGTGCAGAGGTGCGTGTCAGCTCAGGTCATCTGTCAAGCTCCGACTCTTAATAGTCATGAAATATTTGACGATCCTGCTCCAGGTGTACTGTACCATGAATTCCAAATCCTGGAGTGATGAGTGGACATTAGTAATTAAAGATATTACGTTGTGAACAAACACTGTAGATATGTTCCTCATAATGAAATTATCTAATAAGATAAGAAAAAGAAGACAGCAAATCTGGGCAGGAAGTAGATCTATTAGTGAAGAGTGTAAATGCAGTGTACAGTAGGGATTCGCTACATATTTATTTAGTAATTTTAATAAAAATGACCTTGTCAAAATGGAAGGAATATGTTTTATACACTGTATTGATACAAGCTTTTCATCCTTGTCCTCTCATACTTATAATAATCATTTTAATCCATAACAATCTAATTCCAATTTACAGTTTGTCTTGAAAAACCCACAGTTGAATCTACTTTCAAACTGTTGTGTTGGATTTTTGAACAACTTCTGAATGTACCCAATCTATGAAGATTCATTTATTTTCAGGGTCTCCTCATCCCTGCTATTTTTATTTAATCGCATACACAAAATGAAATATTCAGAATACAAAGTGGAAAGATAACATGTAACTTTAATGAAACATTTCATCACGATCCCCATGTGAGGCCCAGGGGGATGAGGGCCAATTACGAAGCGTTCAACTTTTCAACTGAGTTCCATCTGCAGCTTCTTCATATTCATGGTGGGACATTGCTGGGATGTCTCTGTTTATTCAACACCACCTGTCCCCCTTTACCCAACTTTTAATTAGATCTCAGCTTCTTCTTGGTCTTCAAAAATGGTGATTTCTAAGTGCTGTCAGAGGTTTGTCCTTGGCCACCTTAAAAGCTTCAACGTGCACTCAAGTCAGGTAAAATGTTGAAATGACTCCATGTCACCTGTGGAGGATGAAATTCACCTCTTTGCACGGATTCTAATGGTTTTCCTGAACGAGTCCCTCCCTCTGCTGCCAAATCAAACCTCTACCTGAATGTGTGATGTATCAGCCTTGACCTAATGTTATAGTTATAGCTTTTTCTAATCTTCCAAAGACCAGATGTATCTTTAAGTGTATTTTTCAGTGTCTTCGCTTCTATGTGCTATAAAAACATGGCTTTGAAAGAGAAATAAGAAATACTGATAGTTAGATGTTTCTGAATGAGATTCTGGAGGGTGGGTGACTGTTTAAGACATCAGCTTAATATCAAACAAAAGACCCAATGCTATTTCCCTGATGTGCAGGGTGGCAGTAAACCGCCATCTTCCATATGACGTGTCACTGTATGCACAGTTCTGCCCCTTTCTTGTGGATTTATTTGCAGTATCTCCCATCTTCTCTGTGGCTTCGCTGCTCCCTGAGGCACAATCAAAGGCAGAACTGTAAATCAAACATACTGAAGATGTAAAGGTTCAACTGCCGCATATATTGTCTTCTCTGTTCTTGTGTACAGAGGGAAATTGTATTTGTTCAACCTGATTGGAATTCCACTTCAGTATTTCCTTCAAGTAAGGATAATGTCTCAATACATTGAGATTTATCTCAACAAAGCGTAAAACAATGCAAACTTGTTATCCTGCATCATCCTTCTTTGCCTCCGAGAGCAACTTTCCTACATTTAAAACCAGCTAATTGCATTAATTAACATTAACTGGAGCTAACGTCCTCCACTTACATCACATTGGTGCCTTTAAAGCGCCGCAATCGCAAAGGTTCTTCTCGAATTACGACCAAGATCAGTTTAATTTAACTCCTGTAGGGAGATGGCAAGGCTTGATTCGAACAGAAAATCAGAAATTCTCTGCATGCCCTGTATGCATATGTAAAGGTGCGCGACGTGCCAATCACACCGACTACTCATGCTGCGGGTCCTCGGGCTGTGAACAAGCTCTTATCCAGGTAGCACCGTGGAAACGTCACTGTTCTTTTGATCTTCCCACACATGCCAACAACAGCCCGGTACACACTCAGTAAAAGATATAGAAGCTGTCATTCCTGTTTTGCAGGTATTTACATTTGAGCGTCGGGCTTAGAGGGTGTTTTATGCAATATTAAGATGTGCGTGAGGTGTTGTAGATTCTGTTTTTTAGTTATTTATGGGCGTAGCCTTCAGACATGTTTCGTTTGAAATTGAAAGAATTGTGCCTGTCCTGCTGGATCTTCACCCTAGCAACACAGACGGAGAAGCTCTTGAACGTCACCTCGTATGCTGTCATCTTCAACCTTGCTTTAGCTAAACTGCTACTCTGATATCGCATTAGAAATATTCTTACCGCCCTATTTTTCACCACATTGTTACATCAGAAAGTGCTTTTGAATATATGTCAAGTAACAAGTTACAGTTAATTATATTGATATTGACATATTCCTTTACACAGGACTAAAGGGGCTAATTCATATTTAATTGTAATTTTACGCAGTTATCTTGGATTTTATGTGCAGATCTCATCTTAAAAAAAGCTGAATGTATTATTCTTATCAATGAACTGAAGGAGTGCAAAACACCGTAAAAAGGTCATTTTTCAGGAAGCGTTAAAATATCAACTGATATGTTGTAATAACAATAACATAATCAAGGCCTAATAATTCATCTTCCCATGAGAGGGAGTGCTTTTGTTGTTGATCCTGGTTCCGAAGGAACCTGAATATCACATTTTTAAAGTTATTATGAGTCGTTTGCCACTTTGAAACAGAAGCTCCTCTAGATCACCACCAGACTGCCGTCGAATAATAAAAACACTTTTAGGAACTGTAGTTTACTGGTGGATGACCTTGAAAAATTCCAGAAGAGCAAAAAAGAAGCAGCTGTCATTGCAAACAACTGGCAACATGAGTAGAAGTTACAATTACTTGAAGTGTAATGGAGAACTGCTGAGAGTCGATTTGTTCTGACACGTCTTTAATCTCATGTAAACCATCAATTCTCATAGCTTGGTCGGGTCTCTGATGACTCCCGATGGGACCTCAGTTTAAATGCAGAAACTTCAATCTGCATTGTGTGGAAGAAGAAAATGTCTTAATTGATCTGGTGCGAGCAGCTAAAAGGCCATCACCTCACACGTGCACCCTGAGCCCGATTAATATACAGACCTGGAGGTAGTTGAACGGTAATATGGGTAATATAGTTGCTCAAAAGGCAGCACAATCTGCATAAAATAATGGTTTTAGGGCCATAGCAGCCATCTCAATCTTATGGAAAACTGCTTTTGCTTTGAAGAAGAGTCAATCGTGTCTTTTGGAGGGACAAAACAAAAACACCAACAATCTTTGGAATTGGATGGAAAATACTGTCACGATATGTATTTGAAAATTCAAGCAAATCCAAGTTAGCACACAACACTACCAACCAAACCTGAACAAGGGAAATTCCTGGATGGACAGTGAAAAAGAAAAAAAACTGTCCGTCGTGCTGTCGTTAGCTTAGATGATGAGCAAACGTCTAACGGTCATTTGATGTTAAAGACAAGTCTGACCTGGAAATTAGTAGGGTGTTGTTATAGGAAGACACCAACTCCCACTAGGGTGGCTTTATCTTCCGAGCAAACAGACTGGAAAGCTTCTGCTGTACATGCGGTTCCTTAATTTTAATTCCTTTCATTTTAATTAATGGACTTGCTGTGTTGTTGATGTTGTTTAATATTCATATAACTTCAGGAACTCCTTAAAAACTGCATTAGTGAACATCATCACTTGCAGCGCCACCTTTCAAAATAAAAGCCAGGAAAAACTGCACATATAACCGTATAAAGAGTGGTTTGCTTCACAATCAAGGACATGACCACACACATTACTGTCACCTACTTTTTTTGGTTTGGTTTTTTTGCTTTACTGGTTAACACGGATTAGCCAAAAAAGAAAAATGTTTTTGTTTTTTCCCTCCATTCTTTGTGGTCCCATCTTATTGGACAACAGATGCCTGTCAAAATTGATTCTCTCCTGTCTATAATGGGGCAGAACCATCAGAGCTAATTGCCCATGTTTTATTAAACATAAATAATCAATACAGCTGCACTGTTTGATAGGGACTGGCAGATGCACCGGATCCCCAGTGCATACTAAAGTACTGTATTTATGGTCCACATGATGCCTATACAGTAGACTAGCTACTATTAAATAGTATACATACACATTTAACAGCTAGCACTTTATAGTTTTCCAATGTCATTATTTTTTTGCCCTTGGATGCATATTTTGTAAATGACCAGGTCTATTTCTATGTTTTGCGTTTCTTTGTATCTAATTACGCCCCCGTTCAAGCGCCCAGCAGATGACTAGCTTCCACAGGCAGCGAGTCGGCTTACACTGCTCTCATTTTCTGCCTTGTCTTTCTGCCCCCCCCCCAGTAAATAACTGTGAAAGATGCCAGACATTGGTGTCCAGGAGGAAGCCCCATAAATAATAGCCAGTAAGAGATATGGTGTTCAATACGGGAGAAATGTGAGAGAGGAGAGGAGATATAGAAGGCATGTTTGATTAATGGCTGGGCTGAAGGAGTGGGAGGAGTGAAGATTGATCCATGGCTTTGTCAGCTATCTCAATACTTTTTCTCTCAAGTACTTTAATAATGTTTGCTGTGATTAAGCCATCGCTGTCCCCTTATTACGCTTCACTTCAGCATTTAGATCAGACCATGCATATCTTTTTTTTATTTTCATTTCAAGATAAGTTCTAGAGTATCTATTTAAGAAACAACCTAGCTTGAAAGAGTAAAAATACATTGAAAGTTAGCAAATTAAAGCGAGGAGCCCGTCCTCGGTTGGTTCAATTTGTGTGAGAGGGGTGTTGTAAAGCCTTAGGAATAGCAGCTTGAGCATAAATTCAACACGTCACTCTGATTTTAGCTATAGAACTAAAATCCTGTGGACAGTTTATTTGAACCAATTGCTGTGGTGCCCAATAAAGAGATCAAGGTCAACAAAGGTTGTGTGGGTAGTTTCCTTGGCATAAAAAAGAAGTTAGCCAATCATCCATCCCCTCTGTTTGTCACCTGGAATCCTAATTCGGTGACACCTGACAACAGGAACTGCATGTGTTTCTGTACTAATGTGTGCAGGTACTTCCCCATTCTGGAGACTAAACCTCCAGATATGTATGGAGGGAAAAGCTACAGTTTGTAATTAGATAGAACAGAAACCCCCGAAAATACAAAGCACGATAGTGAAGATCAGATAAGAATCATTACAGAGACAGTTGAACTAATTGCTTAATCAAAGTAGAAGAGATTAAGTTATTAGAGCTGCTGTCAGTCATCTTTCACGGTGGCCTCACACCAAGAAGGTTGGGGGTTTGATCCCCAGTTCCGAGACCTGAGTTAGTATGCTCTCTGTGGGTTCCGCCACCCTCCAAAAGCAGATCCAGTAGGTCCCGGTTGATCAACAGTGGCGGTGCGCCATGTTGCAGGCGCTCAGACCGACCCACCATCTGGCCGGGAATTTATGCCGTACAGTCAAATAGTATCATGTGAAATAAAGCATAGCTCTTCCTCCACATACAGTAGCCCAAAACACATGTACGGCTGGTTCTGATTTCCTGTTTTAGATGGTTTCATTCTGACAGATGTTCATTTAAATCGATTGTCTTGGAGCTAAGGAACAAAAACAGATTAAAGTCAGCAGATTTCCGATAGAAGAGACGTTCTGAGGAGCAAAGTCATTAGATTACATATGTAGAAAGATGTTCTTATAGGTATGGCCGAATATCCATGCATGGATTTGAATGACAGCTCCAGTTATCCTCTTCTGCACGTGGATTGCAATGTGCTCAGGCTCATTATGGAAACTTAGAGCAGCCAGTAGTCATTGTGCTGGACCCTGGGATGCTCCTGGCTTATTTCCATTGACAAAGCCTTGGTCATCACTATTGGAGGCTTAACACATAAGAACTTCCGTGTGACAGTTCCCAGAAACTAAACCAACGTGCTCCAGTGCCTGGACATCAGAAACTGAGTAACATATGTTTTTTTAATTAAATATTAAATATGTAACCTTTTTCCCCGAGCGTTAAACATGGGAGCTTTTTTTCTATTTTGCTTATTTTTATGATGATTTTTATTAAGATTTCTTTATTTTTAATATTAGATTTTCAGGAGTAAATATTCATCATATCTTATTAATCATTTTTTCAATGGTCGCTGTCCACAAGTAGCAACACCAACATGTTAGTTTATTAAACATGGTCGATATTTTGGTAGGTAACAATGGCTTGAATTAGAATTTTAAAGAGATTTTCATAGCTCCAATCAGATATCTCCAGGAACACAGTGCACACCTCTAAGATACATCAGAAAATTGTGTTAAATCTGCACATCAGTTGCTTGGATACACATTCACACCAAAATCATATCAAACAAGCGGATTTTACTTTGTGGTTTTTTGGTGTTGTGTTTGTAGCACTGATAAACCAGCAGCATGAGGGACCTCTGAAGGCTCCAGACCCTCTTTTAAGTGCACGTAGGAACATTTTGATCAAACATGAGCACTGAGTTTCAGGACCCGTGGGCAACTGGGACAAATCCATGTGCTGATCAAGGTTCCCAGATATCACTGAAGTTGCTACCTCAGCATGACACAAGATGTAAACTGGGATTTGAACCGAGAACCCTCCAAATCTCAACCCAGACTGAGCGACCACTGCCCCAACGTTGTCCAATAAACTGCGTATTTCCACATGTGCTGTCTGTTCCATTTATCATACAAACCACCTAACATCACATCAGATATAATAAAATGAGTTTCTTAGCATCCGTTGGAGGGAAAATGCTAACTGCAAGGTTTCCTGGCTTTACCTTATGCCATGCATCTTTCAAACAGCAAAGCTTTGTTACTTTCTACATAAAAATGAATAAAAAGATGAACGAGCATAAAAACTGTCATGATGAATTAAGATTACTGAAGCTTTTTCTATTATCTCTCAACGCCTGTATTGAAGACAAAAAACCTGCTAAGTCTTTTGGAAGGTTTTTACTTTTGAAAGTACGTCAGAACTGTTTGAAGGTGATGTGGGCTGACTTCTCTTGCTGACTGCACCTTTTACACGTGCTCAACACATAGTTTGTCAAAACTAAACAACCCAGAGGTTCATTCAGGCCTGGCTTAGGGAGCACAACCTGAAGTAGTGGTTGGAAGGTTGTTGCTCTCATTTCTTTATAGGAGGCTGTGATCCCAAGCCCCACGTAGTCTGTTTCATTTTGCAAGGCCTTGCTGCAGTGGTCTGGTGATTAGGATGATCTGTTTACGAGGCAGCGGTGTCTTCCTGTGTTTCTTTTACACGTGATTGGATTAAGGGCGATCCACTTTACTTAATTACATCTGATGTAAGACCTATATGTTTACATAACAGCAGCTGTGTTATGTAGGATGAGGTATCTTTATTTCTTTTTGTCAGCAGCTTTAATACGGAAATAAAAATTAACACGTTGCATAAAAAAATCAATGTCCATGTGTGTGTGTGAGTGTGTTAATCTTTTATGAAAGATTTCCTCTGGTGCACTATTATTCAAGTATTCTTGGCATACAAATAAAAATGAAATGTTCACAGCTGATTCAGCCTGTATTATCAGTTATTAAGAATTCATCACTGGGAATTTAAAACCCGTAGTTTTAAAAAGGGTCTCAAACATGTCTTTCTTTTTGAAAGAAATTTCTTCCTCTAACTGTTTCCTGTCTTTTTAAGCTTCTCTTTGTTTTGCAGCACCTGCCATTGATTATAGTTTATTACATCTATCCATTAACCTTGCTTGATCTTGTCATGTAGACTAGCTCAAAAAGTTGGCCGTTCATATTTCTTTTTGCCAGCTTTTTTAATTATTCCCTTATATGTTGTGCTTTTACAGAAAATGACTACGCTTTCACTTTTTGCACAGTCAGCTTTTGTGTGTCAAATGGATCATCTGGACTCTAATCAAAGCGTGTTGCTTCAGCAATGATTCCTTCTGTGGCCCGTTTACCTCAGGCTACCTGCTGTTGCCGTTCCCCATTATATTATATATTCAATTTCCCCAGCACGTCTTGTTTTGCCCGAAAGCAGCGTTCAGCTGCATCAGCCCGATGTCACAATCAGCGCGGCCCTCCAGGGACGACACATTAGGGCCACGGAGCCGTGTGTGGTTCGTCGATAACCACTGAATGAAATTTTTTTTAAAAGGACGCGGCAGAATGTTCAGTGCCACAACTTCCTTTCATCCATTCATTTTCCACCATTATGTAGCTCCCTGTTTCTGATCCCGCTTCTCTGTCTGTCTGTCTGTCTATCTGTCTATCTGTCTATCTGTCTATCTGTCTGTCTGTCTGTCTGTCTGTCTGTCTGTCTGTCTGTCTGTCTGTCTGTCTGTCTGCCTGCCTGCCTGCCTGCCTGCCTGCCTGCCTGCCTGCCTGCCTGCCTGTCTGTCTGTCTGTCTGTCAGACGAGTCCTCCCAGTGATATTTGATGGCTCAGAAAAAAGTCTGTCTGCTGCTGTGCCTGATTAAATAAATGAAACCCCTTTTTGTCAACAAGACTGACTCACTGGTTTGACACATTAATTGTATTGTGTCTTACTTTCCCTTCTGTTTTTATTTGATGAGGTTTTTTTTGAGGATTTCTCTGCCCTTGAGTATCAGCAGCTTCTCTGAGTAAGGCCTTCCTGCGGTGTGTTGGTGGTGCTGCTACACCTATTGTAGGGGATGAGCGGACGACAGTAATGACGGGTATCGGGCCATTCTGGGCTCTTCACTGCGGAGGTTTTTGTTCCTTATTATTGATTCGGCTTGATTGCAGCAGCTCGCGCGGCTGCAGTGGAACCGAGCTCTTTTGCAACCCACAGCTCTTTTGACTGTTCGGAGATACACAACGCTTGTCTTTTTTTGTCAACACACATTGTCAACAGAAAGGACGTGTCTGCAGCAATAGGATGGATGTCAGAGTTGTGTCAACTTTAGTTTTATTTTTGGAGGATGTTTGGAGAGAACAGTCACCTTTGTCCAGGCACTGGGTGATAACATGCACGGCACATATTACCATGGAATTAGCCTGGAAGATATAAAAGATTTAAGGATGTGTCTTTATAAAAGTCTGTGTGATCCTTTTTAGTGGGTCTAATCCGACCATGTGGTTCATTGATCTGCAGAGAGGCCGCATACACATTTACCAAAAGAAATGTATTCACATCAGTCAGCATTATTCTGCAATTATACCTTAGGTTGTTTGCTAATTTTGTATTTTTTGATGGACTAGACTGTAAAACAGTAGTCACTTGTCTGTTAATGAATTCTCTCTTCAGGTGCTGAAAGGCAATAAGAAACTTTGCCTGTCTGTGCGTTCGGTCGGACGGATTCCGGGTGGCTATGTCACAAACCACGTCTATACCTGGGTTGATCCTCAGGGTCGCAGTGTTTCCCCCCCACCTGACCTGCATGAGCATCGGAGTGCCACCCTAAGGAGAAGTGACAGCCAGAGACGCAGCAACATGCAGCTGCTTCAGGAGGGAGACGAGAAGAAGGTGAGGGTTTTGCCTCTGAAATCAATCAATAACTCTTTTTCAGTTGCACATCACTGGAAATCAGTTGTGACATGAAAACCTGTGTCACATGATCATCATTGCTAAATCACGGTGGCAGGCATAACATGATTTACATATTCATACCTTCATTTGATACGTTTTTACTGCATTTGTATTGTCAGCGTGTTCTCAGAACAGAAGCCACAACTGAGATCATAAACTCTTTTTTTTTAGGATATTTTTGAGTAACAGTTTTCTACATCATAGCCACTCAAAATGCTTAAATGTGCCCATGTACACTCAGTTATCAGTCAGGACGTTCTCCATCACAGGTCTCTACATCAATCAAAGCAACACTTTGATAACAGCTGATTGGGGGCATCAGCATGCAGCAGCAGAAATCCTCAGCCCTAAGAAGTGCTGTTAGCTGCCAGTATAAGAAGGCTGGAGCTGGTTATTACAGCTTTTCTCAATTTCCATCAAAAAATACACAGTCCTAATCCTGATATGTAAGGTTAGTGGGCTTACCTCCAGTCAGAACAGAGTTATTAAAAGATTAAAGTTTTGACGCTACACGCTCTGAATAAAATCAGGCTTTTAATGCCAAATGTTACACTTAGAGGAGTTGGGAAATATGGGGTAAATCTTTAATTTATGAAGGATTTGCATATGGATGACAACATCCCAGATAACTTCTTTTTTTCAGTTTCGACTGAAACGTACACTTGCTAAACAATGATGATGGTTTCTGAATATACCAACCCCATATCGTCTTAATATGAGCAGTGAGAACACGATGGTTCTTTCTTCTTTTTTTTGATGGGTCAGCCTGTTCTCTTCTGAGATAAATAAACTCATCCAAACCAGAAACATCGTCTGAACGTTGTTAATGGAGACGCACAAGGCTGACAAGGTGACATGACCGCCACTGTGCTTTTATCTTAGCAAGCCTACATCATCTATCTGAAGAACAAGATAAAAACAATCTGGGCCTTGTCCCACTTTGGATTATGGAAGACCAACGGCAGGTGAGGTATGGATGGGGGGGTCTAACCTCCCCCACCATCACTCCCAACACAGCCCACAGGGGTGTATTCTGCTTACCCACTGTAGACATGACTGCACCCTCACCTGCACCTCCGTTACATTCGCAGATAACACCACGGGTGTCTGATTTATAGAGTTGGCCTACAGAAGTCACGGGGGAGGGGGGGCCTGGTGGTGCAGGCACCGCCACTTTGTTCTCAACACCTCACGCCTCTCCACATCCATGGAGGAAAAAAAATAAAGTTCCTTAACAAACTTTCATGGAGCTTCAGCATCTCAGGCTTGAGTGGAAAAAGCCAAAAGCTGTTGTTTTTTTCTAAAGCTAAGCCAGACCTATCTACCTGAGGCTGCTGTTGAACCTGTGCTTCAGCACCGAAGAACCCTGACAACCTGCGGATCTGTGTGGTCTACGCCTGGTGTCAGGCCAGCAGCACCTCCACGGACGTTACGCATATATAGAGGTCAACGCTGTTTCAGCCACGGCCATCTGGAAAACATATCAGGGCAATAAAATCTTACAAAAGAACATAATCCCCCAAAAAACAACAACTCAGGAAGAGTATTTTGCTCCAGATCACTGCCTTTCATTTTCCCCGGAGTCTAACAACATTCCTAATACCTTTCTTATTGTGATCATGAGTCACTGGAGCACCTTTCTCAAGGAGCTTTATATTAATGCACAATGATACTACGCCACTGTTGTGTTTGTCCTTTATCTAGTAAACTGATACTTCTTTGTGCCTGTTATTCTGAGAGAAAGGCCATTTTAAGACTCTATTCTTTGCATTTCATACGATAAGGTTCTCAGTAACTTCATGTATTGTAACAATAATTCCACCTCACATCCAGGAAATCTGCTGTGACTGATGTAATACAAAATTAATTAGACACTTTTTTCTTGTATTTCCTGTTGGTATTAGTTTTCCATGGCACCATGTTAAAAGGTGATTCATTATTATAATTCATTATATTTCATCTGCTCTGTTTTTTTATGCGGAGCGACTCGAACAGGCCAATTTTTACATTACTTTGGTTATTCATCCACTGACAAATGATTCCACCAGCATAATCAATAATGGGTCCTCAGATCTAAGAGGGTTTTGCCATTTTTTTGTATTTTATCATTTTCTCTCAGCCCTTTAAATCAGCCCTTTTATCGAGCCTGGTGTATTATGCTACACTTCTCTGTGCTGCTGTGCACAGCTCGACACCACAACAAGGTCTGTCTAGTTACAATATTCGACAAATGGAGATACTAAAGATCTGCCTTTATCTTTTTTAATCTCTTCATAGGTCAACCTGGTTTTGGATGATGGACGGTCACTGGGACTAATGATCCGAGGTGGAGCAGAATATGATTTGGGTATTTACATAACTGGGGTGGACCAAGGCTCAGCAGCAGAGTTTGGGGGACTCAAGGTATGACTTAAAGCATTTTTAAATCTTTCACACAGCTACTTTTACAATTGGGCGTGGCTACATTTAACATTGAGTTTATTTTTGTGGAAAACCAGGATTGGGAGAAGTTCTGTGTTCAGATCTTTGGCATATTACCAGACAGAGCCTATATAAGAATATTTGACACTGGAAAGAGCCTGTCCGAGGTCCCTGGTAACCAATAACGGGCATGTGAGCCTCATTATTGTGAGGCAATTCTCGTTTAATTTGAGTGTTCTGTTCCACAGATATGGTCAGGGATTAAAGGGTTTGTTTGTCATGGCAACAGGAGAAGAGTCATGGCAAATGCTCCCTCATCTCAAGCTTTTTTAGTCATAAACCTTGTCAGCCAGCCAATTACACAGACACCTAGAGGGCCCACACTTTCAGCGCAGTAGGGGAAGAATTCTAATCTAATAAGAAATAAAAGGAAAATGGGGGAGTAAAATAGTATTAGGTAGAGTTATGTGACCACGTTTCAATTGTTACTAAAAAGTGTTTATGGTGATCTGCCACCTTTTAAATGTTTTAGAGATTCACACATCACTTCTGACAACCGTTGCTGTAAGCTGGAACTATTGGAATAAACATTCAACGAGCAATCAGTGACATCCAAATTATTATTCCCATTATTCAAATACGCAGCATCTTTGGAGTGCAGCAAATGCAATTAATTAGGTGATAACATGAAATATAAAATGCATATTGTAAAGTTATATTAAAATCAAAGAAATCAAGGGGGTGGGGGGTGAAGAATGTTGTGGAGCCTTGATCCTGATGGTGCTGAGGGGTGGATGTTGATGAATGATTGGAAGAACTTGTGATTGGAGGGTTTGATTGAAGATGATTTGAAGATGGCCAGGCGGTGAGGCGGTGGAGGGGCGGCTGCGGCTGGAAGATCTGAGGAGCACTGAAATGAGACAGAGCACTTTTCTATTTGACTATTTGTCCGCTGTAGGTGATTTTGCAGGTTTCATGACTAGAGTTGCTCCACTATTAAGGTCACTCAGGAAACGCTTAGAAACTCATTCCTATTTCAAACACGTCAAGAACATGACTGTAGGGCATCTACAGGACGAGGCATCATCACCAAATTTCCTGCAGGTTAACTGATATCAGACATATTGGGTGTCAAATATTTATGAGAAGACAAGACGGGAACAGCAGCTTTGTAATTTCCCAGAAAAAAAGGAAGGGTCGCTGTGGAGTATCTGTTATTATATTTATGGCGTTGACCTCGGTGTTTAAGACCCCGTTTAATACAGAACCGACCCTGAGGTTTAAGTTAACGCTCACTGCTTTGGTCTTTGACCAGGATAATTGCCACTGGTGAATTTGCTCTTAAAATGCTCAGTATAATACTTATTATACGCATCGGTAAGGATTTATTGATGCTAGTGTTGTGTAAAGCACCAGTTGTCTCAGCAGTATTGGGACTCTGTGCTGAGCCTCAAAAACCAGATTCTTTCTTTATCTTTAGAACTGTTTTTGAGCTCTTATTCAGATTGATTGATGTTCATATTATTATTTTGTTTTACTTACTGACACTGATAACATTCATAAATTGGTTACCACACCTACTTGGTGCCTGGCACATAACTATAATACCATAACTTTTGCAAAGTATTTCAATAAAATTTACTATACTGCTAATCCAAAGCTTCATGAATTGTTTCAAACTTTAAAAATGTAAATATTTAAATGTATTTAAAATCTAAATCTTAAAATTGACCCCACTTTATCACATCATTGCTGATTACTGACAAATAAAGCTTTTTAACAATTATTGTAATTCTTGTAATAGTTTACAATACTTTTATTTTAAGTACTGTTTGCTAAGAATATGCAGCAAAGTTGTCAGACTTTTCTAAAAGAGTGCGAGAAGTCACTAAACTGTGATATTGGCTCTCTGTATCGCTACAAAAATGAGGAAAAGGTCAGTTGTGCTCAGTGCCCTTCTGTTGACATCTGCTGGATTAGTTTAAATTTAATTAAAGATGAGGGGGAAAGGTCAAGTCTGGTATGATGTCAACACTGGACAGGACTCAGAAAGGATATTGGACAATTCTCTATTTTTCCAGAACTGCATTCTTAATAATGCATTTGGTCCTTTATCCAAGCCTTGCACATGTGGTATATAAAATAGGTGTACACATCTGCAGCGCCGAGCAGAGTGTGCCAAACACGCGGCTGGATTAAAGCCAGATATTTTCAATTTACACAGAGGTGATTTTCCATCAGCTTCTATCCTGCTGAAAGAGCACAAAACAAATCTGCACTTGGCAACCGACAAGATCCAGGTGTGTGTGTGTGTGTGTGTGTGTGTGTGTGTGTGTGTGTGTGTACATTTGTTTTGTCTATCTACTGCAGCCGACAAGAAGCAACATCACAACATGAGGGGGGTTTAACAGACAAAATGTAATTGCTCAAATACTGCTATTTATTTTATTGTCTAGCTGTAATAATAATTACTTTTAATGAGCTCTTTAAAGTTTTCTTCTCGCTCTCACATGTTTTTTCTGATTACTATTTTGCTTGTGATGCGCATGTCGAATTTCATCACCATTCTAGGACACTGGCTGTGTTACCTGCCCTACAAACGCATTGTTACTATTGAATCAGAATTCATAATCACCTGCCCTATGATTATGGATATTATTTAATCATATTTATTATTATTAATATATTATTATATCATATATTTCCTTTTTGATCCAGTTATTGCTAAAACAATTTTGCCATCAGATTTAGTTAAACTCTGATATCATGGGACTTGTTGGTTGAATGAAACTCAGGATTCTTACCTAATGATGGTATGGCAGTGACTCAAGGCTCATGATGATGTGGTTATTTTGCCCAGTGTTTGATGGTAAAGAACGCATTCACTCAGTCTAAAAGCATTTCCATACTCAGCTACTGTGCGTTAAACCCCGAAAACAAAATGTGTTTGAATTCAGTTTGCGTTTACTCCCTGCTCATAGAAAAGGCTAAAAGGCGACTGAAGAGAATGTGAAGCTGTGCCCTGATATGTTTGAAGTTCACCAGAGTCCTCTTATTGCATTTTCTTGCTCCCATTCTCTCTGCGACATTAGATTTAAGGAGAACATTTATTCCCCAGATGATTCTTTAGGACAGAAATATAACAGTACTTTACTTCTGGACTTCAATCAAGTGCACTTGTTAAACTCTTTCCAACCCCTTAATATAGTGAAAGCTTGAACTCGTGTCCTCTTCAGTCCATTGCTGTATTAGATATTAAAGTGCCGCTTCGACCCACAATCAAAAATATGTTCTGTTCAAGTTATAAATTATATACTTGTTCTACTTGCTCAGATTTCAGCTGCAGAGATGGTTTCTCCCTCACAATGAAATGGTGGTGGGGGGCAGCAATAGTTTTAAGGTCCTAACAGGATCTGACGTGTCATAAGTCCCTTTTCTGATTAAAAATTCACTATGATCAAATGACACTTGCTCATTTTCTCCATGCTGCATCTTAACAAACTGTTGTTATGAGATTCATGAATAAAAGCTGCAGGAAGTCTTTTACAGGCTATTCTACTCCAGCAGGGTCTTGTTTTCTACAACCTGTGAGATGAGCTCATTTTTCTGATCTTTTGATGAAAATGTGTCCTCTATACTGTAGTCACAGGATACTTGCTCATCTTCCCCATGCTGCCTCTTCACAGGTATAAGTAGAGCTGACATAAATAGAAACTGCACAGAGTCTTTTACAGCCTGTATTCTATTTATTTTTTTTATATTTTAGTTACTTATGACCATGGTCCCAGATGTATTACTGTTATTACAACATTTATTGTGAAGGGTAAAGGTTATTCTTTAAGAGCGTCTAGGGCTAATATACTCTACACTAGGTGCAATACTATGATTACAGAAACATCAATAACAAAAGAGTTGTGCAATATAAACTTTAATAAACAGATACAGTAATAGTATAATCCCCTTTGAAAAGAACAACCAACTCTGACTGCTGAAAGTGAAACTCCAAGGACAGACATCAGAAACATGCTGACGCAGGCCCAAGCCAGCTGGAAATGTGCGTCGCCCTTGCATTTGTGCAACAGTAGCTGTCAATAAGAAGCTTAAGAAAAACATGTAAAACATCAGCGACCTTTGTTTCTGTTGTTCACCCATGTTGTTAGTCTAACTAAGGAAATCTAAAAATACATAGCTTTTTCTTGCACAGCCCATTATTGGCAGATAATCAGGAAGTTCAAATGCAAATAATTTCTAGATGGAACTTGAATGTTGACTTTTCTCTCACTATAGTTTTTGGCTTATTGTAAATGTGACTGATGCAAAAGAGAAATGCATTTTTTGTTGTTTTGCTTGTTTAATAATCAGGAAATTCAAATGCAAATGCACCAAACACAGACCACACAAAACACCAGAGGTGAGATTGCTACTCAGAGCCTCACTGAAGTCTGGTCTGTTGGCAGCGATCTGGTTTTAACAACACCACCAGAGACCACTGAGGAGTGGAGCACCTGCTGCACTTCACATTAAAACCGTGCCAGTAGCGCCCATTCTAATGACTTGTTTTGTAGTTTTATTAAAAACCTTCATTACAACAAGAACAACAATAATAATAATAATGATTAAGACACTAAGACACTCAATCCCTAAAACCTTCTATAAAATGAAAAATAAAACTACTGTAGCATATTTGCTATTTCCTCGGTATCTCTGATTTTTCTCCCTTGGTTTTTTTTTTTTATGTAGTTGCCCACACAGAGGGACCAGATAAACACACCTCCCTAAGTGTTGTGGATACGCATCCAAATGTGTCACATGCAGCTTTGATTTTCTGTGATGTGGCTCCAGCAGAGCTTTCGCATTATCTGCCGCACCATTGAGCCACATAAGAGCAATTGTATCATATCTGTTGGCACCGACTACAAAGTTGCACCACACACTCAATCTTACAAATGACACAGTAAAATGCACGAGCCTCGCAGATGTCGAGAGGATGTTTTCCAAATGGAATGTGCACATTTTCAGCGGGAGTTATCGACCAAATGAATGTTACAATGCGACAATAGGCCACAAGAAATAGAATACAATGTAACAACTGCTTCCTGAAATAATCTTCTCATTTTCTAGATGGAACTTGCATGTTGCTTAAGTGTGCGACTTTTCTCTCACTACTCTAGTTTCCCTTCACAATCCATAAGCATGTACATTAGGCTGATTGAAGACCTTAAATTGCCTCTAGGAGGCAGTGAATCATACGTGTGCTCCGTGAAAGGCTTCTAACCTGTCGTGGGTGTGACTATTGGGTTATGCAGTTAAAAGCAGATAAATGAAAGGACGGGTGGATAGATCACTAGCTCTCACTATGTGGAAAACAATGGGATGTCACTGTGTCAACAGTATGTCGTAACATCATAAATCACCTGTTATTCTTGGCAAATTTTTGCTTGGTTTAAGATTTGCTTTCACAGAGATGGATCCGCCTGCTCTTCACACCGAGGCTCAGAGCCACTTTGATCCGGTCTAACGACACATATAATGGTGTCGTGGAGGGAGGAGATGTGCTAAATTAGTAGCATGGAGAGGCGAGATCAGTCATTCAGCTTTATATACTTAGACATCACTCAGCGTGTATCAAAGTTTAACCCTGTCAATGTTACATCATTAAGATCAGGCTCTAGAACCTCTCCAAAGAAGCTTTTATCATCTTAAAGCTGAGATGTTCTCCCAATTCAAAGCTACATGATGATGGATATGGTTACCACAGTTGCAGCTTACCTGAAATGTAACTATTAGATGCACTGGCACAGACCTACTATGACTGGCTCATTTGATGATTATGGTGTTTGTTTGTTTTTTCTTTTTTTTGTACATACGTACGAAAAAAGACTCAAATTTGGTGCATCCAACTCGAAAAGAAACGAGATTCTCAGACATTAAATAGTGTATCAGCTACGAGCAGACTGGCACTGACTCACTTCTCCTCTGGAGTTATCTGGTTCCAAATACATTAGTTTCAATTCTCTGTGGCACAAGAAGACAAAACACACATTTAACTTAGTGTTGTTGCACAGCGTTGTGCTGTGCTTAAAAGCTGAATTCCTTCTTTGGAAAGCAAGCACTTCAGCATGCTGCAACATTAACAAAAACTGTTTCAAAATTACTGAAACATTTCAAATGTCTTATTTACGATGTCCACACTATGTTGTTTCTTTTCTGGGCAATTTCAATAAGGAAAGCCAGATGTGTCAACAGCTAGAATCAAGCTTCAAGAGAACCCATTCTGCCCTTTTTGTAAAATCCTCCACATGTTTTCAGTTTGAAAACCTCAGGATACATCCCCTTTGTACAAAACCTCATCAAATATACCATCCATCTCCTCCAAAGCAGAAGGAAACCCATGGTGAAGTCGTTTACACATTTGACAAAACAGATTCTTTAAAAACATCACGCGTTTGATGCTTAGTTGACGGATAATGTAGCGCACCAGAGTACTGGTCTATTCCTCCCTCCTGTTGATGTGCACTGTCTGTTACTCGGCACAAATAATGGTCATGTTGTAATGTAACACGGTTGCTCAAATACGTAATTTTATCGTTCTGCAAATGTGTTTAAAAGAGAATATAACCTTATTATTCAATATACAGTATCTGTATTTGTTTCTCAGTGTTATTTATGAACGGCTGAAGTGACATTTTATTTTTGAATGGATTTGAGGACCATCATGCATTTTCCTTTGTAATTATTTAGCAAGTCCCTCCTGTAGACAATAATCATCAGAATCAGAATCATTTCTTGGGCTGTAGTGCAAACGGTTTGGTTGGAACGAAATACCTACCAATTTAAATCTCTTTTGATGTGCGATGCTTGCACCTCTACACCTGACACAGATACAGCAGATACAGGCTATGGGGAAATATCAAAAGAACTTTAGGCCAAACGGCCATCTCGCACTGAGTTCGGAAAAAAAAACCCCAAATCACTGAGTAGAACTAATAGATGTAATTAGACCTGAGAGATTGGTTGAGACTTTTTAGTGACACACAGCCGCCGCATTTATTTAGTATGCAATGAATGGTCCTTTTGAGGGAGAGATGCCTGTTTAAATTCAGCTTCCTCTACGCAGAAGGTCAGCATTGATTTTGGAATTAGCAGATAAAACTGTTGTATAATAGATATATATTTTAAAAAATCAAAGCATTTCTATTAAGGACTATTAAGGTCTTTATAAGCCACATGACCAAAAAAATCTTTCTGAGTTGATTGAAGAGGTCTTGTCTTTGAAAATGCTCCAAGTTATTTATAATAATAGAAATAAGTATTGTTTATCAGTGCCTTTTAGAATACTCAGACACTGTACAGTATATTGTTACAAAGAAGAAATAAAGGAACAAGTAAACTCAAGATACTTTAAAATAATAAATGTATACATAAGTAGAATTCTGTGCTTCCTGTGCTGGTAAGGTGGGAGAAGGGGACAGTGAGGGGATAGTAGGAGGAACGTATGAGTGTGCAGAGAGTGACAATGTGTAGGAGGTCACAGAGGTACAGAGCAGTGAGGTGGTTAACATGGAGGACAGGAAGCTGCCACCAGACAGAGGATTAAATGGAGGAGATGTCTTCAGACGTTCGTCGACGATTGCTGAATGAGCCAATGTTGACTTAATAACTAAATACAGTCCACTTGTGTGTAATCCTATCCCAGTGCAAATACAGCTGTGCTGTGATGGCTTTATAGGTGGCTTTATATAGAATACTTGTAGGCAAACAGCATCAGTCCAAGGAAAACACCCGGACAGGTCAGAGATAGAATGTGGAGAAGGTTGAAGCCGGATTAGTCACTCAAAAGCTCAAACATCTAATCTAGCAGCACTTCAAGAGTATGGCACAGCTGCAACCCTACCAAGACACAGCTGTCCTCCTAAACTAGCCTTTCTCAAAGTGTGAAGTTGAGTTTTTAAACCTACAGACCGATCAGGGAGAGCACTCCTCACTATACTGGTTTAAAACAAAACATATTCATACGTTAGCAAGACCCAGACAAAAGACAGACCTGAATGCAACTGGGACTCTGCGCTATGGTCGGGCGCTGAAACCAGCCATTTACAAACACCGTCCAACTGATCTCATGGCGTTTAAGCTGATTTGCAAAAAAGAATGGACAAAAACTTCATTCTATGATGCGTAAACCTGGTAGAGACCTACCAGGCCTAAAGGTATTGCCTTAGAGGGTCTGAATACTTTTGCTCACCATACTTGAAACTAAATTAATTAACTAAATTAATTCATTAATTAAATTGTGTATGATTTTCTGTGTACTTTGTTTTAGTCTTTTGCATAAAATTCCAATAATTTTAGCTATCTATGTCTGTGGTCATGTGACAAAATGTGGAAAAGTTGAAGGGGGTTGGTTACTTTTGCAAGCCACTGCATAGAGGCAGGTATGAGGTAATTAAAAGGGAGTTACGATCAAGAGAAGTGAGGAGGTGAAGAATGGCAGCAGTGAAGGAGGAGCAGAGGCAGTTAATGCTGCAAAGATGGACATATAGTGTTGATGCTATCAGTAATATTGATGTGGGACTGGAATAAAAGCGCACAACCGAGGGTGAAATGCCGACTCGTCATCTTTGGGGAGGGGGAAGTCTGCAGAGTAGAGTTTTTGTGAAAGTAGTAATTTGGTGCCAGTACACAAGGTTTGCTGTTTCATCACTACTTAACTTGAATTCTCAAGTTGATATATTGTTATGTAATATTGTTTCCATTGAACTCAGACAGCCAGTATTTGGATTCAGTGAAGAATTAAGTTTGCTGGAGATGCAGAGTTGGGTGTCATCGGCATTGCGGTGGAAATTATTTCCAGATGATACTAAGAACGGAGAGGGAGTATATAATAAAGAAAGTTCCACAGGCAGAGCCCTGGGGTACACCTGTAGTGATGAAGACCAATGAGATCTGAATGATTTGAGTTAGATTAGTGGAGGTTTCGACCAATCCATAGGGGTGCGGGTGGGTAAAGCCAATGGAGTTTAATGCCACCCTGTTGAGGAGTGTGAGAGACAGTGTTAAAGGCAGCACTCAGGATTAGTATTGAGAGTATTCCAACCGGAGTGACTGTTCTTAAATTACATTATGGACAGTAAATTTTAGCTGTGACAATGTACCCTACAAAGTGCAGCCGTAAATGATTAGGCATTTTTCCAGGAACAACATTCACGTCAAATTATAACTGGTTGTAAAAAGAAGACAAAGAGAGGAAATGGGCACTGACTAGTCCAGCCAAAATGTGTGCTGCCATTAAAATAGCTGACTCAACAAATGTTCAAGGTAACAGATAAAGTTCACTGAATACATTATTCAGCTCTATTGGGTGTTTTGGCTACATCTGTTCAAAAAGTTGTCGGCATGACGATGAGGATCTGCCATTTATTTGTGTGTTTAGGAATTACAGCGCATGATAATTGTGCTGACATTCCGGTTAACTAATCTTGTCCTGTGGGGGCTCTGCTGTCAGTGTTGGGAGGAATGTGTGTTTTACAGCATTTCAATGGTTTTTCTACACATTTCATTTCATCATCCTGCATCCAAATATTATAACTGGTCAATTTATTCAGTGTTAATATTATTTATTTGCCCAGATTATATAAAGACAGAAAACAAATAAAAAATGACAAAATATTTGAGCAATAAAAGTAAGAAACTGGTTTATTTGAAATCTTTTGATTAATTAATTAATTAATTAGACAACAACACTAAAAGGTTCAAAACGATACAAAAAAATAATTTCAGATTCAAATGTTTATGCCACGTATAGATACAGATAAGTGTACAGATATATTAAAAAAGAACACTTAAACATTTGTACTACAATCTAACTGACAGAAGATCATTTTGTTTAAATTGTCTCCTAAAAATAAGGAGAGGAAATGATGACGTTACTGTTGGATCTAAAGGGTTCTATATCATTCTGGATTTTCCTTTTTAACTTGTGACGGTTCTTCAACTATTTTTTCTATTCATTAATCAGTCCAGTTCCTTTGGCGTCCAGTGGCAGCGTCTCCTCACCTGCAGAGGGCCACCTCACAGCTGCAGGTGTGCTTCCCCCTGCCAGATACATCCATGAATCCAGAAAACTCCGATCCACCTTTGAATAGACATGCCCGGCCTGTAAATTCCATGAATTGTAAAGTACTCACTGGATCGTCTTCTGGTGGCTCCAAAAGCACAACGGTGTCCCCAGATACTGCAAGAAAGTTCAGTCAGACAGAATAATCTTGTGTAATGCGTTTAACCTGCATGGGAACCGCAATTTGAGCCTTGTAAGAAGCAGCAACTTTCACTTTTATGGACTGAGCGAATCGCAGTCCCTCCCTAGATCCCCCCATCACTGCCCCTGCTGGGGCCACGTTCTGGGCCATCGTTACATCCATTCTGTGATCAGTCTTGTGGTCTTCTTAAGAATCCCGTGACCACTCACTTAGCTCAACCATCCACGCCTGGCTTGACTAACCCAAGTCTGTTCATCCTCACTTGGCAAACACGCAACCAATTAATCCAAGAAAGCACCAACGAGATTAGTTCAAGACGAGCTTACTCTTTTATCCTGGTTCAGTTTATCCCACCTCTGTCAAACGACCCTCAAGTCAGCATAACATTAGCAAAATGTTGCGCACGCGCAGATTATACAGGCCAGCCCGCCGTCCACATGGTCACAAGTCGAATCACAACCCAGCTATCTGGGGTGCAAACATTCAGACTTCTCTGGGCTCATTTTTAGTCACGTTAATGCATCTGCCTATGTTTTATGTAATTGAACACAAGAATTTGGTTTCCTTGCGTGCATGTAAACGCACTTACAGTTAAAAAATACTTAAAGATAAAGTAGTATTTGTAGTGGCAGCTGCTCCAGGAGATCAGAATAAATAGCCTCACTGTGACTCAGGTTACCTTGCAGGACCCTAGAATTGCCCCATTTATCTTGTTATCTCCCTGAAGTGCTGATGCTGTCAGAGGAATCGATGGCGATTGTCCCAATCCAGTGACTCAAGCTGTACATTTGACTGTAATTCAGTGTAATTTATCCCATCACCTCTTCACCTGTCTTCTGTCACAGTTCAGCGCCAATTTTCTAAAGATTCACTGATCCTCTGTATACATCAGAAAAGCAATGTAAATACTAAAAATGGACAGTTTATGTGATATGATTCTGCAAAAATAAGAACATAGGTGCTAACATTTAGTGCAGTAACAATAAATGTGTAATAAAAGAGGAATGACTATTATCCCTGTCTTGAGCCCCCATTACTATAAAAACGTAATAATAACAAATAGTAATCCCTCATTTTGAATGTTGAAAGGTACCATTTCTGTGCTGATATCTCAGCTCACATGCTTCCTCCTTCTTAACACCAGTGCATGAGAGGTTTCATTGCAAAAGTTCTGCTGACGCTGCTCACTGATAACCACGTCTAAGATGGAATCAAACCGCACCCTTCATGCTGATCATAAAGTAGCCATCTGGATCCAAAAAAGGTCTTCCTGAAAATATTAGTGAGATAAATAACTACAAACGGACCACCTGGAAGTGATAAATAGGTGACATTTTTGTATAGCTTTAGTGCAGCTTTGAGCTAGTAATAATAATTAAGTAAGATAAAGACATTTTATCATCCATTTTGTGTGATTTTCTGTGGTTGACTAACATCAATGATAATGAAGAGTCTGTTACAAGCTTTTAAATTGAATTAAAGTATCGAGCACATTGAATACATATGTATGTGTGTGTGTGTGTGTGTGTGTGTGTGTATGTATGTATGTATTTATGTATGTATGTATGTATGTACAATGTGAAAGTAAAGTCATTCTACCCTACTAATGGTTTGTAAAACCACTGAGAAATCTTTAAGATATAGACTTTTGGCATTCTGTCTTCAAAAGGATTTGGAAAATTGATGCATTTCCACAATCTCTTGGAATCATTTGACCCCTTTTTTTTAAAAAGAAAAAAAAAAGTGAACCAGGTTTTATTGTGGTTCCAATTCTACAGAGAGGCTTAGATCAAACCTACTGTATCAAACATGCAGGGGGCTCATTTTAAACACGCAGAGTGTGTAATTAGAAGTTTCATTTCCAATTACGCACCCTGCGTATTTAAAATGAGCCTGGAGCTGTGAGCAGACACCTGCCTGGGACTGAGGATTCAGCAGGACCAGGCAGGTGCATATTTACAACAGCGTGAGTAATTAAAAATAACACTGCACATTTGTTCTTCATCACCTGAGTTATTCTTTGCCTGTCTGGTGTCTGACTTTCCCCCCATTACGCTTCATCGGTATTAATCTGATTTTTTTGTCACAAGCAGTTTCTCAGTGCAGCACTGGGGTAAGAACGGTGCAAAAAGGATATAGATTGGTGCTTGTAGCTTAAAATGGACCTCATCAAATAGTGCCGGTAAAGGAAGTGTATAAATTCTGCAGATTTAGAGGTTAAACAATGGGTTTAAATCTATTGAAATTCTTATTCTTATGAATCAATCCAGAATCATTAGCAGGGTTCTTATCAACAGGAGTCATAAAACAATATTCAGCATGTAATTAAAGACCAGTTTAGTGAGGCTTGTGAACATGGATATTTATGGATGGACTGAAGGAAGAGCCATATATGGGTGTGCATATCTCCATCCTTATTATTATTTTTATTTGAAAATTTGATAAAGAGGAAAATGCACAACACAAAACACAAAAGAGGAATACAGGACTTGTCAACACTCAAGAGTGGGCTAACAAATGAAGACACAGGGAACACGTCTGGCCACTTACAGTTAATAATAGATCTTCTCAGAGCATGCATTTAGACTTGTCAAATTATGCGAAATATGACTGTAATTTAGAATGTGAGTGGGTCTTTTCTTTTGACTGAGTCCATTATTGTGTATAGCAGCATGAGCAGCAGCACTAATGCATTAGCATCATTTGAAGCCAGGCCTCTTGCAACGTGACGTGTCATCCTGTCACCTTATGTGGGGAAAAGAAATAATCTAAAAATCTGAAATAATGAGAACAATAAATTAGTATTTCACTTTGAAATGCCCCGAGGCCAACATTTATTCCAGGCTCACACGATGTCATCCACGGTATTCCCCGTGCTGTGTCATTGACTGGATGATTGTCATCACCAGCGTGGGGCTTTTACTGGTTTGAGCTTTTACATTTGCAGTTGCTTGTTTTTAAACATTGATTAATACAATTTATGAAGTGACGGGAGGCGGGGTCACGGCAATCATGGTATGTGTGTACTGCAGATACAGCACATCCGCCTGGAGCCGTAAAGGCTGCTTCAAAGGTCAAACCAGCCCAACTCAAGGTTCAGTAGTGTGCCTTAAACCCATATCACAGGAACCAATTAAGCATATGAGGTTGCCAGTTTCAATGAAATGCAACCAATCAAATCAAATCAAATCAAATCAATCTTTATTTATATGGCGTCTTTTACAATCAGAATTGTTTCAAGGCGCTTTCCAGAATCCCAGGGCCTGACCCCCAACAAGCAACAGTGGCAAGGAAAAACTCCCCTTTAACAGGAAGAAACCTTGAGCAGGACCAGGCTCATGTAGGGGGACCCTCCTGTTGATGGGGGGGGGGGGGGGGGGGGGGGGTAGAGAGAGAGGAGAAGGGGGGGGGACAGGTAGAGGAGAGGAGAGGAGAGGAGAGGAGAGGAGAGGAGAGGAGAGAGAGGAGAGGAGAGGAGAGGAGAGGAGAGGAGAGGAGAGGAGAGGAGAGGAGAGGAGAAATGAAGAAATAGGAAACACAAATAGTCACAAAAGTTATTTTTTGAGATTTTGGAAAGCTTGATATAAACAGAGCCCCCAAGCTTGTTGTCTCTGGCTTGTGGATCGGTGTACCTTGGCCATTTGTAAGACTCTGACTATAAACTAGGATGTGGATTGATGGAACACTCAGGAGAATCTTTCCAAATTGGGCCTCACCTCTGCTGTTGACGGCTAAAGTTAGAGCTGAGCCCTCTTGATCGATAGTGTTTCTTGGTGAGTTTGCGGCAGTTTCAGTGTCAAAAATCCTTGTTCTTACTTTTTCAAAAGAACTTTTTTATATATTCATTTTGAAGTTACTGTCAGCTTTGCAACAGTTCGTTCCTCAGGCTCTGTGGTTGCTGTCAGACAGGCCTGAAAACCAAAGCTCTTTGGAGCAAATGTGATTTGCTGTGAATTTGATTGAATGTTCTCACCTCATGTGTTAAGTGCACTTTTATTGGACAATATTCTACGCTGTCCTGATGCAGGTGTTGCAGCACCATGTAAGGTATTGCATTGTGTCAGATTGTTGGAATCCACACGTCCGACTTGCTTCTTAACTGCAACTGCAAGTCCAAACCAACTTTGTTGGCCTAACGTGAGTAGGAGAGTCATTTAAAAAGGTGCACTTTCAACAGTGTGTCACCTCTGCTAGACCTTATTGTAAATAATATAAGTGCAGATACGTATCTTCAGTCTTCCTGACCTTGAGATAAAGAAGTTTAAGGATAAGTACAATTACATGCAGGATAGATGAGGGTGACTGACATTGCTCAGCGGACGGACCTCAAGGTTATAGCTCCTGTTCTGCTTCATTATACGCCGTAGCAGGTACGGTCAAAGGTAGTTCTCAGGATGGACATCATTATGTCCCCATCATTAGATGCCTCCAGGGCCAGGTCTTTGAATAAGTGTAAAATTACATTTGAAAGCCTTTTCAATTATATATTAAAAAGTCGTGGTCGCGAACCCGTCAGTGAGCACAGGATGCTTTATTCATTGTGTAATTACTTCTCTTTATTACCCAACCTAAAAGTCACATATTAAAAAAAAGCAAAAAAACAAACTCACAATTATTCTGTTCTGATCCATTTACTATTTTGTACACCTGTACCACTGTTATGTTACCTCTCTCTGACCTTTGACCTCTGAACCTGTGTGCGCAGCAGTCCGGCCTACCCTTGCCACCTTGCTCAGCCCCCCCCACCATGCCTCTGTGTGCCCTCCCTTCTCCACAGGTTGGGGACCAGATTCTGGAGGTCAATGGCCGCAGCTTCCTCAGCATCCCACACGATGAAGCTGTCAGAGTCCTGAAGTCGTCACGGCACCTGATGATGACGGTGAAAGACGTAGGCCGTCTGCCACATGCCAGGACAGTGGTAGGTGAAACCAAGTGGATCGCCAGCTCGCAGATTGCTGAGAGTTCTGCCAACAGCAGCGTGGGAGGGTGAGTGTTTTGTATACAGCATAGTATTTGCAATATTGGTAATACTGGTCCTCTGTTTAATACGACATCTAAGTTTATCAAGAAATGAATTATAGCGTGAGCAGAAATCATCAGGACCAAGATGAATATAGGAGAAACTGGTGAAAATAAAATAAAAAAATCAGGAAGACATTGAGACATCCTGGGTCATAGACATCCACACCTGAAGTCATCAAAAACTGTGATTAAGTGCATGTAAATGTGGGAAAAACTGTTTGTCTGATTTGTTTCAAGGCAGAGTGTGATTGAAATTTTGCTTCAAAGACTAGGGACCTTTGGTTATACTAATAAATATGAGTCAAATGTGAAGACCTGAAGCACTGAAGAACTATGCTATACTATACTATACTATACTATACTATACTATACTATACTATACTATAGCTATGCTATACTACATTATACTATACTATACTACATAGATACTATGCTATGCTATGCTATATTTCTGGTAGTTGAATCAGAATTACCATGACCTGGATGACTGAGAACCTTCACAGACAATCATATACTATACTATAATGTGTAGATTTCATGTTGACGACACATTTAGTTAGCAAAAAGGCTGATTTGATATTCACGGCCACTACATATATCACCTATTAGGCCTAAGGCCTAATGCAAAGCATACTATTTATGATGGGTTTTTTTTAATTTCTTCAAAATACAATGCAAGCAAGACAGCTGATTATGAAATGCCAGGGCTCCTTTTAAAATGCCACACCTGAGAAAGTTATGACCTGCTTTACGGATGATTTCCCTCAACAAAATTAAAGTCAGATGTGTAAATGTCATTTTCCTCAGAAAAGAGTCAGACATAAATGCCAAGCTCGTTTTCTCTTCAACACAAACCAGCAGAACCATCCTGCTGAATAATTAGACCTGTCACGATAAGAAAACATTGTTTCTTTCAATATTCTTCATTTTCTACTTTACTAAGTAGTCTACCTTTCTACTCTAGCTTTTGTTTGGTGATACTTTGTTCTTGAAATTGACTAGCTAAAAAACAATCATGTATTCTACTTTTGCCCCCCCCCCCAAAAAAAAATATTCACATGTTTGTGGGATAAACATTCCGCTCACTTTTAGGTTTGTATGAAATTTGATATTTATTTGCGACAAATGTTATTTCGTGATTGGATTAGACCCATACAGAATTCTATATTTACACATTTTGATTTGGTGTGATTATGGAACACCACCCAGTGTTTCATTTGATATCTGGAGATGATGCCAATTATATGCCAGCAAAATGAGAGCCAAACCTAATTGGATTTAAATCGTGATCTGAGCCAGATGTCTGGGCTGACCTGTCATCACAGGCAGAACTGCAGTCATGTGCCTACCTCCGCAATTGTTATACTAGAACATGCTGCCCAAATATAGGTGAGGAAACCTCTTACATAACATACTTGAGGAATTAAACACATGCACTTGACTTATTCCACCCAGGCAGGCATTTAGTGCTGACAAACTGAGACGCGCTTTCATGTTTGCTGCTTAGAGCGCAATGCCGTCTTCTTTAAACAACATGCAGGACGACTTACCTCTGCCATATTTGTGCCAGAGATCCCTGCAGAAGTCAGTGACACACTTTTTAATCACGTGAAAGCTGCGAGCATGATTTAGAAATCTGCTGCCGTGGTCACACATATCTAAGCCTGTGATGAATGTATTTAAAGAGATGAAACGCTGTCAGCCAAGATATGTCCAATCCTATTTGTGTGTGTGTGTGTGTGTGTGCGTGTGTGTGTGTGTGTGTGTGTGTGTGTGAATGCACACATGCACATTTTTCTCGCCCTCTTAGAAATGTTTTTTAATATATATATAATAAATAAATCAAAGTGAAAATAACAGCATTTTTAAACTGCTAAATACTGGAATGGGATTCAAATGTATGCAATCACTGCTCCATTTCCAAAAGCAATTAAAAAGGAAAAGAATCTGAGGGCAAATACTTTTACATTTTACATTCTTTTCCAGCCGCTTGTTATCAGTTTGTTAGTGAGGCACTGTTTGCAAAATATGCACTAATTTGGCTAAAATGACAAGCTAAAGTTTGAGGCTGAAATTTGGTAACTGTTTTATTGAAGGGGGTGTACCTGACAGCAGGTCACTGCAAACTGTGACACATTTGTAATATTAAAAAGAGCAACTATTTTTCTGTCAACTAGTTCAGATTGTAAGTACTTCAACACAGTACTCATAGGAATGCCAACAAATCAAACGTATTGTCTGTATGGAATACAGCAAACTAGTTCTCTGCTTGGCCCCAATATCGACAGCTGCACAAGCTCAGGAACAATTTGGATGCACCCCAACCACCCTCTAAGATAAAAGGCTAAAGATAATAAAGGTGGAAAAGAGAGGCAAAGTTTGTGGGTAAAAGAGACAAAGGGAGTGAGGAATCCCGGTGTGATTAATTTATTCTCCTCATCTGTTTCCCTGCAGCATCTCAATGGAAAAAGGAGCCTCTGCATCTGGAAAGGTGAGATGTGTAAACAGTGTTAGTGCGGAGTGACATTCTGACCCATTTTAAATGTGGAGCATCAGGCCTTGTCCACTTTCTCCCTGAAAACATGAATCCATCCTTAAAAATGAACTACAGAGCAAATAACAGCAGCCTTTATTTGTATTCTTTTATTTATCCTTTATTTTCACCCAAGAAAAGTTGATCAATGTTCAGAATATTGAGCGCATTAAAATTTGAGTATCATTCTTCAAGTGCTGTTGTTGTCTTGTGAATCTGACCTACAGAAATGTTGATGTCAGGCACTAAATTTGAGTATGTTACCAAACAATATCCAATTATGGACTCATTAACGATATGAATGAATGAACAGCCCAGTGATGCTGTAAGATCAGATGGTCAAGCCCATAATTTAGACAATTTAATTTATTTTTGCTTAATTTTCACTCTATGTTCTTTTAATGTTTTTCAAGCAAATCATTGCTTTAGACGGAAATTCTCCCTATATGGTCTATATCTAATGCTGGTTTTCTTATTTACTTATTTGTCACAACCAGTTAGGATGGATTTCAATGCAGAAAAACTTAATCTTGAAAGGTTTAACAGTTTATTTTAAATTCTTTCCAGCAGGCAGCAGAAAATTAAAGCAGTTTTTATATTAACAATAAATATACAGTAGTGATTACAGTACCATCATTCTACTGTAATTCATGATTATGTCAACGATATATTATGGGCACAATTTTAATTATTTAGATATTATTTCATTGCCGCACTGGCTATTGCTTCTTTTTCTGCTCTTGTATTCTTCCAGCCTGCACTACCTCCACCAGTCCTCCCCCGCCCCCCTTCCCACTCATTTTGTTCAATTCTCCTGAACGGGCTGTTGGACTCTGGTGGGGGAGAGTAAACGTTCTCTGTAGTGGATAAACCGCCACACAGCAAGGGAGGTGTGGAGAGGCTGTGGGAGAAAGGACGGGAGTATCTCACGGCAGATGCAGCCAAATGTGTAAACATATCTGACATGTTTGCTGCAAGCTCTAGTGAAGCAGGAAGGTCGCCCGACCCCACCGTCTCCACACCGAGCTCAGTCCATCCAGACTACGTAAACCTGGGGTGGAGATGACCCAGAGGAGGAGGGACAGAAAGATGCAGGCCCAGGGACAGATTGCAGGTCTGGTAATGAGTAGGCTAAGTTTAGCCCATTGAACGGGGGTCTATCATGCAGGGAGGGAGATTTTTTGTGTGCGTCCACGTATAAGGGTGTCCACCACCTGTCCTGCTTTCCACCATTGTCTCTATCAAAGCCTAATGCACCGCTTTCACACTGGCTTTTTAATTGCTTATTAACTGCTCAGATGTTAACACAAAAATGTGGTTATTCACCGAGATTCGGCCAACGAGCATGTCGGCTTTATGGAATACGCTGACTTTAATCCAATGGTTGACCAGAGAGGAACAAAGAGAGGTGTTATCGGGACTTTTAATAGCTGCAATGATTGTCAACCAAACCAAAGTGGTACAACAGTACTCAGCATATGTCAACAAACTATATTATTATTATGATGATGATGATGATGATGATTAGTAGTAGTAGTAGTAGTAGTAGTAGTAGTAGTAGTAGTATAATCCACCTTGTCATGAAAGTACTGGCTGTGTGTACTTCATGTCTCCTATCTACTGTGACACGTGTACTATATGAGTAAGAAAGGAGCACACTGATTTTCCTCTGTACTCTCTTCGAGGCTCGTACAGTACTACTGATTTATTATTTGACGTTTGATGACATTGTGAGTGCATATATGTCATTTCTAAAATCTTAGTGGGCCACCAGCGTTTTGTCCCAGTCCAGCCCTGCTTGTGTAGCTGATCACTCTTCTTCACTGGTCCAAGCACGCTGTGCTGAGGTGTTGTACTTAACCTAATAAGTAACACTTTGTCTTCACTCATTGAAAAGCCCAGTTTGTTTCTGAACAGTTGCTGTCTGGAATCCTTTTGCAGGGAAGCATTATGGAGTCATATTGGCAGTTCATGTGAATAAAGTGACATCACAGGTCCACTTTGTAGGAACATGTTAAAAAAGTTGATGCTAAATCATCTATAACTCGTTTTAGAGAGCCATGCTGTTCCCATTTGTGCAAATGTAAGAATAAAGCTGCCTGATTGATGAGTAATTCATCCAAAATTACACCGCAGGAATTCTGATTGGCGTTCGGTTCGAAAGAGAACGTTTCTGCAGAGCTGTGGCCTCAGCTGCACCCCTGACAGAAACGTCAACTTCAATCACTTGTCAGATGTACTGTAGAACTTAGATGCAGTTGCAGGAATTTTTGGAGACAGGGTGTATCAGGATTTTTCTGCTGTGGCTGACAGCAGGAAAGAAGCAGCGTGTGTGGAGAAATGGGTCAACCAGGGATCCATCTGGACTGAGATGATCATCTTCAACAACATGATCAGTTACTTTACATGAGATCGCGTTATGATTGAACTAGATTCACTGTTGTACTTTGTAATTGTAATATCGCATATAATTCATTCTCCTGCTGTCACTCTGATGACGTCTGAAAAATAGAATATGAATGAAGCGTTCAGTAGTTTTAGTGAATTCTTTGTGAGCACTGGATCTGCTCTGGCAGGGAAAAATCCCGATCAGGGAACTTCCAATCAGCAGAATGATTTGATAGAGAGATGTTGTAACTAACATTTAAATAATGATTAAGCCCAAAAGACCTCACCTATCTACTTCTGCAGATAATAGCAGTATTTTTCAGAGGATTCGTGGTCTTGACAGTTTAGATTTAGAGGATTTCGATACAAAGAACGCAGGACATGGAACGGGATATAGACCCTCACAATAACTTGTTCAACTCCATCAACAATAACTTCTGTTTTACACTGATGAAAAGTCTAACCAAGTCAATAAGGATGGCAAATGATCAACCATACACATTAACAGCAGGTCTGTATGCAAACTTTGCAAATATTAAGGATTACGTGGGCCAAATCACACAGTCATTCAATACCATGGCAATAGAAATGTGGATAAATGAGAAAGGAGTTGCAGACTTTGACTTGGATGAATGTGAGTTCATCCACTTGGATCGGCAGCACAAGGCTGGTGGAGGAGTGGCATTCTTTGGAAATCTACAATGGAAACAAATGAAACTATCAGTTTTATTTATTTAATTATCAGTTGTGTCTATAAAACACCAGGTTCTAATATTGAACTTGTGGTTTCCAAAATAATCTATGGGGACTTGAAAATACATACAATAGAATATACAGTATGAACTTGTACCCAAAAAGCCCCAGACAGAGCAGAATAACATCTAATTGCACCACTCTAATTGACAATATCTTCACAAATGACTTCTTCAACAAAACAATAAGGCTATTTATCAGTGCCCTTCAGCAGTTACTGCAGTTCAACAGGTTATAACAGACAACTGGTTATAAATCTAAACATCCTGCCAAAAAAGAACTGGATAAAAAAAGTGAGAAAAGAAGATTGAATAAATGCGTTTAAAAATGACCTAATGACACAAAGCAGGGATGTAGTATACATGATAAAACAAAGAAATGGTGTGTATTTGGTTTCATTTATTTATTTATTTTTCAAACATGTATAAAAAAAATTGCAGAACAACATTCATAAATAGAAAAAAAATTAACGTGTTATCCAATATTTTTTTTAAAATAGGACGAAGAAATGAACATATTTGATGAATTCATGAAAATATTGAAAACATTATATAAAAAAATTGTCCGATAAAATTGCTTCACGATAAACCAAAACAAGATCACCTTGAATCACAAAGGGCTTAAAACACATTTTGTAGAGTTTATAAAATAGATCCAAAGAGAAAATAAAGAAAGAAAGTCTAAAAACAAGCTAACAAGTACGCTGAGAACTTCAACTGATAATAAAAACAAGGTTAAATGTGGATCTCTCTAAAAGATGATTACAAAGATGATTCTAGACAGGAGGGTTACCTATGACTGTTTTTAGATTGTTTAACCAAATACTTTGGTCATGTTGGGCCTGACCTAGCTAAAAATATCCCTCATTCAGAGGTGACCACATAGAAAATAAATCTTAGCTCCATGTTCACCTCACAGAGAAACAGTTGAAACAGTCTTAAAATGTAAAAACAGAGTTATTTGAATAACTCAAAACAGTTTAATATGTTGATTATTGTTCAGCATGTGTGGACATTACTTGTGGTGTCCCTCAGGGGTTAGTGTTGGGTCCTAAATTGAAACAAATATCTTTGTCTCTGATACAGGAGACTAAAACAGGATCTAAAAAGCTAAAGGTTTGGTTTTATAGAAACAAATTTTTATTAAATCTGAAGAAACAAGATTTTTTTAAAAAGCTGCAGATCTAATGCATAAATACTGATACAGGAAGAGATTAATATATGAAAGGGTCAATGAAATTGTGGATCACAAAACACATTCTCTACTGTGCACTAGTGCTTCCATATCTAACTTATTAGGCAAAGTTTGGGAAAAATTAATTACAATAATTACTATAGTACAATACAACCATATTTAGAGATCACACAATCTATCCCAATCTATCAACTGGAAATATTTAAAAATTATTATGATATAATGAGAAAATTTGATTTGAAACTATGGAACAGTTTAAATGTAACGTTTAAGAAACATCCAAACGTAAACCACTGCTCATTAGACACAGAAAATAATGTGTTATTAATTCTATTCATAAGGAAACCAAAGAATTGTACATTATATCTAAATTGATAATGTATTAAACAAACACTCCTTCCCATTCCTTTGGATCATTTTTCATTTTCACACTTTCACACTAGTTTGTCCTCTGTTGTGTGATTATGTACTACTTTATTTCACATGTTTCAAAATAAACTAAACTCAAAAAGAAAAAACAAACTTTGACCAACTTTGCAAGCAAAAAAACAGTATAAGTGAAAGAAGGAAAACATCTAAAAAGACAGCATTTAACTACAGCTAGTAGCCTTCCTGTAGTCTCAATGTAGTCTCTTGTTCTGTGATAAATAAAGGATTTTGGCCATGAAATGCTATTATCCTCAAAATTTCAGCCACCAAAGAATTTTAAAATGTCTCCCAGAAATTCCAAAAAGGCTAAAGTGCCTTCAACAACTTAAAATCACAAAATCTTTTCCTACTTCCCACTAAACACGTTGCCTCCACAGTAGCACTGCACATCTTTAGCGAGCATCCCTGGTCATAGATGAGAGAGGAATTTATGTGTTTTTGTCCTTGTGCTCTTGCTTTACTTTCCCAAAGAAAAATTTGTCGGTGGGACCTACAGGACGCTCTTTTCCACTATAACGTTGGTAAATTGCTTCTTGTGTTTGCCAGAAAGTGAAAATTCTGTGGGTAACACTCCTCAAAATGCTTCCTGCTCTGCTTTGTAGTGTCCCTTCAGGTTGCCACTTTTCACAACAGCCACAGACTTGGAGGATAACAATGCCATCGTCGGTTTAAGCGTAAAAGTTGTGTTTAAGTGCAGCCCTCTGCATTACATAGCCAGCCTAGCGTAGCTCTTTACTTGACTGAGGGTGATGTAAAATCCTTCAAGACTCCAGCAGTACGGACACGGACCAGAGTCCTTCTCTTGAGAGGTCAGTTTTCCCGAAGGACACTTCAACGGGCAGCCCTCTCTTCACAGACATTGACATATAGTCGCATCACTTGGCGATAGAACAGTGACGTTAGGTATTTTGAGTGGAACACAAATTCTGACGTTTTCACGTCATGTGTTGACCTGTTGCCTTACAGAACTCCATCAGTCTTCACAGCACTGACTGAATGTGCCCTTTTCTAATTAAAATACAAAGATGGATGAGGTCACATTGACAGACCATAGTAGTTCTTCTTTATCAACGCCATAATCATTTAAAGCTACTGTTGTTTAAACTATGAACAAAAAGAAGCATATCATGACAAATATCTTTTTCTTCTTAGTCCTAATGTGCTGGTTTTGAGCGGCAATATTTGTGAGCAGCTTCAACATCAACAATATGTGTCGATGCCTCTCTTAAATGAGTAATTATGAGAGTCATTATTATCCCAATCCTAGAAATTGGCTATATTATTGTGTCTGTCTGGTTAAGTCAGTGAGATTTAAAGTCATAAATTGCTTATTCAGAAAGGACAACACAAACACAAAACTCAATTTATATTTCCACATTTATTTTTACACCGAGCCAGTCGGGATATAGAGTTGTGGAATAACGTTATTTATGGTTAACAATTCTGCATTCAACATTTGTACCAAATGAAGAAATAAATCACTTTTTTGCAAACTTGTAAAGCTATGATAATGACAAAATGCGATTCTATTTAAATTAGAACCCACCATTACTGAACTTACATTCGAAAAAAGAGCTTTACAAAACTTTTCCACCATGCTGTGTAACATCCCTCCACAAAAAATCACACACAGTCGGTGAAATTATGAGGTGCCCACACTATAATATTGCCGACCTTGTGTCCAGCTGTTTGGACTCAGCTGTGTAACCAATTCAACTTCCTGTCCTGTGGTCTGACCTTCATTGCTTACAGTACATGTTATTTAGTGGAGCTCTTCATCTCTCCATTCAGTGTGGTTGTGGCGCACTCTTTATCCATCCAGCATCTATTATCACATAATTCCCTCCTTAGATTGTGAATATATTGAAATAATGACCACACACATTGGAACAGGCCGTGGCTGTGAGATTATTGGACTGCATCTAGAGAAGGTCAAACTTTTAATAATACAACAGACATTATTGCATAATAGTGTACCAGGAAACGATCTGCATGATATAAATGTTGGCTGTTTGCACAAGGCTGATTAGAATCCCATTAAGCTCTTCCAAAACCTGTAAATAACCTGCAACCTCATGACCTACTGTTGACCTCAAATTTGGGTGGACTAACTTAAAAACTATTTTAATTTTTGTATATTTTTTTTTCAAGTTTGGGGACCCCAAAATAGACTGTTGCAAACCCAGAGAGGAGGAGAAGCGGCTGCCAGCCTGGTGCTTGAATCTATTTGTATGACTGCGAAGCACCCATAAAGGGACAGAGAGGACACTGAGATGGATAAAGCTAGGATTTACGGTTAGACTGCAGGAAATAATGTGATCATTCACAGCTCTGCTGCTCCTCCATATGAGCCAGAGGGCTCCTTTTAGGGTCATCTCCCGTTGCTAACCTCACACTGTGTCAGCACCTCCCCTGCACAAACATTAATCTCTGGTAGAAAACACTAATGGTGATTGTGCTGCACAAACATTGTCACATTTGTGTCCTCAACCTGGTTTGCATCTTTTTTTATGCCTTCCTCGCTGGTGCTCTGAGACTCACCACATCCCAGCGGTCACATCCTCTGTTCTATCCAACACCACCACCTCCTCCCCCCATCCATCCATTAATTGCAGCCTAAAGGCCAAGCCTGAGCGATAAGCTAATTAATTAAGAATAGGTCACCAACTAATTCTCCAACCCCTATTTGAGCCCTCATATAAAGCAAATGAATTTTGTTTGAGACACAACACAATGTGAATAATAAGGGTATATATTGCGCCTGTCGGTCAAACAAAGCAGCACAGAGCACGATTGCTTGAGTTTAAAGCTCCAGCACAGCTGTAAAGCACAGAGGAAGATGGATGAGCAGGAGCAGTAAATCACAGATACACTGATCAAACTAACACGCACAAAACTACGAGGAGTAGAGCTGCAAACACAGCAGCACAAACATATTCAGAACTTCCTGTTGTCAAACGTAAAAAAAAAGCTGAATTCTTACCTTCAAGATAAAGATTTTAAAATATTTAGGTAGCCATACCCTCTAAAAACACAGCTAGAGAACTATGTCGAACTATTCAATATGTTCTTCTGTACTGAAAGAGCTGCAGTTGAAGTTATGGAGCGACTATTTTCATATATATATACAGTCCATTCTTTATTTAAAGTCCATGAATGGCAGCAGCGGTGGGTTTAAAATGATAGCAGATGTCATTTGCCCCATTTAAGAAAGAAATGGTGCAGTACCAGTCAGAACAAACCTAAATAGAAAGACAATCAATCAATAGAAAAATAGAATCTAATTATTACAGTCACATGCTTTCACTGGTTGGTCTTTTCACCTCATTCCATTTTCAAGACATCAGCTTCCGTTAAGAAATATGGCCCATAAATGCATCTGAGTGCTGTTGCCACAAAGTATAAAAGTTAAAATCCTTACATTTAAATTTGATTCTGTACACAAAAACAAAACCCACTTAGGCAATAATATCCACATAAGGCAAAAACACTGAGAGAGTATGTGGAATAAGAAAAGACAATCTAGGAAGGGTAAAAGGAGTTCATGAAGAGGTGAGGAGACACTGACACACATATGTAGCATAACATACAGGTAAACTACACAGGTTATAGCCTTATCCTGGGACCTGGGATACATTAAGCAACAAATGGGCATGTCTTTCCTCAAAGGTGACATTTTAGAAACAGGGAAAGAAAGAAAAAAATTTGAGCGAATGACAGAGCACAAATTGTGATGGCGAGACAATTGGGTGAGGGCAATTGGGTCCAAAAGTGCAGCTCGTGCAGTAGTCTGTCAGTATCTGTCAAAAATGCTCCCAGGAAGGAACTGTGGTGAGCCCACGACAGCATCATGGGCTGTTTAGGACCACGTAGGCAGTGAAGGCTGGCCTGAGTGGGCTGCCCTAACAGATGTTCTACAGTGCTCCTTTATGGCCGTGACCGCGTCCAGCTTTTTTTATGAATACTTTAACTGGAAGAATAAAACAATTGTGCTGAATTTGGGTCTATTGACCACTGCTTTTGTTTTCATACTCATTCAAGTCATTCTGCTCACATTCTGTTGCGTTGGGGGTCCAGATTTATTCAGATGATGTACAAAACAACACGTTTGCAACAAAAAACTACTCCTCAGCCACTTTTCACATTTCAATAAGTTATATCCATTTGCAACAGATCTTAGTTTTTTTCTAAAACAGAAGAAAACCTAATTAGTCCCTTTGCTGTTTCCCCGTTCTCATTTGCAGCTCAGCTTGAATTTATCAGCCGTATTCAACCAATTTATTTTAGTGGAAGACGTTTGTCTTCTCAGCCACCACGTTGTTTTGGTAGGTTTATTGTTTCGTTTTTTTCTCAGACACCGTTGCATAAAGGTCATTTGACACCCACAAAGTCATGATTTTAGAGATAAGTGCTCTCCTAGATTCATACAGGCCTCACGAGCAGGTGACAGTCGGCTGTTCCACACAAGCAATTTCATTAGGTTGCCGGAGCGTCTGCCCTCTGAGACTTGTGGAGAAGAACTGACTGTTCACATGCTTCATCAAGTACAATGGGTTCATTTCGTGTTGCCCTTGAACTGAGTATCCGGGATGCTTTGTACAAAATTTCAAGGTAAGTGTCAAGGTGATTACGATGTGTTCAGGGTAGAATAAGGGTGGTTGAGTTCGGGCTGTAAAAAGTTGTTGGCTTTTCTTCGACGTTCGAACAACCGCTGCAGAGTTACAGATGGGCATGAGAATGAGAGCAGGAGATTCGGAAGATGTGGAGGGACCTGTTCCTTCCTCCGGTTTCCGTCTTGTACGTTCACAGGCAGACAGACCCCGGAGCTGTTGCTTTGAAGTAGTGCCTTTGATTAAGGAGTTCATTAAAGAATAGCTGCATGCTAGTGAGCAGATAACAGGAAAGAAAAGGACTCAGCAAAAAAAGAGAGGAGCAGATCTTTATTTATGCGTTTATTTACATGTGATTGGCAGATAGCAGATGAGACATATTTGGGAAAACCACAAAAGGAAAAAAACAAAAACCAGGAGTTTTTATAAAATCCGCGTGTGTTTGCCAGAAAAAAGAAACAGAAAGAAGGGAGGATTAATATAAGTTGTCGTTGTTGGATGACTAGACTGATGGTTGGGTTTGTGTTTATGGTGTCATTTCTCTTTAATCCTGTCATCAGTTGCAATCTGGGCTCTTTTCTTGGCTCCTCCACAATCACCTCTGGGTCTTAGCAGTTATCTCCCCATCACTTTGTCCCATCAGTCACTCCAACTCTCCAGTATATGTTTCTCCCTGTCTTCAGCCACAACATCCTTGTTTTTTATGTACTTATCTGGGAAACCTCTGCCTTTTTTCCTGATACTTGTTAGTATTTAGTTTTCCTTTTTGCAAGATATACAGTCTGAGGTGGAAAACAATAATTTTCTCACTCGATATAAATTGTTTCACTATAGCTGAGCGATTGCAATGGAGGAAAAAATGATTTTGGTTTCCTAACGGACCAAATTGGAACAACTCCTAATATAAAATGTGATAATATGTCTATTTGGCTATTATGGCTATTTTAAGTACTGAATTTTTAAGCAGCTCATTTTAACATGGATAGTTACATTTTGATTTCAGTGACAGTAAACGTGCTGCAGGCTGCATTTAGCACTGTTAGCTTACAACAAGAAGGTTCAGGGTTCTGATCCACTCAGGACCAGGGGGCTTTTCTGTGCATTTGTGGGATAAGAAAAACTCTAAATTGGTCTCATGTGTGAAGATGGCTGTGAATTATGTTTGTCCTAAAGCCATAGAAGAAGCTGGAGACGTACTGTAGTCAGCATGTGTCCTGCCCCAGGCAGGCAGCTAAATTGGGCTCCAGCACCCACCCACCCCCACCCATGCCCCCGACCCTGTTAGCTGATAAACCTGTAGATGACGATGGAATATTTGACTCCATCATCGAAAAATGAAAATAAAAATATATTTTAAAACATTTGATAAATACATTTTATAAACAATTTAAATGGTTTGTTTCACCATGTGTTGTACTTTTCCTGCAGCCTATCTTTTATAAAGGAGTGGCAGGCTCTCAGGTGACACTTTCCAGTCTGGTGAACCAGTCAAGAGCCATGCTGGAAGAGCAGGCGCGCCACTTGCTGACAGAAGCCGAGCGACACACCATGAGCTACTACCTGGACCAGTACCGCGACGGGCACGTCGGTGTGGAGCAGCTTGTCATCGCACTGTTTGAGTTGTTCAACACACATGCAAAGGTGAAGACTGATGAAGCTGTTAGAAAAAGAAGAAAAATCTTACCATAACTTCAACAATGCTAAAATTAAGCATTGAGACCATCACAACCGCTTGTCTCTGAGCCTTATCCGCTCTAACCACTTAAATAAGAGGAAATGTATTGTAATTCTCCGTCACATATAGGGTAGAGGGTGTCATTCTAGGACAAGATTCTGGTTTCAGAAGCTCTGAGATGAATCAAAAGGCACACTTCGCTCCACTTAGACATGATGTCAGAATATCGATAATATTTTTGCTGACCTACATTCAAAAAATTCTTCGCACACAAAACACTCTTGGTATTTTCACCTCTATTTAGTGGATTCAAGTGTCTTTTTAAAGCGCTACAAGGTAATTCATGTATTAATACCTGCTTTTGAATAGTGAGATTTATGGTTAGATTTAAAATGCAAACTGGGGTCGAGATAACTCTTCTCACACCTTCTCTTTTTTACTGTGGTAATAGTTCTAGATGATAAAAAGGATAACCTAAGACCACATTTCACAGCAGTTGGTAATAGAGTCAAAACATTTTTCTAGGAGTGTTAAAGCATTAGCAGTACAGTGCTCTTTTTTACACTCTTAATATGCAGTGCACTGAGCCCTCACAGACACAGGTCAGTAACGAGATACAAAATGAAGCCCATTAGAACCTGGCGCTTGAGATGTTTTTGCTCCTCATTGGGGAGTTTTTATTTTACCCTCTGGGCAAAGGGTCTTAAATGATTGAATCCGTACCAAAAGTATGCACAGGAGTAAAAGAAAATAGCCTCATAAAAGAGATTGGCCCAACAAATGAATTTACATAGATTTACATGGTTAATTTGCCTGACCTTTTCTTTCATATTAAAATCTGGTGAAATTAATGTTATGTTGCATGTTTCTCATGCAGCATATTCACTTATTCTCTCCTCCTCTCACCCACATCTGTTTCACTTTCTCCTGCCCTCTCTCCTATTGTGTCTCCCCCATAGTTCTCTCTGCTGTCAGAGGTCCGAGGCCTGGTTTTCCCACAGGACCTGGAACATTTTGATGCCTTGGTGCTACGGCGTGAGATTCAGGCCCTTAAGGCACGACAGGGGACATGTGGAGCCGCAGCACTCCATCCAGACTCCCTTTCCATGGTGTCATTCCCGGAGACTCTGACCTCCTCTTCAGCCAGCTTCATGACCAACACCACCCTCAGCTCTGCACGGGTAGAGTACTTCTGAAGTCTTGAATGGCTGCGTATGTAATATTCCCCTGCGTTATAATAGGTGCAAGTTAGTTGGACGAGATCAGACAAACATAAAAATAAAAAATGAGTGTCTGCCTTTTGAGGTACATGCAAAAACCTTTATATATTTGATAGGTTGTGTTTTCCTTCCACATCAATAGGAAAGGCTGCTCTGGCTAATAGATATGATGGAGGTAGGACCACTCTAAGCAGATCAGTGCATGCAGTAATACACACTACACAACTCCCAGTTTGTGGATTTGATGTGAATTTGTTTGCAGTGGTTTTCTTCTACTTTGTGATATTGCATTAAAATAATTTGCAAAAATATGCATTCAAAAGCTTTACACTACATTTATCACAAGCTGATCCGCTACACACTTTCAGTGAAACGCGTATTGGTGTATTTATAATGACTAATAAGTGTTTGAAGGGGTTTGGAGGCTTTAAAGATCACAGGTGTGTAGTTAGTCTCAAGACAAATGGGTTCAGTCTGGCATCAACTCTTCCTCCAGGGCAGAGAAAAGCTGCCATTTTGAACGGTGGCATTGAGCATAAGGTGGGGGTGTCCCTGCTAAAATCCTCCATTACCTGGATCTAAACAGGTGGAGGAAAAGGGGTGGAAGCAAGGACAGACGCTGAGCATGTGCATTAAATCTGTACCAACAATAGTGCCTGAGCACGGGTCAGTTCATCTGTGCTAGACGTACATGTGCTTTCATCACCCCCATTATGGACTTAATATATCCAGGTAAACGTTACTTGTCCCCACATTGTTCTGTGCTTAGGAAAACCAAAAACAACCTTTTTATTATGGTAACCATGGTGACAATAATGCCGTCACACCACCTACATGCCTCAGTACCTATCTACCCTTATGCACACGTACAAACAGGAATATCTTTTTTCCAACCGTATGGTAGCATAAATAACTTCCCCCTGTAATACAGTAAATGTAAATTAATTTTATAATTTTTGACCTCTTAATCTAAAATCTCTACCATCGTGCACAACAACTCAGAGCTGTAAATTACAGAGCTCTATTCTTCCAGCTTTTCTTCTTAGGTGTAACCGAGGTGTCAGTAGAGTAGGAAAAGACTTTTTCATCACTTTTGATAACATATATCACACTTTTCTTATTGCACGATGAAATTAGGTCTTGCTTTTCAGAACGGTCCAACACGAACTGTGAAATAAATAAAGACTCGGTATAAGTGGTCCTCATGCAGCAAAAAAACGGCAATTAATCTTTCGTTCAGTTTAGCTGCCGGAATAATCCATCTCCCACATCTACCACACGTCTCCTCCTCTCCACTAGAGCGGTGGGACTGAGCAGCCAAATCCCCTTTTCAACTGAGCTGATGGTTCTGTATTGATTTCACAGTGTGCTTTATTACAAATGTACACTGAAGTGGAAACAGGCTTTTACTTGCTTTTTCAGAACTGGGACATCTATCAGATCTAATATGATTTGTTTAAATTAAAACATTGTTTAGCATCCCTTTGTAATCTCACTTATAAATGATTCTGACTCCTGTCTTTTTGCCATCCTATCTTACCTTCCACCCCTCCTTTGCTTCCTTCTCTGCGTTTTTCAGAATGACAGCGTGGCGGAAAGTAATGAAGATGTTCCTTCAGAGGGTCTGAACATGCTACTGACCGACATCTCTCTGGTGAGCTTGGTTACCTGGTAGACCCCTGCTTTAGCCTCAAAATAATTAAATCAATTGTAGAGAGTAGCGCAGCGGAGGGAAGAGTAGAGGATGGACGTGACTCCCTTACAGGTTCTTTAATGTAGACTGTACTGGTGATGAGGTAAGTTGTTCAAATGAAGTGGGTATCATGTTTTAAGGTAGCAAGAGGTCTCGAGGCAAGCAGGAGTCCATGCATGTCAAACCATTTCTTGCTTTTTTTCTGGCTTTTTTTGTTAATTATTTTTTGTTCCCATGTACTGGCGAGCCTCTCATGTCTCAGTGTGTCATTTTAGTGCTCAGTTTGTTGTAACACACATATGTGGACACAATGGAGCAGCAGATGCAAACAACCAGGTGTAAAAGTGCTCAGTCTGGATCCTTAAACATCTATTAAAAGCTTTACGCAACACCTCTGTGGGTGGTAATAATGAAATTCTGCGGAGAAAATGCTTAATAACCTTCAGTCATAATAGAGAAGATATGTGAAACAACAAGAAGCTGATTTTCTGGTCATACGACTATTAAACCATGTCAGGTGACTCATATACAATCCATTCATACATCTAACAGATGAATGTAAATGAAAAGTAATGTGTGCCTCCTGGGAAGTGTTTCAGCAAACAATCTGATTCATTAAATTATGAGTGGAGCACCAGAGCATTAATCACCCTCGTTTTATATTGCAACATATTTTACCATAATACATTTTAATGCCCCTAATCTATGATGAATATATCCTCTCACTTCAGGATGACATTCAGTCCACTACAGCTGAATCCCCCCCTTCCTTCAAGCCCCCGCCCCCACCACGGGTGCACAGGCACCAGGGTAAACAGCTCCAGAAATGCCCCTCATCTGAATCCTCCCACTCTGGCCTCTACTTCACTGCTTCCTCCTCCCAGAACCACCGCAGGGAGCCGGGACATCACCCTGCCTCTCCCTCGCTGCACCACAAACGAGAACCCCCCCGAGACCCCTCTCGGGACTACGCAGCCGTTAAAAAGAGAGGCCCAGCAGTACCTTCCAGAAAAGAACTAATAAAAATTGCTCATTTGTCTGCTGTCACCCAGCAGCACATTGGCCCTTTTCCAAGGGCCCAGTCTCCTAGTAGAGGCCCCAAGCCTTCTGCTTCTTCCCCTTTGCCTCCACCTCCTCCTCCACTCCCTGCCCCTCCCCCTCCCCCCACATCCTTGCCCCTACAGCCACCAGCCATGTCAAAAACCTCGATCCCCTCTCCCCCTGGCTCTAAACAACAGTTTGTAACGGTGGAGGTTCACCGACCCAATGCAGAACCTGATGTCAACGAGGTGCGTCCGCTACCCCAAACCCGAGGTGAGAAGGTCAAATGAATCACTCCTACCGATAAAGCAATTACACTGTTTATAGCCAAACCCTAAGGCATCGGTCAGTTTAAGATTTTATGATTGGATTTGTGCTTAATGTGCTGAAGCTGGCAGGTTGTAAGAATTGTCAACACCACAGTCTAAGAAAATCCAATGTTTTGGCTTCTGCTCTCATTAATCAAAGCTTACATTTAGCACGTCTACTGGTATTAATCATTCCAGTGATATTTAAGACAGAAAGACAACAAAAATCTCGCAATTTAAATTGAAATTCTCATCATGATGTGTGCCTGTTCGCTCTCAGGTGGCACCCTGTCTCAGCTGTCAGACAGCGGTCAGACTCTCAGCGAGGACAGCGGGGTGGACATAGCTGAGTCAGGACACAGCAAAGACAGCAGCCCTCATTCCTCACACACATGTCACTCCCGAGACACCCAGGGGGTCAAGGGGGGCAGCCCCTCCAAACCGGTGAGGCGGTGATTCAGAAGAGCTAGCATTCAAGTCAAATGTTCTTGAGAATCAGTAAATTAATCATCATTACAATATTTTGTTTTCAGAACCAATAAAAGTGGTTTAGGTCTGACTGTGCAGGTTATACACGAGTGTAAGGTCCTCAACAGAAAACCTTATTTTAAAATGTGTGTGTGGGGGGGGGGTGAAGTGAGTGTATGCATGTTAAATCAAAAAGCACAGCAGGAGCTAAAATATAAATCCCCTTATTTCTAAAGTCCCCTGGAAGAAGGTATCAAACCTAAGTGATCTCTACGCACATCCTTGTCTAATCATGTTGCTTTTTATTCAGTCCTATTTTACTCACTCATGTCTTCCTTTTGAGGCTCATGTTCCATCATTTATTTCATCATTCACTGCAGCGTTGCGTCTTAAGCTTGTCTGCTTGCTGAGAAACAGATTTAAAGCCTAACAAGGGTGGGAAACGCCTCATTGTGTATGAAAACAGAATGTTCTGTCTCACGTCTACTTTTCAGCATACGTTTTAGACTAAGCTCACAAAGGCCGAAACCAAATAAAAGCTATAAGACACTTGCTTGTTAAGGTCAGACTGTGCTGAAAAGACAAATACACAGTATTGTCAAAGGAAATATTTGGATACTGACAGGAAAGAGATTTCAATAACAAGTGAGGAGGTGTGAGGAAGCTAAGGATTCAGCTAGCATGAATAATTTGTAATTTTCCACTGAATTGATTAATCATTAAATCGCTTTTAAATAAACATTTATCTCTTATTTCCAACAGAGTCTCCTGTAGTGCAGGGTCGCAGGAAAGCATTGGTTACCATGGCAATGTAGTCTAGGGAGAAGGAAACTGGCTATTGTGTTTTTCGGGCATCAGGATAGATTTTGTATTATTTTAACATCTTATTTTAACAAGGAGAACGTATTTAAAAACCGTGCTGAACCTGGTCTGCACTCCTTGCATTTAGCCAAATCTAATGCAACAATTTAAACTGTATTTGAGTGCTTCTGTAGCAATATGTGTGGATGGAACTGCCCCACTAAGCATAGAAACACATCATTATAAAGAATTTAAAAATAACAATGTATTTCAAATACAATCAGACCAAAACAGGAAAGTAAATACCTTTTTGAAAGAAAGTATTATTGAAATACATTGATATAGGCAAGAAATACAGCAATGAGGTTTGACAATGATGAATGTAATAAGTACTAATGTTAATATTTAGGTATCTTTACTACTTTATTTTAGCTTAATTTCCCTAAAAATGAACAAGGGTATCTATGTGGAGATGTGGAATTCTTGAATATATTCATGTGACCCTTGTGGCCCTAAATGATGTATAAATTGTGCGCCTCTTTGCCCTGCTAACATTAGCCAGGGCTGTTGGAGCCCACCTCTACCCTAGTGAGAGTGATGAAGAGCGCCAGAACCTTGGGTATCGCCATTGAGGGCGGAGCCAACACTCGCCAGCCGTTACCAAGAATCGTCACAATACAGGTGAGCCAAAAAACACTAACCAATATTCCCTGTGGTGACTGTCATCTTTTTCTAAGGTAATACGGTGTGTATAAATCCAGGTGGCTTTTTTAAAATTATTATTTAATGCAGCCAGCGTGCAGACAAAAGCCTCGAGGGCAGGACTGTATGAGGCTGAGCGCGTTTTCCATCATTTGTCGATAACAGCACAAAAGGGAGATGAAACACTCCTGCTACTGTCATTCCACCCAGCGAGGGCGTGGACATTTTTAGTCTGCCACAGTCACACACACAGTACCAAAGTCTTTACATTGTTTCTGCAGCAGCCAAGAAACAGAACATCCCAAAAGCTCTGGTCCAGCCTCTTCACAACTCTCCAGCCCGCAGACAGAGGTGGTGCTTGACAGAAAAAAAGGGCTCGGTGACTGCAAATGATCGATTAACGGGAGTGTAAATCAGTGCACTGAGAGGAAAAAGAGTGAACAGAATGTAAAGGGCGTGCCGAGAAAAGATGACAGGAGTTTGTGGAGATCAAGAAGTGGAAGACAGCTGACTGTTGTGGGTGGATGAACTATTTACCCCAAGTAAACAAGCATGTATCTGTTTCCCTAAACTCATACAGTGAATATATATTGTTATCCCATCGGGATTCTGAAGAAGTGACTTTTTACATTGATCTTTTTCTCGCACGTGTACTTTGAAGTGTCATCAATGCCGCAAAATTAGGCTACATTTCAGCTTTAGTTTGCCGAGGTACGACCTCTATCAATCACAATTGAGACACAGGTAATGCGACACCACGGCTGAGTCCCTGAACTATAACACTGCAACCGTTCATTGTTATTAAGATTAATAACCAGGAAGTCCCCTACGGACGTGACTTTCTGCAGCTCCAGCATTCAAGGTGAGAAGAGTCCGTCAGGCGGAACAAAGCATTCAAGTGATGAATTCGGTTAGAATATCTGTTTATTTTCTGGCTTTCATTGGGGCCACTGGTTCTGAGAGCCGTGGCATTTACAACAGCATCTCTGCCAAACAGAGAGGAGGTACAGTGAATTTATGCGCGAGGGCTGTGGCCTCAGGTCGGCAACGCCATCCCTGCTGAGGAGGCAGCACAGAAGAGACGGCCGCTGCAGGGGGCCAGCTCCTACCTGTCTGCATCACCTTTCTGGAAGTGACAGCTCTCTATCACAGGGTCCCCAGCCCCACGTCGCTGGAAAAGAAAATGAACTAGTCCAGCTTTGAGTGGATATCCTGTCATGTGAAAGGCAATGTAGCCTTTACAACAAGGATCCCGATTTTATTATGACTTTTGATGTTTGGATGGATATAAAAACATTAAGATTGATCCCATCAACTGCAGCAGGACCTTAAATTCATCTCGTTAACATTAAAGCTACTTTATCTGGTTGTGAATCCTAATCATTTCTTTACAGTCTCGGTCCATGAGATACAGGACGGATTTTTATCTTTTTTCCGACATTCGGAATGTTTTTGTCAATGCTTTCAGCCGTTGCTCCGTTATTACAAGTCCAAATCATATCTAAACAGTTGCGAGTTGCTGGTGGAGTTACACAGCGACATGTTGAACATGCTGTTCAAGGGCGCCAGTGTCAGAGATTATTGACTTGTTTTCTTCCATATGTTGAGTGTAAAATACATTTTAAATGATGTTGATCATTTAATTTTACCAATTAAAATGCCATCCAGATCATAATCAATGGATGATTAGAGCTTTTTTAAATGGCACCATATTGTGCTGGCCCCACTCTGTACCAGTTCCATCTGCGTGACCTCTAATAATGACCCTGTACTGATGCCACTCAGTGCACCACTCTTCATTAAATGGTTGCTCTAATATTTGCTTATCTGCTGAGAACATCTCAGTTTACCAAAAAGGATGCATGTCATCGGCTCCTGAAGGGTTGATGACTGTAGATGTGACAGCTATTGTAAACACTGCTACAGAGAGTGAAGCCCTCGGGCCAGAGGTGGGGGGTCCTGAGTTTTGTGTTGTCATTATAGAAACTTCAAAGTACTTGGATATCGAAACCTGCACAATACTGATACAAAATGTCTCTCTAATTTCTGCTGGTATCTATGCAGCCAACCCAGTGCTGTGCACATCGTGCACGTCACTATTCTCTTCCTCTATGACACCTTTCCTGTTGATCTCAAATAACAAAAATTCATGAAATCATAAATAGAATAGCCAACAGCTGCAAGAACCCCCCCACCCCCTTCCCCAGAAAAAGGAAATATTGGGTGTATTTGTCTAGTTTGTCTGGTCTAGTAGAAATATTCACCATTTCAGCCAGAATCCCATAGTCCCAAATATTATTATCTCACCAGTTTCATACTCAGTCATGATAGTATTACATCGCACATTATTCTACAGGAAGCTTTTCAGCATAATTTTACCCTTCTAAAATATTTGTTGCCATGATTCTGGATTAAAATGAATTATTTATTATTATCATCATCATCATCATCATCATTATTATTATTATTATTATTATTATTATTATTATTATTATTATTAGTGGTAGTAGTAGTAGTAGCAATAGTAGTAGCACCAGTAGTAGTAGTGGTAGTAGTGGTAATAGTGGTAGTAGTGGTAATAGTAGTAGTAGTGGTAGTAATAGTAGTAGGAGTAGTAGGAATAGTATCAGTAGTAGCAGTAGTAGTAGTGATAGTAGTAGTAATAGTAGTAGTGGTAGTGGTAGTGGTAGTAGTGGTAGTAGTAGTAGTAGTAGTAGTAGTAGTGGTAGCAGTAGTAGTAGTAGTAGTGGTAGTAGTAGTAGTGGTAGTAGTAGTAGTAGTAGTAGTAGTAGTAGTGTAGTAGTAGTAGTGGTAGTAGTAGTAGTAGTAGTAGTAGTGGTAGTAGTAGTAGTAGTAGTAGTAGCAGTAGTAGTAGTAGTAGTAGTAGTAGTGGTAGTAGTAGTAGTGGTAGTAGTAGTAGTAGTAGTAGTAGTAGTAGTGGTAGTAGTAGTAGTAGTAGTAGTGGTAGTGGTAGTAGTAGTAGATTATGAATTATATCCAACTCTATTGTGCAAAACAAAACCAGCTGGGTTCTCTGTTGGATATGAAATTGTCCACATGATGTGATCGATCACTGATATTGATGTTGCTGATGATGTACAAACTTAATGCACTTTTTTATTTCCTTTTTTGAAATCAGTTTATATATTACCAATTTCATCTATTATATTTAAAGCTTGGTGACCACAGTAGTAATCCCCTTTCTCCGTCTCTCTCCTCCTGTCCTATCAGAGGGGCGGGTCAGCTCACAACTGTGGCCAGCTGAAGGTGGGTCAGGTGATCTTGGAGGTAAACGGGCTTTCCCTGAGGGGCCACGAGCACAGGGATGCCGCACGCATCATCGCCGAGGCCTTCAAGAACAAAGAGAAGGACTATGTGGACTTCCTGGTGACAGACTTTAATGTGGCGCTATAGCCTGAGGGTTAGAGGACACCAGGAGGGACACATATTCTGTCCACTTCAATGGCACAACTGTTTAAAAATAGTTTGACTATAAAAAAAACAACCATCTGCTCTCTGAGCCCTTCTCATGAACCTGTGAGTCAAACTCCAAGCTTTTCCTCCTGCTGTGCACTTCTCCTTATATTACCTCCCCACTGTGAGACCTTATGCACTAAACTTATAAACTTTTACCCTTTTGTTGGTTGTCTCGGTGTTAAAATGTGGTTTTGTGAAACCCACTAGAACACTCCCACAACCCACTTTGTTTTATTTTTACTTCTGTCATAGGGACGAGTTTTGTATTTGTACAAAATGTAGATACAAAGACGTATATAATGTAGACACAAGAAAATATAAATGAATAAACTTACTGCATAACCCCAGTTGCATCAACATATAGTAGATGTATATATTTATTTTAAATCAGTATTCTATAGAGACTAAAGACTGACACTCTCTACTATCAACATAACAAGGGTAAAAAATGTATATATGTATCATTTCTTGCTATCTTACAATCTGGGGGGGCGGGGTAAGGCTAAATACTTGCAAATGTGAGGTTTCTACAGCAGAATGATATGGAAAGATGTCTGCTCCTAAGTCAGATCTGCCCCGTTTTTTTTTTTTAGTTTTTTTTTTAGTTTTGAGATTATTTTTGACAGCTCAGCTTTTCTACTCCTCCACCAACCAAAAAAAATGACTGTGGTAATAGGGTTCACCCCGGTGGTCTCCTAAAGCCAGCAATTATTGTACGGAATAATGAGACTTTTAAGGCTGTCACCATCAATGACTTTAGAAACACTTCTCACATTATTGAGCAAGGAAAGTGGGTTCACAGGAACACACACACACACATTTCAGTCATTTATAGAGAAGCAATTAGGAGATAAGCAATCAGGTAAAAGATGAACGGGGAGAGAGGATAATGCAGGTGAGTGTGAGTGAAGAACAGAACATGATGTGATCGTTTTTGTAGAGGATCATTTGCTTCCTCTCTAAGAAAGAAGTACAAGTGTGGAGAGGAAGAAGAGCAAATTCTCTAGAGCCACATGGGCTTGTGTGAGTGTGTGTGTGTTTGTGGGGAGGGGAGTTAATTGGAGTAATGAATCCAAGTTTCTCTCTTTCTCTTTGATGCAGCCAAGTTTAATGTGAGTGCCAGCTGCCTGTCTGCACTTAATGGATGGAAGTATAGAACATATACGCACAAAACTAGAAATATATAATGTGAGCGTCATTAAGGATTCTGCTGAAGGAAGCGAATGGGTAATCTCGGGAAGGGCTGGCACAGCAACTTTGAGAAATTGTAATCAAACTCTCATTCTGATTATGCGTAAAGCGTGAACGTATTCATGAATCCCCCCCCCCCCCCCCCCCCCCCCCCCCCACACACACACACACACAGTTTATTTCTCTGATGTCCACCTTTAAAAAGTCGGTCCTGAGTGACCCACACATTCATCTTAGGAGCACTTTTAAAAATGTTTTCAAGTCACGCCTCGATGTTGACACTTCTTGGTTTTTCCCGAAGAAAATGAGAAAAACCGGGAAAAATCTTTATTGTGAAGCATAAATATTCTATATTTCTACACGATTAACCGGATTTCTAACACCGATTATTCATGCTCATGGACATATTCATGGACATGTTCCCTTGAAATTGCAGTATTTGTCTTGGGACAAGCAATTTAAAAAGAAATCTAATTATAACAATTTTTTTAAACCCAGCTTTCTATTTTCTGGTGGGTTATTAAAGCTCACAGAAAATACTGTGATATTTAGGGTCATTTCCCACAAAGTTAACTGTAAAGAGCTTTAAACATTGGCTGTGGTGGTGAATGTTCGATAAAACTATTCAAGGATGTACATTTTATAACTCATTCACTTTTTTTCTTATAAGTCTGGACTGGTTTGCATTGAGTCCATCAAGATGAAATAACAATTTAGTAATTAAGTCTAAGTAAATGAGAGGGAGCCAGTCCCTGTTGCTAATTTGTTTCATCTGTTTCTTGCTGTTTTGTTACATTTTAAAGGTTACAATAAAGTTGGGTTCTAACAGTTTTCTCATAGAACTGGAGGTAGAGGTAGAGACAGGTTTATAATGATCCACTGTGACTGTGACTTGCATCCATGAATGTCATTTGTACCAAAGGCGTGTCCAGCCGTTATCTGTGTCATTAATTGTTTTCATGGTTTGGGTCACAATTGGGTTCTGATTAAGGTTAGGGTGTGTGTGGGTGTGTGTTCTTGTTCTTGCCACATATTAAGTACTGAAATATTTGGGAAAATGAGGACAGTTGGGATGGTTAGGATTAGGTCAGGGACGTGGGGAATGCATTATGTCCTCGCAAAGATAACAATAGACAGATTTGTGTGTTTGTGAGAGGAAGACAGGGCCAGCCAGAGAGATTTGACTTTTCCAGGAGACATTTATTGTCTTTTAGTTCTGTCTGTTAAAGATGCTGTTGTTTATTGTCTGAGCTGAAACTCCTCCAAAAAGTTAATCAAATCTGGCTCAATTAAATAATAAAGTCTTTAATATGGCAACATACACGAAAATGTTGTAACCCAGGATACTTTAAAATGCTTTTAAAAAGCTGAGTTTACTTTGGTTTAGTAAATAAACTTAAATAACTTAAATAAAGCAGTTAAAGTTAAAGACTTTTACTATTCTTATCAGGAACATCAAAATGTTTGCAAAACCCATTAAAACTCAACTGAATGCTACGAATATAATCATTTTAAAACTAACAATTTCCCCCTTAAAGGTAAGAAATACGGGATTTAATTGTAGTTTTACTTGAATAAAACATACAGTTGGTATTGAGAACAAGATCTAAAGGAGTGAAAATAATCACAGAAGTGTGAGTGATGTGGTTTTCGAATTACTCTGAATGACTTTGCTCAGGCCTGAAATACAGAGACATTAGTTGGTTTGTTGACAATTAAATGATAGTAATAATAATTCCATTCCAAAGCTTTAGAATGAATGTGCAATTCACAGTTTCACGGAATGTCACATATCATGTTTATTGAATTTAACCTCCATTTAACATCAGTGACCTGGAGCACAAGTAAACGTTGTAATGTGTCCATTAATGCCAAAGTTCTGATTACCAGCTCACCCAGGTAAACCTGTCAAGATATACATCTGATGCTTGCTTTTTTTTTTTAAAGAAATGTTCTAATCCAAGGAAAGGCTTCCTGAGTGACTCCATAATGACCTCTTCCTTAAACATGCGTGTCCGCCTCCTCTTTGACCTGATATTACAGGATAGAGGGATGATGAAGAGGAACGGCGGAGGCTGCTGACAGGCCAATTAATCACACGAGACAGCGAGGTGCTGCCCTCAGCTCCGACACCGCAGCCCAGATGTGAACTTGTTGCTCAAGCTGTGTCAAGCTGTTTGCACCCACTCCATCTACACCGCCCCTTCACTGCTCGCCGACGGTGTCAGCAACCAGCCCACCTGTTGACCCTGAAGGTTCAGCACATGTGTGTGCGTGTGCGTGTGTGTGACTCCAGCTTTACTAGTTACACCTGTTGATTTGGATTTCCGAGACACTATTCGGGATCCTCTTGTTTGTTTTTCCTTTCAGTCAGTAAGTCTGTCAGCGCATCAGCACAGAGTTGTACAGGACAACAATGTTATTTATACAGAAGTGTATTTAATTTTTCAATAAAGAGAACTAATAAAACATGAATGTCGCCTTTTTATTATTGTAACTGTTATTGCAAATAGCAGCAGCGAGGGGAGTATCAAGATAGATAGATAGATAGATAGATAGATAGATAGATAGATAGATAGATAGATAGATAGATAGATAGATAGATAGATAGATAGAGTTTTATTCTATCATTGTTTTAGTCAAAGTAAAGTCGAAATGAAAATTAAATTGAAAGAGTTGAAATGTCCAGTGCCCATCCCAATCTTGATAAAAGGTTCAACAGAAAGAGAGGAGCCACTGTTTTTCATTTTATTTCACTTCCATTGATGCATTTCAATTAAAATGTCATTCCCTCAGAAATCCCCTGAACATCTCGGCTGTAAAGCATCAAAAAGAGTTGCTGTATTTCACTGTGGTCATCTTGGTGGAAGTTGAGAGAAACCTAAAGTGACACTTTAATTTCCTTCTGAAATTAGAATGGGGGAGAGGAGGTGAGGGGGAGAAAATGAGGAACAGCATTAACTTAGACCTGAGCCACAGGACGTCTGAAGACTGAAGGCAGTAAATCGAAGGCAAATTAAGGAAAAGCCAAAAACTGAAAGACGAATCAGCATTAATTCAACCTGTCAGTGAGAAAGGAAGGAGTCATTTATTTAGGACTCTTTTTTGTTCTCTAAAATATACAAAGATGTAATTTAGCAAAAGGGGAGCACCTTCGCCAGGTCAGAATCATTATAGCAGCAAAGTTAGAGCAGCTAGTTCACTTTGGTGTGTTAATGGTGGTTATGCAAAACCAAACTTTCTAATATTGTTAAATAATATTGTTTTTTAATAGAATTTTTGGTGTGTAAGATGTGTGCTTTGCTGTTTGTCAGTGTATATGTTTATCATGTAGGAAATGGTTTTTAAAAAGTTAAACAAAAATATCAAAATTAATGGTTAAACCGCAGAAGTGATCCATGTTTGTCATAAATAATAATATAGAAATAATTTAAAGTTTGTGGGGTTTTTTTTCAAAGGAAACTGCACAGTATTAAATCACTGTTGTGTTAAGATTTATACAGATTAAAAAGAGACGTTTTATGATTGCATGCAGTAATAGTCCCGTCCTAATACAGGCTGGGAGCTTTTGACAACCATCAGAAAATTATTAGCAGATCTGGATTCCCACTATTGAGGGAAATGTTGAGCCCCCAGTGAGATCATGTGTGGTAGAGGAAGAGCCAGATCTTCTAGTTCCTAGGTGTCAAACTCTGGCCCGTGGGCCACATTTGGCCCGCAATGTAATAATATTTGGCCCGCGAAGCCATACCAATTGACTCAATTGACTATTAGAGCTGGCCTGCTGGTTTTATTAAATATATAAATATCAAAAGGTTTCCTGTTATAGCTGGAGGAAGATTTTTTTCAATAAATATCAATGTTGGCCCGTGACATTGTCCCAGTTTTGAATTTTGGCCCTCTGGGTATTTGAGTTTGACACCTCTGTTGTAGTTGATCCAATTTAATTGAGTATCTTAGTACAGTGGGATCAATGCACGTCCGACTACTGAAACCAAGACTCTTGGTCCTGCACAACATCACAGCAAGGGGAATAAAGTAACATTCAAACGACGTTGCAGTTCATACAGTTAAGATGCCTCCAGTGTAATTTGTTGCTCCATTTCTTAACTTCAGTCCATATATTCGTATACTATAGCACTTACTTTAAAGTGAGTACTTGTTCATTTGAGTAATTTGCTTACAATTCATATGCCATTTTAAATACATTTTTAAATAATGTAAAAGAAATAATCAGATCACATATATTTGGATGACTTTGTGTCATCTCTATTTAAAAGTATTGTGTTGTTTTTACCCCATTACCTTTATGTCTGCCAGGCTACAATGGAATTCACAGAGCAGAAGTAAGGTGAGTGTGACAATCACAAATAGAAGGGCAGTGTATACCAAGCCAACTGAAATATGATCACTGCTTATAAATTCTTATATTTTGAATAAACTCTTGTGTTGACTTATATTCAGCTGTTAAAATCTTGCCAAAACCATACAATAGTATATGTCTCTAATCAGTCATGTTAGACTCTAACAGATGAACAAGATGACTGGCACTTCCTGCCTCCATAAGCAGTGAGATGTATGCATTTTGTAAAAGTTAATTAGCTTGTATTTTATTTTGTCATCATGTTTTGGAGGCTGCTGTTTGTGATTCATAAATATGGCTCATGACCTGTGGTCCACATTTGGTGATGTGTTTGAAGGGTTTTCAACCTATCTTAGCCCATGAAAAAAAAACAATTTTTATTTTTTTGAATCCTGTACATGTTATATGACTCTGACAGTGATGCCTGTGTACAGATGAGGTTCTTCACAAAACAGATGAAAGACAGAAATGAAAGGCCAGTTTATTGATGCGGCTTTTCTCTGATGGAATGCGGAAGTAAACAAAAACCTGCACGTGAGTCCAAGGACGAAGCAAATTATAATACTGCCCCCTACTGACAAAACGTAAAAGCTACAAGTAGTAAGGATATACTGAAGAATGAGAGTAAACGCGGCATAATTATAAATTTGATTATCCTCCAAAAAGAAACATCCACCAAGTTGTCAAGTTTTCTCTTTTTACAGAAGACATGAACGCTTCACTGACTAAGTATCTGAATATTGGACCAGTGTTTTGTTCTTCTTCAGAGAACAATCGACATCAACAATGCTAAAGTACTGCTGAAGCACGTTTGTTATCACCAGCTGATTTAGACTTTATTTGAACATTTTGTCATCACAATGTGTCCAAAAATGTTCTAAAGTTATGACCCAGTTCATATAAGTCATATAAGTTGGGCTAAGGAGTGTTTGGTATGTTTTTGAATTACTTATATAGTCTGTGTTTAAATGTGTATATTACCAGCTGGGTGTTTGTGCACCTGCAGACTACAAAATGGCAAAATATCATAAAATAATATAATAATAAATATCACATATCCCTAGTTTCCACATGTGAGTCAACCATGATGCATAAACTCAACCGAGGACTGCATCAGGATGAGCTAGAAACAGATAGATATTTACTTTAAAAAGTCTTTCTTTATTTCATTTTTCTTTCTTTCTTTGAGGTAGAGCTTAGAAGACACCTAGGAAGACAGCTGTGGATGAAATATCACTGGCCTGAGATGCTTTTGAAGGAGCTTTAACATGACAGCATGCAGAGGAAAGGACTCACGTGCTGCGTGCAAGTTCTTTATAGATATCATAACCTTCCATCCTCTAGTCATTGATGATGATGAGAAGAGTTGGTTTATTGGTGATGTACTGTAGTACACACTGAACCCAAGGAGTTATTATAAATTATTGTGAGACTGTTTTTTGTTTTTTTGGTTTTTTTTTTGTATACATGATATAAAGTACATTTTACTTGTGTTATTCGTTTGTCAACCAACTGAACATGAGAGAACTCACGAGGATGGAGAAACCATCATCACAGCTCCGGGCCCACCTCTGCCGCTGTCCTGTTCTGGTGGAAATCCATCATTTATGGCCAGCAGCAGAGCACAGTGCAAGAAGAGGACCTTCCATCTCAGCTGTAATGGTATTACCAAACAGAGATGACAGATTTATCTAAAAATTATGAAAGAAATTATCCCGCTAACAGTGTTGAGCTCCCGTTGTGTGCCTCCAGAGCAAGGACACTACAAGACAAAAGGTGGAATTAATGTCAGCGCCAAAGATCTGACTTCAGTTTAGCTAAAAATCATCCTGTGTGTAATGACATTAGCACAGCAGCCATTACCAAATGGCTTACCGTACTTTACCTAATTTGATATATTAATTTATGTGTATGTGAGTGAGTCAAAAAATGACATAATCGTTGTGTTCCCCTCATCTATACACAGCTACAGAACCATTGATGATCATGTCTGTATGTTGAAAAGATATCTTTATTCTTTTTTTAGTTTATATAGGCCATAAGACACGAAGGCACCTCACTTTACACAGAATATGGTGAGAAGAAACTCCCCCACAGTAAAGGAGGGTGGTGACATTAGCACAAATATAAAGGAAATTTCTGAATAAAGAATAAAAAATGAATAAGTTCCACCAAAAGAAAAGCTGAGAGGTAAATGAGCACATGTCCAGGCAGTATAGTGTCAGGATATGTTTGGTTGATACAAAAATAGAACAGAAGTTGTCATTCAGACTTACAGTGTTAGACATACACATCTGAAAGAGGGTTGTATGCATTAAAAAAAAAAAACAACTCACCATTTGGACAAGAACAGAATAAAAGGCATAAATAAAGATGTCCATATGTCCAGCAGAGGTCTACACAAATAAGTGATGTCAAAAGACAATAAAAAATGAATGTGTCCGTATGTGTTTGGCCTGTGGTGTGAAGCTTTTGCAGAGTGTGGCTGTCCATGGAGAGCAGTCCAAGCTGTGGGTGTGTGAATATGTTCCACGCTCTGTCGAGACCGCATGTGAGCGCAATGTCTTGGACAGCGAGGACCCGATGATCTTTTATGCTGTCCTCATCAATTTATGTCTTCCTATCGGAGGCCCCGGAGCTGCCAAATCAGGTCAAGATGCAGCTGGTCAGAACACTCCCTAAGGTGCCTCTTTAAAAAGTAGTCAGCCTGGGAGGAGACAGCTGTCTCCTCTTCCAGAGCAGGACAGGCTCTTTGGCCCTTTTTACCAGAGACAGGCTCTGTAGTGTCCAGTCTACACGGTCAGTAATGTTCACCCCTAGAAACAACCTCCACAGCTCTGTTATGGATGATGGGTGGTGAGTGACTGGCCTGCTGCCTCATGAAGTTGATCATCAACTCTGTGATCTTCTCATATTTTATGGTTAGAAGCAGATCTGCCATGGCAGTTATGTTTCAGCAGTGGAGATGGTGTCTCCCAACAAGAGGTCAGGTGGTGCTCGTTCTAGGTAAGTCAGACTAAATAAGCCCATAATGGTCTATAATGTCTACACCATTTCCACTTCAATATAGTTTTAAAAAAAGAGGTTAGAGGATTTATAAAATAACTTGGGTTTCTCCTTCAGCCTGGGTCCACTACGCTCTGTAATCACTGTGAGAGCTCAGGAGATTTGTCAGAGATCCACTGGAGTAGGACACACCGGAGAGAAGGACATCAAGCAGCCTCAACGTACAACATATAAGATTCAGTGGGGGTTGCGATCCAAGGATGGAAGGATTAAGATCCCGTTCCTTACCAAAAATATTAGAAATTCTTTTGCTAACCTTTTTCCAGGATTTGATTAATAGAGGGACAAAAGTACATAATAATAAGACCATCATGTGACCACATACTTACATATAATATTTGGAAGGGGTCAAATGAAATTTATTTCATAGCACGTTTATAATCTGGAGCCTGTGGATCATTTTAAATTGAGATTTCTTAACAGGTTTCTGTTGTCAATGATAGCAGTGAAAGAAGGAAAAGATTTTGATAAATAAGTCTGCAATTGATTATCTATAAACCTCTCTCCCAAGATGAAGATGGCAAAAAAGTGAGATTGACTGTTATATTTGAATGAGATATTTCTCCCTTATGCTTGAAATTGAATCCATTTCTCATGAAATCTAATGCATTAACTCTGAGTAACTCTGGGTTGAAGTTGTTTTACTGACATTTTTACTGCTTTTGACTCCAATATCAGAAGAAATCATCTGTTTTTAAAATTGTAATACAAAGTCACATCCTGTCAATGATGCTATCAAAGGGATTTCTCTTCTGGGATGTATATATACATAAAGATTGATTCGGCCCACACCCAATATTAATATTTTTATGTTGAATTAAAATGTATTTATATGTTGATCATCACGAAATATGAAAGCTGTTAGAGCCTCCAATATTATTATTATTGTAATCAATGTAAATAATTAATCTGTGACATATTTTAAATTCCCTAATGATGTGTTGTCATTTGATGTATTTCTTGCAGGTTGAGAATAAATGTCTGCTGTTCTTAGTGGTCAACCTAATTTGCATCGATCTACAAAGAATACATACAAACAAAGAACAAAGGCTCGATCTGCAGACATATTCATTTTTCTATACATACCAATTTGGTATGAATAGAAAAATGTATTTGTCTGTATGTACATGTAATTTCATCTCTGTCTTTTGACCATCCGAAAAAATAGAAAGGATGTAAACAGGTATCAGGATTGAGTGTTCTCAAGCTGTGTTTCTGCCCTGTTTATTTCCCTTTCAGTAGATGTATATATATTTTACATTTGAGAATGAGTAAAAAATAAAATAAACTAAAATACTTCTCTACCGCGTTATTTGTTCGAAACGCAATTGTTTCCGCCCACATCTGCCATCCAACCAATTAGCACGCCGGTTAGTGAGAGCATTATGACCTGAGTTTAGTCTGTTAGGAAACAAACCTGAGCTAAAACTTCCCTTTTTAAGTTAGTATGCTAGAACTCTGGTTTCAGTAAGTAAAATAGTGGGTTATTTTATCATTATACAGCAAAGTATGCCTTCAACATGTTATTTAGATGAACATGAAAAGCCTGTAATTGGCTACTGAGGGCTTACTTTGTTCCTCCAAAGAGCACGTAGGAGCCAGAACTACTCTACCAGCTTAAATCAGTGCCACACTGGAGAAATCTTTAATTAGCTTATACACAGAACCAAACTTTTCTGCAAGACACAAACGAGATGCAAACTATGGAGACCTCAGGTAACAACACTGCGGATCTGACGCTTGTCTTATTAAGCGCTGTCTTAATTTGCAGTCTAAATGTGTGGTATCAATGTCAAACTTTGGATTATTTTATTAGCTCAAAGTTACCGCTACCTATCGCTATCTGCACTTAATTTTGGTTAACTAATGATGAATTGTCTGTAGAATCTATGGTAACACCGCTTTAGTGGATCGTGTGGGGAGTAACATGCCCGGGTTTGTTGTGGTGTGTGTGCCATGGTGACAGGGGCAGATCAGAGGCAGATCAGGGGCAGATCCGCGGCTGCCGCTGCAAAATCTGCACCGAAGAACTACAGAATAATGTTAATATTGTGCGAGAAAATGCTGCTTATATCTTTCAGCTTTGATTGATGTTGTTCTTGTGTTTCCTGAGAACACTGTAAATATCTGAGGCCAGCCGGACTGGTTGGTTAACAGCAATGTTGTTGCGCAGGTCTCATTTAATGAGACTTTTTTCTCCTTTTTTAAAATTTTCAATCAGTGATTATAACAATCAGTGCATTATATACTTGTACACATCATTTCTATTGTGTTATAAATGCAAATGTTGAATTTCATAACTTGCTAAACAGCTAAGTCATCTTTTTAAAATACATTTCAATTTAATTCGTACAAATTTGAAAACTGCTGACATTCACTTTTATTCCACTTTCTATTAAACACACACAGGAAGCAGCATTAGGAAGCTACAATAAGCATATTCAACTTTTTGCAGTATAGAAACTTGACATTGACACAAAACATATGTGCTCTAACGCGCTGAAAAATATGACATAGAAACAATATTTATAAATATCTTGATAGTAATATCCATTGCTGCAAATAATAACCAAAATTCTGTTTGTACCTAAAAGGATATATCTGTCCAATAACATGAAATAATAAGCATTGTAATTACTGTAGCTTTGACCGATGTATCAGACCTTAATTTTCCTGTTAGGACCAAGGCTTGTTTCCAGTCATCGCTAGGAAAGGCTGGGGGATCGTACAGGATGAGAGGGTGAACTCATTGGCTGCAATGAGCAAAGTCCTGCTTGGAGAAGAAAAGGCAGAGAATTTCATGTATAGAACAGCTGTCCAACTGTGTTCCATCATGCTTTGGTATTGTGTTGCATCCAATGGAATTGGGACGTTTCAATGAGTCGACAGAAGAATGATTCAATAGAAATCCAATAAATTCTGGAAGCAAACAACAAACAACAAACCATCAGTATAAAACGGCTGAAATTGAAAAGAGGATGTCTTCTACGGGTGGATAATGATCCTAAGCACACTTCAAAATCTGCATTGGACTCCCTCAAGCGGCACATTGTGAACTAAACATCACTGGGAACCTGTGGTTGGACCACAAAAGACAACAGTGTGTGTATGATGACCCAGGATTCAGTCAGAACTGAGAGACTTTTGGAAGGAAGAATGGTGCAAAAGCCCTCAGAGATGAGTTGAAAGAGTCTTGGTGGGCCACAAAAAGCATTTCCAAGCTGTGACACTGGCCAAAGAGGGTGCTACTAGGTGCTAGGTATGCCAAACCTTCATTGTGAAAATATTAATTTACATTTTGACCAAAGATGCTCAAACTTTTTGTATTCCACTATAAAATAGAATAAGTCTTTTTTTCAGTAGTCCGTGAACAGCCCAGCCTTAACCAATCCTACATTTTCAGTCTGTCCTCAGCTCTCTTTGGGCTACTAATCAGATTAGCTGTCTTGTCCTAGTGACCATCAGCTTGCATTAGCTGTTGCTACATTAGCATTCCTGTCTGCTGTCAGTGCAGCCTCCACACAACTTTCTGCCACAACCCTACTGACGTCTGTGAGACCTCCTGTCCTGCATTTGTATTAATGCTCATCGTTGCCGTACAATTGCTGAACCCCCATAAAGGGGTTTTAAAGTAGCTTAATTCTTCCCATCTGGCATCTGAGCTAAATCCTGAGTTGCTATAGGAGTGAGTAGGAGAAATGAGTAGTGCAACAGGTGAGTTCCTCTCTTACTGTTTTTACCAAGCAGATGTTCTGAATTAAGGGAAACTTCTTAAATTAAAATGCAATAGTTAACCTTTTGTACTTTGCTTCTGGCTTTCTTTTAAATCTCATCTTTTAGCCATGCTTTAGAACATCTCTGGGAAGCGCCAGCATTGCCCTCCTTATCATTGAGATGCATTACCTTCCTAATAGTTACTTCATAGCTGTATTTGTGTTTAAGCACCACATTCATGACAACTATAAACACATTACAGTCTATGCTACATATGCTAGGCTGTTCCTAACCTGCAGTAACTCTGAGTTGTTTCTCCATGCTTTCATTTAATGTGGTCTTCCTTAAATGCACACAGAGTTTTCTCTTGGCTACTTTGGCTACTTGGTGTGTATCTGTGTTTTAATAGAGTGTAGTCAAAACAAATGGGGTATATAGATATATATATTGGTTTGATAGCATTTGTGAGATTTGTGGGTTGTTGCCCAGTGCAAAATCTGTAACTGTAGTAAGCTTCTTGCAGTAATGTGTGGTGTTAATGAAACTTGTTACTTTTGTTAATTAGAAACAGTGTTGCTGCCATTTTCCTGCTTTCACAGGCTGGTTTTATTGTGTTGTCTTTGCAGCGGCTGGTTGCATAATGTTGCAGAAATAATTTTGTGGTTGCAAATGAAAAAATAGATGATGCCAGGGTTCCTTTGTCCAGCAAGTGCTGCTGAAACTGACCTGGAAACAGTAAATAACATGTTTAATTGTATAAGACGTGTTGATGAATGGAAGAATTGTAAGTTTAATTAATTTGATTTTATTTTTTACATTCAACCTGTTTTTTTTACAGCTTCCTGCTCCTAATGTTGTGAGAATGTGATTTTGAGCATTCCAAGGGGTGTGGTCTTTAAGCATCTGCACTCATGATCTCCCAGGAGAGCTCTTGAAACAAGAACGATGCTGAGGATTCTCCTGAGAGCAACAGTTAATGAAGGCGAATGGAGACCAAAAGGAGCTCAGGAGAAGAGGAATTCGTTCTGACCCCAGCCTCCTCACACACCAGCTGCGAGGGTGGGTGCAGCCAGAGCGACGACCACGATGATTTTGTCGGTCTGATGGATGAGAATGGCATCATCGGACTGTTGGAAGCGCTGGAAATTGTGGGAGTTGGGGAATATAGCGATGATGGGGAAAGTTGTCACAAAGTGCCCTCTGGACTTCCGGCTCCAGTGGAGACGGAGACACGGTTGGACGAGATGGGTCATGACCGGAGCGGGTCTCTGCCGCGCAGGAAGTCGCCAGCAGAAGATGTGCAGATCCTGACACAGTCTCCAGGTCAGATTTTACCGTATTTCAATTCAACCTGTGTCGAATGGACAGATTCTATCGCCTCTCTTCTGTCCACAGGTCTCAACAGCGAGGCTGAAATGACAGGAGACAAGAAAAACAAAGGAGTGATGAGGAGGACTGACAGGAAACAGAATAGAAGCAAACACACTCACCCATCTGGGATGCTTACACAAGCTACAGGTGTCGCTAAAGAACGCAGCCGCATATTTCAGCGCGTCTCACCTGCCACAGCGACCTGCGCACGTGAGGAAATTCCGGCTCCTTTGGGAATCGATGCCGAAACCTTTTTGGATTTGAGCTTCACAGAAGGTCTCGAAGAAACACACAGGAGTTTACCGAACCTCAGGCCGGGTCCCTGCTTCCCGCCGTCAGCCGCGTTTCCAGGAGAAACCGTGTCAGGTGTTGCCAACATGCTGGTGAATGGATCCAAGTTTCCAGATGGGAATCGCCAACCGCCAACTCCCTCATCAAGGACGATGGACGAGGGCTGCCCTGATGCTGCACGTTCATCCGCTTCATTCACAACAGAAGCCTCCAAAAACACATCAAGTCGAGCCGACAGGAATCCCACAGCCAGTCGTAAATCTGCTATGCTGAAAAATCCCAGGTGAGACACATCTGCTTATGTTGCAGCTTTCACCATTCATGAAGAACAACCTGGATTTTTTCCTGTCTTTGTTTTGCAGTAAAAGTCGCCCGAATGGCTCCACACCAGACTACTCGAATGTGAAACCCAGGGTTAACTTCCCCAAAGTCCTTTATAAGCCACCCAAGAGTCGACTGTGCTCCCAAAGGGAGTCCCTGTCGACCGGGCCGCCCACAGGGTGTGACTCCTCGGCTGGAGGTGGGAAAGAAGTGGGACCGAACATGCCGGGCGTTCCTTCTGCCACAGAGTGTCAAGAGTTGGGATGCCCCAAAGAGGCCACCAGGCTTCTCAGTGAGCTGGAGGTGAGATTCCAGTCCGGGCATTGATAAACATAAAGGAATATCATCATCACACACTTTAGGGCTCAGTACAACATACAGGGAAAATCCTCCGCACTGCTCCCTTCCCAAACTTTCCGTCTTTGCTTTTCTTTGCCTTCATTTTGTTCTGTCTCACCGCTTAGTTCTTTTTGCAGGAGAACTACAACAAACTGTGGATTCGATACGCGGAGGCAGAGAACACCATTGACCATCTGCGCCTGGCAGCTAAGGTAAACTCTAAATGACTGTGGCAATAGACAAATTCATAGAAAACTTCAGCCAAATGACCCTTTTTTAATTCCGGTTTGCATTTAAAGGCCCATTTGCAACAATAGAGCTGCCACTGGTGCATCTTTGAGTGCACAAGCAAAATTGTTACGTTAGATCCACCTGTAATCAGTCATCTGATGTCAATAACAACTCTTTTTTTTTACTTGTCTTTTCTTTTTCAACTATAACCGTCTAATGCAGGTTTAGTCTCTGGGCAGGGAGCTGCTGAGATGAATTATGAGCCCATTTTGTTGTGTTCTCCATATCAGCACCCTAAAATCAGCTCTCAGTGCCTCAGCTCATGTGGTTCTCCTTCAGTATAACACTAAACTGCCATCTGTCCCCCCCCGCCCTCCCTTTGCTCCATGAAATCAGAGGTGGGGGAGGGGCTTACACTGAAAGATTAGTTCTATACTACAGCAGGTGATGCATCCTTTTTGGTTCTCTGTGATGGCTCATTTTACTTTGTAGAAGAGAAAGTTAACATTTAGAATTTCTCTTGATTTCACCTGTCATGATTTACTGTGACGTTGAAGGAAAAGGCATCATTCCTTTAGTGTTGCGTCACCAGTCACTCCTGGTTTTGTTAAATAAAGAAATAGAAGCTAATGTGACTTTTCATCTTACTTTTTCTAAACAATTAAAGGCAAATTTTCTCAATGTGGTAGCCCACGACTCCCACTAATTCCCCCAATTCTCAATTTCTAGTTTGTAACTTCCCATGTAGTTCCCACATTTGTCAGGAGAATAAACATGGAATTTTATTTATTTTTCCTGTAATAAAACACCAATTGCATAGAAAACCAAGAGTTGTGGAAATTATTGGAATTCATGACAGTGTTACAATTGTTAAAGGCACTTATATCAAGTTAAAGGCACTAATATTGTGTAATTTCTGTAAAAATGCCCTGGCACATTTAAAGATATACGTATAGTTGGTGTGCTGCTACTATAACCTGTCCTTGTCTGCAGGTAAACCTGCACTCTGATGGTCCAAAGCCCGGCCACTTGCTGCAGTCAATTTATAACCAGGAGGCCTCGAAGTTCATGATGCTGAATTTCCCTCAGGCCCAAAGAGCAGAGACCAGCTCGGTCTCTCTTCATTCCAATGGACACAGAACTCCAGAATGTATATTTATCCCACTCAGTCTTAACCATCATAGTTCAACGAGGCTGACCAGAATTTACCGGTTCTGTCCTTTCATCAGATACTCCGAGAGATCCCCCCGATTCTCCAGTAACAAAAGAGCCCGACAGGATTCTCTGCAGTCAGGCTAACGAGTTTCTCCACCAGGTAAAGCAACTGTTCACAATCGTTTGGGGCCTGAATGTAATCAGAAGCTCAATTTCCCAGTTTTACTTCCAGCTGCAGACGTTTGAGGATCTCCTCAACTGCAGGAAACTCAAACCTGACGAACAAAGAAAGGTAAAATCTCACATTAACAGAACGATTTAAGCGCCATATAAAGATACTCATCAACAACACTCGTCTTCAGGAACTCTCACAGCTTTTTGAAGGTCTCCGATCTTTGGAGAGCAGCTTCTTGCTGGCAAAGGATGAGCACAAACTGCTGAAGAAAGAGGAAGAAAATAGCCATTTTGACCCTGACCGGTGAGAATTAAAGCAAATTAAGGAGAACGTTCATCAATCATCCCCCGGTGTGTGTTAATATTTGTGTGTCCCTCAGGGAGCTGGAGGGGCTGATCTTTGATTGTGTTCTGTACATGGAAGAACTGAGGGAGCATGCAGAGCAAATAACAGAGGATCTGCTGACCTTCGAGCCTTCTCCCACTCTAGCTCGTAGCCCTTCCCTTTCAGAGGCCAAAGAATACCTGACTGACCCTCAGGTACCACCAAACAACACCACTAGAGACTTTTACCCCTGGTCCTTGTGTTGAAGAGGAGAAAATACACACGTACAAGCAGCATGTAGCAGGACTAAAATGATGCGTTCACGCCCAAGGCCAAAGTCATGGTTCATGTTTTTGCACCCTGGTTGAAATTTGCTTTAATCCGTCATGCGATGTGTGAATTTGTGGCTTAAGTAGAGATGAATTACATCTCACATGCTGCTTTATATTCGCATTTCTAAAATCTTGACTCAAGGCCTTTATTCTTGCCGTAAAATCAGATTTCCGTCTTTCTCTCTCCCAGAAAACACATATACCTTCAGTGGTTGAGCCACAACAGGCAGCAGCAGCAGCAGCAGCCATGTTCAGCTCCATCAGCAACAAGAGGGACAGAGAAGAAGCCCAGAAAGAAACTCTCCACCTCAGAACTGTCGATGGCAAAGCTGGGCACAATGGAGAATTTAACAAACCACCAGATAAGTGAGTGAGGATATTTGGGGGGGGTTGATTGTTTAAAGTGTTGTCATATTTAATCATGCATGTTGTCCCTCATAAGTAGCCATCAAAGCATCAGGGAAATCCCTCAGCCTTTAGCTCTGAGTCAGAAGAACGAAGCTCACCTTCCCCCTGCATCAAAACCAGACATGCAGCCGGTGGAGTTGGAGGAAGAAGAATCAAATCAAAGCTTTGAAAAGCTGAAAGTAAAAGAGAGGCCTCAACAGAGGTTAGTCTTAAACACAAACTGGATGGAATATTCCAGTTGAGAAAAACTGTAAACTTTGACCTTTTTATAAAACAATTTATACCTAACATGTTTCTTTTCCCATCAGCCCCCAGGACTCCTCTCCCCATTCATATAGCGGCGCACAGCCCGTCAGCCAGCCCATCATGCTGGATCCTTCCAGCAGACAAGGATGTGAGATGAAAACATCCCACAGCAGTAGCCTGAGCAGTCTGGGAGAGACTGCTGCCTTGGAGAAGAAGAACTCCAAACTTCAGTCTGGGAGCTGCAGGATGCCTTCTCAGGTTATGGTAACATCAAGAATTGTGGCAAAATTAGCATTAGCTGCTAAAGGGCTAGTATGCAGTCACCGTTCCAGTTGTTTGGTGACATTGAGGTCAGGCCTTGTTGCCCCCAAGTTTTATGAACAGCAGTGTCCAACAGTAAGCTGAAAACGTTAAACGTGCGCTTCACTGGTATGAACCCTTCTAGCCCACACCCATTCTGGGTTATAATGCTCCATGGCTAAATTGCTCTTGTTCCTAAATGCTCACATTATTTAATATTGTTTATAGATTTATTTTGAAATACAGTAAGTAGCTGAGATAACTTGTGTCTTATGAGAGTAAAATCCTGTAAAAGTAAAGCCCCAGAGACCTCAGAATGGTCTACTTTGTGTGAAAAATATTTGAAAATGAGACTGCAGTACTAGATGCTAGGTGCTTCCTGTATCAAGCAAATATCTGAATTAAATAATCAACAGACATAATTAAATACTTTTGTCCACTTAATGTTGACTGCTTCTTCTTGTCTCTGGAGAGTAGATTGATAATAATGTTAATGTTTCCACGCCGAGCACTCTTTTCTTTTTGTTTTGCTTTCAGCTTTAGCTACAATGTGTCTTCATTGTGTGTTGAGCAGGATGGAATCTTCTCTCCGGAGACCGATAGTGGGTTTAATGGTACGGAGAGCCGCCATCCAACTCCTACAGGAGTTCCCAGTCTTCTCCATCAGGGAGCAATAGAGAGGTGGGGTGGTCTGTGCCTGGTTGAAACGACTTCATCACACAATACACGTGCATTTACTGTTGCAACAAACGGATCTGTCTGATCTGTGTCTGTATTTTGAATATTTCTTTAACATTTGTCACAGTTCTTCAGTGGTTCGCAACAGGGATTCCAAGAACCCAGACAGTGGTGTGGTTACATCACCACATCCTTATTCTTTGTTGCCAAGCTGTTGCCCGGCAACAGAGCTCAGGGCAACGTCCAAGTTCAATTCAAAGCAACCGAGGAGAACCAAACCCAGAAAGGGACAGAGGAGAAGGACCTTCACCTGCTCTCATCAGTCCTGGCTTAAAAAAAGCGAGAGCGAGATGAGTGACGTTGAGCCATCGAGTGAGTTTTTACTTCTGACATCTTTGAATCTTATAAAAGACGATTCTTTGTAATTGTTCTTCTTCATCGGTGTTGCATTCTGCTGTCTTTTTTGTCTTCAGGTTCCTCTGTGTCTGAAGCTGGACGGATTGGCCGCTACGCAGAGTCGGTCACTCCTGTCAGTGCAACTTCCTCCCGTTCTTCCCAGCACTGCCATGGAAGTTGTCCCAAAGCCCGGAGCTTCCCTGAGCTGCCCAACAACAGGTGAGTGTGACCCGACAGTTGCAGTGTGGATACACGTGAAAGGATTTGCGTGTCCATGCTGAGACCTATAGAGAATGTCAAATATTTATCTGAGACGTGATGTTGAAAATGTCTTTGCTGCATCAGGTCACACATATAATGAAAACCCAATATTCAACTCTCATTGTGTAACAATTTGTATTTTATTGCAGAGTTGGCTGCTATTGATTGTGGTTACAGTTTAGGAGGTATTGTTTCCACATGGTGTGTGGTGTTGCGTGGTTGTGTTTTGAATGCGTGTGCAACTGCACTGACACTTGCATGGACGTCATTATTGTGAAACACAGGCTACTTCTGTTTGATTTTAAGTTATATGGTGGTTGATTTGGGGACCACTTCTATTTTTTTTCAAAGCGATTCCATCCATTTTCTGTCAGTGTTTCCATGCAGATGCTGCAGGCTGAGGTGAGCAGACTGCACACGAGGCTAGAAAGTTGTCTGAAAGAGAGGGGGCAGTCAGTGTCCTCAAGTGCAACTATGGTTCAGGAAAACCACCATCACCCCAGGACGTCCACACCTCGTGTCAGGTTGGTGGTTTTTCCCCTTAATGTGGGCTGTAGAGCGCGTGTACGTAGATCTCACAGGTAATCCCCCCCCCCTCCCATAGCAGGGCAGTGAACACAGATGGGGGAGCAGCGGTCAGGAAAAGACCCTGCTGTGGTCAAAGACACAGTCCTGACGTCTGTAAGTGAGCCTTCGTATCTGACATTCTCTTAAAGAACATGTAGAATCCGAGTTATATCCTAAAGCCAAATTCTTCATTAACTTTAATGAAGGACAGGACAGTAGAGTGTTTCATAACTCTTTGATCTAATATGAATATTACATTCACACATTGTTGAGTGTGTTTGATGTGTTTATTCTTAGTGGGATGTTCAGATGATCCCCATACACCCCCCCAGTCTGTGGTGTCCAGATGTACCCAAACACTGTCTGCAGCTTCATACACCAACACTGTCCACAGGAAGAAGGACCCTTCCAGGACAGCAGAGTCCACGATAGGCAGTTAATATTTAAATTCATGTAGTATTTTCCCACTTACAAACATCATACCGAGTCAGGCGTGTGTTTGGTTGTTGGTTACAGTAACACACAGGAGTGTGTCGGTCCAAGCACCCGAAGCCTCAGATGAACCCGACACCACGCACCCTCGTCCCGCTCACCATCAAGCTCCGTGTCGCCACTGTATTTCATATCAGCGAGCACAAGCTGAGGGTGAGAAGGCCTTTTTGTCCTGATGTTGTTGTTGTTTTTTAAAATCTAACTTTGTCAATGAAAGCTGAGGCCATTGCAGCTCTGCTGTTAAACAGAGGCGTTAAATCCTCTTCTAGTTCCAGCCGCTAGCAGCAAAGAGTCAGTTCGCTCCTGCTGCGGTCGTCACTGCCGTCACTGTGGAAGCACAGACACAGGTGAGGGATAAAAATGAGCTTTTGGACAGAACCATCACTGAAGAATTACTGATTGTGCTGGTTTGAATTCAGCTAATGTAGGAAGCTTTGCATAGAGTTCTTGTGGTCTGAGCCATTGATATTAATTACCCATAAATCCTAATTAGCCGCTACTTTATTTGTCATAATTATCAATGACTGGCGGGTAACTAATAGTCAGTCTGTAGAGCTCTTATTAACACGAACTGAAATGAAAAATATTGCTAAAAACTAAATGTAATTTAAGTTAGAATTGCCTAATTTGGTTTCAATTTCCATAGTATACAATGCCAATCATAAAGATGACTATAGTTTTTAAAAAAAAAGACAACAAACTTCATAATTTTAGCTTCTACACATGCAGAATGATCCATGACGTTGCCCAAATCTTGTTCAGTACCACAGTTCCCAGATCAGTGTGCAGTAAATAAAACAAGTATAATCATCTGAGGTGCCTGTCGTTCCCAGACTGTCCCAGATTCACACACAGTAACACAAACACACACCACCAACCAGCTGAAGCAGTTAAATGCTGCACATCCGCATCTGCAGCTCCACCTTCATCTCTCCAGTACTTGTGTCCACTTCCTGTCCTGTAAGTTCATCTCCATTAAGCCGTCCAGAAAGTATTTCCTGCCTCGGCTCGAGCTGATGTCACATTTCTTTGTGTTGACCCCCACTTCAGGTTGTGCCCATCACCATCCTGTCCATCTCCTAGCAACAACAACGACACAATAGCAGGAGTCAGAAGTCAAAAAGCAGCGCGGAAGTTTGCAGCGCCTCCTGGTGGGCGGAATTTCCTGGACCGCTCACTGAACAAAGCCATCAGAGCAGCGAAGCACATGAAGAGCACCTCAGGACACATGTCTCACTCTCTGAGGTTTGGACTGCACCAGCAGCAGCAGCTGCTCACTCCACTGATGTCCCAGCTGAGTCAAAGACAGACATCAAACTGATCTCCATGGTAACGTCACCAATCTCTATGTATCACTGAGGCCTTTTTTGACAGATGGAATGATACTCAGAGAAGTAAGTTCCACTCAAACTGTGGCGACATAGATCAGTTTTTTAACATTGTTATTGATCATATTGATTTTCTAATGAATGAGGGAATTCTGACTTCTTGCCGCTAATGGTAACGTCCATATTTGCGTGGAGCTATTTATAGTTCACATGACCAGCATGTTTTATTGTGTACATTCTTTGTCCGGCGTTGGTGCGTGGTACTCAGCAAGTGAATATACTGTTGATTCCGCTGTTGACCAAATGCACAGTCAAATTCTTTATAAATGGTCATTTTTCAAGCTATTATGTAAAAAGACTGTATTCAATGAAAGATGCTGGATTTCCTCAGGGTTTTTTAGTCATTGGTCACATGACCCATTCATATTTTTAACTGTAGTCTTTTTTAGCCTACTAAAATTAGTAGTTTAATGTACTGAATACTAAACAGGACCACTAATAATGTTAAAAACGTCTCTACTAAGGTAGAAATTTGTTTTTATGTGAAATTCAATGATATTTTTGTAAAACTCTGGTGGAATTTGTTAGCTTTTTTTTGCTTTAGTGTCTCTGACTGATATTTTACTCCTGATCTCATTGTTCTAATAAAAAAAATGGGACAATTTACCATAATTGAAGCCAATTTATTATTAGACAGCCTTATTACATATTTAGGTACACATGGAAGTTTTGTTTGTGCTTCAACACTCGCAAACATACAATCCCAATAACAGTTAAGGACAGACTAATGCATCATATTTCTTTTTTCCTCTGATAAATAATTTGGATATAAACTGATTGATTTGACAGCGTAAACCCTATACAACTGTAAATAAAATAAAACAAAAAAATCATAAACACAAAGTCAAGCATTTGCATCACAGAAAATGCAGCATAGTGCAATATACAACTGGTCTGGCTGGGAAATAGGAGGAATTAAAGCAAGGAGCCTGGGGGGGGAGGGGGGTGTTCAGCAAAGCCATTCACCAGTGGAGGGTTTTACATTGCACCAGAGGAAAAATAGTTATTACTTCTTTTTCCGGGGGTTTGACAGCTAACAACTACAGCTAAACATCACAAACACGGCGGCTGCACGTTGGCATTTAGAAAGGAAAAGTATCACTAGTTCACAGTCAGAAACATCACCAGTCAACAGTGAGACGCTAAAACGGCAACATATGGCAGCTACACAACACTACTCAGTGCATGGCCCGATGAGACATCATTACTAACCAAAGATTACTCCGACAGCATACAATACTGAAATACAACCGGCCCTTTTAACAATATTTATTAAATATTCGCAAGCAACGGCCTTTATTTGACATTAAAACGGAAAGTTTCTCTGGAGAAAGGAAAAGGCTTGTGGTTTGTGTAAATACGGCCTGAGCAGCTGGAGGAGGGATGAACCAGGCTTTCACAGCATCTCCTAAACCCACCTTCACTAAAGCAGTGCTAAAAATACCAGCTTTGAATATTCAACACTGAAATGAATAAAAAAGAAACCAAAGAAATCACCCCGTGCAAATCTGCTGAGAGGTCGCGCCACACGAGTACAGATCGAATAAAACGCATCTGTTAACGACGACAAAGTGTATGTGTACAGGTGAAGAGTAACGTTGAGAGGTTTGAGAAGGACGGAATGTACTTTAATACAAGCTCGTGAAAAAAGAAAAGCTACTTTCTGAGCATCCGCACCTAATAACAAACGCCGCAATTCCCATCCCTCCTCCGACTGCTTCCAAATCAAAACCCACACTCACGAGAAAGCAACCCCAAGGATCAAAAGAAAACTACTACTTTTACACATTCTAGCAGGTTTCATAGCATATAATATTACATTTTGGTACTTCAGGTCTTAAATGGCCTTCTCTTTTGATATTTAAACCGTTTTAAATAAGCTCATTTATTTGCATCCATTGTAAAACATGAGAATACTTGCAACAGTTTTCTTTGATACAACATATATATTTTTTGTCATCTGTTTTTTTTTTTTCGTCTTCTCAAGCAAGATGCATACACGATCAATGTAAGGGCTTTTGGGGGGGGGGGCGGGGGGTACTGAGGTGAACCAGTGGGGGGTGGGGGTGGAGAGATGCGACAGGAGGAGTTTAACTTGTCACTTCTTCATCTGGTTTGTTCATGGACTTGAGCTGCTCCAGCAGGGTGGTGGGGGTGACGATGCTGGTTGATCCTGAAGACACACACACACACATAAGCACGTAGAGTCAGATTTTCGTATTTTGGCTGAGAAAGATTCAAAATGTGTTTTCAGCTCTGGCTATGGATGCTTGTTAATGAGGGACGTTCGCACAAAAGGATGAAACTAAAGACAGAAAGAGCCCTCTAACCCAAAATGGGACATTCGATCAGTTCAACGAGCAGAATCAAACCTTAACTCTCCGAAAGCACAACTAAAGCTAAAGATGCTCTTTCTTTGAATTCTATATATTTTGCAAATATTAAATTGCATTTCACTAAAATCAAAAGTATTATATTTCATACTTGCACCAACAACAGTCAGTTTCAGACATTATTTTAAGTCTAAAAGGCAAAACACACGACTTCTGCCTTTGATTCAGATTAGACATACGTAGATGTTTATGCATTTCTATAAAGTATGATGGTGAGTAACAACAGCAAAGTTAATACACTAGAGTTGATATATTTATTATTTTTGATTTACTAGACATGTTATATTGCATGCAGGCTGATACCTCCAAACAGCCAATCAGGTGTTTTTTTAAAAAATGGTCACGTGACCATTTTCTGCCTTTAAACTCATGCACATTGTTGTCATGTGCTGTCAGAAAATCAATAGAAAGCTACAGCAAAAACACAAAATCTGTTTAAAATGTGTTATGAAATCCAAGTCTGCGATAAATGTGTAAAATAATACTAAACGTGGTAACCCTGGCAACACAGAAATGAACTGTTGTGACAGCTGAAGACACATTTCAGACACAGAGAGGTGCAGGGCTGAAGTAAAGCAAACAAGTCTGTCGCTTCATCCCCACATTTGCAGATGGAGTACAGCAGCTGTAATCCGTCATCAGATGAAAGACAAAGACACTGTTTGATTTACTTCTCTCACCTGTTTAACACAATAATCGATATTTAGTCTAATAATGGGTTGTTTCTGTTGCAAAACTGCATGTTTCTTCCTGTTTGGCCCTGAGGGCCCAGGTCAGGAAGAGGAGAAAGTTACAGGTAGAAACAAGAAAAGAAGGCAAGCTCATGTGCAGTTGGGTTACTATGGCAATGCAGGACGTTGTTGGTGTCAAGGGATTTCAGTGTGGGTCAAGCCAGCTTTGCCTGCTTCTCAGAAGTGTCTCCTCACAAACATGCAGCTTTGAGGCCTTTGAAACAGAAACACTGTGATGTTGAGCTCCAACAGCACAGACGTGTTGCCGTTAGTGATGGTCATTTTGCTCAGGAGGTCTACGGTGCTGCATTATGGGGGGGGGGGGGGGGGGGGGGGGGACCATAGTGCTCATGGTGAGAGCTCATGCTCACTGAGGAAACAAAGTCTGTAAACGATAGTGCTTTAGCAGAATACTGAGATGGAACCTTAACAGCTGAATCTTGTGAGCTAAAATCTGTCAAATGTGTATTTATAAAAGAAAGAGAGCGACAGGATGCCATGGATATGAATTATCTGTCAATCATCAAGCATAAGATACTCTTAAGAGAAATTAAGTTTTAGATGCAAACAGTGCCACCTTGTGGTTGTATAGAGAGTAGCTCATTAGTCTCCAGTTATCAAATAAAGGTTAATAGGGCAAAGTAAGTCAATAAATTAATTAGCCCATTAATTCCAATGATAATATCATGACTGTAGGCTGAAACAAATGCTTCCTTCTTGCTAAATCTAAATGAACAGTAGACTGAGGTAGATGACAACCACATTACGCTCACACATGTTTCAGTGTTTTTAATCCTCATGACAAAGCTGATCAATATTTTGTTGACAAATATCTTGTAGAGATCAGAATCCTGTCTAACATGTGGCTAAATATGTGTCAGTATTGGAAACGTGTGAATAATTCTTGCATCGAAAACCTGGGAACTGAAAGCCTTGAGGAGTTTTAGAGGAAAGGAAGAAGGTTCAACATTAAATCAGGGGGAGGAGTGTGCAGCATCGTTGCATTTGGTTAGTTTGCTAAAGCATATCCGGTGAAGTGATGCTACATTCTCAGACTGTCAGCAGGGAGGCTGCGCTCACAGGCGAACCTGGGCCTTCTCTCAGCCTCGGGAACATGTGACGCTCATGTTCAGCGCTCTCTGCAGACAGGCTATGTGAGCATGGTGGAAACAGTCGAAATACTGGAAAATGAAGCAGGAAAACAAAACAACAGAGAACAGTTCTCTGTAATCCAACAAACCTGTTGTAAAAAAAAAAACTGCAATGAATCAGAGTGATTGTCTTTGGGAAGGGTTACGTGGTGACAAAAAGGTGACAATTAATAAAGGTGAAACTTGAGGGTAGATTAAATCTGGAGTTTGGTGTTCAAAAGGCTCAAAGGGCCCGTGGGCTGCCGATACAGTCGTGTGGATTTAATCCACCCAGTTGAGATGATGTGACGAGGCAGCAGGGATGGGCTCACGACCCCCTCACACATGAACTTCCTCCTACTCTCCTCCCTCTTAGAGCTGCAGTAACGTCCTCTGTGGTGAAATCATACAGGTAAAGTCTCTCAGTCCTTAATGATTTGCATCCTTTTGTTGCCTAAAAATGACCACAGCAGAAGCTCAGCATGTCCATGAAACAGAAGCTAGTGGAACTGTGGAACCAGCTCCATCTTCTCATATAGCTTCTCATTTGTATAACAACCCCTACATTATAGAACTGTATTTGTGATGTAGCTGTCTGTTCTTGTCCCCTTTCTGTCCCCATTCTCCTCCTCCTTTACCTGACAGGCAAAGGAGGAGGGGAGCTCTGCATGAGCCTGGCGTTGATCCCGGTTTCTTCCCTGTTATGTATCACTATTGGTGATACAGCTTAACTGGGTCATGGGTTCATGCAATGAGGAAAGGTCGCCCATCCCTGAGGGACACGGGGAGGAGGAGGTGGGTGGAGCTACACAGCACTGAGTGATCAAAAAAAGAAGAAGGAAGCCCTTGTGCTGTGAAGGATCAGAAAGGGCTTCTTTGAGCGGCTGCCTTTACTTTTTTCAGTGTGATTTCTCTCTCCCTCCCTCCCAATCTGCCTCTGCCTCACTCGGCTGAGGAGTCTGCGTCCTCAAAGGAAACCCTAGTGGACTCTCGGAAGTCGGGGTGCTGCAGGTCCGATAAGAATTTGGTGGGAGTGAGCGTGTGGGTGGAACCTGCGGAGGAACAGAGGTGGCTTCACCACTCATCTCTCGGCACATGGCACACCTTTGCCCCACTCGCTCCAAAAGACACAAGGGTTAAAAAAAACAAGCAACACTCAGACTGAGACACACTCATCCATTGAAGGGTCACACACACACACACACACACACTCTCGCCATGTTGAACAAGGACAGAGACACAGAGAAAGACATGGCAGCTCTGCAAATCAGACACGAGTTGGTTTTAAAGACAACAGCTGAAGCAAAGGACAACAAAATCCAGCAGGACACTTAAAAGCACAGACTAGCTGGCGAAGCTTTAGACATTACAGTAAACAATACAGAGGGGCGTCACGCCATATAAACACAACATAGATGGGTTCTTTTTTAGCTCTTTTATAGCAGCCGTGTTGGATGTTGTTGTAACAGAACAAACCTTTGAATTATTATTTGTAGCAGACTCACAAATTCTCAGAATATGACCCGATTTTAAATTGATCCCGTTTCACGTTTTGAAGCGTTTCAGACTTAATCTCCTTTCTTTCAAATTGCAGAAAAAAATGTCAGCTCATCTCATGATCTTGTATAAGGTCAAATGTGCAGGAAAAAAGCTTTAGTGCTTGTTTTACACCCCAGGTTGCACCTCTCTATCCACCTTATGATTTGTACTTCCTGTATTAGTCATTTAACCTTCATTTGTTGGAATCAACCCGCAGCTTAATCTTGAAATCTATACAGCATCCAGACGAGCTCGCCCCATGCTCCCTGATACTGTGCCAGTCAGAATGAACCTTTCTCGTAGATTTTGCTCCTGACTGGAGCTCAGCAGCGCCTCCTGGTGCACTACTTACCAATGATGGCCTCCCACTTCCCATTGGCCTGTGTGACCTCATAGGCGCAGCGCATCTCGCTGAAGGAGACCCCGCCGATGATGAAGACTAGAACGCGTGGCCCAGTGCGGTACTCTCCAGGAGTCTTATTCTTGTGCCAGTGGCCATACCGAGCACTGACGGAGAAACAGGAAAAACAATTTTACTGATTCAGATCCATTCTTCTTTTACCAACTCTACTCTAAAATAAAGACTATGAAATAGACATATATAAAGTAAAATAAATATCCAAATAAATATATATATATTGTTAACACACTTTTACAAATAAATATAATCCTTGGAAGCAGCTAAGAGGCATCTTTAGATGCTGAAACTGTACATATATATATAAAAAACAGAAGAAAACTAGTGTTAATTACGATACAGGCTTTTGCCTCTAGGGGGCAGTAACAAAGAAATCTGTTCAGTATATGAGGTTATACCTGCAATTTAGCACAAGCAATATTTTAAAAGTAACTCTGACATAAATTATGCTTTTCCCCTTGAGAACATTAAAAACATACATGGATGACAATGAACCAGAAGGTTTCTGGTCAGAAATCCAAACACTTCAGCTTCAGATTTCATCTAATTTCAATTGTTTATTCATTACTAACTAATACTAATAATATTAACTAATACTAATACTACTTTCGATTTCAAGAATTGTTATAAGAAGTGATTGAAACACTAATTAAATGTTTTTCCTACATTTCCTACATTTGTTACTGTCAGTATCTCCTCCCTGCTCTCCATGTGTGTGTGTATGTATGTGTGCGTGTGTGTGTGTGTGTGTGTGTGTGCACGTGTACCTGACTGCTGTGGTGCTAAACGATGCAGAGGAGCGAGTGGAGATGTAAGGATAGTGCTTGGTGTCGAGCTTGTCATCTATAGCATCCTGTAAGTAAGCAAAAAGACAAAACCTCATCATTAGCAGACTTAACCACAGACACACACACACACACACACACACACACACACACACACACTTCAATGGTGGCTTTACATTTACCACGTAACAAACAGGTACAGGAAGATTCCCTGGGAAAATGAGATGATTTAGGATGTCAAATTAACAGTTTGTTGGCGTTGGCTACATGTTTGTAAAGAGGAAAAAACAGGAAGCAGCAGTTTAAATGAAGAACATGTAGCGTCCACTGTAGAGATCCAACAAACACACCTCCATGATGTCCTTCACCAGCGGTGTCCAGCGGGACAACTGATAGGTCTGCTCGCTCACGCGCTCCTTCCTGTCCAACTTCTTTCCTCTGCGGAGGGTGGACTAATAAGACGGGGCAGAGTGTAGACCACACAGACGAAATGATGATCAGAATCAGCTGCAGGTTGCACAATAACCAAGTAAAGAAGTAAGGAAAAGGAGAGGAGGAGACAGGCGCGTTGGTGTTGGTGAGGTGGGCTTACATCTGTGATGATGGGAACGCCCAGGTGAGCCATGTTGGTGATGATCTCGCTGTCCTCAGGGGGAATCTGAGCATGCTGGATCAGTTTGTTCAGGTTTTCCTCTGTAATACCTGGAGACAAATGTTCGTGTTTCCTGAAAATCAGACATGCTGAGCTCACACAGAGGTGATTTATTTTATTGAGCCACATTGTGGGGAAGAAAAAATTAGCGAATGAATCAGTTGGAGGTGCTCCAAAGAGGAAAATACAGATTAAATGTCTTCCTCTAGTCCTTCTTACCATTCTTGAGGAAAATGTAGAGCAGAATAATGCGGATTTTGTCATATGTGCTGACATTAGCATCCAGCAGGATGGGCACAATGGCCCTCATGGGGTCTTTGATCTTTTCTCCCTCGGCGTCTGTGCCCATAGCCAGATCCTTAGACAGACAAACATGCATGATTTAACACAGTCTCAAAAACACAGCTCCACAGCTCTTGTCTTGTTCTCACCTGTTCCACGCGACACAGTTTGTCCACTGTTCCCTGGTAATGTTTCATGCAGTCCTCAGCTAGCTGCAGATGAGTGGAGTACTGAAAAGAACACAAGGCCCAGTCACAAAACACACAGTTTTACTTCCATCTTTGTGAGGACATAATGCTTCCCTCGGCTCCTTCCTTCCTTCCTTACCTATATAGCTTCCTATATAGCATGTACAAGAACACACATACACAGACTCACCTTGCTGAGCTCCTTCTGGTATTGCGGCATCTTCTTCAGCATCTGGGACAGATCCCTCATTGTGGTCTGTGGAAAAACAAAAACACAACATCAACTGAACGCAATTTCTAATATTGTGCATTAAATAATGTTTGCATCTATGCGATGAAAAAATAGATTAAATTTCATTCAGTTATCCTATACACACTAAATCATGGACATTATGTCACATGTAGTCATCTGTGCTGTGTAGGCTGCACCACAGGCCCTCTGTCAAAGACAAATTTCATTGAATTTCATCATTTCTGTTATTTAGCAGCCGATTTTCCACCTCAGCTGATTTTCCAGACTCTCAGAGGTCCTTTTAAATAAGGCTGTACTAATATACATATATATATATATATATATATATATACATATATATACTGTATATGGTTATACATTCATTAATCAGGATTTTGTTTTTCAGCAGCAGCAACAAAATCATCACCATCAGCTAGCACAGGCATGGGCAAACTAAGGCCCGGGGGCCACACACGGCCCGTTAAACGTTTTAATCCGGCCCGCCAAACTTGAAAAATTAAATGAATAAACCTTGTTAATGTTAAATTTTCACTGCAATTCTGGTGTTTTCCCACTAGAAAAAAGACAGTCAGGAGGAGAGTGACGGTGATATCCTGAAGGATAACAGAACTTTCAGTGCTCATTCCAAAGTCAGATATTTTGTTGTAATGCTTCTCTTCATTTTCATTTGAAATTAAAGCACATGTTTTCTCCATATCCCAAGATGTGTATTTTTTCTCCAATGAGGTGAGGTTACCAAAGCACTCCATCCATCCATCTGCTCCTGGTCCGGCCCCTTTGTCAAATGTTAGAACCCATTGTGGCCCACGAATCAAAATGTTTGCCCACCCCTGAGCTAGCAGAAGCAGCAGCAGTTACAGCGTTAGCCGTAGTGGTGGTGATGGTTGTAACAGTCGTATTAATACCTTCTCTCCTGTGTTCATCCTCTTGCTGGAGGAGAACTCCTTTAGCTGACGCGTCACTTCCCTGAAAACAGCAGAAAAGGCAGTAAGACACAAGCGAGACACTTCACTATGTGCAAAAAATGTGAGCCGTACTCACTGGGAGACCTCTGCTATGTGCTTGTGCCTCAGGCTGACCCACAGATCATCATCTTCATGCAGCAGGACCTCCTTCTCACGGGAGTCTCCGATGCCACTGGTCTCGTACCTGAAGAGGAAAAGTCCCACGAAAAGTCCCACTTTGTCAGAAGAACGAGCTTGCTGTAGCGGGGGCTTATTCAAGCTGTAAAATACACATAGTGGGAGTGTTTGTCCTACTTGTAGACGTCGTTCTCGATTGGCAGCAGGTCGTAGCCCATAGCCTGGAAGGTAAGCTCGTGCAGGACAGGAGACACAGGGTCGAATGCCCTGTCCAGGATGATCAGCTGTGAACGTGCTTTGTCTGGACCCTGGGGAGGGGGGAAATGGGCAGGAGTGAAAATCAACATATAGGTCACTGCTGTTATGTTAAATGCAGAGTTTGATCGTGGCCCAGTCAAAAAAAGAAAAAGAAAACGACAAATTACTGCTTCTGACCTCTCCCATGGTGGGGTCGTCAGCCTTGTAAGCGTCCAGTTTGTCCTGAACCAGCTGAGCCAAGGTGGAATTATCTTTGTATTCACTGTTAGATTGGCAGAAAATAAAGGGATGTGAGATAAAGTGAGAAGAAGAAGAGAAATGGTAGAAAGCAGATCAGTCAAAAGATTTGAACACCTTATCTAACAAAAGGAACTTTATTTAATCCATTTAATCCAAATAAAACGTATCAATTGCGCCCCCTACTGCTCACCCTCGGTATCGGACTGCAGGGTACTCCTTCAGGGTGGCACAGAGTGTGGCAATCTGCTCCGCCAGCCTCTCCATCACCGGGTTCTTCAGCTGGGTCTTGTGGGGACTGTAGAAACTGTGGAAGGCATCAGGATTGTCCAGAGAGTACACCTGCACACACAAAGGTGGACTCCACCATCACACGTTTGCTTTTCATCTTCTGCCCGGTACAGACCGGTTGGGCAGGTTATACACTGCCAGGAACCTGTAGCAAAATTAATGCAAAATTAACAATAACTGGTAGCTGATGATTTCTGCGGCGGTGACTCGTGACAGGAGTAAATCCTGAGATGGTTTTGAAGAGTAGAAAAATGTGTTGAGTAAATGAGACTTAAATAATAATTTGAGCTCCAGGCTCTTCTGGGGGAAAGGATACTACAAAAGAAGTTTGAAAAAAAAAGATACATCTCAATGCTACTCAAGGACACTCTCAGAGTTATGAAGGACTCAAAGACGCACATGCTAAGCTTCTGACCTGACCAGTGAAAACACTGTTTGATATAGAAGACTACCAAAAATACCATCAAAAAGCCCTCGTAAAATAATATATACAACATAATTAAACACATATTGAATAATAAAATGATGGCTCAAAATCCAGACTGACACCATTAACACCAGGGATGCACTTACGGTCTTTTATTGAGCTTTTACTACCTATATTCTCTCCTTTTTGTGATTCAACTCGTTTCATTATTTACGCACATGCCTTTTCTCTATGTCGCTATTTACTTCTCCTGTCAGCCCAGCACATTTCCATTTCCCCATCCTTCCTCTCTCCTTCTTCCTTGCTTCCTCCTCTTCTCCCCTACATCCTCTCCTTCTGCCCCATCTGCCCATGGTCACATGCTGCTTTGCAGATGGGTTCCTGTCATTCTGGCTGCCATTGGTTACAGTCTGCTGTACGAGACATGGGTTCATCCTATTGAGTGAGCGCCTCGCCATGTGGGCGGAGCTCTGAGGCAGCTCAACGCCTGAAGCATAAAACCAGTGACTCTGAACTAATCAGAGCAGACAGCAGAGAGCAAAGCATTGTGGGTCGAACTTCTGAGACAGCGAAGGTTGGACCAAAGGTGGAAGAGAATGAGAGGGATCAAATCAGGAGTCCGGAAAGCATTTAGGCGAATCAAAATTAAATCAAAAGGTGTAAAGCTGTAAACAATGTACAGCAATTACAAAAAAAATATTTCACAGCGAAACCACGAGTGTGTATTTCTCTTTTTTTATCCATCCCTAAGGTGACTGTTGATATTCCTGCCTGTGCTCATCATTTCTGTGACAAAAGCAGCATAAACAACAAGTGCAAACACTAAAATGTGCAGTTATTACCCGCCCATACCGTGCACAGCTGGATATTTACCTGCGACTCGTAGGGCAGGAAGGCGATGTTGATCTCTGTCAGAGTCTTGGTGACTTTGGAAGTACGGCTTTTCACCAGCTCATTGAAGAGAGGATCAGGGCAGGCTAGAGATCCAGAAAAACAGTTACCCTTATTAGCTTAAAGCGGTGTTGACTTCCATCATGTGGCTTTAGAGAAACGTATATCTGAGCTATGAGGGCGAGTTTGGTTGTTTGCGGTGCTGTGAATTCTGGGATACAGGCATGTTTTGAAAGACAACAGAGAGGTCCTGAAGTCAATCTTAGTACTCACAGTCAGTGAAGAAAACATGAGCTGCCTTGTATTTAGCTGAATGAGGATCTTTGAAGTCTGAGATGAGTGTTCGGACAGACTGAGGACACAGAAACAGACTGCTGAGTAAACCACAGTCACTTACCAGAGTGCAGTTTAGCTCACTGTAAACGGAGGTGTCACTACTTCCTTTACTTAAAGTGTAATGACCGCAGCTGAGCTACCACCATTCATATTTTCTTCATTATTACTTCATAAAATCCAAACTATCTGCCAAGGTCATCATGAACCAGACAGCAAGGCAACGCAGGCTGTAAAGAGATTTGTGCTGTTTATATTTTGTAGCTTTCAAAGGCCATTATCATTATTATTATACATTGTTATAAAATGTGCCAAGGACGACACAGTTTGGGCCCCACTAAAGGGAAGGAAATGGAATTTGCTGAGATCTACGTCCCAGGTACTGTGAGCTAAAAGGGTGGAATCCACGAGGAGGTCAGTTTCACACCAAATACAAACAGGAGGATCCCACAAACTGTCACGTGTTCAAGACCGACTCACTAAAAATACACATGAAGCTAAACAGCAAACAACATACACAGACAAAAGGTGGAGAAAACTAAACACACATCTGAGGCATGAAGGGTGGGACAGATAAAACAAATGATGCTAATAACAACACCGTAGATGGAAAATAACCTCATTTACACTCGTAGGTCTTTCTCTTTAAAACTGGCTCAACAAAACTCAGTTGGTAAATCACCATCATTAAAAGAATGACAAAAAATAGTAAAACAATAAAGAAAAAAAATAGCAAAAAAGGGTTACTGTGAAGAAAACAAAAGGAAAAGAGCAACCCTATCAGCAATGTTACTGATAGTGTTAATTGAATGTAAATGAAGAGAAGACACAAAGGAAAGACGCACACATCAAACAGAGAGACAGGACATGTAACAAATGATAAAACAGAAAAAATAATAACTAACCATGTCAACTGAAACAGCGAGTGAGACACAAACAAAATAAAATGAAGCGTTAGCGAAAGAATAATCAAACTTTATACGCATAGAACCTAGAAAACACTTAAAACTGCTGCTTTCTTATTATTTTAGTCCTCATTAGTCAATTATCAACACTTGCAGAGCCTCTCACTGTAACGTCGGGGGATACTGGGGACAGGCTGCAGTGATCAATCATAGCCTTGCGTGTGTGACAGTGTTTGATTAATTTAGCGGTCAGCCAGTGTGTTTGAACACACGCAGGTGTTTCACGTCTCCCGTGCAGCTGCAGAACCGCCTCTGCAAACACACCGTGAAGGACGAGCAAAGAGCCAGCGCACCTTTTCAGTGGGGGTAATCAGGTAAATGGACTCCAGGCTGGGCAGAGGCTCTCGTCTCTTGTTGATGTCCTCCACAACTGGGGAAACAGACGGGCACACTCCATAACACTTCCCAAAAAGCATAGCCATTGATAAAACAGCCGTTGTGGCCATCTCTTACTGGTGATGCCTTCGGTCATGATGTCTGTCATCTTGCAGCAGGACGACAGCATCCTCATGCTCAGCTGATCCACGATCAGCGCCTGGCAACAGAAAAGAAGACTTGAGCTGTAAAAATTAGGTTTGTCATGAACATCACAGGTCAGATCCAGCTGTTGTCACCATAAACGCTGACCTGCAAACATAAAACTGATGATTGATTTCATTATTTGATATCTTGTGAAAACTCATTGAAGAAAATCACCACTTATGTTCACTACAATGTAAAAAATCTGACCACCTCTGGACTTGCAGGAAGCTTAAAGCCCTGTTTTGTGTTTAAAACTGCCCTGAATTTTCCTTATTTCCTGAATTTTGGGGGGATATTTTGGATGCAATCCTCAAGCAGGACGCTGCACAGACTTGACCTTCTATGGCCACAAGATTATTTGGCAGCAATTTGTGCCACTAAAACTCAATTTAGGGAATTGCTTCAAGTGAGCCACTGCCACAGTGCACAGACCTGCAGTATTTCATAACCATCCAGTTAATTTATGGCTTTTAATCAGCACTAGTGGGGAAGGTTTATACATTAAAGTTTGCTACCTGAAATATGCTGATGGTTATAAATCCTCATTATGGAAACTCAATAACTAAATGAATGAACATTTGTGTATTAGATAATTACAAAAAAGCCTTTAAAATAATTTTTCTATACTTAAACAATCACACAGACTCAGCTGTCAGAGTCTTTATATGTTACTACTAAATTCTTTGCCATATTTATCGAATTGCTTTTTGAAATCAATAAATTGTGGAGGGAGTTTTTCAGAACCACATTATGAAAATTGTCTATACATTATAATATTACTGTTTTTTATCTCTGTCTTCTAACATTTTTGTCCTGATGAATTATATCTTCACCTTGTTCTTGGATTGTGCTGTTCAAATAAATCTGCCAATTCATATTTGCGTTGCTCCAATTTAATGCACACAAATGTTATATTTTTGCCAAAACCGGTTTGCATAGATCCCAAAAGGTTGTTTTCAGGATATTGTCCCTGACTGTGCACGTCTTACCTTCCATTCTCCCTTCTTCTTCACCTTCTTGATCACATCATTCATAATCTCTGGAAAAGTCAAAACAGTGGATTAGCAGCAAATTTAACCAACATGGAGATAGTGTGATATACAAATGGGACGCTATAGGCTGCTAAAATCTGGATTTATAATCTACAATAAACAGATGTCATATGGTAGTTTAAAGCTTCTAGCCCCTCTAGGACATGTGGACACATATACATGTACATTTGTTTCATGACAGGACTTCTTTGAAATATGCTTCTTACATATATTAATGAGTATCTGAACATCTTAAACTCTTAGAACCCTCCAGAAAATGTGTTCTTGTTCATGTATGACAGTGTTAAATGGTGTGATGCTTCAGGAGGATTATTCACACCTCCTTTCTTTTTCTTTCATCCTTTCTTGTTTTATTTCTTTAAGATTGCTTAAGTTTATTCATTTCAAAGATCCATTTTTAACGCATATTTAAAATGAATACATATATTTATTTGTTCAAATCAAATGAAAAGCAGCCGTAATAGCTGCATCCTGCCGGCTTCTGTTGCAACTTTTAATTTCCCAGAATGCATTTCCCCCACTGCACCAGAATAACAAGCAGAAGAGAAATGTGGCCTCCAACAAGGTCAACAACAGATCATGGAATAAATCATCTCACTGATGAGGGACTATCCGTTGTGCTGTAATCTGAAACGGCCAGAGGATGAGTAATCCCTCCATGGTGACGGACGTGACCTGACCTCTGTGTTTACGCTACAATCCCAATATTGGCTAAATCACTGGACCAACCATCTGCCAACAGCATTAGGATGAATCCTTTCTGGGTGAATTACTGCCAAATATCGGATGGGATTGAAGATTAACCGCTGGACCCTTCAGAGTACCAAAGAGTGAGATGGAGTTCAAAAGTTCTTTTGACAAGATCAATCACCTTTAATTTATCAGGCAATCTTTGAATTCTGATCAGTCAAGATTAACCCAGCTGCCCTGTGATTAATCTGGTAAAAATGGTCTGACAGTCCTAAAATCTATGGTCACATTTAGAATACAGTATAATTGTATCATATTACATCAGAATCTGTTTTCTCAGTTTGAAGTAAATGAATCTGAGAGATTAGGAATTCTTAGAGGATAAAACACTTTAGCTAGAATTCAGATACAAGTGTAAAATGTGGAGATTGTGGATGGTAGTATGATTATAGCCAGAACTCCAGAGACGTTGGTGCATCAAACTGGAAAGTTGGGCGTTCCCGTCTTCATCTGGACAACGTTAATCCGAACGCCTGCACAGCAGGACTGGTTATCAGCTACCAACATATTTCCTGGTTGCTCAACTGTGTCGACTGTGTCGACTGTGTGTTTTGGTCATGGTGTGTGAGGTGGAACACACAAGTTCTTTACACCTTTGACAAGGTCAAAAACCAGATTTCATTGGAGGAATTTGAAGGCAGCCTGACTGAGAATGTGACCGAGTGAACGGTGGCAGACTTCGCTCTACTCCTCCTGTGAGTCGGAGGAACTGTGTTTGACCCCCGGTGGGACATATGATCTTGGAATAGTCCCAACATTATTCTCATTAAATGTCGGCGAGACTCCCAGACTCCGCTTCAGTCTATTTCCAGCATCTTCTATTAGCTGCTGCCTCAGCAGACCAGACAAAACAACACACTCATTTTATTAAGAGCCAGGACTGGGACTCTGACCACACAGCCAATTCTGCGGCCCATAACAGCTGAAGTGTAAAATCCAGTTTACTTATAACGCCCGGAAAGATCTTAGTTTTACACAAAGTGGAGTTTGCTGACCGCGGGACGAGACAGATCTGAACACAAAGAAGCGGAAGGGATATCCGACATTTGGTTTCCTATTTCCTCTGCTGCGGCCCCTGACTGTGGCGCGGAAGGAACAGGAGAGAGAAGGTACACGCCACGGCAGCAGCAGAGAATCACCGCTGGAGCTTCTGCCTCGATGACCTCCTGATAACAAAGGAACAAAAATACAGGATCCAACAGTCCCACCGAAGGAAAAAGCCCCACAGCTCTTCCTAGCAGGTGCAGATTAACTACATTATGAAGAAATGAGGAGACAACAGAGAGGGTGGTAGTTTCATCAACACCTCTTCCGATCAGTGCATGACCCATTTTTTTTCTCCACTGGATCTCAGCTTCACAGAAGCGTCGATCCCTTGAGGTCCGACATGGCCGATCTTAAAGAGACAGGCGGAAACACGAAGCGCCGCCGCTAGCATCTTAATCTAAAAGATATGCCTGAGTCAGAATCTAGAAAGTTACAGTTAAAAAAAGGCTGTGTCACCAGCAGCAATCTCCAAAATCCAATTCAAGGCCTGCTGTCTGGTCTCAGAGGCTACAGTTACGTAACACAGCAACCAGCCCAAGCTAGAATGAGTTGGTTGTAAAGCAACCACAGAATCACGACACCCATCCACACACAGCGGGAGAGGCAGGTTCTCTTAACACACACTCGGCAGGGACGTACAGAATCCGCAGCCTAAAACACACTTCGTGTGCAACTGCAAAGAAATACAAGGAATTCTGTTTGGGTTGTAACTAATTAGTGAAGCTCATTAACTTCTCTTATCCCAGATGGATGCTGCTGGATGTGTGTTTTCAGGGTGTGTTTTACAGAGCAGGAACAGGTTTGACCGACTGAGCAGAGCAGGGTTTCTGTTGCTAATTTGTTCCTGCTATGTCATCCTCAATTTATAAGAATTAAAGCCATTTTCCCTTATGAAGGTGTGTGACAACCCTTAAATTGAGAATCATTATATCTCCAAAGTGAAAGTCTAACAGCTTTTGGGCTCCTGTGCAACACAACAACCCAAATGATTCTAATTTTATCTCTGCAGACAACTGAACAATAACAACCTGTCACACAAAGACACGCGCCGTTTTTGTCTTTCGTTGTCTTTAACGTACATTTCCTGTTCTTGCTTAATGCTGGACAATGAGTGCTTCCCAGCCTTTGCTGCATTCATGCTATGTGCTGTAAGTAAGGCTCAAACGTGCCTCCACAGCGTGTGTGTGAGGATGAAGAGCGCGGTCACATGCTGTTGAGGAGAGTGGGCAGAGGAGGAGGAAGATGAGGAAGATGAGGAAGAAGAGGAGGACGCTATCTGCTAGCTCTGACACAGCACTCTTCCTCAATGAAAGGGAAGTCATGTGAGCCCTGCATCAGGAAGCTCTGTTTTTGCCAGCCTTCCACGCTCTGTAACCACAGAGACGTGACATTTCCGCCTGGATTTATTGGTGTGCGTGTTTGTATTTGCATTTTATTGAGGCCCAACAGCAGCAGGCGCTGCGTCACAAACCAAGCCCAGACGTGTTTAATGCTCTGGTATCAAAGGCCTGTGCGTGTGTGTGTGTGTGTGTGTGTGTGTGTGTGTGCGCGCGCGTGTGTGTGTGTGTGTGTGTGTGTGTGTGCAGGTAACTGTCCTCTGTTGTCTGTCCTCCCAGACATTTGATACGAGCCATGCATTTAGACATAATACTGCTTGTGTTTTCAAGTGTGCTATTTCTAAACTACATTAAAATCCAGGAATTAGACACTTTAAACCTGTAACTGTGCTCAGGGTCAAAGGTCAGCAGGCTTGTCATGATAGCAGATAAATAATCCACAGTCCACAGGTGATTATACAGTCGCTTAAACAATAGCTTGATTGAGGATTTCAGTCGTTTTTATAACCCCCCAAAACAACCATGAACAACACCTAAAACCTCTCCTGCCTTTGACTCCGGTAACGGACTATTTCCCTCTAACACCACACGGGCCTTCACCACTTATTTACTCATTTCATATCAATGAAACTGTGGCATCAAAAGTGTAGACAATAACGATGTTTTCACTAATTAATGTTCAGGACAGAATACCCCCCCCACACACACACACACAGGTCAGTTGATGCCAGGTGTTTCCTGTCACATGATTTTGAATCAGGCTTTTGTTTTCGTTCCTATGGATTTAGCTGGAAAGTCTCTTTCCTTAACACCTTCATATATGTTGAATGTATTTTTCCTCTTAAATGTTGAGCATCATTACTTCAGTCGTTTATACTTTAAGTGACTGCCCATATCAGTAGTTTAATCCACAGTTTAGGAAGTAACGTGTGAGACACAAAGATATCCACACGTGACGATGAAGACTGATTCCACATGATGGCTGCCAATAACAACAATAACAACAACAGCAAAAACAACATAATTATTAAACGTGCTCAGACTGATGTGACTGGAGAATCCTCAGCTGATAAAGAACAGAAAGAAAACATGCTGCCAAGGTCACTAAACAGTGTTGTCATTACTCTGTGTGTATGCTTGTTTGCATGCTTCTATGCAACCTAGTTAGACCTAATTAAGCATAATGAACAATATTATTGAACTCTCTCACCATGAATGTCACTCTTTCCCTTTTAAAATACTGTGCTGTGTATATTAATGGCTGTTATATTAATGGCTTCCTGAGCTCCTTCCACTCAATGATTCACGGTGGTTTGAATGGTTTCCATCTTATTGTTGTCATACCTTGCCCAGTCTGGCCTTATTTCTAGGGCTGATGCTCGTATACAGTCATGGAACCGGAGGGAGAAGCTATGCTTGCAGCCCATCCCCCTCTTTCACCCTGCCTGCTCCATCCACTGCTGCAGAGAAGAGCCATGATGCTGCCCCCTTCCCCCACCACCTTTTTTTTTTTGGTTTTAAAACCCCTATTCCCTCACCAATCCCATCCCACTGTCTAAGCCAAACAGAGCACAGGTGTTGCTCACTGCATGACCGCCTTTACCTACCAGCGAGTGCGTACAGCGTTCCAGAAAATACACTCAACAGTCAGAAGCTGCGCGTGTCTGTGTCACGAACTGGGTTATGCAATTGTCACATGAGCCAGAAATTAATCAAATAATGCAGGATGATTAAAGAAATAACCCCAACAGTTCGAAAGCGATGGTTTGTGTCAACACAAAGGCAAATTTAGCATCACAATAAACTCCCCATGTGTGTGACTGACTTGCTAGAACACACATTTGCACATGGGATGTTGCAAAACGTGTCCTTTTATGACGATACCTTCCGTGAGTCACCTCATAATCTATCAGAGCTGGACCTTCATCCCTGCTTGCCTTCCTCACTGGCACAGACGGGGGATGATAATATTATTATTGTCATTTCTTATATAAAAAGGATCACGCAAGCGGACCATGGCTGCAGGTGTTCACATTTCAGTGGTGAAATGTGAATCGGGATCAATAATCTGAAGCAAGTGGAGCGAATCCTGCAGCATGGGCAGGGCAGGGCGTCCAAAAAACAGAAGAGAAGGTGCAGCTGAATTCATTGGAGCTCCTGTGAGACGTGGAGCTTCACTTTTTTGGGGTCTGTCTCACAATATCTCCACCACCATCACTTGTACCCAGTTGACCCTGGTGGGGATGCATGCGCCGACATCGGCCACACGCCACAATGCATGAAACTAGAATGATACACCAGCCATTGATTAAATCTGCTAACACACGTAGGTTTGATCAGTAAACGCCTGCAAAGGCCACACGCGCACATAGCATCCCCCGTAGTTACAGCTTGGGCACGGATAATGCGCAATTTTGAGCCAACTTTCTGCTCTTGGATACAAAATCCGCCATTAACGTTTAGCGGCCGATGATGGCAGTTTGGTTCTGGTTTTACGCAGCCGTTCGGGATCCATCAGAGGGGGTGAGGCGCGGCAGAAATCAGGGAATCCCACTCTGCACTTGTTTTTTTTATAGACATTTACGATCTGACTGGCTACGAGCTGAAACTGGCTGAGAGCCGCCTCGGGAGCGAGTGTTTGCATCACCTTATCGAGCACAAATCTGGAAAATCCGCAGTTTCTGCTGCAGCTAAAGCAGCGCAGCGTCTCTTAGAATAAACGCTGATTGAGGAGTCTGAAGAGGCGGATGTGGGCTGGACTTGGCCCGGGGATCTCTGCATCGTTTGGGAGACTGATGTGGTCGATCAGCGGGTTCATCGCTGCTTTGTCACATCTGGGAATATAATTATCGCATCCGCAGCGCGGGGAGCTGGTGAGGTTGGGCTTTACAATAGGATACAACCCAGCATCGACCTTCATCATCACCCTCATCATCATCGCCGCCACCGAGATGCCCTGTAGGGAACATCCGCAGCTTGCCGAAAACGCGTAAAAGCCCGCGCCAAATGCGCTTTTTGCGCACACAAGAGCATCCACGTAACATGTCAAATACAAAGCAAAGTAAGAATAAAAGAATCTTACTTTCGCCGACCACCGCCTTTAATCCGATGGGTGCCATGATGCTGCTGAGTGTTACACTGAGCGCTCTGCCTCTCCCTCCCTCCCCCTCTCTCTCTCTTCTCTCTCCTCTCTCTCTCTCTCTTCTCTCTCCTCTCTCTCTCTCCCCTCTCTCTCCCTTGCTCCCCCTCTTCCTCCTCCTCCTCCTCCTCTTCTCACCTCACGTCGCTGCGGAGGAACCAGAGTCTCCAGTTCCGTCGCGTCACTGCGCACGTATCCTTCCGCATCCTCTGGCGACGTCTGCGGGAGCCGCAACGCCTGGATGTTTTTTTTAACCATTAAATTCCCCTTTAAAAAGGTTCGAGTTCTTTTTTTAAGGTCACTACTACAAGAGCAATGCCAACTTTCTAGATTTTTGTGTAGTCGAACATTCCTCGATTAAACAAACTGATGTATTAATAAATCAATCGACTGTTGTAGTGGATCAATTAATGACTTAATGACTATAAGACCCACAAATACTCTTCGTAACAAAATGATGTTTTACATATAAATAATAAACAATATGATAAAATATGTAAATATTCTATCTGCTATATTGTAAATAATTGTTTTCACGGTGAATTCGTGTCTTAAATTGCTTTTATACGGCAATACATAAACTGAATATATTCCACACTCTTTCCTCTGTATAAAATAGAAATCAATAACTCAATTGCAATTACAGTTGTACTATCATAAAAATGTAAATTCTAAATTATTTATAGTTTCTCTTAACCGTGAGTGTAGAGGAGCCGAATGTCCACTAGGGGGCAAAATTTGTCTATCAAAAGTGGCGGAAAAAAATCTGCGCCTCCCGAAAAAAATGCTTCAGTGTGTCAATTTGAACTAAATTACTCATTTCCAACAATATTATACGAGTTAACACACAAAGATAAGGAAAATAAGAACAACAAAAACAATAATTATCCAAAGTCATGTTATTAGCACAATATGCTATAGGTTAGAATTTAAACGAATCCTATTTTCATCTGCTCAGCTCCAGACCACACCCTTGGCAGGGCTAACTGAACACGTTGGACCAGTGATGACTCTTCGAAGGTGTGTCCTGCCCCTGTGAGCCACTGTTCACCTCCCGCACCTCCACCATAGCGACAGGGAGCGCGTTGGTGTCCCACGGCGCATGTTCTCCCCCCGATCCCGCTCTCAGATACGCCTCTCTGGGGAAGCCACACATTCTCACGGACTCTTTGTCCGGACCTCTGCTGGGGAACTACTTTGAGATTTTCAGCTGTAACGACCGCCGATACCTGCAAGCTCTGCAAGGCTCTCTGCAACCATGGGGGACGTGGTTTCCTCTCACCTGGATGAGAGCAGGCGGGAGATAATTACAGGTAAGTCTCGGTGTCATTTATCAATGCGCAAGCCACGATTTAAAAACACCCCGCACTCATGTCCTTAAATAAAGTGATCAGTGTTATTTTTGCTGAAGTCTCTGTGTTAATAACGACGGCTATCACTGGTAAAGCACAATTATAAACTTTTCTTTGTCCCAGAAGTACCCAAAGACTCTAATTTAACACTACATTCAGTCTGATCATGAGCGAAATCCACGGAAACCTTCCCGTAGTTTCTTGCATGACCTGTAAAATCCTAAATAGAACCATTTTATGTGTTAATCCAATCAGTTCTCTCTCACGCCCCTCCTTCATCCTCTTCCCCCTGCAGTTTGCTGCGCTCTCCCCCTAAATCCTCTCTCTGATGCAGGCTCGTTTCTCTGAGATAATAAGTAGGTTCCCCAAAGTTTGTCTAAGTTAGGGACTGGCTGCTATTTCAGTCTCAGATTGCTGTGTGAATTGTGCAGGTCTGCGTGAGGCAGCTGGAAGAGGCTGCAACACATCCCTGAACAGTTATACTGTTAATGATGACGGAGGAGCAGACCTGGGATTTGCACAAACTTGGATCAGGGTCATTTTCGCCTCAGCATAAACATACTGCAGGGTTGTGATCGTGTTAGCAGGCGTACTTGCACGAGAGAAACCACTTCTGGAAACAGATGATTATGTGAACCAGAGTGAAACATATGATACAGTAGGAATGTCTGTGTCATTAGAAGCAGAACAATAATCATATCATCTAAAAAAGTGGGTTGGCCTTGTACAATCGGTGTCCTGCGTGGCAGGACATGCGCACGTTCACAGCCAGGGCCATTCTAGAGTCTATAATCAACCTCGTGCACTGACTCTCGGAGTACATGCCAACTAGAGAGGCCCCACGCCTAAAATGAACCCAGAACTTTCCTGCTATCAACTATATTAGTCAAAATGAGCTGGAATGATGAACTAAAAGGCCTAAAAATATGTTCAATTTTCATCTACAACTATATAGAATAGTTCTTTCACCTTTTCATTCCCACGATGACCTCACATAAAGTGATATTTTCTACTTTGGTAGATTTATTAAAACATTTTTAAAAAGAAAGAAAGAAACCTAAATCCCAGGTGACCTGATGGCGAATGAGAGAAGAGTGCAAATGAAGCTGCGGTTAAGCAGGTACCAACATGTCAATGGCGAAACGTCGTTCCGCCCCTGGTCCGCCCCCCCATCGTCTCAGCCCGTCATTCCTTGAATGGAGCCTTTGGCTTAGAAGTGAACAGCAATAATGTGAATTACAGTGAGCATATGTAGCTCAGAGTGTGTGTGTGTGTGTGTGTGTGTGTGTGTGTGTCAACGTTTTGGAATTGGAAGTTTTGTTTGAGGTGTGCACGTCCCCAGAAGGGGATTCCTTCAGTTTTGCTTACCAGGCACATTTCTGCAAACCGATCTCCTCCCTCTGAACGACAGCACCGTTGTTAATGGAGCCCTAAAGAATAAAGGGACATATTCAGCGACTCCAAGCTCCCGGACTCACTACTGGACATACAGACGTTGGGGGTTCATATTGCCTCTGGGGTAAATGTAGATTTGAGTGCCAGTACATGGACCTGGAGACGTTAATGGACCAGATTGGACGCCACTTCTGTCATTTTTGAATATGTCACTATAACATGCAAATGTGATGCCAGCTCTATGAAAGGCCCTCTTCACAGCAAACCTTTATTGTTTTTGTGATATTTAAATGGGAGTCACATCTCCAAAAGCTCATTTATCCAGGCCGATGACACTGAGATAGCAAAGTCCACTTGGTTAGCAGAACGCCATGTGTCTGACCAGGGATTTAGAAGCGTCTCTATATTTTAGACCCAAACGTCCCCAGTTGCTCCTGCAGCGGAGCAGCCTCGTTAGTTTCTGTTGTTTCCCATCTCCTCCACATTCTCTCCCAATGTGCCCTGTCCTGTCAGCTTGTTCCTTCCTGCTCTCCCACGCCAGGACATCTGCCTCCTTCCTGTCTTGTCTGGTCCACAAACAAATCAAAGTCAAGACTGAATACCTGCTGACTCAGGTTCCCCCAGTCGAACTGCGCCTCATCCAGCAAGCACGCCGACTCTGCACAAGAACACTGACAAAAATTCTGCACATTGAAGTTCTAACTGGATCAGAATGTCCTCGGCGTGTCACCGTCACTTAGAACTTCAACGACCTTTGACCTCTTTACAGTGCTGTGACATGAGACGGGAAGTGACAGATTTATAACATCCATCTTCTGTCAAACAGCTCTGCCCTTATCAGGGCTGCAGGTGATGCTGGAGCCAATCACAGTAGTGACATTATTCAGGGCACACACACACACACACACACACACACACACACACACCATTCAATTACACCTGTGGAGTTGAAATCAACATTATTCAGCTAACACTGGGGCGATCTGAGTAATGGTTTTAATAGGCAGCCCCCTGTCTAAGTTTATCTGTCTGTATCCACGGTAACCAATGGTGAGCTTTGACTGTTGTCGGTGGACAGAATTGTTCCCTGCAGAAGTCTGGAGCACCTCGTTTAAAGTCATTTGGTGAACTTGAATGGCTGAACTCATGGTGACTCTGTGTGGTCTCTTGAAGCACGGAGCAGAGAAGTCATGCAGGAGTTCAGCAGCACGTACGAGCAGCAGTACGCCGTCGCTCTCTTCAACAGCGTCCGCTTCGAGATAGAAGGAGGAGGAGGGCCGCAGTCCCAGCTGCTGCACCGAAAGGCAAGTTTGCTTTTATTGGCTCGGAAAGGAAAAGTTGAACCAGCAATGTTGGAAAAACAGCAACACAACTGCAGCTGAGTAGAGCCGAGCAATAAACATGTTAGTCTCCTATATAGCTGCATCTTATCTGTTGATTTTTATGCCCGGATTTTACTAGCAAATTGAGTTAATTCCAAAATTTGAATGAGCAAATAAGATGTGCCGTCAGCTCTGCGTCCGATTTAGCTAACGTAGCAGCCATGAGTCCAACTGTATTTGTGGGAATCCTAAACTTCCCTCCTTCTGTTTTTTACATAATCAACATGTCCCATGCTACTGAATATGCTAATGGTCCCACTTTTGTTCGCATTTCACTCACTAAGGAGGAAGTGGAGCACGTTTCACACATGAACAGAGATGATGTTTGTAGTAACCAACACACAAGACTCCAGCCCACCTCAGTTTTATAAAATGTGTTGTCTTTTGACCTATGAAGTCATAAAGTGCAGCCATGCACATGATGAAATAAATCATTTAAACACTCCCATTGACGTTTACCATAGGTATTTAACTTTATACTGTCATTTTTATAGACAATTACGAGACTAAAATGTGCTACATGCAAGTAACAAATAACAACAATGTCTAAATTAATGTTCAATGTTAAAATTGTTTAATTTCTAGAAAGGAACTAACGTTAGCAAATAAATTTAGCACGCTCCCTTTGAAGTCCATCTGAACTTCATTAGCAACGCCGCAACAGCTCTGCTAAGGATTAGCATTTTTTGCCACCTGTCAACTGAACCCCTTGTTTCACAACATGCGCGTTAGAGATCATCTTTCAGCTCCACCTGTTGTTTCAGGACCCTCTGGCGGGCCGCTCCATCTTCTCAGGAAGTCTCTTTCAGTACTTGGAAGAAAATCAGAAATGGAGGAATCGGTTTGTGTCCGTGCCAAACAGCTACGCCATCAGACTGTATGAGAGAAAAACGGTGCGTTCTAGCTGAAACCTTCCCCGCTTCTTTAGATGATTGGACACATATATACTAAAACGGACCTTTTTGCTGTCTATTTAACAGGCATATGATCGGGGTCTCCACCCAAAAGTGACCATCAACTGTGCTGGTTACAAAGTGCTGACGTCAATGGAGGAATACCTTGAGTTGATCAATACCAGCCTCCCAGGTAGGAAAAGCAAATAAATCCCCAATTCATGCTTTGTTGTGTTATTGTCTTTTACATTTTAGCGCCACTTGCTTTTTCTGCTTTTGTGTTGTTGTTATGTTTCCAAATCGAACACTCACTTCTCTCTTTAGGCATCAAGGGCAAAGTGGGCAATCATCCGTTCATCAAGAGTGTTACTCAGTTCCCCCTCATCCTCTGGCACCCTTACGCCCGCCATCGCTACTTCTGCGTGATGACGGAGAAGGAGCAGAAGAAGTGGCACGCTGTGCTGCAGGACTGTGTGAGGCACAGTAACAACGGTAACCATGCATCTATTCCTCAGCTTCATTCAGCCTCTTTCACATCGATTCATACTTCTAATTACTCCACCCATTAGAGGGCAAATACAAAACATAGTCCAAATGTAATTTTGCATGTTTTTAGGTCTGAATTTTGATTTCCTAATGCACTGAGAGACCACATAGGGAATTCACTTTACCTCTGCGCTCCACCTAAGACAATAAGTGCCTTTCTTAGCCGTTTTTGGCACTGTAGAGGGCGTGTGTACGTGTGTGTCTGCGCGCGTGTGTGTGTGTCGTAGTGTTGAATGTGTTCATGCCATGTGGGTGAGCTGGATGAATGCTGGAATGTTGTGTCTATGTTGTTTTTCTTCTTGGTAAATGGTTACCACATGGAAATCCAACGTCGTCTGCGTCACTCACACAGTGGGTGGGGGCCTTTGTTACTATTTCAGATTTGGAGACAAGTTAATCGAAATATTTGCCCGATTAATGATTGGCGCTGTGTGACCCACACTTGCTCTTACAGTCTGCGTCAGTGTTGAATTGATATAAACATTAATGACATTAAGATCTAGACTGTGTTCATATTGTGTCACAGCCCGGTGGTTAAATGGTGGTTATCGTGTGTGGTGGGTCGAGAGGAAGAGCTGAGTTGGGTTTTGTGGTAGTGTAAAGCTGTCTATAGTCCTCCTCTATTCTATTTCTTTATTCTGAAGACATTTAGAACATATGGCCCTGACATTTGACCTCTAAAATGTCAACCCTGAAGTAACATTGAGCCTTGCGCCATATTCTAAACTCCCTAAAGTCATTTTTGAAACTTGATCAGTTCACATCATGTAGGTGTTTCCCTAAAAGGAGAAATTAAATCAGTCTTTAAACGCTGAGCTGCCCAAATCGAAGCACTTATCTGCCTTTACAGTCCGCAACAAGTCCAAATAAATAAACACATTCTTTTGGTTTGGGGTGATCTTTGCCAGACAGTGGAAACGCAAACGCATCTGTTACCGTGGCAATGTTTTGTTGTTTGCAGTCACATGGGCGTTCCATAATATGGCTTAACTTCTTTGAGCAGCCAAGTTTAACCTGTCTGATTAACCCCCGCCCATGTTCGCTGGATCCGAACCTGAGCGTTTTAACCAACGTGCCTTTAAAGGCTCGTGTGGAAGCCATGTGTTGGTTGTCTGGTAGAAGGAGGAACCAGTTTGATCTGAGTCTGTTGCCAGCGACTCTGGCATCGATTTTCACCAGCAGCCCAAAGTGCTTTTGCCCCCGCATGCACGTGTAGACGCAGTAAACACGCCATCTTATCTTTCGGTTTGCTCCATTTGCCCTTATGTAGTTTATCTTAACGATTAGTGAATAATAAGTTGCAAACCTGAAATGGTGACGTTGGTAATGGCACGCTAATGTACCACAGGCACAGGCGGGAAGAAAAACTACAGCTCTAACATTCCATTGATTGTACGCACGTCATTAAATTAATGGTTGAGCTTTTTGTTTTATGAATAGCTTTCTTCCCTTGAGCGCTAGCAAGCCCAATAATGCTAAAGTCCTTTCTGTTCTCGAGGTAATGGGTGCGCATTCGTGCAATTTACCAAATCTAATTACTGCTTACTGAAGTCAAGCCCCTATCCACCCAGCCAACACGTACTCTGGTCAGCTACACTGCCAAGAAAGCTCATATTACGATGCCAACCGTCGTATTATCGACCAACCCCTGAAAGACCAAGTTCATTGTGTAGCCGTATGAATCAGGAGCAGGCAGCACGGCTTTTCCTTTGACTGATGAACTTCCTGACACTACCTGTTCAGGCATGCTCACTAAACTCCTGCTGCACATTCCAGCTGTGAAACTGGCCTCCAAGACTAATTGTAATAAACAAGTGTGTTTCTGTTTGCCTGGTGTCGCTGGTAGAGTTTGGTGTTTGTGCTACGGGCCAGTGGCGACACGTCCACTCTCGCCTTTGGTGTGTTGGCGTTTTGACGCAAACCAGAGCAGGTTAATAGGCATTTCCGTGGGGTGATAAATGATTTTATAGCTCCCCCTTTGCTTCCTGGTGCATTTTTTTTAAACGTTGTCTATGCTAACCTGACGACTGCCTTTATTTTCTACACAAATGTGTCTTGTAGGTTTATCTGGACGATAAGAACGCACAATATACGTCAGCCATTACGCAATATGCATGAAGAATGAAACGCTGACTCATAGGCGTCATGCAAAGCAGTTCAGGTCAGCGCGACACTGACACTATTCAACTCGTTTGATAGCTTAAGACCTGAAACTAAATGTTCACGTAGATATCCCTATTGCCTATTTGAATTTACTGAACATGTGATCCACAATAGTTCCACAATAAACTGAATGCTTTGCAAAACGCAAAGTTAACCGCCTCCGTTAAAAGGAGGCTGAAGCCCTACTGGTTTTCTGAATATTAACGTGGGAGGAGCCTATCCCAGCTGCCTTTGGTCGCCCCTGAACGAGCCGCCAGCTCATTGCAGGGTCCTTTGTGAGCATTTGGGGGTTCGGGTAACTCGGCGGTGCTCTAAAGGTGTCACGGCACAACACGGGGACATGACCCCAGAACCCTCCACTTCTCAGTGTCATCCAGACTGAGATGTCCCCATAACCTCAATGGGCTAAAACCAAATGTTCTTGGACACTAGACATCGCCACATCCCTTTACTTGTTCAATATCCAACTGAACTTTGCTTCAACTTTTGATTTTTTATTGTGTTTCTATTGTAAATAATGTGAATGGTTCAAGGTTCTTTCACATATTAGTATCAATGTATTATTACAATATAAATCTAAATGGAAACATGTGTTGCACCTGTGTTTTGCCGCCTGATGCATTACGATTCCAGGCACAATAGGATCTCTCCTCCCCCTGAACCTTTCAAACCAATCCCAATCTGCCTGTTCCAATCTGGCTAAATCCAGTGAGCATGAAGAGACTTGTACATTTAAAAGATAAAGGCTCTTTTACCAGATGCTTGTCAGAACCTCTGTGTGTGTGCGCAATTAAAAACCTGCCTCACATTTGTGCACACAAATGCCTGGGAACCTATCTGTGGTTGCAGATACAGGCTGGTGAGTCTGTAAAGGAAATTCCTCAAATGGAGTGACCGTATTAAGTGTTGCCACATGTGCATGTTATCTGGAATGTGCCCCCCAACCCAACATGGTTGGGGCGCATGTGATGGGGTCGTGTTTACTGTTATACTTTACAGCATTTATTTCTGTGTGACTCAAGAGGAAATGTTCAGAACTCAGAGTGGTGAATTATGTATGTGGCATTTCTCAGTCCTGTTAGCTAAGCTTAACAAACATCCACCAGTTTAATGTTAAATTTCCATCAGTCTGCAAGGTTCCTCTTCAGGTATACGTTCACAGATCATTATCCCGGGTGGGATAATGATCGTGATTTAAAAATGGAAAAATATCTAGAAAACATTTGGCTTTATTTGTATGATTTCTTTTGAATGCTTCGCTAAAGTTCTAAAACGTCACAACTCAAAAAAGTTGTAAATTTAGCAACATGAAAAAATATTATTGACATGGATTTTTGGCCATTTTTGATTAAATTGCAGCTATGTACAGTATGAGTGTGTGAGTGAATGGTGCGTCCCCTGTGATGGACTGTCCACCCGTCCAGTATTGTCCCAGTGATCACTGGTGCAGGCTCCAGCACCTTCTGTGACCCTGATTATAATTACTGGAGGATTTTCCCCGCAGAACTTTGACCAATTAGTAGTGTAAAGGTAAAAACATCCTTAAACTGTCTATAAATAGAACATTTGTATTGGATTTGTAAGTGTATTGAGGAAGACAGCAAATAAGCTGTTCCTGTTATCCTCTTTTTTTTTATAATCTCTATTTGCCAAATTAAAACCTTTATAGAACTGAGGAAAAACTGGACATAACGACACATTAACAGGTCACACTGAATGTTGTGGACCGTGTCTGTTGAAATTTGACTCAGTCCTGACTCACAGTCACACCCAGTACTTCTGCTTTTCTATAAATTATATATATGGGGGAAACATCTGGATGGTGAACGCAGCTGCGACTGGTTCTCTGCGTGCTCCTATTGCCACACACACACTATCGCATCGCTTTTCCCGTCCAAATTTGCAGATTTTCCCATGAGATCTACCCAAAGTGCAGCTTTTCGTGCATCAGAAGAGCCACAATGTCATTCTGTGCTAAACCAGAAAAAGGGAGCAACAGTATAAAGTTGTAAACATCCACTGGTGCAAGTTTGTGAATGCTCATTCATTCTTTCAGAGAACAATTATCATGCGCAGACTGCTCGGTCAGCCTGTTTAGCTGTTGTTGATGTGCGTATTAGCTTCGGGCGACCTGTCTGGTACAAGTATACATAGAAATGCATGAACCAGACTGTTGCTGCAGCGCTCGGGCCTCCAAATGACTGCTGTGGGTTTCCCAGTATGGCAGCAGTGGGCAATTTCCCAACACCTCCAACTAAGGTTTAGTTTGGAAAATTTGAACCAAAATAAGCCCCCTCACTGACCCTCAGATCAACATCCGTGAACCGGGAGCTTCCTGTCTGGCTCTGCTTCTCCCCCTCCTCACTCCTCAGCCACTTCCTGTCTTTGTCAGCTTCATCTGAGTCACAGACCACAGTGACACACTCACAGACAGACACACACTTGCTGTGTGATGCTTGTTTTTTTCTTACTTGTACATGCAGTAATTAGCCAAGGAGGCATGCTGGGTAAACCAACTATTATTCACAGTGGGAAATTTCAGCATTTATGGTTGTTGTGTGTTTGTCTCCACCTGTTGTTGTTGTTGTTGTGTGTTTGCTCCTCTGTTTGTCTCCACCTGAGCTCTTACACACATCTTGGTTTCATCCACCCAAAGATGTTCTTTCCTTCCACAAGCATGTGTGTATTCCTGTGGGAGGCACGGAATATAATATGCATAACACAAACGCACAATAAAGATCAGATCCTCAAAACCAAGCAAACACGGTTGCGTTCTTTGTGAGCGGCATCTATTGTCTCGGCAACTGGGATGGATGATGACCTCACCAACTCAAATCTGTCTTCCAAGAAAGCGACTCGTGTTTTTCTTCAGAGGAATGATCCATGGTGTGTAGGTGACGGTCCCACTGACCAAAATGTTGCTTTTCTGACTCATTTTATGAAAGCTATTGAAAAAAATTCACATCCCACCAAAAAGGGTGCCAGTAGATTTCTCTGGAAGGTTCCTGTGGCCCGTTGTTGTTTGTGCTTGGAAAGTGCCTTAATATAACAAGATGATTGTTTAAATCACAGTAATGTAGTGAATCAGCTGTTTTCAAGTCCTTTCGCCCATCATCTGTCATGTACATCCAAGCCTAAAACGCATTGTTTATCATCTGCTCATGGCATCTGGACCTCCGGAACCCATAAGAACCCCTTTCCCCTTAAAGGAAAATAATGGAGGTTATACCATATCCTCATTTACAAATAAGCAAACGTGACAGATTTACTGCTAAATAACAGAAATGTTCCATTGTTTTCTATTAATTTCATCAACAAATATGGTCAAAACAGGTTTCATGTAATATAGGATCACCAAAAATGTTTTCCCTTCAAACAACAGGTATATCAGAGGACCTCCCTGTTCAGACACCAGCCTTCACCAATGCTGTGAGACTGTACAGACAGGCCAAGGGACACTATGGGACATGGGACATGATGTGTGGACAGCCCCCACAGGTCAGGACTTCACTATTGTTCTGTAGATTACACTGAAAGATGGTGTGAGACAGCATGGAGGGAACATGGATGAGAAAGTGCCTTTGATAGTCATTGCTGTGCCTTAATGCATCAGAAGTAAAGGTAGAAAAACACTATAATGTTTGATATTTTTCCTTTTTGCTTTGTCTAAGTTTGTACTTAAGTGGGTAAAACAGTTTCCTCAGTTTGGTTCCATTGTGTTTTGTTGTTTTCATCTCTTGTGTTGGGAATAATTGAATTGTGTCCAGTCGAATTTACAAAAATAAGGTGGTTGGAGAGCTTTACGTGTTGTTGTGTTTAAACGGAAGCCTGCATTTGCTGAGTAGAGCCCACCCACCAAAATCTCTCTCTCCCAAAAACTCCCTTTTGAACTGGTGGTCACCTTCAACTACCTAAAACCATCAAATCATCAGTAGTTTAGAACACGTCATAAACTTGGCATCGGATACATTGATTTACCAGGGATTTTACTGCTGAATTCTGTCAGTTTGTGACATGGCTGCTGGCTCAGAGACTGCAGGGATGGCTGTAGAGGTAGGGGAGGGGCCTGTTTCCAGGGAAAAACATGGAAAACTCTCCAGCCACAACTTACAACCTCTTTTTTCACATAACCATTCAAGTAGTACGCAGCTATGTAAGACCTCTAAAGAGAAAAGACCTCACCCCTCACTGTCAACACACACACACACACACACACACACACACACACACACACACACACACTCTTTTCTAGGGTCTCTCTGAATGAGACCCTTTCAGTCTCTTCCTGGTGTAACAGTTCAGCTCTGTTACCAGCAGTCCCATGTTTATTCAGCTACACGGATGCAGAATTTACAACCACAAGTGAAAAAGTACCAAACATTACAGTCAAGGAGGTACACCAAGCTTAGTTTTGTTTTGATTTGATTCAAATCACATTAACAAGGCAATAATTACAGTATATGAACACATGCTAAAATGCAGTGTGTGTGTTATGAGGGCAGTGCCACTGATACCATCTTTTCTACCTCCAGCTGTGCACCATCTCCACCCTCTATATATCTAAACAAAAGGAAGGAGAGAGAGTGCACTTACTTCTATGTGTGTATGTGCGTGTGTGTGTGTGTGTGTTTTTAAATTAGGTGGAGGTATTTATTGCATGACTCCACCCTTGTAAAAACCCTGACACATTGCCAAAACAAGCAGAACTTCCCTCTGAAGAAGGCGGGGCTGATATATTAGCTGTCAATAAACAAACACACATTTTAGTATATGACAAACATTTACACAACTGGTTGTGTTTTGATTTCAAAATCATGGACTGAACCTTGCCGTATTAACAGAATTACAGTAATTTTGGGGAGCACAGTCCTTTTTTTGGTCATGTAAATCAAGAAATGCAAAATTAAAAGGAAAATCAGGAAAATCATGTCATTACTTCTCCTTTCTGTGCAGATTTTGGCTAATCTGGTCATGGAGACCCTTCACTCAGACCTGAGAGACATGATTGGTCCTCGCCTCAAGGGAAAGATGCAGCAGAAGCAGAGGAATTGGATGCTGGTGAGTTCCAGCAGACTTGCTCAAAGCCAGGGGTGCCCAAATCCAGTCCTTGAGGACCGAAGTGCAGCTGGGATTAGACACCACTGTCACCTTGGATCCCGAGCATGGCCCTCGAGGACTGGATTTGGGCCCCCTGCTCTAAGCAGTGGCAGAGGAAGGACAAACCAAACGTTACGGAATGATTCTCCCTGCAGATCTCTGACGCGGTGTACAGACAGGTCTTGTGTCACACCAATGGACGATATAAAGAGCTGGTGGAATCATGCGAAGTGCAGAGAGTCCCGCTGGACGCCAGGCTTCGAACTGACATGGACCAGATTGTCACATCTAAAGAGCATGTCACCAACAAGATAAGAGGTAGGAAAAAGAGCTTTTTCTTTTCGTTTTATGCTTTTCCACGGTGTCAGGAAGGGGGAAGTACCTCTCAGGACAGGACAAAGTCACATATTTCACTCATAATTGACGCTCCTCTGGCACTTAGCCCTCAGGTCTGGCTCGGAGTATCTGTATGCAACAGCAGCCACGAGCTGGTGCTTAAGCCCTTGGTGAGCCTGGCATGCAGAGGCCCAGCAGCCAGAAAACCAGTTACGGCAGACGTTTTTAACCAGGAGCGCAGCTGGACACTGGTCCTGCTCCTCAAGTGCAGCATGGAGGGTCTCCAGCTGTGACAGCCTCTGTGCTATAGACAAAGATTTCTTTTTTCTTTTTATCTCACTTAAATGAACTCATGCACAGCTGCATTTATCTGTAAAACAGCATGACACATGCGCCTATGTGCATCTGTCTTTATATGCACGCTTATCCCCGTGAATGCGGTCATTCTCATCAGTAATTAATGACTAGCAAAATGCTAATGTACCTTAGCCAAGACTGACAACTAGATAAGCTAAATCAGCAAGCACATTTTTGTTTTGGCTGAGTTAAGAACTTGCCCAGCACGTGTTGTGTTGCGTGTGTGCTGCAGAGCATCAAAATCTTTTGGCCTCTGTACAAAACAGCCTCATATGAGTGAAGTTCAGAAAGGCCTATTCAGATGGGTGTTCCTTTATGCAGTTTGTCGTCAGGAGCCCACGCTTTGACACACCCTTTCAGCGAACTGGTCCAAGCACCAGCCAGCTTTTCTGTGAATACCAATTCAACCTTCATGCCAAACATACCTTGGCCTTTTGGGGCAAAAAAAATGTTCCCACCAAATTCTTGTGGATTGGCTGCCTGAAGAGGCTGTTGCAGTTCCCCAAAAAAAACACAGTAAAGTGCGGAAAATAGTATTTTCTCTTTAAATGTAGCTGACAACCCCTCGGTTTACTTCAAACTCATGAAACTCAGGCTTGGGTTGTTGACTTGGTGCTCATTGTGCTCCGTAACCTGAGCCAATAAGGCTTCATTGTTGACCTCATCTGAGGTGTAGCTGCTGTTTGTCTGTTTCAGGAACTCCTAGAGTCAGATCACCGAGGATTCTCTCACTATTTTTTGGAGGGGGGGGGGGGGGGGGGGGGGGGTAAAAATAGCTTTTCCCTGTGACTCAGACAGTTTCTTTCATTTTTTTGGTAAAGAACATTCCCAGTGTTTTTCTTCTCATGTTTTACCTTTTTGGTAATTCTGCATTAAACAAGCAGTCGACATTTCTATTCCAACTTGGCACAGTCTGCTCATTTTTGCGTGGCTGTTTCCCATTCAGCTGAAGTGGCCCAACTACATTCCATCACTTACAGTACCATATCTGCTCTTATGACTCTCATATATAGCATCAAACTAGTCCACTGAACTGAAATATGTTGGTGTACATTACACAAGGACCATGTAAATCTCTGCGGGGTGTAAGTCTAAATGTCATTTTAACTTTTTGTTTTTCCCACAGGTTATGTTACATATAGAGTGTATTCATGGAAGCTCATGCGTTGTTAATATTATTGAAGGCAAATAATACATTTGGATGTACAGACATTTCTAAAATCCTATTGATTGACTAGTCACTGCAACTAAACACACTCTTTTCTCTTTTTCATTACGTGCCCCTGCTGGTCTAAAGCTCTGGTGTCGCCAAAAGCAGAGCAACTCCTACAAACCAGCGTGCAGCCCTACATCAGCTCCATCCTAGATGCTCTTATGGAGCCCACCAGTAGAGGTTTCTCTGAGGTCAGGGATATTTTCTTCAAAGAGCTGGTGGAACTCAGCAAGAACTCACTAAATGGAGGAGGCAAAGAAAAACTGGGAGACGTGAGTCATGTTCCAATGCCACGTGCTACAATCATTGCTTTTTAAATTTTGACCTTGATTTAAAGTAAAGAAAAGTATAGGTCACATTAGAGGTCATTTCAAAATCTCATTCTTTTTGGGCCTCCAGAGTGAAAAAGGTTTCCAGAATAAAAGTGCCACAGTGAAAATTCAATATAAAGCTAAGACCAAAGTTTGCTGTTACTGTTAAAAGCATTGACTAAGCTTTAACTTTACAGGAAATATTTGAAAGATGCCTGTGTTTCTTTGACAAAAAAATATGTGACATTAGGAAATGCATATTCAATTAAATGTAGTGGTTGAATATGGAATGACATTTAACTTGCATTAGTAACTCTGAGGATAACTCAGAGAAATTGAGATACAACTGTACAGATGCGTCACTGGGCTTCATCTAACCCTAGCTGCATTGTCCTCATATTCTTTTACTGTAGATTTTAGAAAATTTAGAGCCTCATCACCTGAATATCACCTCTAAATGTCCCCTCAGAACATGGAGAAGCTATCCATGCTCGCTTTCCACCCTGTGAAGATGCAGAGCTGTTATGACAAGGTGGAAGAGCTCAATCTGGAGGGACTACAGCAGAGGTTTGATGTCCATGGCCCGTCAGTGTTTGTCAGCAGGGTTCAGATCCTGATGAGGGAGGTAATGTGCAACACTAGTTAACTCCTTTGTAACACAGAAAAAGGATGTGTGTACCAAAACACTCCCTAAAAATACGCTAGCAAATTGTCTATACTGACACCTACTGCACAAATCAAGTATTACAACCAATCAAGGCGGTCCCATGACCAGTAGCATTATGTTGTGTAATTCAATATTTTTTTTTCTAAAGTTATTACTGTTGTTCTTACAGCAAATGGACAATTCGGTGTACACCTTTGAGCAGCTGTTTAACCAGTCTCTAGAGTCCCAGGGACAAGAGGACATGTGCAAGACCATTCAGAGGTGCCAAGACCGCGTTCTCAAGGTATAAAATGGGGAAGAAAGTATAAAAAATATGTCCTCTTAAAAAAGGCTTTTAGCAGAATGAGATGTCAGACACAAACAGCAGTGAGTGTTGTTTAGGAGTCACTGAGTGAGAATGTCTTTCTGCTGTGTTCTTGTAAGAAATATGATTACGACAGCAGCACTGTGCGCAAGAAATTCTTCAGAGAGGCTCTGCTGCAGATTATCATCCCCTACATGCTAAAACAGCTCTCGCCAACCTGCTCACCCGTAAGTTGAACAACACTGCATCCATTAGAGTATTGTGTTTTTTTTCTTTTACCTGCACCGCTACGTATCTGTAGAATGGACAAAATATATTTTGTGTAATGAAGCCAGACTTGTGTCCTCAGAGTTCATCCCCAGAGAGACCTCAAGATAACCAAACAGGAAAATTGCATTCTTCTTTTAAGTGCCAGCATTTTTGGTGCAACCAATGATGTCGAGGGAAAAATGTCTCATCTTTTTAGACAAACTAGTCACATGTACTGTATGTAAATTAGGAAGTCAGCAGTTACTTGTGCAACCTGTTGTGTGACGAGAATTGACAACTTCCTGACAAACATAAGTGGAAGTAGCATTTGCATAATCACCAGCTCTGCTTTATGGGAGTCAGTTGAGGTCATCTGAGTAAAGGAGGATAAATTCTTAGGATTATTAATCAAGAAATGGATGAGAAGGCACTGCCATATCTGCCCTGCTATCCTCAGGAGCTGCCTCGCTTCAAAGAGCTCATCTTTGAGGACTTCTCCAAGTTCCTGCTGGTGGAAAACATATATGAGGAGGTGGTGCTCCAGTCTGTTTCCAAGGACATAATGATGGGTGAGGAAGGAAGGGGGGTTCCTGTTCTCATCGTAGCAATAATCACTGTAGTCTAACACGGCCTGTTCTTTATTTCATGGTCCAGCTGTGAAGGAGGCGGCTGTCCAGAGGAGACACAACCTGTACCGAGACAGTATCATTCTGTCCAACAGCGATCCAAACCTGCAGCTGCTGGGAGAAACCCCGTCAGTGGAGTGGTCTACTAAGTTTGGAGGCAATGAGGTGGACGGTTCCGTGGATGCTGCTGAAGTCAAAGAAGGCGGTTCTTCAAGAAGACGCAAGCAGGTTGTGTCTATGATCCAGCTGGATGGCGTGCCTCTGCCCTACGAGTCCTGTCTGGAGGTGCCAGGTGTGGAGCTCATCCCCGAGGAGGACGCTGAGATGACGGAGGGCAAAGATGGAGGAAAGGATAATGAAGATCTGGACCCGTGCGATAATCCAAAATCTCCTGACAGTGTGAACGAAATCCGAGGTCTGATCAACCCCATGCTGGAGATGGTGCTGCCTGCATCAGAGCGAAACCAGGAGGAGGACTCGCTCAAACGCACAGGGACGGAGATCAGAACAGGCACCGTCATCACAGAGGACGGGCTGGAAGAGGACATCACACACCTCACCACCAAGGTGGAGACCGTCTCCAGAAAATCTGTAAGAGACAAGTCTTCCCCTCAAGCAATTCTCCAGGAGCTGAAAGGAATGAGGAAGCATGAAGCCGATCAACCAGAGGAAATGGTTTTTGAGAGCACCAGTGAGGAGACGGAGGTACGGCCAGATGCCAGCGAACAGACCGCCGAGGTCTCTACAGCAGAATCTGATGGCGAGTCGTCACCAAAGTCTCCACTTGTTACAGACTCCAGCTTAGGCAGCGACAGTGGCTTCCAGTCACTAACCAGTAAAGGGATGGATGAAGTCGATCCCCTGCCACTTAATGAAAGTCTTGATAAGGAGGAGAAAATTACAAGCCCAGTAAAAGTGGTTTTAGTGTAGAAGAGCATTACGGTTTTATTATTTATACTATAAACTGCTAAACTGACATTTCCATCTTCTCATAGACATTTGGAAGCATTCTCTCTGCAGCTTGGTGACTCCATTTTTGTATGGAGCTTTTTTTTTTTTATCTGATTAGTGATAATTGATGTCTATACTAAAAGCATACACAGGGCCCCTTAACAAGTATTGCAAAGAAAAAAATAAAGGGTCTATTTTCTCTACCGTATATGGGCCTTAAACTATTTATGTATTTCTACTATTTGAGCAGTAGGGGGCGCGCAAATCAAACATTCGAGGTCGTACTCTATGGGGAGTTGTAGTAGACGTAGTGGTTTACAAAGTAACGTTTTTGTTTGTTTGTTTGTTTGAAAGTGTCATTTTGTAAATTTCATGTTGCTTTTTCTAGATTTAGAAATGGGCTTTTTTAGGACTCGAACCAGGAACCAGCTTTGGTTGTTTTAGGTTTTTTTATTTTACAACCAGTATAGTTTATTGTTGCATTGCTGGCAGGTGAAGATGACTTTAAACTTACATAAACTTTATAGGACTTATTTAAAATTTCCTTCGTGTCATATAGTAAATGCTCAGACTCAAGCAGTTGTTTTACTGAATTCACATCTTTAGTTTAGATCTAGTGTTTTTTGACACAACCGTATCATCATTTGGAATTTAGAGATTTGCTGACACAAGAGGGAAAATCTATTTTCTGTCATCTGAAGAGTGAAAATGCTGACACGAGAGGCTCAATTCCACATATCCATTTTATTTATGACAAAGATCTGTCCCTTGTGAGCAGCGTAACCTTTGTTTACCACTTTTTGTGTAAAATCCATAAGATGAATAAAACAGCTTCATCGACTTTGTATGATATGAACCTTTATTCTGTTAGCAAATCATCACTCTGTGAATGATTTAATGAATTAAACAGGTAAAAAGACATTTGATTTCAGTAACATCAGAAATCCCAAAGGCACTTAGGTTGGGAAAGACCATAAGAACCTCATGATCACGCTTGTGTGTCATGGCCGTGTGATCCTGAAATGACAGGACAAGTTTAGAGATCCAGTTACACATTTCATTTGCTGATTATGAGCGGTATCATGTGACCCCACTGTAAATAAGTGCTAAAGAATCTGCACAAAGGTGTTGTTGCGCAATAATTCCAAAGCCCGGACAATAGTGAGTTTGGAGCTCTCCTAAATTCTTATCTGTTGTGTCAAAATAGATGAATGAACAGTATAAAATCTTTTTCTTTTTTTGATAAAGGACCTCTATTATCTCATTCTTGTAACAGTAGTCTTCTGTCATACATAAGAAGCAATAGGTATATAAAAATGTCTATTAAATCTTTAGAACAGTTTTTTTTTTCACAAATTAACTATTAATTGAAGCAGGCAGCGATCTAGGCTCCACCTACATTGGTCACTCTCCAGTGCTGGCATCAAGATGCAAAGGTTATGCTGCTTTAATGCAAAATAACTGCTCATAAAAAATAAAAAAAGATTCTTAGCAACAATCAGTGAATGAAAGGTTTCATTCATATTAAAATAAAGCTTTTACATTCAGCTCATAAACTGACGTCACACACGCTGCCCAGTGGATTCAAAGTGCGAGGAAATATGCATCACTGGAGCGATTACACCATCAGCTCCGGTTCAAGAGCGGGAATGAGATGAAATATCCGAGGCCAGAGCCCACTATAACTCCAAGGAAGATCCAGGTGTTGTACGACATGACACAGAGCATCAACATGTAGCCCAGAGTCACCTGCAGAAGGTGGAGGAACGTCTGGATGATATGAAGCAGCCAGCTGAAAAGCAAATAGTGTGTAAATACAAGTATTTAAGTTTACCACTCCAGATAAAAGTCACTTCCAGCCTGATCCGAACGTGTATGTTAACCCGTAGGTGGGTTTCAGAGAGCTGCTGACCTGTTCTTGACGTTCACAGCGAGACGGCGAGGTTCCTCGTGTGTTACGGAGAGTTCAGACTGGCTGCTCTCCAGTACAGTGGTACTGTCACTCCTGACGGGTGGAGGGGGGGTGTATTTCAGGGGGGGCTGAGGCAGCTCTGACTTGGTTTCAAGCCAGGCCCTCCACACTTTAAACAGCTCGTAGAAAACCGTCAGTAGCAGGACCACGAACACAGATAGCAGCATCCCTGAGGAAACAGACACATATAGCTTTTACGTCCATGCAGAAGTGCTTTGCATGCATATCTTTAAATATCATTGAACTCTATTTGCATTTTCTCTGTGCGTTCTTTACAAAATATCACGCTCTGTCGATAAAGACAGTTCACTCCCTACAGGCCAACGTTACCTTTTCAAAGTTTTCACAACTCTAAAACCCTTTTTTTTCTTTTGTAAGCAGTGAGCTAAGATTGCTGTATATCTAGAGGTAAACTGAGGAAAATGGTGTATATTAATGAAAGCTGATTTTGGTTTGAAACAGACACGCCAGACACATTTGGGAGAAGTGGTACCGACGTAGCAACAGTTCATGCCCAAGGAGGCAGCACCAGATCTGATGAGCCATTCCTACCAAGAGGTAGGTGGAAGCTCAATGGCTGGTTACGACCATGTACGGCGTCAGCCATTCCGTCTTTAGCTATCCCGAGTAGAGAACGTTAACCTTGGATACAACAGAATTATCTGGCTTGTTTGTCCCTTGTGCTGCTTTGTCTACAGAAAGAACGCCAAAGAAGAAAAGGTCACGGAGTTCTGAAGCTACCTCAGGACACTAAATAAGAGAGGCCAGAGAGCAAAGGTGAATCTACAGGACAAGTTAGGGTGAAATTAGGGAGAAACTATAAAGGGGTCTTTAAAGGGGCAGGAGTCATTTTTCCTTACCAAAAACAATGTCTGACAGTAGCAAATACAGTCCAAATCCATAGAACTCATATTTGTTTTAAAGATAGCCATTGTTGGGCCTCGAGCTTAAATATAGGTTCATACATTTCATCACTGCTGTGATACAGTAAACAAAACAGGAAATCAATGTTGGGCCCTGGCACAGGCTTCATGGGGCTGTTTAAGTTGGCGATTGATTCCACCCCATGCCAACTGCATTTATGACCACAAAGACTATAAATATCCCAGAAACCTTTTAATGAAGGCTGTGCTGAAGAAGGATGTAACTAAAGGTTTGGTTTTTTTTTTTTTAAATCTCTCAAAACGCCTGGAAACACCTTTAAAACAATCCCATTAGCTAGTAAAGCATTAATGCCTGCCGTGTCGCACTCACCTACAGGTCCATGCACATCCCAAAAGTCAAACAGCAGCGTAACTCTGTTTGACACATAAAACGTCATCTGGAAGAGAAACAACAACATCTCAAAACTTGAAGGGGAAGCCCGATCAGCATTTTTTGTTCTGCGTTTGTCCTTAGGGCAGAACGGTCTTGGAGCCTCCACACTGCTGAGATGGAGCAACAACACGTTGATACAAGAATTGAATCATGTAATCAAGGTTAAATATTATTCTAAAACTGCAATAAAAAAAACCAAACTTCTGAGCAGAGAATAAGTGGTCCAGGAGCTCTAAGGCTTCGGGATGTGAGCTGATACTGAAAAATTTCAACAGTTACATAGTGCGAAAAGTGTGTGAGTGCTTTTCTAGTTGCCATCTAATCAACAACTACAGCCCGAGACTATCAGAACAGAAAGACAAAGAACCCTACTCATAACGGTGTCCCAAGCATCTTAATACTGAATAGACGGCGTATTGTTGTCAGGTAGCTGACTCCTCCGTTTGGAATCTTAAGAAATGGCAGTTCGCAGAAAGGAATGGGCATGTTTTCATTCAGTGGAGGTCATGATGAGGTTTAGGAGCCCAAGGTCAAGATGAGAACGAATGAACATGGAGATAAGGCTGATGCATTTTGGGGAGAGGTTCTGGAAAATGATCAGGTTGCAACAGAAATTTGTTAACAGCACACCTGTTCCATGGATCGGGGTGTGTTGCAGCAAATTATGCATACTAATATATGCAAAAATACGAAGAATTTTATTTTGAATAAAAAGGATCCTGTCAACTGGAAAGAAAGAAGCAGGTTGCAAACAATTTCGTGGTCAGCAAATCCAACGAGTCATCTTTATAAATATAACTGATATAAAATGCGAGGAGCGCTAACAGTGCTCATATTTCTTAGTGCTGCAATGGAAATGTTCACTCTAACCTTTAGAAATGATATCTTCACTGCAAATATGTAACTAGAAATCCAAGACAGGAAGCAAAACTGAAGGAAAACGGCTTCTGGATCAGTAATATATATTTTTCGTTACAAATTGTGTGTTGGGATTGCTGCCGTGCACAATTGCATAAACATGCGAATAAATAAAAATGTTAAAAAATGCCTTTTGAGCGAGCACTAACTTTATCGAAAGCAGATAATCCATTCTCAAGAACACAAGAGACTTTTGTTCCTTGACAAGCGAGACGCGCCAATTGTCGAACTGCCACTTATTTTCACTGCGCTTCGCACAATTAACACATTAAAATAAAACCACGACTTACGGGCATCATGGCGACCTGGAAAGTGGACTCAAGCTAGCAGCTTTGCGATTTGGGCTTCCCCATTCCCCACCGGGCGGCTTGTTATTCCTGCTCCGTATGGTACTACACCGCCTCAAACGCAGCTCTGTTATCGTGCTGCAGAATGAAGCTGATGCGTGACGACAGAACAGTGGGCTGATGGGAAATGGAGTCTTTGATAAGTGCGGAAGCAAGCGGAGCGCAACAGTCTGAACAAATCCACACAGTCTATTGGTGGAACGGCGCTCAAGCTGCGTACGGCAGTGACAGAATCGCCTTTGTTTCCGTAACGTTCAAAGAATCTGGAGAGAATTGCAGAGCGAACGAATTACGTTGTGCGCCGTGGTCACGTGGTCGACGTAGTCTCGCAAATAAACGCCTTTTTCTTCCGTAGTAAATTAAACGCCGTGTCCGGAACCACACACTCGCTTCCTATTCACTACTCACTACATAGGGATGTTGGATTGAGTGAAATATGTAGTGCACTGAATTCGACATCGATATGATTATGAAAGGTTTATTTATGATCTTGAGTGTAAACCTCTGGTTGTTTGTTTTCCAACAGTTACAGTTTCTAACTTTTAATTTTAAATGCTGTTCTGGAGCGACAGGTTCATGTAGACTGTTAACATGTCTTTTGAAACCTTTAAAACCTAACCCTAACCTTTTTAGAGCCCTTGCAGACAGACAGCATTGGGGGTATATACAGCCAAACATGACACACAAACCAATCAAATAAACTCAGTATGAAACAATTAAAAACAGTTCTCTTACATTTGATTTTGGTGCATGTTTCAATGTGCACGTTTTCTCCCCACCATTCTCATTTTCCACCTGTATAGATAGAAAATATGTGACAACATATATGACACTTTAAAATAACTTCTTTTTCACATGCTCAGTAGCCACGATAAGCTGTTGCTATATTCAAAATATGCTTTAAGCAATAATAAAATATAAACACTGTTTGATTTGTCGTGCTTAAAAGTGCTCCACTCAGAAACCACAATAACACCTTTTCTGATATTTATTTGTGTGCTATGTACAGTACATTTTTGATTCTGCCCTGTAAGTGTTTAAATTACATTTGCTGATCGAGGTGCTGCAGTGTTTGCATACTGCACCTGTAAACTCTTTACAAGTACAAAAAAGTACAAAACCAGACACCATTCATGTAAAGATGAAACAAAACGAAAAGCATAAAGTGATGAAACCTTTATCCTTTATAAAAGCTATAGTACCATCTGGAGGGCTGAACCTAATCAGGATAAACAAAGGCAGCAACAAATGACTTCAGAAGGCTACTGTTGCAGCATTCAAAGAGATAACACGAATTGCACATATTTTAATGAAAAACAAAATTCAACAAGTCCAGTGTCACTGCTAATTCTAAAAGCTACATTTGTACACAAGTAGGGCACTTAGCAGGATCCACAAAACAGGATAAGCAGCTGGGAAGCGTTCTGACAACCTGGATGACTAAAATAACAAAAAAGTTATTCAAAGCTCCTAAGAGAGATTTTAGGGGGGGGGGGAGATCAATTAAGACTTGTATTTACTAAACCACACTTTAGGTAATCATGATCAGCAGTGCGTCTAACATTTGAGATGGAAAATAGAGTTCAAAAAAGCAACACCATGGCAAAATGGCTAACAGCTAAGGGTCAAAGAGCACAGCTTTTCTCTATTCATAAACATTTACTAGCCTGCACAGCAGTTGTGCTAAACATTCACACTGTTTTCTACAGAAATGCGATCAGTCAGGCTGTGTTGTGTTTTTTATTCATTTAAAAAAAACCAAATGTGAATAAAAGGCATTACTTACATGCTTCTTTAATTAAAACTGTTGGGAGTTTAAGAGGACAATCAGAACATGTGAAATTCTGATATTGCATTATTATGAAGTAACAATAATATAACACATGCCTTAGTAACAAGGGAACATATATGTCTCTCTCTCTCTCTATTCCTCTGTCACACACATACACACACACTAAAACAATTTAAGATTTTAAAAAAAGGTGCATTTTTGTGCTTGTGCATGTCTATAATTTGCACGGGATAAAAGTTAGATGATCTACTCAGGGAAGCATAAAAATAAGGCCCCAAACAAGAAGAAATATACACACCATATAAAAACTACCTCTGGACAAAAGACCTTTGCCTGGATAAGGTTTTGTGTTGCGTCAACATAAAGCTTGTATCAACAATGACCAGGAGAGGGCAGATAAGGAGCAATGACTGCAGACTTCCTACTCAGCTGAAGGAAAAATCAGCCTCATCTGCAGATACACTCTCTTCTGAATACAAAGCATCCCGGCTATAGAAAAGATGGCGGTGGTTTAGAGGAGATAAATCATTTAAGCTAACCCGATTCATCATATCCAAGAACATTAAGTATCACTACATTTATGCTTGGTTATTTTCAGAATTTACTTCAAATATGTAATCCAGTAGAGCTCTGTTTAAATATCTTATATTTTGCTGTACAGACAACTGAAATTGCACTAGCAACAATTGCCTCTTTCGACATTTAGCAAGAAAATGATAGCAAGAAGACTCAGCAGCAGTGAACCACTAGGGCAAGTGCACAAATGTAAGAGGTCTGAATGAAGGATCAATGTTGGCTCGCATAAAGTAGAATGAAAGTATTATTTTGTTCAGTTATTCAATGCTGATCAATGATCTTTTAGGCACAGACGATGTTCATCAATTCTTTTCAGACAGTTTGGTTGGAAAAGAGGAGAAATGTCAACTATCGATATGAACTGCAATCCTTTTGTTACACATTCGAGGACAGAAAGAGTATTTAGGATGTTCTTGAGTGTTGAAATGGGTCATCTGTCGGTGCGACTGGTCACTTGAAACAAGCACTGGTGAATATTCGCCTCCTGTAGATTTCTGCTCGATTTGAGCAAGGAGGTGAATAAAGTGTTCACTTCGAATGAAGCACAGACATGTTCACCGGCTTTGATATTCTTGTGGCTTATCCTTGGAATCTCCCATCCCATGACGCTACTGTCACAGTCAGTTGCAGGCGGTGCCATGTCCCCGGCCCCACACTTCTCTGTCCTGATGTGTTGAGAGAAAAAGTGTGAACAGCAGCAGCTCAGCTCAGCACCTCTTGCTTCTTTACGGTCTACTGTCGAAGTTAGAGTTGGCGGTGCTGCAGCTTTCCTCGTAGGTGGGAGGGGGCTCTATAACAGACAAGGATAAAACAACGAGTGAGTATTGTCTCTGTTCTACTTGTCTAAAGAAAACTTGTCTAAAGTTGTGTCTGAAATGACTCCCTATTCCCTATATAGTGCACTAATTAGGGTGTGTGCCAGTTTTTTAGAGCTGTCAAGATGTTCATTTAGAATCAATGTATTTACTTCATTCCATGTATCCCACAATGTATTGGTAGTGTTTTTTTTAAATGCGTTAATCAGTATCAAATATATAGTCATTATGGGATGCTGTAACGCCATGGAAATGGCTTCATGTCCAAAAGCAGATTTTCAGGTATGTGAGGTTGTCCACTCAACCTAGCCTTCTATATAGCCAGTAGGGTACGAGAGTGAGAGTTTGGGTACGAGAGTGAGAGTTTGGGTACGAGAGTGAGAGTTTGGGTACGAGAGTGAGATCTCAGACATAGCTTTCGTGTCTCTACATGATATCAACCCATGTGGGTGGAATGATAAGATCCATGACTAATAATGCACCAACTGTAAAACTAACCATGAGGGTACTCCCAGCTGCTGTACTCGGGAGGAAGGATGAGCGAACAGGAAGTGGGGATGGGAGTCACATTTCCTTCTGTGAAGAAAGGTATGGTGGCCCCGGTGGACACGCAGAACAAGGGAGCAGATGCATTCGGCTGCCTGTGGCTGGGAGGAATGGCGGCGCCGGGGGCGTGGCTAAAGGCGCTGGGAGACATCGTGACCGGCTGACCCGACGGATCTTGTTGAGAGTGACTCTTGGTTGAAATCTCTTCATTGACTATCCCGCCTGCACAGAGTCTCTCTTGAGGGTTGTCCTCCGCTGGCGGGGCACTGGGAGTCACACCTGGTGATGCAACGTCCGCAGGGCTACGCACAGGAGTGGGGGGCATGGTCCTCGATGGAGACAGGTTTACGGCAATGTTGCCAATGTAGATGGGCAAAGTAACAACAGCATCGGGAGATTTTAGCGATACCTGCAACACAAACATGGCTTATGAACACAACAGTGACCTCCATTAGGTATATAAATAAACATCATTATGTCCACAGATGTGAGCTGGAAATGAGAGCTCAATTATCAGAGGCATCACTACACACCCTCAGTGTACAAAATAAATGACATATCAAACTAGTCTATTATTTATTGTATTGTATTGTATTGTATTGTATTGTATTGTATTGTATGTATTGTATTGTATTGTATTGTATGTATGTATGTATGTATGTATGTATCTACACATATTTCTAACATTTCACAGTGATAAAGAACCTTACATCTTTTTAGATATTAAACTTCCTGGGTTCATTCTCCAGTGGAAAAACTATGTCTTTAGGGCTTCAGTTATGATAATTGGCTTTTTATTTATTTATTTATTGTATTTTTTCTAATTTGCTGTAGTGAATGTTTGGTATACCCAGTTTTAATTTTAAAGTTTTAATTTGGTGCAATATACTTAAAATGTACTTTACTTTCAATTTTTATAGAAACTGATTCTACATAATTATAACAATAACAAAATAAACAGTTATTATTTTTACTACAACAGGTGGTTTATCTGTGATAAATGAAGCTGACGGTCTCTATATCACTCTTCAATTCCAAAAAATTGCAGTTGATTGTTCTCAAATAAATTTTAGAACGCAGCAGAAAGAGCCAAATAATATCTGGAGCTCCAGTGAGTTTAACTAAAAACAAAATGGAAAAGAACACAAATTGATCTACTGACAGCTGTTATTCAAAGAGGCCCAAACTAATCTTTCGATCTCAAAATGAAATGCGATAAAATAAAGCTTTGGAGGATCATCATATAAACACACGCGTCTGACCTGAATAAAATATTCAATCTCTATGAGGCTGCAGCCAGCCAAGGCTGACTGAGGAAGAGGAGGGACGATGATCTGCTCTCTCCACTCGGCGTGTTTTCCTGCTTTCACCCCGGCCCCCTCCACCTCTGCGATGGTCCGCAGGTCAAACATGGGCCGCTTGGTTTTATAGGTCACTTTCTGATTTGATGTTAAAAAAAAGACACAGAAATTAAACGTGTGGTGACTTTAATGCCAGCTGCAGTGCAATGTATGGGCATTTTAAGAGCACCCACATAAAGGATTAGCACCATGAATGCTAATATCTAGATCTAATTGGAGTTGTAACAGAGATTAATGGTTCTCCTCTCAAAGGTCACTACTTCTAAAATGGAGATGTCCCGGGGGGCAGCGTGCATGCTTGATGCTCCCCGGGGCACCATAATGGTGCTGGTAATAATTGCATTACGGCAAGGCAACGGAGATGAGGAAAGATTAATGCGGACAATCGAGATGAGATGATGTTAATGGCCACAGTCGTTTGTCTTCTTTTAACTGAATTCCCATTTTAATTCACCTTTAGAAGAGCCAGAAAGGTGAACAAAAACATGCCTTTTCAGGAATTCATAGAATTTGCAAAATAAAACCACAATAAGAAATCAAGAGTCGCTCCATTCCTCAAATGAATGGATTAAAAAAATGAGTGGGCACAGTCGAGCAGCTACCTGAATGAGACTTGCCAGGACACATCCTGTGTCCTTCCCAGACTTGTTGTGGATCTCTGTGGCTAACTTGATCACCTGCCCAGGGATGTAACCCCTCAGGTCACTGCGAGCTTTGAGCATCAGCGTCCCTGTTTTCACCAGGAGGTAGTTGAACTTCTTTGTTGTCACAGCATAACTAGGCTGCTGCAGAGAGACAGGTGAAGACAAACCGCCCGCTATTAATGAATGGTGGCGTTTCACAAGATGCTGCACTGATCGACTAAAAAAGAAAAGAGAATTAGAAGACTTGGTCACGGTTGTTCTGGAAGTAACAAGTGTGCACCGGTTTCTTACTTCAATGTCGGGCACCTCGTTGAGGTTGAGCAGGTTCAATAGGTAGAAAGGTTTCTGGGCTTTGTAGTCTTTAGAGAACCGCGGCGTGTCAATAACTGCCTTCACTCGATAAACAATCTTTCCAAAGGGTCCTTCGAAGGATGTCGGGACAGCAACTGGAGAAAGAATTGTACATATTGACATTAAACTGATGTAAAAATCTGAGAATGTGTTTGAATTATAATAATGGTGAATATCAATAGTGGAACAGATATAATGATCCATATTAATGTCAAACAGCACCCTGTCTATTAGATGTACTGTATAATATTGTCTAACAAGATTTCTTCTCCATATTTGAAACCATTGATTTGTTTTGTTCAATTGAAAGTACCATTATTTTTGAGATGAGCCAAAATTGCAGGATTATGTTGAAGAATTGTTGTTTTTTCAAAAGAAAATCATTTTAGTGCTTGCTGAGATGTTATCAAGCAATGAAACTGCGTGACAAAATTCAGAAAGTTCCATTTTTCAATCCCCTTTAACCAATTTACCAACCAAATAAAACCAACAACCTACTTAGAAACAAGAAACAAAATAAACGGAGAATGGTAGAGCACCACAACAAGTTGGTATCCAGTGTGCACTGGTAGCTGGCGAGGTGCCACTTCACCTACTGGGAGCTGCTGAAGCACCCTTGAGCAAGGCACTGCTCCCCAGTGTCGCTCCCTGGGTGACTCCTTCTAATTGAATGTGTTTAATGTTTCCATACACTAGTGTGCATGCCACTTCAGTGCATTCAGCATTTAAAAAGGATGCATCTCCAAATAAGAAGGAAAAATAAAGGCTAAAGACTCCTACTCAGCAAACCATTCGCAGGCATCTTTGTTTTCCCTGACACTCATTCAGATGTGAGGCAAGATGAACCTGCTCCAGGGACTGATGCTGTCAATAAGAATTCATTACAAGCGTTGGGATGTTGCTTTCTTGCAGACAGCCTGGTAACAAGAACAGAGCTGAGTATTGGCCGACCAAGGCCAAGCCGAAGCACCAGACTTTCCCTTGAGATACACCAAAGTGAAATGGTGATGGCAGCCAAAGGTGGCTGAGGAATATGTACTCTGACATGTTCCCCTGGGCTTCGACAACAAGAAAAAGAAGAAAAAAACACTACTCTGCTGCTGCATTACAACAGGCATTGTGTGAAAGGTTCCTTTTTCCAGGTCACAAATATCCAGCTCTAATTTCCTCCTGACCTGCATCAATCCATAAGTGTAGGATAATCTGAGCGTTACACAGGTGCATCCCTGGAGTGTCAGAAAATAAAAACTGTACCCCATTTCTTATGATATAACAACACCATGATGGTGCATGTAGTTACAGAATGAGTTACTGTAACAGTGATCTTTATCCTGTAATGCTGTATGAGACCACGTGCACGGAATATTTACGTTAAACATCTCAAATGCCTACATTGTTTCACCACACAGCCCTTTCCTTTGTTTTCTTTGATCATCAGTGAGCCATTAGCTTTTCCCACTTATATTAATGATGTAACAGCATGTAGCATTTAAATTGTTGGTTCCTGTGCTCTGGGCCAGCAGGTGGTTGTCTGGTTGGTTTCGGCCTCTTCTCCAGATAAATCTGATCACCATTTCATCAGATCGTCCAGAGTCGTATGCGAGCAGTAGAAAAGCAGCCAGGGGAGGTGAGAGCTGTGGCGCAGCGGGGGAGCGCTACAGCGGAAAGACAGACGCTGCAGATCAAGAGGACTCCAGGTAATAATGATTCCATATGATGAGGGGTTAGACCATATGGTGTGGGTGTGCACTCCTCCCCTGACTGAGACCTGTTGACCACTCACACACCTGGCTAATTACACACTCATGGAAGCTTATCCTCCTACGCTTTATATCCAGGCTCATTCTGTAGGGAGGACAGAAGGTCTTTCTTCAGTCTATAAACTGGCTTCCTGCTCTCCTCCCCTCTACCCAGGCTCCCCAAAGCTCTGCTGGTATGTCATTTTTACCTCATTGACAATTCTTACAAGAGAATTAGCAGGAATTGTGTGAAAGGTTCCTTTTTCCAGGTCAAAATATGAAACTTTTGTTTTTTAAATTGCAATTAGCTCAGAATTTCACAGGGTAAATATACGATGGTCCTCACCTCTACACACTCAGATATAGTGCACGTCTAAAATAGACAACGAAGAGCGTGTCAGTGCAGTTGATGCACCAGCAGGAGGCAGCAGGAGCCATTTGATTGACTTCCCAATGAACGGTAGTTAACGCAGCCTGTGGGCTGATGGTGTCAAGTATGAGGGCCTAAATGAAGGGGTGGGGGAATCGCGGGGCAATGAAGACCAATTAAACACTGACTGCGCAACAGGGGATAAACCTAAAAATAACCCCTCCATCAGCCTCCGCTGACATCTGAGAGCGCATCAGACAGAATCCTGCACAGCATATGCTCAGTTCCTTTTGGGTTATCTCGGTCTCACCAAAAAAAAAAGCTATTAACCACATCATCTTGATAATACTGCGCCACTGCTGGCTATTAAATAACTGATCTTTCTCACAGCAACAGGAGCAGAAATCTGGGTGTGTCTGGAAAAAAAACAAGCTCATTATATGTCAAGGAAAAAGAACGTCAGTGTTATCAGAGGTTATCACACCTGCACAGTGCACTCCTGTTCACTGACGTCAGGCAGACGTCCAGGAAAATAGGTGCCTGTGTTCCTGACATGGAGAAATGAGGCTCAGTGCAACAGGAGTTAATCCCACACTCACCTGGAATGACAAACTGGAAAGGGAAACTATGTTCACCTGCTGCCAGAGTTCCTGTAAAAGAGGAAACGGCGTCAGCTAATGTCAAATCTTAAAAAAAGTTCTTAAAAGTTCTGAATGGGTACTTTTCCATCGAGACTGAAATGGCAGGCGCCTCTGAACCTTTCTGCAGTGAAATCAAATCAAAAAATAAATCTGAGTTGCAGAGAAATGACCAAACTGGAATCATTTCAGCAGTTATCATTAAAATCATGTGTTTTTTTTTCAATCAATCAATCAATCTTTATTTATATGGCGTCTTTTACAATCAGATTTGTTTCAAAGCGCTCTCCAGAATCCCAGGGCCTGACCCCAGACAAGCAACAGTGGCAAGGAAAAACTCCCCTTTAACAGGAAGAAACCTTGAGCAGGACCAGGCTCATGTAGGGGGACCCTGCTGCTGATGGGGGGGGGTAGAGAGAGAGGAGAAGGGGGAGGACAGGTAGAGGATAGAATAGGTAGGAGAGGAGAGGAGAGGAGAGGAGAGGAGAGGAGAGGAGAGGAGAGGAGAGGAGAGGAGGAGGAGAGGAGAGGAGGAGAGGAGAGGAGAGGAGAGGAGAGGAGAGGAGAGGCATAGAGCATAGAAATACATACAAAAATACATTATATTGAATTAAATTGAATTGAATAAGCTGCTGGTTGAGTGGGTCAGCGGGGTCGGAGGTCAGTATACAGCTCTGAAGCCGGCGATACCTGTAAATGGATTTTTAACGATTCACCATCGATCTTTGACGTTTTCTCTAACACGGTCTAAAAACTTTAAATGCTAGGTTTGTCTAATAGTGTGTTTAACTGTTTTTAACTATTTTAAATAAAGTCTACTAAATTATTACACATTTTGTATTTGATATACAGATTCAGCCATTCAAGAAGAAGCATAGCACTTTAAGTTCATAAGTTCATTTAAAGTGATACCAAGGGCATAATGCCAGTCACACTCTTTCCATGGCTGTGGCCGAAAGAGTCCAACTTCTGTGTTAATTCCCTAGATCAGCTAGATCAGGCCAATTAAATTCTTCCAGACAGCAACATGTCTGATGTCATTAGCGAAGGGCAATGTTTTTCCATCGGCTTTGTTTTCCTCAGGGGGAAGTTCATTTGCATCGTGCTCTTAGTGCTGCACAAGTAAAGGAAAAAACACCCGTGTTTATGCTTTTGTGGTGAGCTCAGCACACAGTAAAAAGATTAACACGGGGAAGGGTTGGTACATGGCTATCAATTAAAAATGTCATTTTATTACTTAGAGAAATGAATGTGTCATCGCATTATACCTGTTGCAATGTTTGTCTCCACTTGCAACCCTCTCACGAGGAAGTCTAAATTAGCAACACCATTTTCACACCACTCAGCCATAATTAGCATTTTACGAAGAAGTTACCTTCTAATGCAGAATCCCGATCTTAATCATATTTCATTATATAAATATCTAATCAATGACAGACTATTCAAGTACATTTGTGAAAATGATGAGATATGAATCCTTTTAAAGCATAGTTTCATGCATACTTGGCATGTTGTTTCAAATCCTGTGCCAAAGTCAAGGGAATATAACCAGCATTCCATGATGACTAAGCAGGTTAACACACAATCAGTCAGCTTATATATTCCCCCCACTGGTCCTTCAGAACAGAAACTGCGGCCCACAAAATTGTTTTGTTTAAGAATGGACTTGTAATTGCTATGGCTGGATGCCAATATTGACTTAGCAATAACAGACCTGTCCTGCTGGTTCAATTTCCTTTACAAAACTGACAACGGACAAAGCAAACAAGCGTCATACTAGGAGCACATCTTTAGTTTTAAGCATTTCTTTACATTTATTTTTTAAATCATTCTGATGCAGAGAAAAGAACAGTTAGACTGACGGGATGAGCAGTGGACGCTGACGTCACTGGCTTTCTCTCCTGTAACCATCAAGCATGTATGGCATACCAGATTATCAGTCAGCCATAGAGAGCATTGCACACTTTTGTGTGTGTGTTGGCCCACCGTCACCCTGTCTGTCTCACACTCCCTGAGCTGTTCGGCCCCCGGGGCCAGAGCAGCCCGATTTGGAAAGAGAAAGAGATATAAAGAAAAGGCAGAGTTTGACTGGGGCACAAAGGGAGGATGAGGCCTGAATTATTAACGTCATCCTACATTTGGACTGTGATGTGTCTGGTGCTTGAATGAACAGTCTTAAACGATGTTGCTTGTATAATTACAGTTGTGGCCCAGTATTCAATAGCTCAAGATGAAAAATCAAGAATCAGGTTTATTTTCTTTCCCAGCAATTCATTTTTGATTATAATTAAAAACTAATTAATTAACTGTTCCTTCAAAAACCTGAACTTTCAAGATTTAATTATGATAATTAAATGATTTAATGATGATAACTCACTATATACCAGTGATTTCAAAATGAGTGCAGAATAGTACAGGAAGTTATAGAACCATTGCCTATTCTGAAGAATATCAAAATAAAAACCCTACATATGTAAAACATCATAGAGATTAGCTTGGCAACATACTGTAACAAATTCAAATTTAAAGATGGACAATGAAATCAATGCTATTTGCAAGGTATAGATTTTGATGTACGTATAAGCACAATACTGTCTTATAGGCATCATTTATATCATAGATAAATGAGATAGATAGATTAAATGGGTCCCTGTTGTACTGGTTACAGGGTTATTTGACACGGGCATGTTCTGTTTCCCATATATTCATTACATGTGAGAGTCTCCACCAATATAAACACAACCCAAGACTTTATATAATTATTAGAGCTTTACATTTTACATTAATATTTGCTGGTAATAATAGCAAATGATTACCCATAACATGGAAATCATTGGCCAGGTTGCCATGAGAGTCACTGACTATACAGCACACATAGCTGCAAACAGCCTTAAAAGTTAAACTTTAAACTGCTCCTTGGTGTTTGCATTGATTATGCGCTCTAGTGAGTACCTTTAAGAATTCTACCATTTACAATTTCATGCATGCGGGACACTGTTCCCCTGGCTTGGGAGGATATCAGCAGCACAAAACAAACCCATCGGTCATCAGTGAATCACGTCCAACAGCTCCACTAAAAGCCCGTGCACAGCTACGTGGAGCTGAAGCTATAGCTCATCTCTACAGAAGCCTGCTGCAGCCCCTGCAGGATTAAGTCTTGCAGCAGTTTTCTCATAAAGCAAATGAGGTGAAAGACTGGGGGCTTCGGTGATGTCGTTGTGATGATAAGGGCGGAGCTTCTGACACTTCACTTCTCTCAAAGAACAGTGATAATGGATTTCATATGGGGGAGGTCAGCAAAATTCTGCAAGAGCTGCTACAATTCAGACATCAGCTGACTTAAGCTGATGCTTTTCTCTATCAATAGCGGCTGTAAATTAACAGGCGGCCTCAGTTTCACAGCACTGAAGCGCATGTGTGATGGAATAATGAGCAGATTCTTTGTTGCTGTCATATTGTAGAGCAAAATAAAGATGAACTAATTAATGATTCACTACCTTTGTCAGCAACGGACAATGTGCTGTTGAAGTACTGCTCCTCCACGGCCCACGAGCTGTCATTCAGTTTGTTGGAGATCCCACATGAGCCCTGACAGTTGACTTTAATGGCTGTGAAACAAGAAAGGACAAAGGTCAATTCATATTCCATATTAAATGGTTTTAACATGTTCTCAATGATTTTGCCTTTCAACTCTTTGTGCCTCCACCACAAGTATATATGATTTCCATAACCTTTATTTATTTTATCTAGTAGCTTTTAAGTGCTTAATACCTGTGATATCAATTCCTCTCTCTAAGGTCAACCAGAGATTAGCAAAACAGCATCTCCAATGACCCTTATTATGACCTATGATACCCTCCATGATGACATGATCTGAGGAACAGAGTACAAAAACGGTGGTCGAGGTAATGACGACGCTAAAAGAAGCACTTCTTGTCATAAATTAGACTCCCACTAAATAAACACAGCAGTAAAGATGCACACAACCGAAAAAGGGGAAGTAGTTGACCCTCTAAAGGTAGCTTCTTCCTCAATTCAGGTCTCAGTACTCAGTCATGTTTCTTGAGAGACAAGATGTGTGAGGTCGAATGTGTGAGTGTGTGTGTACGAGTATTTATGGCACACTCACACGCACGAGTGTGAGTGTGAGTGTGCCTATAACTATATGTATCTCTGTGCCTATACATGCGGGCGAGGGAGGATCTGGTCTTGTTTTGATTGTTGTTTTTGCCCTCTACAAGGCACTTTGTGCTAGTCAATCGTATAAAAAGTACCATATAAATAAAGTTCGATTTGATTTGATTTGATTTGAAAATTCCACCTTGAAGAGTTTAAACAAAGAAGAACTGAAATGGACAACAGAACCCCCCCCCCATGTCACCCCTACTCAATCTCTCTGTTGATCTGTCTGTGAGGAAATGAAAACCTCTGATAAAACACACGCACACACACACACACACAACACACACACACACACACACACACACACACACACACACACACACACACACGGCAACAGAAGCCAAGGGATTAAACTGAATGATGTCCTAGTCTGAGAATCATCCCAATTTTCTGCTAGACAGACAGAATTACAGAAAAACAGACAGACAGACATTCTGATATAAATATTTTATTTCTGAAATAACACCCTGAGTATTAACGCATTCAGACAAAGCAAAAAAAGGGCTGTTACAGCTACTCTAAGCCACGATGATCTAAAAATGATCCAATAATCACGTCGACAGTGTCAACATGCTGATCTGGACCGCGGATTTAGATGCATGGTAAAACTATACTCTAATAGATATTTTTAAAGAAATAACATGCCAGGAAAAGGTTCTAATGCAGGTTCATGTCTATCCTGGATCTCCTGCTACACTCACTGTACACACAAATGCAGTCTCGCAGCGGCAGATGGTCTCACCCTCCACGGCAGCGGGGCTGCTGGCACAGTTTCCATAAAGGGGGAGGAACCTCCCTTTACCAGTAAAAATAAAACCTAAAATCTGCCCCTCACTGGACAATGAGGGGCCATTCAGCCATGCAGAGCACATTTTCATTCATCTAATCATTAATTAAACCCATGAACAATCTGCTCCTCCACCTGCAACCTTCTTAAAGACAAATACCTTTTCAACACTGCAAATGTGATTTTTGGCGCCCTTCTGACAAATGTATTTCACATGCATGTGACCGCTATGGGAACTTCTGTATTGCTGTGATAGGATACTGTTTTGCAGCTGTCTGTGTTGGAAAAAGTGAAGAGCTCAGCCCGTGGAAGGTCAGGACGGGGCAATCTGTTAGCATCAGCAGCTGTAGCAGGGCTGAATAGTGAATAGTTGTCATGAGAGATGCAGTGATTTGGCTCAGAGACTGAGCGGTCTGAATAACAGCCTGGGCTTTCCAAACACACACACACCCAGACACATGGAGCCACATGAAACCAGAGCGGGGATGATGATGATGATGATGATGATGGTGATGAGGTCAGTATTGCAGAAACCATGAGAACTGGACAAAAATGCTACTCTACTTCCATTTGAAGTGAAATTGCAACTTTCCTGACGTGAAAAAAACACAAATAGTGAATATTAGTCCCAATTAACCTGAAAATCTGTTGTTGCCAATCCTGTAAAGCAAGTACCGGCTACATTCAAATAGTTATTACTTTTATGACTATATTTTTTTTGGCTGCAATTGATTTTTGGCACATTTCTAACATACCAGTCATACAACTGTACAATTGGCTCAGTGTGCTGGCTAAAGATAATGTCATGGTCACCAGGGCCTATCATGGAAAGGAAGTTGTGCATTCTGAAGACAGAAGCTTTGAAGGACTGGATTATTACAAACCTGGTGGTGACCTATGACATCTAGCAGAAGAGCAACAGTATTACACTAATACATTGAGGCTGACTATCAAAATCAGAGGGAGTTATGATCAGACTGTACATCCAGAGATGCCGGCTATAAACCACAGCTAAACCAAGAGCTGGACATTCTCTGATTCAGCTGCTCCCTGGAGGATTTGCCAACGCACTGGAGTCAGTCCAGTCTGTGATGAGTGTGTCTGTAGGTGGTGATGATCATGGTGCTACTACTCATTAGATTTTACAATTAGACTGTGTGGGCAGACACGTCTTGGAAAAAAGCTGCACCGAATATTGTTTCCCAGATCTGGCTGCGTCAACATGAAAAGCTTTGCTGAATTTGGGCTCTCAGATGTGGGTTATGAGAAGCTTGTTGGTGAAGGAGGATGTGGGTGAAGAGAATAGATGGGGATTTCACTAAAAGCGATAGCTGATAGGCAGAGAAAAAGCTTGAAAGATTCATCTCTGCCACATCAGATAACACAGAAAGGAAGAAGATGACATTTCCAGAACTGCAATGCTAATGTAAGAAAAGTTGAATCATTAGGGCACACACATTTTCTTGTGCAGTTGTTATCCGTTCTAAGTATTCTTGAATGGGCGTTGTCAGAATTGATGCCTGCTACTTTAAAATCTCCGTTATGAGTCGCCTTTCTACATCCTCACTAGCTGTTGAGAGAGTTTAAACCCCCATCACAACAATGTGATGTTTACACAGGTCAACAAGACACAATGGAGGGTGGAGAGCCGGTTCTTGAGAAACCAGTAGGGGTTAATGCCCAACCAGATGAACTCAACAGTTTTGGGTCACTTCAAATTGTGTTCACAGCATAAAGATGATGTAAGACATTAAGTCCTGTTTGGCTGGGTTCACCTTCCCTGTAGAGGAATGTTGTCCTTTAGGGCATTTCTACCAGGAAAATTGACAGGAAACAATGCGCCACTGCAGATAGAATCGTGCAGTCAGAGAGCGCTGCCTGTTGCATCAGGGGAAACTGGCAAAACTTGAGTTGTAGGTGGGGAGCATGCCGGGAAGTAGGGGTCGATAATGACAGTTCCTTTGTTTACAATGGTCAGAGCTGATGGCTGGAAGAACAAAGAGGCCTCGGTGGGTTTGCTTACGGTCCTAACTTTAACTGAACCTTGAGCTCAAACAGCAAAACAAAGACTTTTGTCTCAGCAACTTGGAGATTTTCTTCCTGAAATGGATCAGGAAGACATCAAGCTGCTTGAAACGACCAGCATTCCTTACATGCTCTTACGCACTCCTCGGAAATTTGAAAATTCCTGTTAAATGAAGCCACTCTCAAAAGCAGAGTGACTTGCACAAAAGAGGAAACGTTACCACACTATTCTCATTGTTGGACTCACAAAACAGCAATTTTGCTGCAGACGATTTTCTGCCACTTTGGACAATCTCAAAAGAAGTCTGCCCGATTTCTTCTACAAATGCCAGAGATCACAACCTCATGTCGACAACAGGGGACAAACAACCCCACTTCTAGTTTCCTATTTATAACATTTCCTTACCTCATCTGCTTTCAAATGCCTCACAGGGAGAGGTGTCAGTGGGTTTATCTGAGCTCTTGATCTATTACTCCTGACTGGAAAGGCAGCCCTGCGGCTCCACAGAGCCCAGGCTGTTTGTTCATACACGCAGTGAGTAACATTTCCACACAGAAATGTTGCGGTGTGAGTAGCTACAAATGCTAAAGCTTGAACATAAACATCACAACCATCTCAACAATGCAAGAAAATGTGTGAAAATGGCAGCACGAGTCGCCACTAGAGACCGTTAACCAAGGCAACATGAAATGTCCAGTGTTCAGTAGTTGGGGTGCATTTAAACTTCAGACATTTATTCCCTTCATGGCTCCATTAGTCAAAACTTAAATCTCTTCCTACCCTCAGGGCAGGGTGTGATACACACTTCATCCTCCTACAGGCCCTGCTTTCTCACCCTAGACAACCAAACAGGCCCCTCTCATGGCAACAAATGTTCAAAATTCAGGAAGCTAATCACCAAAGCCTGATTAGGAAACATGGCGAGTTTCCATAGGAAACAGGAAGTAGTGTCAGTGGCTGCAGTTCCTATGACAATGGCAGAAGAGACCTATTATTTGCAAGTCATCGCTGCAGATGGATCTTTGAATGTAAATAAAATACCACTTGCTAGGCCAAACCTGTTGTCATTGCACGGCTGCAGACAAGCATCGCGCACTTCAGTCAAATCAGATAGTGATGCATGCGTGTGAGGTGCACGCCACTCCCTTCTGCGAGAGGCTTACGCTCACATGACTTACATCACTACAAGCAGATGTTTAAGCTGCTCTCTCGCTGCAACAGCATCATCTCGACTCATTTCAACAGTCGTAGCGAGATTATTTCCGACAATTAAACCCTAATTATGACGTTCTTCTTGTTTTATTTCACACCGCGCAGAAACAAAACGGATATACTTTGTTCCTTTCCGGTATCTAAACTGTTAGCAGCACATAATTGTAAAATCGATCGGTACAAGCACTGTTGGCAGCAGAGCAGCTCCACACAGCAGGCGCTGAAGACGAAGGAGCTCCAGCTGCTCTGCCGTTTTCCGGATGTTCATCCCTCTGTTCTGTAATCCAAACAGACCAGACTGACATACATCACATCAGCTGACCGAGGGTGACTCAAGGGTACGTGCAATGATAGTTTAACAGTGTCAAAAGATGAGCTTTGTTAAACAATACAGGCAAGGGAGGTGATGTCAGGCTGATGAGGAGCGAAAACGATGACTTGAAGTACTCAAAATAGACACAAGTAAAAAATGATAATTCAGAGATCCTAACAGAAGATGGATTAAGACAAATCTGCAGGCCATCAGCAGGAGGGTCCCCCTACATGAGCCTGGTCCTGCTCAAGGTTTCTTCCTGTTAAAGGGGAGTTTTTCCTTGCCACTGTTGCTTGTCTGGGGTCAGGCCCTGGGATTCTGGAAAGGGCCTAGAAACAATTCTGATTGTAACAGACGTGATATAAATAAAGATTGATTGATTAATTGATTGATTGATTGATTGATTGATTGATTGATTGATTGATTGATTGATTGATTGAAGTCATATATGGCTATATCAGAGCTTGGTTTTCATTTTTTAAATAAAAACCTGCTCTGGAGACAACGTTGTCCATTACACCTGGACAATGATTCCTTAATAGCGCTATTTTCTTTTATAGATTTTCCAAATAATTGTGGAAATATTCTTTAAGTTGTAAAAAAAGGGCCTAAAAAGTTTGTCTCCTAATTGAAGCTGAGTCATATTTTCAACAAGCTAGTCACAAACTTTAAACTTGCTGACTGTGGGAATGTACAAGACCATGGTGATGTTTATCAGAACCTGTTTGAAGATAATAAAAAAAAGCTGAGTTGACCACAATGCTTAAGTGCAAATGCAACTTTTAAAAAAGGTCCTAAGCTTTGTGGTTGGCAGTCAAGCTTCATCTGCCAGGGAAGGAAAGCTTTCCCACTCCACTGTCTTAAGTAACAACTGTTAACTAGATGTCTGTGTAAATTCTCAGTCATCCAGGTCATTGTATCCAAGGTAGTTTTCTATGTCAACTGGACTGGGTTTCTTCTCTTGAAGACGTTTCGCCTTCTATCCAGAAGGCTTCTTCAGTTCTGAAATCGCTTGGGAGAGAGCTTGAAAATATATAGCCCCTGTGGACCATTTGCATGCTAATGATCCGGGTGGTCACCTGAGAGTCGTTAGCAGGGTCGTTGGTCGGGTCGTTCACCTAGTTTCTGTTGAGGTGTCTCCCCTTTGTCTGCTGGGTCACATGGTGATGAGTCACTGGGTCTCCTGGAATGGTGTGAATGTTTGTTTTGCTGTTGGAAGGAGTGGAGGACTGCATTGTATGTGGGTGATAGGAAGTGCCTCAGGCCACCACCTCTGTTCAAGGATGGTTTCTCCAATTTAACATGGATAGCTTCCTTAACCCCCCTTTCAAACCAGCGGTCTTCTCTGGCCAGTATCCTTACTTGGCTGTCCTCGAAGGAGTGCCCACTCTCCTTTAAGTGTAAGTGGACTGCTGAATCCTGACCCGAAGAGGTGGCACGTCTGTGTTGTGCCATTCTTCTGTGGAGAGGTTGTTTGGTTTCCCCAATGTACAGTTCCTTGCATTCCTCCTGGCACTGTACAGCATAGACAACATTACTTTGTTTGGGTCTTGGTGTCTTGTCCTTTGGGTGTACTAACCTCTGTCTGAGAGTGTTGCTGGGTTTGAAATAAACCGGTATGTCGTGTTTCTGGAGGATCCTCCTAAACTTCTCCGAGACTCCAGACAGGTAGGGGATGGAAACGCTGCGACGTTTGTTTCTCTCCTCCTCTCCTTCGCTGAGGTCTCGCTTTCTTGAGGTCCTGGTGAAGGCCCAGTCTGGGTAGCCACATGTTTTGAGAGCTGTCTTAATGTGGTCCTGTTCCTTCTTTCTGCCTTGGGATGTGGTGGGTATTTCTCTGGCCCGGTGTTGAAAGAAGGAACAGGACCACATTAAGACAGCTCTCAAAACATGTGGCTACCCAGACTGGGCCTTCACCAGGACCTCAAGAAAGCGAGACCTCAGCGAAGGAGAGGAGGAGAGAAACAAACGTCGCAGCGTTTCCATCCCCTACCTGTCTGGAGTCTCGGAGAAGTTTAGGAGGATCCTCCAGAAACACGACATACCGGTTTATTTCAAACCCAGCAACACTCTCAGACAGAGGTTAGTACACCCAAGGACAAGACACCAAGACCCAAACAAAGTAATGTTGTCTATGCTGTACAGTGCCAGGAGGAATGCAAGGAACTGTACATTGGGGAAACCAAACAACCTCTCCACAGAAGAATGGCACAACACAGACGTGCCACCTCTTCGGGTCAGGATTCAGCAGTCCACTTACACTTAAAGGAGAGTGGGCACTCCTTCGAGGACAGCCAAGTAAGGATACTGGCCAGAGAAGACCGCTGGTTTGAAAGGGGGGTTAGGAAGCTATCCATGTTAAATTGGAGAAACCATCCTTGAACAGAGGTGGTGGCCTGAGGCACTTCCTATCACCCACATACAATGCAGTCCTCCACTCCTTCCAACAGCAAAACAAACATTCACACCATTCCAGGAGACCCAGTGACTCATCACCATGTGACCCAGCAGACAAAGGGGAGACACCTCAACAGAAACTAGGTGAACGACCCGACCAACGACCCTGCTAACGACTCTCAGGTGACCACCCGGATCATTAGCATGCAAATGGTCCACAGGGGCTATATATTTTCAAGCTCTCTCCCAAGCGATTTCAGAACTGAAGAAGCCTTCTGGATAGAAGGCGAAACGTCTTCAAGAGAAGAAACCCAGTCCAGTTGACAGAGAAAACTACCTTGGAAACTGTTAACTATTTACCATTTGGGTGTGCACGGTCACATTGCCCAACATTTCACAACAGCGCAGCACAACCACCGACACCAGCTGAGTGTTCTATCTTGGGTTTTTTTTCCGCTACAATCAACCAAGATTTTGTTCCACTTCTGCACACTTTAGACAGCATCTCTGGGAGCTCATTTTACAGTGTTGGAAGTAGGACGTGTTTTTTTTATAGAGAGGAAGAGGAGGGGCCATGAGGGTGTCTCTGTGCTTTAAGAGGGGGATAGACAGAATCCTCTTATACTCAACCTAAATAACCAGCTGTGAGGCTTGACTTTGAAAGACAAAGGATGAATACGGTGTGTGATTAATTTCTCTGAGGGGAGAGAGAGCAGCTGATGCCAGGCTCGATGGGCAGACTTGGATCAATGCCTCCAACCCACAGCGAAGGTGCAGCAGAGAGGAAGGAGTCAATCTGAGTCACTGTTATTCACACTGAGTAATCGTGGCTCGAGTTCCACAATTCAGGACAGAAGGGGAAAACCAAGCACAGGCCCTTTGTCTTATACTTCATAAAAATCTTATGCATGTTTGTTTTTTATTCACTCACTTTGACTACAGTCTGAAAAATATTGTATTGTTTTTGCTCTCGTGGAGACTTCTGTGTTGTTTAAAGTGGTTTTATTACTGAGCACAACACTGAGCACAAGACATATAACTTATTTTGTCTACAATTCACAAGTGTTTTAAATTGAGAGAGTTTTTGTCAACAGGGAAATCATTATTCAATGCCAATTACTCACCAATCCAGAAAACATCCTCCCATCTTACTCATGATCTAAACAAACTGAGCATTAAGTCATCAGTTGCTCAAGCGAGGTAGCAGATTCAGAGTTCTAAATAAAAGGACCTCTGTTGTGTTCGTTTGCACCGAGTCTGAGACAAATGTGCAAATAGCTGTCATCAGGATGTCTCATCTCTTTGGTTTCTGTGTGATTTCTCTCACAGGTGGTTAATAATTCGCTCTCCAGGTAGTGATGTCATCATTTAATCAGGCCCTAAAGTCTAGACATCCACACGGGGACCCCTGTCCCCGCCCCGTAGCACCGGCAATTTACTAACAAAATGCTTTTCAATCAATTTTATATCACTTAGTGTTTAATCTGTTAATCCAAAAATCTGCACAGTGGTTTAATTATGTATTTTGATGCAGAGAATGAGACCTCTCCAGATGTGTTTCTGCTAACTGGACTCTGAATCATGACACTTGGGCCACAATATTGTCTGTTTTTGATTAATTCTCAATGACTGTCTGACGAATTCTATCTACCATGACAATATCAAGGCATGTTCCGGATGCGATTAAACTGCTCATGATCTACTTTGGATTATGTATCAACATGTCTACAAGCCAGAAGTCAGGCTTCAGAAAGTAACATCACATTAGCAAATAGAAGCAGATTAATTCCCTCAAACCAACACATACGTGAAAGGTTACAACAATGTATCATTTATGTGATTTGCATCACAGATTGACAATTTACCAAGTCAATTCCTACAGTTTTTATTGACCTTACTTAAAACACCTTAAAAGGTAAAGCATCACCCAATTTTGCTGGTGCTATTTATGGGTAAGTCGCCCATTTCCTGAGCAAAAAAGTCCTAAAAAGTATAGAGGAAGAGCATAAAGTCAGACAGGAAACAGTTAAGAAATCAACGTTTCAGCCTTCAGCTGTAATCTAAAAATTACTCAAATTAACTGTCCAACCGAGCCCGTGTGAGTGCATGTGTATACATTATATACACACCTGGGGCCAGTTTCATGTGAACTAGGCCATCTTCTGCTGTTTACATAAGGCTGGTGGTTTTTATTACCGCAGATGACGATTGGGTTACAGCGAGTGTTTGTGTTTCTGTTTTATTGAAAAGTAAACTGAGATCCAATGCTGTCAGCAGAGAGACAAAAGAAAACACATCCAAACACGCCAGAGCTGTTATAGAGTCTGTACACACAACAAAGATACTGTACATTAGACAGCCAGGGTGTGTGTGTCACGTTTAACGGACTGGCACATTGTCGGTCATTTCCTGTTTCAGCTCGCTAATCCAAAACCGCTTTGCTCTTCTTTAGCCACATCTGATCATGTTATTTCAGAAGGTTGAAGCCTTGAGCAAATTGTCAACATGCATGTGACCCAGATGAGATGAAACGTCCACACAAGGTGAGCCCCACCAGTAACAACAGCAGTATCGGATGACGACACGCCTTCTGCCTCCAATCTGCAACCCACCTTCAAGGCTGTGGTCTACGGGGCTCCAGTATCACAAAAAAATGTTGGTGTCGATGGTGATCAAGTTTTCAACGGGGTTGTAGTTCAGCGTGTGTGTAAATGGATCATTCATGCACTTTCACCTAAGCACTGGTCCTGCTCTACTGTCTTTGTCAGGAAGGTGATCAATACAAATGCTGTCTAATGGGTTCTACCATCAATAATAGAGGGAGCTGAAGAAGTTGGTCTTTATAACAGCGGGCCATTGAGACAAGAGAAAAGTAGGAGGAAAAAAGGAAACTACAGGGACGGGCAATCAAACTTTGGTGAGTGAAAGGAGTAGTTAAAAGCTGGACCTGCTCCCATCATCTATCCAAATGTCGTCCCAAAACACATCGTTGGAGGGTAAATTAGTCAATTAGCTAAAATGAAATGAGCTAGATTAGCTGATTATGGAATTTAACGGACTGCTACGTACTGCTGGATTCCTACTACATATCATCTTTTGCCAAATGTATTTATATTTGCCACAGGGGAAATTCATGAAGCACGGTGTAATTACAAGTTGTAATTTTGACCAAACTTCATGGTTGACTAGAAAAACAAAACTGGCAAAACCAGATGACATTTGATGACCTCATTAGTGGCATGAGATGGAACAGGATACAGATCTCCTGATGCATGCAGTGTTATTGGTGGGAGGCTTATCATGTCAGTCACCAACAAGCTGATAGTTGACTTTAAACCAACTAGAATTGAACAAACAGGTTTAGTATGAAAAAAAATGGGGGTTTGTCACAGGATAATAAAGTGCTCCTTGATGCAGCTGATAAATATTCTACATCCCCGTCCCAGGCCATAAAAGGCCTACCAATGGGAGAAGAAAGGTAGTTCTATATAGTGTATGTGATTTAGCAAGTGTGTATATTATACAGAATCATGTTTCAGAACTTCCCGTCTAATAACCTGCTCAGATACATGACTGCAAACGTTGACTGAAGCTGTTTCATAGTGACATTCCTGGATTGACTGTGGACAACAGCCAGGTCAATTATTGCCAACAACAGTTGTTTCCAGCTGTAATGAGTTTGTGAAGACAGTGAGTTGCAGGAGAATTCGGAACAGTCGCATCTCCTAACACCTGCGTGCCACCTGTCCCCACATGTGTGAGGTCACTCAGCGTTTATGGCAGCTGCAGCTCTCTCCACTTTGGGTATTTCACTTTATATTGACAGCTGTTTCTTTTTCTTTCTTTCTTTTTTTAAATGAGGGCCAGGTTGAGCTTTTAACCAGGCTCCTTTGTGGTAATGGTTTGTAATCACTTCCACGTGATTCATCGTCTTTGCCCTCGACTAAACAAGATGGGATCATTATCAAGAAATGCAGGAAATGACAAACCCGCTTTCGACTGCCCAGATTACCAACAAAACAGCGCGTCTCTTCCTAACATGTGAAAACAGGACGTTCTCATGGGCATAGACAGCAGAGGCACGCTGCCCTGCTTCAGCACGGTTTAAGCTGGCTGATTAGTGGAGTCCTCACTGGTTGAAGTGCAAAGGGGTGATGTCATTGAGCCAATAATGCAGCGCTGGCATTTACAGTACATTAACCAGCACACCGAGCTCAAGTATGGGACTAGAGTACCTTCTTTGAACTTAAAGATCACACTTTAAATATACAAATAAAGTCTGGGACACTGCATTTTTCAAATGCTCACGGTCACATTTTATGACGAGTAGTAAAAGAATTAACTGAACTCGAGTTGTTTACTCCTTTGCTGCTTTTTCCTTTGACAGTGAACACCAGACGTACATGTTTGAGTGTCACTGTTCCTGATATGAAACAGGAAGCGCACAAAGGTGCTCAGACTAATGAGGAAATAACATATGCTTTAAAGGAGCATGAGTGAAATAGTGGCTGAAAGAGACAAAGACAACATGACACTGCGCTCGGTGGGGTGAGGAATGTTTCAATGTTTAAAATCCAGAGCTATGATAAATAATAGTCTGCTCCATTACAATGTGTTATTTATATTACTGCCCCCACAATAATTGTGCATATTATCATTTGTATTGTTTGCAGACTGAGTCCTACGATCATGGTGTTGAGGCCACCCAGTAAAATGCCTGATGTGGCATCAGTTTTTCTGAAATGTGCTGCTGCCACAACTAAAAACCGCCACCGTCACACTTTAGCAGTTTGGTGCAGGTGTGACTTCTTAAGACTACAGAGAACATAACCTCACAGAGCAGAGCAGCAATGAATAGACTGGTTTCTATTCTCAGGCTCAAATCCCTTTCAAAGCCACCCAGCGCTCTTTTTCTGAGAACACCAAACTAAACTTTGATTGCACTGCTAAACTTGCCTTTTTTTTATATTTTATGAAATTAACTGTGATCTATTTCAAATTTGCACCTAAAAACCAACAACTGTGTGTTTATCTAACACTTTATTGCTGACTACTTACATGACACGTCTCATTCACGCCCACATTTTACGCTGACGGCAGAAAATGTCCACACAAAGAAGCACCAGTAACGTGTATACACCAAAGAGTGTATGGGAACTCAGACTTTGGCCTCACTGGCACGGCCCGTCTACCACCTGACCACCAGCTGCCCCCCTGTGCTTCCACCCTGCTCCTCCAGATCTCATTGCGAAATATTCAGACCCCCCTGTCCACTGAGATCATCCTCAGCTTCCCTCCTCTCCACTCTGCCATCCAATCACCATGAGACTTGGATCCTTTGGGCACTTATTGACTTTGGAAAGTGCTACAAGAGGGAATTTGCATATCAACATCAATTCCCATCTCAAAACCCACCTTAGACCAGAATAACCCCCACCTCATTTGCTCATCACGACCAACACCACCCTGGACAGGGGGCCAGTCCAGGACACCATTCGGTCACACAGTCCAGCCCAGTCGATAATGCTAATAATCCACGAACTGAACCCAAATCTTTCTTGCTATGTGGTGTTTGAGGCCAACCAGCCCTGGAATAGGAGCTCCTTATTGTTACAAATCACTTTACCATCACCAACCCATTTATTCTGTACTTTACACCTCCCAGATTCAACATGCCCAACTCGAGTGGTTATTATCAGGCAGCTTCGCCTCTGAGATCCATACAAGAGATTCTTTGTGTTCTCCCATGGCAACTTCAGAGGTTGTCCTTCACCTTGTCCACCTCCATTTTAGGCAAATCCGGGCGGAAAACAAGAAGGTGTCTAAAAACTTTTGCGTTTTTGTTGTCTTTTACTCACAGCCCCCCTGACGCTTTAATTAATGTTAGACAATACATGGAAGTAAGAGGCTGTGAAAAGCAGGATGTGCCCGAGGACAGCGCAACAGCCGCCCCTTCAGCTGGAGGGAGCAAACGTGCCGCACCACAGCCGAAAAGCCGAGATGGATTCCGAGAGTTTCACCGCCACAAAATGAGTCGGACAGACCCCAAATCCCGACGATTGTCCCCTACTTCTCCTCTTCTTCGCGTCCACGCTGACGAAAAGTTTATTTCCATCGAGCTGCGCGCTTCACTGCGCGCAAAACGCGGTCGGAGAAAGGCGTGAAAAGAGGGAAGAGGAGCTTGTACCTTTATACTGCAGCGGATTGCCGGTTCGTATCTTTACGGTTCCGCTCATGGACTCTCCAGGACCGTAAACCACCTTGTTGTTGGTAAAAGTGATGTCAAATTCTTGAAGCTTCCCCATGGCTCAGTTTCGCTACTCCCTGACCGCTCTGAGGCTCGGACAGATGCAGAGAGACGCTTCTCTCTCGCTCTCGCTCTCTCTCACTCTCTCTCTCGCTCTCTCTCTCTCTCTCTCTCTCACTCTCTCTCTCTCTCTCTCTCTCCCCCCCCCTCCCCCAACCATCTCCCACCTGCCACCACCTCCCCAGAGACCAGTGACGTCACTCCCAACGCGCTGAAGCGCAGACGATGCTGGGAATGTTGGACTTTGCGCTTTTTGGGGTCTCACATGTAATTCAGCGAGAGTCAAGCCGCATTATCCCCCCCCGCCACCAACACCCCCAAATGACAACATCTCAAATAAACGTGCACGCCGCGAACCAGGATGGAGAGTGGACCCACCTCCCACAAACACGCTCTCAAATAGAAGAAAAGCATTAAATGATCAGTCAGATGTCTCGAGTCTCCTTCCCCTGAATGTCACTTTGCATTTTAGTGAAACTACTGATGCTCTGTCAGCTCAGCCACAGTAAATATTCTTGGGAGTCTCCTTGAGCAACCTTTGGGAAATAAAAATGGTGTTTGGCCATCTCATCGTTCCTCCCACCAGGTACAGAAGTGGGGATGATCCCACATTAACCTCGCCACTATTTCAACTACTCCACAGCATCATCTAGTGTCCTCTAGCGGTCCTTGTCTTTCCCTCTTCCTACGACTAGTTCCACTAGATTAGAACTACTGTATAGCCTTTTTATGTTTGCTCTTTTTCTATATTCTGCTTTTTGCTCCCACTCCTCACAAAATTTGCACTACATCATCTTGTATTTTGTAAACTCCTCCCCAATATGATGTCAGCACCGACCCATACATTTATTATTTTAAATGAGAGTCGCGGAGCCTTTCATGAATGGCGTACATCCCTCACACTTCCTGCCTCTGACTGCACTTCCTGTCTCAATGTGCAGCTGCAGCTGAGGGGCAGATGTGGTATGGAACATCAGTGGTTTAGAATGAATGTTATTTGACTTTCTTCGAACTTTCAGACGTATCACCTTGCAGGAAACAACTTAAACGCACCCCCAGACTGCAGAAGCACGCGTATCCACAACTACAGGCAAACACCGCGGTTGCCAAGTTACAGCCAGTATCCAGGGAAATCTCGTGTGCGGTTGCATCGGACCAGCATCTCTCTTTTGTCTTGACTGCTCTCACAAAGTCCACCCTTCATAAAGCTTCAAGAATGAGTCCTATTGACTTTGGGGGGTTGAAAGTGACGGGATTGAATATCAGTAAAAGGATAAGGTCACGCTAGGCAGACCGAACGTCAGGTGGGAGCGTGACCACAGGACACTTCAGGTCAAGTCTTCTCTCTAAATGTTGTGTAGCAGCATTTAATGCCGATGTTTTGACGCTCCTGCACAGACAGCGCTGCAATGTTGCGACACTCTGACCTTTGATCGAATCTCGAATAAGAAAAAACGAAGGCACGCAGCAGCCGTGCAGCAGTTCAGCATCTTGGCCGGGTCTCCTTCGCCAAAGCTCGAATGTCAACGGACAACCTGGTAAAATAGAGGCTAAATCAATAATAACAGGACTTCATACAAGTGGCGCCACCTGGCGGACACCTGTAGGCGTAGCTGTCTCATGACTATAATGTCAGAATCAGAAGCAGATTATTGCCATTGTTCATGTAATACACAGTATTACACAAACTAGGAATTTGTCTTGGTGTGACGCTGCGACATTCAACATAAAGAAGACCACACTAGAATAAGATAAATAAAATAAAATAAGACATATATACAGTATATACATAAATAGTAAGTGGTAAGAGGTAAGTGGTAAGAAATAGTGCAGGTCCATGAGGAGTAATGTGATGTATTGTTCGTGAGTCCGACTGGCTGCTGTTCATGGTGCTTCAGTGATCAGTCACTTGGTGTTCAGCAGCCTGATGGCAGAGGGGAAGAAGCTGTTCGTGTAGCGGGAGGTTTTGGTCCGAATGGACCGTAGTCTCCTGCCTGAGGGGAGGGGGAAAACAGTCCGTGACCAGGGTGGGAAGGGTCGGCCGTGATCCGACCTGCACACCTCCGGGTCCTGGAGATATACAGGTCCTGGATGGATGGAAGCCTGCAGCCGATCACCTTCTCGGCAGCGCGCACGACGCGCTGCAGCCTCAGTCTGTCCCTGGCGGTGGCACCAGCATAGCACCATGATGGAGGAGGGGAGGATGGACTCGATGATGGCCGTATAAAACTGCGCCAACATCCTGGGAGGCAGTTTGAGCTTCCTCAGCTTCCGTAGGAAGAACATCCTTTGCTGGGCCTTCTTGATGAGGGAGCTGATGGTCGGCTCCCACTTAAGGTCCCGGGTGATGGTGGTGCCCAGGAAGCGGAAGGAGTCCGCGATGGTGATGGGGGAGTCCATGAGGGCAAGGGGGGCAAAGGGGCTGTGACTTTCCTGAAGTCCACAATCATCTCCACTGTTTTCTCAGCGTTCAGCTGCAGGTGGTTGTGTCCGCACCAGGACACCAGTCGAGCCACCTCCCTCCTGTAGGCAGTCTCGTCTCCATTGGAGATGAGCCCGATGAGGGTGGTGTCATCCGCAAACTTGATCAGTTTGACAGACTGGTGGCTTGAGGTGCAGCAGTTTGTATACAGGGAGAAGAGGAGGGGGGAAAGTACACAGCCCTGTGTGTGTGGCGATTGACACGCTTTTCTGCTGCTGCAGCAAATCCCACAAATTGTACTTTTAAGTAAAACACATGGTTTCCTTTTTGTGGTAAAACTGATATTTGAGTCATAAAAACCTTGAAAAAGGTGGAACTTTTTTTCTACCAAACCTTAGCCTTAAAATACAGATACTGTCATTTTGGATGTCCGGGTCAAGAACGCGACACGTCTACATAAAATAAGAAAAGTCCAAACAAGACATGAAAGGCCCACTGACATTTTATTTCAATTCACCGAAAATGTATTGTCATAATTCTGGAGCACAATAATTTATTTCGTCCCAGGAATAAAAAAAAAAAAATGGTTTTCACAAAAGAAAATGTTTAATTTATAAGTTAGCATTGAAACGGATGTTGTGGATGAACGTGTATTGACAATTTGTTGTCGAGTTCTGACTCGGGTGTGCTCAGTGCATTATGACTGTATTAGAATCGGTTGTTTTGCCTTCTGAGCTGAGCAGACATGTTTTTGCAATGGCCATTGTAACACAATACGGGTCACAGTTAGCTGATGGTCGGCGATCCTCGAAGTAACCTTTCATTTCCTGGGCTACCTGGCGAGGGATGCGGATGCTGGAGCCCCTGTTGGCCACACCAGCTGAGAAATCTTCAATGCTGGAGGTTTCATGGCGACCTGTGAGACGCCTTTTGTTGTCGTTTCCCTCATGTGGGTCATATGCACGGATATGTTCGCTGTGTTTTGTACTCAGCTTCTCGATGGCTTGTTCGATGTACCTGCCGTCAGAAGAAAAGGCATTTCATTAAAAACTGCAAAATGTTTTAAGAATACCTACAATGCCAATATACACACTTGTACAATTTCTTTATTGACTAACACCTGATTGTTGGTTTATAAAAATCGATCTTATTTTTTAAATTCACAAATATGACCACTAGGGGGCAGTAAATAGCTGCATTTATGATAAATAATTTAACGTCGATTTATAACATTTATCGCCAAGTTTAAAAATTCTCCAAAATACATTCAACTTGTAGAAACAATTGAATAATTAATTTCTTTTATCACTAATGTCCCATAATGTTTTGGTCATGTGTGTAGGTGACCACAATGCAACTGGTTATCTCACAACTGACAGAAAAACTGAAATCATGTGAAGTGGCCTCATCTCATAAACAACACAGAGCTGATTTTCTGGCTTTAATCAACTTCTTTTTGTTTTTCCGTTTTTGTTACGCAACTCCAGTAACTTGAAACCTGAACTTTTAATTCTGACTCAAGCTGAACATAAATTAAATTGAAGGAATGGCGCAATAAAGCTGCACAAACAAAGAATTGCAGTCACGCCTGTGGCAGAATAAACCACACACATTTTCACAGACTATTGCACTGCAGCCTGAACCTATCCACCCTGTGGCTGTCTCATAATTATAGCTTGCACATTACTGCAGTTGGAGCGCTGTTACATACCAGAATAGACTTACTCCCAACCCCCCACCCCCAACTCTGCAGGGGAGAAGTAACTTTTTATTATCACGTTAATAGCAAATGTGTCGGATACACAAATGACAGCAGCTTCTCAGTGACTCCAATGATGATAGCCATGGATTATCAGCCACTGAGGTTCCATGTTTCATACAGATTCAACTTTCATGAGGATCACTTAATTTTAAATAATAGTTGCTTCCATTTAGAAGCAGAATTCTAGTAATATAAATAGTGGTATCCGTTTTGATCAAAAATTCCTTTTAATGTATTAATAACTTCTCAGAACATGATGTTCTTGCCTAACTCCGCCCATGGTGTCTTCTTCCACAGTCACTCTAATGTCACCATCTATGCTGAGCTTGTCAATACAACCTACTGAGCTTGACAGTATCCACCCTAGAAATACATCCGTGTATTTAAAATGTTACTCACTTGAGTCCGTTTTCTTCCCTCATCTGCAAGGTGCTGACATTTGTGTGGCAGCCGGCGCCGTTCCAGTTGCCCTCCATTGGTTTGGGGTCCAGTGATGCAACAATTCCGAAATCTTCACACACCCGGTGCAGCAAGTAACGGGCAATCCAGAGGTGGTCGGCCATGTCGATGCCCTCACAGGGGCCCACCTGGAACTCCCACTGCAGACGAAAGTGTGCAGCAGACATGAAGAGCGAGCTCCACGTGCCGTCTCTGGATCAAGATCCCTGCTGCGATGTTGATATCTACCTGAGACGGCATCACTTCGGCGTTGGTGCCACAGATTTTGACCCCTGCGTAGAGACATGCCTTGTAGTGGCACTCCACGATGTCGCGTCCAAAGGCGTTGTTCGCTCCCACCCCACAGTAGTAAGGTCCTGGATGGGGATGATTATTGCAAGCTTGTTAACACAAAATAATCGGGAGCAAAAATGCATCATATCTAATCAACAGGGGATCCCGAATTCTGTCTCCAAACAACAATTAATCTCTATTTTACTGGCAAATTAGCCGTGATCACGATGATAAATGGTCTCATCAAGTTAATGATTTCTGAAGACTTATTAGTCCTCATTTTCAAAGGTCTATTATGTTGTGTTTTACACACTTTGTCAGAGTTTATTTTTGTTTCCCTCTGAAAGGAGGTCAGTTGAATCACCTTGGGGTGCAGGATAACCATTTCTCGGCCAACTGAACGGATGCCCATCCATCCCAAACAGCGTGTACTCCTGCTCCATGCCGAACCAGATGTGGCTGTCGGCGACCTTGTCCATTACTTTCTTGCAGCTGTTGCGGTGATTGTTTTCTAGGGAGGGAAAAAGAAGCATAAATCTTCTGCTCATCCTAAAACATATTAAAAAAAACAAACCAAAGAAAAGAAAAACGCCGTGAACTCTACCTGCAGGCAAACGGTTGTACTTGAGGACTTCACAGAGAACCAGTTTGTTTGGGTCCAGACTGAATGGATCCCTGAACATGCTAACGGGAATGAGGTACATGTCACTGTTGGAACCTTCTGCCTGGAACGTGCTGGAGCCGTCAAAGTTCCACTCAGGAACATCTGAGGGAGACAATGTTTGAGATTTAGGCAAACAAGGCTTTAAAAAGATACAAATGATTAAATGTGACATTAAAGGTGGGAAAAAAGTAACCCATCATGAAAACAAGATCAAGATAAACAAGATAACAAAAAAACATCGGTTGCTGTTTTGATTAGTACAAATGTACTAAAACAAATGAATTGATTTCATATAACTTTGTGATTTTTGGGGGGTGGGAAAATGCAGTCAGAGAAAACAGAAAGACAAGTGTCAACATGAGTAGAAAACGGATTTGTCAAAGGTGGAAACTCAAAGTGAAGCGTGCTAAAATGATTGTGAGCTTCCCTGTGTGTAGGGCCCACACTGCTGCTGCATGGTGATGAATATATCAGCAAATATTTGTTCACTTTCTGAACTTTACAGCTGTTCCCGGATGCACATGGATATTGTCTGCAATATACCTCCCACCCTGTTCTGTGACGCGTCTCCCTGACAAGCCTGGACAGTTTATTACCGCCCTTTTTTTTCTTTAATTTTAAAAAGAACTCCAAACATTGTAACTACGCATTTATTACCTGCGGGGGTTTTGGGCTCCTCGTACAGGGTGCGGGTCTTGCTCCGAAGGCCTTCTCCGGTGCCATCGATCCAGACGTAGGTGACCATGCAGGTGTTACCCTGAGGCAGACTCATGTACTGTTGGCGCACGGCCTTGTTGAGCTGGGAGCTGAGTGAAGCTGATGCCATGTTCACCTGGAAGAGGACAGACGCAGAATTACTTTTACATTCTTGATCAAATCCCGGCAGATTTAACCGACGCCATCCCTGATCTGAACGATGGCAAAATGGTGACACGTCAACAGAAACTGATTCTGGGCTTCCAAACGCAACACAAAGCTGAGCTGTTTGGGCGCGTAACGTGAACTTTGTGTGCTGAAAAGGAGCCAAAACGAGATCCACCGCTTTTATTCTTTGTGTTTTAATCCAAGGGTGATTGTAAAGATATCTTATCTTTTCACGATTCGATGCGCGCGTAATATGGCAAAAATTCAACGGAATCCGTAACGTCACTACACACCCAGCCGCACTTTATATGACGTTTCCTGGAATATTTGTGCGTGTGTGGGGAGGGGTTAAAGAGAAAAGAGAAAAAAACACCTAATTTAACGCTCAATATCGTACTTCACATTAAGAAAACGACGTATATAGATATAGATATGGATATCCAATGAAGAGCGCAGACATTTACGCAGAAGAAACTCGGAAAAACGTTCACGTGGTTTCACGAGCGGCGCAAAGTTGTCAAGAAGTTGCATCAGACTTTTCAAGGTCGTCAGACCGTCAAATAAATCATTCAAATGCATTAAAATAAAAATACAAACGTGATACAACGCGTATAATATAATTTTATACAAGATATTCAGTGTGTGCAGGAGGGAACAAGAGACAAGGAGTACTCACGGTGTTAAGAGCAGCTCCGTGCGCCATAAGAGTCTGTGAAGTTGTGAAGGGCCTCCTCCAGGCCGGCTTTATAGTTTAGGCTGATGTCACAAGCCGTGCCCCTCAAAAATGTCCGTGACGTCTGTAGTAGACTTTCCACGAGACTGGCGCTAAGACGCACGACATTGTCAATCCGGTTTCTAAAAGAAACCTCTTTTTAAAAATATTAATTATCATCCAAAACCTGTTTGTTTGTGTGTGTGTGTGTGTGTGTGTGTGTGTGTGTGTGTGTGTATGGGGGGGGGGGGGGGGGGGGGGGGGTTAGCTAAGTCTGTATGATTTCTAAAAATGAATAAGAGAGAAATTGCGGCTGCTGACATAAAGTCCCAATGGGACCAGACCCGGCTGTTTCGGAGCGGACATCCGCGGTGGCCGCTGAGCTCAGCGCCGTTGTTCACTGAGCACAATCACAGATAACACTATTATCTGCTTGTTCCTTCTAGTCAGCATTCTGGAAACTATTAAGCAGGTAGGGAGGGAATTCAGCTCCCAAGAAACGGCCGTCATGGTGGAAACCTTTGAAGGGGTACTTCAGCGTATAATGAGCTGCGTGCACATCAAGAGGTGACTGGCTTAAGGGCCAGGAGGTCACCTTAGTCCTCTGAAGGTTTTTCTGGATGCAGATACGCATATAGCATCTGCAGAATCATTTGCTTGTTTCACCAAACAGAAATATGACGTTGATGGATGGTTTTCCCTGTCAAAATGCCACCTGACAACTTTACTGGATTTACCGGCTTTGACATCATCATAACACACCTAGTGCATTCAAGCAGGCTTGAGAAATTCTGCTAGTTATTCTGATTTGTTAAGCGTCATCATAAAAACTTTATTGTTAGATAAGATAAAAAGTTATTTTCAGATTCAAGGTCCCACACCAGAGTTGGCATCAGCGCACAAACTTCACCAATGATCTACCTTTTATATTAGTTATGCCCCTATTAAAGATCTTATTCATACGAAGGCAACAAATACCCGTTAAAAGCCTCTTCTTGGCAGCTTTTGTTGTGCGTTCAATGTCATTTCCTAGATGCAGAAACCAGAGAGAATGTTTGAAATGTGCACAAACATGCACACTTAAAATCACTCCCTGTTTTGAGCATGTGTGACGAGCTTGGGTGGATTGTCATTGGGGTTGACATCCCTGTTCTGCCTGCTCCACCAGGAGCTGGCATTTATTTTTACCCTCTGCAGGGTACAGAAACATATAATTATATCTCTAATTCCGTATCAGCAAAAACAACATGGCACTTGGCAATGCTTTAATATTTCTATTAAAACCTCCCACGCCTGGCAAGTGTGTGTTCACTGGTGTGTAAACAGATGGGTTAAGTGCATAGGCCAAATTCACAAACACTACTCGGTGTGTGCGCAAATAGTACTAATTCTCGTTATTCTTTCCTTTATTTATCATGACGGGCCTCTCCTGCCTCCCCTGACTGGGAAAACCCCTCATGAACATCCTCCGATCTTTCTCAATCCGATCGGAAAGCAGAGCACCAATAGGCGTTTGCCTCCTGGTGCATGGCATTGGTCATCGCCTTAGGACAGTTACAAAATGCCCTGTCAAGCAGCATTAGCAGTCAATACGCGGCAGGAACTGGACCTAGGAGGGGGCTTAGAGGGTAGGTTCCCCTGGCACTCCACACTTTTCCATCCCTGGAGCTCCTAGGAAAGAAAGCTACAACCCATTTTAATCCACTGATCATCCCCCTGAGGTGGACAGACTGAGGTTGTACCTTCTCTAATCTATTCTTGGGGGGCTCCAGGAAGGTGTAGCAGCTTCTCCTGCTCTCCTCCATCCCTGTGGAGGTCCTCTGCCCTGCCTAGCGTCACCCTGCGGCTACGCTGGCCAACTCGCCTGGTTAATAGCAACACGTCAGGGGTCAACACTGGAGGAAAGGCCTCTTCCTAAAACCCCCAGTTGAAACGTGTCAGTGAAGGTTCTCAGTGGTCCAGATCAAAGAAAACACGTTCGCTTAAGAACAAAAGACAGCTGGACGTCAACGTTTTGAAGCTGTTTCACCTCTGGTGTTCAATTCTGACAAAGCCTCAACATGGTTGAACAATTCTGTCAGCAGGTTAGTAAAATAAATCATGACAACATGAACATGACAACAACAACAATAATAATACCAGCAATAACAACAGCAACACAATACAATAATAATAATGATAATAGTCATGATGATGATAACAACAACAATATTATTATTAACAACAATAATAACAACCATTCACATATTTTTTGCTTTACTTTGCAGTTTTGTTTTTGGTCAATGTAAAATAAATTCTCTTAATTACTGGCTAACATTACATAGTTTCAAATTATTATTTATTTTACAAAGATGCTGTAATGTATTTAACATGCGTGTTGTTTATATGTGCATTATATCCACATTTACTCAGATATTGAGTCCAAGGCCCAAAAGCCACCTTCCCAGTGGTGAATGTAACCAGTTGGTATTTGTTGTCCCCGAAGACACAGCAACCAGCACCTTTCATGAGACTGAAGCCTTTAATCAATGTACAACTGAAAAGAAAATGTAGTTTGGCTTGTGTGCCTTTGCGTATGTACGTGCGTGTGAGGTGTGTGCATTTGGGTTGGCGTGTGTGTTTTCAGCAAAAAGACAAGACACACTCAGACAACAATAGTAACTCTATCAGAATCCAAGGCAAAAGTGACTTTTGGGGCTGCTGTAACTCATGTCCCATCTTTAATTGATAGCTTGATATTTATTATTTCTGGATGATAGCAAGTTTTTTTGAGGATGATCCTTGGTTAAACCCTTATATAATTGATCAATAAACAGAATTCATCCATCCATCCACCTCTGCCAGCTCAGGCTTTTCTTATAATGCGTCCACATTTTCTAAGGTCCCTCCCTCCTCTGGCAGCTGGGATCAGGTGGTTGCTTGTCCGATGAGTTCTCGGATACACCCAGCTACTGGGAAGGGAATAAAAGAATAAAAGGTTTAGACAGAGTAACATCGAACAAATGCTGTTTTTGATTCTTCATGTGTCCAGTGATCTTTAAGCCCCTGGAATTTAAAAATGGATTAGCTAGTAATTAGCCATAAATATAATATCTATATATAAATGATACATCTCTATTTTAAAACCTGATCTCAGACCTTTGCCTCAAGTGAACCATGGCTACAGCTTCCCGTACAGTCCTGACGGGAAGACATGAAATACCAGCTGTTTCCAGCACTTTACTCATGTTTTTCAGTCCATAAGATGTTCCTTGCAGGGGTGTCAAACCTAAAGTCCATGGGCCAGAACTGGTTCAACTCAGGGTCCAATCTGGACAAAGACTAAATATGAAAAAATGATGAAAGCCTAATGCATTTACTTATTTGTCCATGGTCTCTTAAATTAATGAAGAATGGATAATATTCCTTTACTATAACAATTACTCTCTCTAATTTCAGCCTCACTTATACATGAAATATCAGAGATACTTCCAGCTTCCTCTTGATTTTGGATGATGATTGTAATATTATTCTAGCAATCTGCAACACCAAAGCTCAAATTGTACGTTGTATGTTGTAAGTATGTTGGCCCCTGGATTTAAATGAGTTTGACACCTTCCTATAAATTTAAAAGAAACATAGAACATCATATAGACCTTACTGCTGGAACAACCCTCTAAATATTTGAATTGTGAATAAACAGCCAAGCCTTTAATGAACTGGCTTTTAACGGGTATCCTTAATGACAATATATAAGCTTTCCCTCCCTTGTCCCATCTCTCTCTCTCTCTCTCTCTCCTCTCTCTCTCTCTCACACACACACACACACACACACACACACCCACCCACACACACACACACACACACACCTTGAGCGCAGCACAGGTCCCTCAGCTTTGCGGGCTTTGTGTCTCTGTCTGCGGTAATGCATCCACCCGCAGAACAGCTCGTGCGCAATCATGACGTAGAGCAGGAATATGAGCACAGCAGGATCCATTCGGCCGCACGCGCCGCTGGAGGAGATCCGGGTTGTTCAGCCGCTCACGCGCTCAGTCCGGTTCCAGGTGGGAAAGAGCAGAACGGATCTGCGGGTCATCTACAGGAGGATCACCGTGGATTAAGGATCCTGCGCACATATCGTTCTTTGTGCATTGTTGCGGTGGACGAACGCACGTCCCGCATGATGGCAACAGACCGTCTTCAGCTCTTCGGAGTTCCAGAGAATCATTTACATTTTGCTCTCTGCCTCGACGCAGCCGACAGGGGACTTCGGAGGATGTTGCCGTAGAGACGCGACCGTTGCTAAGGACGTGACGTCGTGCGGTTTAAGCCGTTCACTGTTGTACATTTGAAAAAAAGAACGGCAAAAGTTCCACTGAAGAATCCATCCACTTCACACATTTGCATGTATTTTCTCACTAAATCATTACTTATCAAAACACAAATGGATACACTTTTTTTTGTTTTTTTAAAAAAAAAAAATCGAATTCTAAACTACATCAGGAATTCGATATTTTATCTGTTTTTTTTTCTTTAACTCAAGAAAGTCTCCCTGGTAGTATTTAGCGTGCTTTTCATTGAACGGAATTAAAGAACAATAAAGTGATGCGTATGTGATAACAAAGTTATAATGACTGAAATAATTTCATGTTTTTTAATATATCATGACATTAATCTAAACATTTCACTAAAGTCCAAGAATATTTAACATCTGAGCGAAATAAAGGACAGCAAATATAAGAGAAAGCTCAGTTTTAATTTATTTATACTGATTGGAGCATTGACTTTCAGTTCCAGTTATCAATGATGTTGATTTAATGTTGATGATGTTGATCTTATTCTTTTTTATCATAAAGAAAAATAACAAAATCAACATTGAAAATCTGTTGACTTGATAAAACCACCAAGATAATTCGTCATTGGGAATCAGTGTCAGCTAAAGTAAAAGAATAAAGAGCCGCTTATTGTCGTACTGTCTTCTGGCCACCAGGGGTCAGCCTGGAGGGTTTCTCAGGTCTTCCAGCTTCTCAGGAATCAACAATGTCTTGGGCGGTACAGTTTTAAAGGGGCATTTCACAACATTCTGTTAGCTAAAAGTGTGATTCAGCACCCCATAACCCATTGTTTCTGCTGGACGCCTCTTTTCTTCCTCATTTGAAGAAAGTTCATCCATTGTCCATCCGCGACATGTCATCCTTCTCTCTTCCATCTGTCCCTCCACAGGCAGCGACCTTCAGGACCTCCAGCTCAGCTCCGAGATGTCTGATCCGATTGCCTCTCCATCGTGGGTTTTGCTTGCGGTTTGCGTGTGTGAGTGTGTACGTGTGTGCATGTGTGTGAGTACGGGTGACACAAGCAGTTCTTCTGCTGTGATATCACCTTCATTTCACAGAGCCACCTTTGGGTGGCACCACCGCCATGTTCTCTGGCTCAAGCCACCTCTTTCTCGCTGAAATCAGCAGAGATCTGTGGAAAGATTTTGATCCGATGATGAGCACAACCACAATTTATCCACAAATCTGATTACAGGAAAGTGAACATTTTCCTTTAAATCCAGATATTCATGGCTCATTGAATGTCAACCCAATTCATTGTGTTTTATCATTTTAAATATTTCATTTAAAAGAACGAAGAATGTTAAAACATACAATATTTGATATTCGCTTCTTATTTGGGGTCTACTGTTTCCCCCTAGCGGCCAAAGATTTTATAACACATTTTAAGGGCGGCATTGCTTTTATGGATGCACAGCATACTCACAGAGATATTATTGAACCCAGCAGCCATTGGATGATTTTCCACGGTTTGAACCATCACACGGTCTGGCTGCTGTAAACAGGTGAATAAACAGGAATCAGTGGCGGTCACATGTTTTTACATGGACAGTTGTGTTTGTTGCGAAAGACCTGGATATCAGAGGAACTCACAGTAGGTTCTGATTCGTACGTTTCATTACTGAAACCAGCTCCAGCTGACGACGGGAGTGGTGACGAGGGAGCAGCAACGGCGTCTTGGCGGGTTCGCAGGTAGTAGACCAGCAAGGCGGTCAACGTAGCAATAAGGAGCAGGACCACGATGACGGAGGCTGCGATTCCTCCAGCATTGTCTGGCTGTTTTGAGCCTACAGAAAACAATCACCATTTAGTGTTCTGAGTGATAACGACAGCTGGCCTGTAAAGAGTGGCTTATTAGCAAAGTGGGGCATGAGCAGGACTGGAAACCAGTTGGTTAAACTTGGTGATTTAAAGCAAGTTTTGGGGGAGACACTAATTTCAGATTGTAGTCACAAGTCTAATGGGCCACACTAGGTCCTGTTAATTCTAAAAATCTGCATAAATGCACAAAATTAATGGAATGAAATTCTCGTGTCTTATTAATTACTGGAAGAACTTATGTACGTATGATAAAGACATCATACGCAACCACTCAAAGGTATTATATTTACCAACCAACCTAATAGGCATGTTTTTGGACTGTGGCAGAACCCCAATAAATGTTAAAACAAGAGAGAAAAACATGACCAGCACCACTGCAGAATGAAGAAACTAATAACAACCCATTTTAAATCTCCTTAAAACATCTGCGTGTATTAAACCATCCACCTGCTCACGCCACCGGTGCATCTTACCTGGTTTAGGATCCACGAGCTGATCATCACAGTTGACTCCGGTTGTGTACTCGATGTCATCCAGAGCAACGAAACCCGATGCTCCTTTGATTCCTTCTAATACAATCTGATGAAAGCCAGAATGCATATTGATGGATATTTGGTAAATCAGGATCTGAACACATCTGTCTTTCCTCCTCACTCCCATCATTGCAGGTGTCCACAGCACCACAGTGAACATCTGTAAAGGCCTCCACAAGGACGCTACATGGTGCTGAAGGTAAAAGCTAAGAGTCTGACCTGGTATTCTTCAGGAGATATGATGTTAATGTCAAAGCGTTTCCATAGGGCCCCCACTTCAGTCACCACCAGCAACTCCTTTAAATGTCCTCCAGTGATCGTCCACACCTTCAGTGTGCTGTCCGCTGCGTTTATTAGACAGAATGTGGGTCTGTTTGACTTCTATTGGGTGGAAATGTAAGAATTCTAAATGTGGGAATTATTGTGGAGCAATGAACCTTACATGAGTGTGGCATGAAAGCCCAGAATTTGAGGCAGGTGCCTTTGGTTGGGGGCAGGTGGGGGCTGAGCAAATGTGCGTTTTCATGGATTGCTGTTCGGTTGCTGCTCGACAGGAACAGGAAGTGACCTGGACAAAGGATGGGATGAATATTTTAAAGCACGGTGTTGAACATTAACATACATTAATCCTTTGATGGTCGTGCTGAGGTGGTTTACCTCTTTCTGTGCCCAGAGTGTGGTCCTCATGTGGGACGGGGTAGTGTTTCTCTAATTCGGAGCTCGTCAGTTCCCAGTCCAAACTGTCCCTGTTCATATTTTGAGTGTTGCTCCACGTACACAACCCTCTCTCCAAAGTGCACGTAGAATCTGACACAGTTAACACAACAAAAAGACCTTTCACTCTGCGCTGCACTGTAAAATAAATGTGGCTTTTTAAGACATTTTGTCGATACCACATGAAAATGCCAATAACAATAGATGTTTTTTGGAACACGTGACCAAGAACATAAAACTGTTATCATTGTGTGTTTATATTCTTTTTTTGGGTTTGTTTTTCCTGTTTCTAGCTAATCTCTCTCTTTTTTAATCATATGACCTTGTTATTTGACTAAATATGAGGTGCTTAAAAAATAAAGGTAGAGTTACATTAAATTTTTAATTTCCTATCATCATGCGTGTGATCGTGCCTGTCTGAATTACTTAAAAATAAAGATGAGGTTAGAAATATGCAAAATTGAATTTACCTTTATTTTAAATTCAAAAAATTAAAATACAAAATAAACGGAACATTAAGTATACATTTTAGAAATAACTCATAGCTATAAACTCCAGCGTTACAATGTCTCCACCTAGTGGTGAACTGGCGTCATGACAACTGAGTCCAACCAGCACCAACAATTATGACTTTTGTAGAGATAACAGCCTGACATGTGACACCAAATGCATAGGCAAACTTACTGCAGTGCCAATCTGAATTCAGGGAGATAATGTTTATAGTTGTAGACAATCTCTTGAGATATCTTGAGATATGCAACTTTAGAGATTCACAATCACAAAGGCTTACACATTAACTGATTTTTACTTATACAACAGCGCCACTCCCTTGCCCTTTCATTGCCTGGTAACAAATATGCATATTGACTCTACTTGAATTTGGAAACACAGAACCTTTGGTCCTTTTACAATTATAGGTTATATTTCTAGTAGCACCTCGTCCAAGGTGGTACCAGATCAATGCAAGTTATTCTAAAAGTCACATATTTTCTTAATAAACACAGATTTTTGATACATACCTTGACGTTGACATGGGTGAGCTGAAATAAGGATGTCGTCAACTGCAACGTAACTGTCTTTGCCTCCAGCTCCAGTCACCTCAAACTCCAACTGTGGAGCAGAATAAATGTTCCAAGTCACCTAGGTTAAGACTCTGCGCATGAGATGATGCTGTCAATAGCCAGAAAAAGCCGCAGAATGAACGGCAGAATGAACCTGCCAGTTCTCGCCCCCGCTCGAGATGTTCCCGCTGGCGTGGCGCCACATGTCTCCCTGATTCAGACTGTTTGAGAAGATCTTTTCCCTCCTGCCGCTCAGCAGCTTCATATACAATGTCAGCGAGCCTGCAGAAGTATCCAGGTGTGAAGCTCATTCGGTATTTTCCATCACCACTGATTATGTGTTTACATGTGATCTCACCAGGAGTCTCTCCTCCCATGTAATACCAGAACTGGACGCACTCTGTCTTGGCATTTCCAGGGTGTACGGGAGAGACAAGGACTGTGGTTTGACCAGCAGAAAGAATATCGGCTCTGGCCATCATGTAGAAGCCTGTACCGTCAACAGGGCAGGGAAAGATCACACTTGTCCTTTCCGCAGCATGCAACATGGTATACCTCCCCCCTGATGGACTTTCCCTCACCCATAGACGTCTCCAGAGTGTGGTCAGTCCTGGGTCCGATACTTGAGCTCGTCTGTCCATTGCGGTGAAGCCACAAAACATCACCTGAGCTCGTGAACCCGCAGCGCTGATCTTCAAAGGAACACATCCTTGGGATGGCGCATTCCCGGTTCACAAAACTCACGTCGTCAATGGCCACACGACCATCGAAACCAGAACGAATCACTTCAAAAATCAGCTGGAAGTAGTCACGAAAATATCAGCAATCCAGAAGAATTTAGGCTGGGATGTTCTTTAGTGATTTCAAGGCGCATTTGCAAACCTGAAATTCTGTAATCTGGGCCGGCACTGGGCAGTGCGCTTCATGCCAAAGGTTGCCGTGCGCTCCACTGCGGGTCCACAGGAGCTTCTCAAAATCCACTTTGTCTGCCAGCTTCACATTCAAAGTACCTGGACGAGATGCGCCACTTTAAAACGCCGTGCTCTGCGGCGACCTTCCCCCTTAACCCCCCCCCTGTCCTTACCTGCATCCGGCCCATACAGCTTGTAAAAGAAGGACAGGCAGTATTCTGTGGAGCGCGGTGGCTGCGTGTAAGAAATTAGCCGGCCGGACAGGCCTCGAAGAGAGGGACTCCACACGTCCACGGTGGGGCTCCTGCCTGGACGAAGGCAAAAAGCCCAGTCGGCACTTTTTCATGGCTTTTCACAAGTAATCTTGGTTCTTCACTAAATAATATTAATACATTTTTAAAAAAAACAATACGCTTGTAAAAATACCAAAATAAATACTCTCCATGAGATCATGTGGAAAACTGTATATTATTTTAATATTACTGTTGTTTTGATCATTTCATTTTCCTGCCACAGAGGCTAAGAAGTACTCATTTTAATATTTACTACACATTTAACCTGTATGTATATCGTATGATTTTTTTGTCCTTTTAAATAAACCTACCAATCCCGATGGTGTGGTCCATCCCACGAAGCAGCGTCCAGTCAAAATTGTCGCTGTTGTCTTGATACCATCCACACAGATCATCGTCAAAGTTACACGAGAGTCCTGGGCGATGAATAAATCACATTTAATGAAGTGATGTATGAAGGTATACAATGTTACCCAAGTGTCTACTCGTGCTTACCGGTAGGAGAAAGCGGAAAATATCCGGCGTAACAGTTTAGAAAGCTGACGTTTCTCACTTTGATCATTGTCGGAGGGCTGAGTTTCACAGCGCGGGCCTCGAACGCCAGCTGGGAAAGATGGAGTCGATCCAACCCGTCAGGAAAGATTTGTCCAACACCAAGCAATGAAGTTCAAAATAAATTACATATACTTTCTTTTCCCCCTAAGAAAACGTTTTCAAGGAATGCTGGAGTATTTAGACATTGATGTTTTGGGCTGACCTGGAAGCGGTGTTTCCTGGCTCCAATAGTCAGGTTGACCTGCTGCCACGCCTCCCCCTCCGTTCCCGTCTTTCCGATGAATTCCCACAGTCCCGGCTGCAGGCCCAGCATGCTGTCAATCACCCTGACCGACAGCTCACCTGCAGCACCCACATGAAAAAAAATCACCCTTTTGAAAACATAAACAGCCATAAAACACGTCAAACCGGTTACCGATATGATCTAAATTCCCAGTTAATGCAAAATCAAAGCTCAGGGTGCAGGCTGGGCCAGTGGGGCCCAGGAGAGGGGTCCGGGTCTGGGCCTCGGTCAGCTGCTGGCCTGAGGCTTCCACTAGGTACAGGTACTCCTCTGCAACACACACCGAGACAAATATGAGCGATATGATTAATCACTGGGTGGGAGTGAGACAAGATAATGGAATGAAAATGTTGTTTTACCTTTAGATGTAGAATTTTTATACAGATCCCAACCTTGACTCCCGATGCTGGTGTCAGTCCAGCCTGAGCTGCCCTCCGGGTAGGAAAAGTCCCCTGCGAGAAGAAGCAGCAAGTCAGCTTTAAAGCTACTTCCTGTGTAGATATGTAGAAAGTAAATGGAGTGGAAGATGGAACCGGGCGGCAGACACACCGCACTTGGCTTCGTCCTCTTTGTGTGCGCAGTCTGGTGTGAAGTCACACATCTTGTCTGCTTCCACACATGGATTTTTTGGAGGTTTGGGGAATTCTGCTAAAGTGTTATTTTCTGCTTAAGAGGAACAAAGGGGGATAAAAAAGGGCCAATGCTTAAAGCCAAGATTAAAACTGGGATGATACTTTTAAAAACTGGTCTGAGAGTGTTACCAGATGCTTTTCTGCAGTCGGGAGACAAACGAATGCTGTCTATGGCGATACCTCCGTATGAAGAATCCCTGATGGCTGCCATTATTACGATCTGAAAGGACACAGCGAGATGTGCAGTTATCCTCGTATCCTGGTAACCACTAAACAGCTCCAGGAAGCTTAACTGTCTTATTGCGGAATCATTTTCATCGGTCACCGATTGGTTTCAGTACAACTGAAAGATTCATTCTAAAATAATTGAAGTCTTACAAGGTCAGAGATCGTAATTTAAACCGTGGGTTGATCTTCTGACCCAGTTCCATAGAAAAGACTTACAGAACTGCACAAACAGCCTTTTCTGGCCTCCCTATTCACTTAATTAATGTGGACATTTGCCATCACTTGTGTTTAGAGTGGGTTGGGAAATTTTGTCAAGGATTAGGTCACAATTTCAGGACTTTGAGACTTGCTGGACCTCACAAGTGCAGTTAAATACCCTTGATGGACATTGGTGTCAGTATGTCATGTTTGTACAAAACACAAAAAGTGAAAAAAAAGTAACAAAGTGAAACCTTACTTGGAAAACGGAGCTGGTGACGATCTCCACCTCAGCTTTGACCCAAACGTCGCCTAAAGCTCCGCCCCTCTCCCACACTGGGTAGATTTTACGATCGGCCACCAGCACCGTCAGACCGCCGGACCTTGGCCCGAACTGATGGGTGTACATAACCATCTGCACAAGTACAGAAAACTCTTTTTCTGGGACTTTTTTCTGTTTCATGGACTCAAACAAAAAGACTGCATTAAGATATTTAGTGCTTTTGCACTTTAGTAATTGAATTTTTTTTTCTAATTTACAAGACAAAAATGGACAAAACAAATACAAATCTACAGAAGCACTGTACTTAAGTTTCTTTTTGCACACAATGCTAAAGTTCACAATATATTCATTACTTTTACTCTCCAGTATTCATTCAAAATATTTTTTTAATTTTAAATTCTCCCTTTCAAGTCTGAATTAAACAGAAATATTTTTGAATTCAAAGCAAAGTTTGAGAAAAGAGTGAAGAGTGAAGAGAAACAATATAGAAAACTGACTGAGAAGAGTTAAAAACAGTTAAAGTACCTTAGGAAGCAATTGTGCACATTTATTGCTAGGAAAATATTTAATATCTAACTGGTATTTAAACTTTAGCATTGTGATTTTTACTACAGTAGTTTTTTATACAACGGATGACTGACCTTGCAAGGATGGGAACTATTTGTTGGTTCCAGCGGATGACTCTGGAACGAAGCCCAGTCGTTCGAGAGACCGGCATCAGGGACGGTGACATATAAGAAGTGACCTTCATTAGAAACAATAATTGTTAATATTGATACAGATGCAGGCAGAGCTGCTTACACACGCTGAAACATCAGCATTGTTTCACACCTGTCACACTGTTGTTGGAATGATCCCTGCCGGGTCCCTTCCGAGGGTCGGAGAGGGAAATGTTCTCCTGATTGGTCCTGATCCATTTCAGTTTGGAGAGGGTGAGTAGGTTCCATTCACAGAGGCCCTCGTCAAAATTGCACAACCCTTCTGCCGATCATAAAGTAAAATATTACCTGAATACAAAGGTACCTAACAACACAACTCAAGGGTCAAGACAGAAACAGCTTCACTGCCCCCTGGTGGTTGTTTGTGGAACATACATCCTGTTTCTTTTATTGTCTCCCTATTATTTTTACTCTTCTCTGCAACCAAATGCAACTCTTTAAATGTACTTAAAATATTAAATGCAAATCTGTATTTTGCCATCTGTCATATTCATGTCATTCACCACAGCTCAGTTCATCTGTTCCGTCCCCGCAGTCATCTGTGCCATCACAGACCAGCCGTTCTTCCACGCAGACCTCATTGGTACACCTCATCGTGCCTGCAGGACATTCTCCACCAGGCGCTGATGATGTTCGAACAGAGAAATAAGAAAATCATCAGTCACACACTCCTCAGACCTCTGCAAACCTGTTTGATCGATTCAGATTAAAGTGAAGACCCTCCTGTCTTCATGTGATGGGACTCACAGGGAAGAGCGCAGTCTAAGAACTCCAGCTGGTCGATGGCCACGTCTCCTGTTTGGCCGTGGGAGCGTTGAGAGTGAAACTGGATTCGAAAAGCTGTGGGAATACGGCCTAGAAAGATGTTACCCTCCCTCCAGGCTCGGATACTGGTGGCCTCAGGACGCCACACTACGGCCTCAGTCATGTCCGGGTAAACGATGGAAGCCCACAAGGGTGTAGAGCCCAGACCTGTCTGACCTAATAAGAGGCATTATTAGCAGGACGGGCTACATTTGACATCTCTACAGCCAAACAATGGCCTCTACCTGAATCCCACAGGAAATATCTGAGACGCAGGCGGCATGTTGCTGAAGACTCTCTCATTGTGGGAGATATTAAGACGGCTGTGCTGCCATGTTGCGAATTCACCTCACTCACACCAACAAACGAACCTGCGGGGAGGGAAATGCGTTTTGTTTTTTAAGTTTTCACCTCGGGTCTTGAACATATTGAAAATTCCAGGATTTCCACTATTTCCTGTTTCCACTGTTGAATCACTCTGCCTGGCCCCCCAAAAAAAGTCGCCACCAAAGAAAGGCCACGCGCTCCAATATTTCACTGGACCTTCAGCTTTGGCTAACGCTCTGGCATTTTTATTTTCATTTCACCAAGATCATTTACGGATGATGGTAGAGTCGGACCACTGCGTAAAGCCTTCTCCAGCAATTCCCAAAGATTCTCAATGGGGTTAAGGTGGACTCTGTGGTGGCTGATCCAGGAAAATGAAATGTCTGTGAAAATGATGTCTCGTGTTCCTTGAATCAGAATTTGCTCCTAATGAGTCCTGGCGTTTTGGAATCTGCCCGTGCCATCAGGGAAAGATCAGATCCACTGATGCAATAATCTGGTCATTGGGTATATTCAGGTGTTCTGCTGACCTCTGACCTCTTTGGTCAGATATTGTTGCTGAACCTGGACCTGACCATCTGTAGCCCCCCCAGATCAGAGCTCTGCCCCCACAGGCTGGTACAGTCAGCAGGAAGCAGGATGCCTCTCTTCTGACCCCGATGCTCCCATGACTCTGGAATAGGGTCAATCTGGACTCATCAGATCACATGACCGTTTTTGGAGTCCAATCTTTATGCTCCATAGCAAATCAAAATTTCCCCCCCAATTAGTGATTAGAGGTTATTCTTAAGGCCACACAGCTGTTCAGCCCAATCCCTTGGGTCATCTTCCCTTTGGACGTGTGGAAATGCTCTTACCTGCACAATAAATATAGACCCTAATTCTACTGTTGTTTTTCTATGGTTCAATTTCACCAAACGATCAAGCGATCGCTGATCATGATCATTCTGGATTTCCTTCTCGATCCCAAAGACGATGCTTTCCCACTGTCCTTCCAGATTTTAATCATGTGTTGAACAGTCCATAAACCCCTTTAAGTAGTTTCTCCAACCTCCTTTGATGTTTTCTCTGATGCAGCCTTCTCCAACTTACATTTTCTACATCCTTCAACATGGTTATTTTAAAACTCTGAAGCAACTCAATTGGGGTTAAAATTGGGGTTTTGCTAGCTGAAACAGTCACTCATGCAATGATCAGCCAGTAGGAGGTTTTTACTTATTTGCTTTTTTTATGTACAATCATAAACGCCAAAAAATTTTACTTTCGTGAGAAAACGCTTGTACCAAATCAAACAGAATATTGTTGAAATGAATTTAAATGTGTTGATGTGAGAAGCAGATGAAAACAAAAGGCGACTAATGCCGACTGTACCTGTGGCCGTGCCGATGGTGTAGTCAGAGGACGGGCCGCTGTCTGGCAGCGTCTCCCCCCTCTGACGTCTCTCCCAGCTGTAGACTGCTGCATTCAGGGACGTGTCTTGCCATCCGCACATTCCTGCATCCTCAAAGTCACACTTGAAATCTTTACCACTGTATCCTTGTGGGGCAAAAAACACAAGTCCACAATCAAACTTCGAGTCCCAACTTTCCTACAAATGGTACAAACTTATTAATGTGATGCTTAAAAGACTGATTAACTGGTGAAACTAGCTGATGCTCTTTGTATATTTTACATGTGGGTAGCAGAAGAGGAATGTGGTCAAAAGACAGCAAAACTCCTCAAGATTCAATCCTTAATATACTTCAAATAAACTCACCACAGTCATTTTCATCACTGCAGTCAGGTGCCTGACACACAAAGTTACATTTCTCTTCCAGATTCTGTCTTGAAGAACCAAAAACTGTAAAATAAAAGAAAAATATATGACTAAAAGTAAAGGAAAAAAACAGCAGAAAAGGACAGATGACTAAAAAAAGAAAAGGATATAGGAGGCGTAGAAAAAAAACACTACTTAATCACTCAGTAAAATTGTGATAGTAAAATTTTAAAAACAAATGTACTGTTCCTATTGACCAATATCCCAAAATGCACTTTAAACATTACCAAAAATGCCTCAGATTAACCCCCAAGGTTAAAGTTTTCATCTTCTTAATATAAAATAAAATAAAAAGTCAGAAATAAATCAGTTTATTGAGTCCCAGACATCCTGCTTTCACCTTTAAAAAACATCTGACCTCCAACTTAAAGAAGCTTCTTTTAATAGGAACTTTAAAAAGGAAGTTTCCAAATGCCTCTGTGGGCTTTATTTTGAATTGTTTTTCAGTTTTCTCAAGATTTCAATAATGGGAGAGGAGGGAGGTGAAGAAGACCGTTTTCAACTCCACTGTCGCCGGCGGTAACTAGACGAGCACAATAATAAGGTTTAAAAGTTTCCATTGTTGCTCAAGTTTTAAAGCTGATTCTTATCAGAGCTCCAACATTTATGGTGCACCCGTGTCAGTACACAGATGAAAATTAGTCAGCAACTTCAGCAAAAGGCGTCTATCCATCCAAAGTTCTCTGATTAAGACTGACAGATTTATGTCAGAGGCGTCCTGGAAAAGCACGTTCCATCCCCAGTTAGATGATAAGACACCGGAATACTTACGGATCATTCTAGGCTCCTATTTCCACTCAAAAGTGCGACGTTTTTATACTTAGAAAATGAATGCAACACACTTTGACCATTGTGAATTTCTCATTTAGAGACATATTAAATGTGTATGAAACTAATTCTATCTGGGAGCGCCCTCGCTGTTCAACATTCCGGTGCTGAAACAAATGCATATTTTCAAAAGGTGACAAGAAAAAAAAAAACACCTCAGTTTTAAAGGAATCTGCATGTTTTCTTACCAAAGGGCAGAGCGAGGAAAAGAAGGAAGCTTGAATCCATCCACCTCTTCATCTTCACTCCACGTCTGAACAGACTGGTTGACTCTGAACTCTCTGCTCCGCTTCTCAAGTCCGTCCTGGACTTTACGTTTTCCCAGAATGCCACGGCAACACAGTAATCATAAAGCAGTATCCAGCACACGTCTTCTGCACAGGGCTGACCTGGACGTTGCGCAACACCTAGTGTCGCAGCAGCCAATTCACAGTATCATGAAGTGAGCTGGAGGCCGTTGATTTCAGAATGTGCTGAACACAATATTCCCATTAGAACAGTGAATGTACACAATCAGCTGTCCACACAATATTGCACATACATTTTTAGTTCATTTAGTGCCTCTGCACTTCATTCACAATGGCCACTTTCCCCACTTCCTAACTACATATTAAATGATCATTTCAGTTCAAAGTCAGTAAAATAAATAGATTTTTTTATTAATATTTTAATAGTGAAACTGCTTCCTGTCTCAGGTTCTGAGGCTGGTATTTAACAACGGAGGATTTATGTGCACCAAAAAAACACATTCTATAATACAAATTTAGGAGACTATTGTGCAGAAAATCAACCTGACCGTTTATTTACTTTGTCTTGTAAAACGTCACTCCATTGAAATGAAATAAAAACACTTATACAAACACAGAAATGAAAACGAAGCAATGCTGTGTGTAATTCTCTGCTCAAATCGAGCCTCGTGATTTTAAAAATGGCCTGTTTTGTTAGCTGTGTCAGTGTTTTAGTCTTGGTGTGAAACGTTAAGTGCTCATTTAGTCCAGCGGCTGATCTGTGGTCAGTTCAGTATCCCTCGTTATCCCAGGTCACCTCATAATCCGGATACCGAGCCTTCAGTTTCTCAGTAGTTACTGCATGGTTTGCTCGTCCAAACCCCTGAAAACAAACACATTATTGATCTATTCAACTGGGAAAATAGCCAATACTTTAGCGTACATAGTTCAGAAACAACCAGCCCACATTACTGCAACCTGCAGCTTTAAACTTCCTGGTGTTCTGTAAATATTCACCATTTGTAATCTAATCTCACCATTGAGTATCCATAGACATGAATCTTCTTGGCCTGGGCGTCATGTCTGATCCTTCCCCCTCCGATGCATTCGCAGTCTAAGATTTCACCTTTTTCCAGCTCCTCAGAAACCTTTTCATATATATCCGCTGCAGGAAAAGAAAAAAAAAGATGACAGTGCAGCAATTTATTAAGAAAATGTTATCAACTTTAAAAAAAAAGGTTTTAAGAATGAACCAATCAATGTTGTAATACAGATGAACATTGGAGATGGCACATTGTTTTTTTACCTCCCGTTTCTGGTGTTGAGCGTGAATGGCGCATGCCCTCGTGGCTGTTGTTATCATACATTTCACAAGTGTTTTGCATTTACCCCTGGTGAATAGTTTATTTACCTCTAGTAAAGTCACCTGTCTGGCTCTCTAGTACCTGGCACAGGTGCATCATTCTTGGCATACTGTCCAACTCATAGGCTCAAGAATGCTTTGGGACCAAGCCTGGATCATCAGGGAGGGTCAAATCCAGTGTTACATGCCGGGTTTTCCCTCCTACAGGTAGGCAACGCTTTCAGGTTCTACCTGGTAGGATACAAAACCTGGCTCGGATCAAGCCCTGAGGAATTGCTTATCAGAATACAGATTTCTTGGAAATATCGTGGAAAGCTAATTTATTTTGAAACTATTATTAAGCCACATGAATATGCAATCTAATATTAGCGACTGATGAAAACCTGGAGCATTATTGTTGGAGCTCTGGCTGTACTATGGCCACCAGATGGTGCACAGACTGCACCTCGAACGCAACACAACCGGTTCAACTCCAGCATTATTGTAGATCAAATTCAAAATCGAGACTGCAGCTCAGGAGGCCATGGGTCTATATAAGACACACGATTTGGATGAGTTTGATTGGTGTGTTATCCCGAGTGTTGACGAAGAGAATCGTTTTAGAGTTCGGCTGCTGGTTTTGTTCCGCTGTGCGTCATGACTCTTTCCAGCGGAGACTCACCGTGGTACTCAGCCCAGCTGTATCCTCGGACTATATCTACCTCCGAGTCGTCTCCCTCCTCTCTGCTGTGAACTCTGATGAGAACATACTTAAACACGCCGGACGGGTCGATATCTGCCGGCGGGATGTTGGCCATGAGAGCCGCTGCCCTCGTCTGGGTGCACATCTCGACTCCTGTCAGCGGCCACACTAGCCAACAGAATATCAGCCAAAAGGCTTGAATTTTGATAACAAGCTATGCGTCTCGGCCAGCACAGAAAGAGTTGCAGTGGTTTGGGTCGTTACTTTTAAATTAAACACGAATGACTACTGCGAACTTGTTATAATAACGATTCTCCAGTTCCACCATGGACTAGCAATACATTATGATACGCCTTTCAATATAAAAGAATTCAGTATTGTTGTTCCTTTCTCTTATGACTCCACCCATTTTAATAAATCCCATGCTTTTATTGTGAAAGTAACCCGGCGTCAGTTTCTTCCTCTAAGACAATATGAAAACCACGCAGACCGAGACCGCCCCCTTGTGGTGAACACGGTTATTTCCCCAGGAAATCATTATTATAGGTTTATGATCATCTTTCAGTCTTTATGACAAACAATCTCAATTTTTTATGCATTTCTAATTAATCAAGATTGATGTGTACTGGTAGCTGAATCATAGCAAGTTTGAGTTTCTTGAAGATGTTTCACCTCTCATCCAAAAGGCTTCATTAATTCCAGCCAACCGTTGGGGGGTTTCAGGTACTTCAACTCTCTTAACACATTTGAAGTCTCAGTCACCTGGTTGTTGGTTGCTCCACCCCTCATTATCTGGGTTGCTGAGATTTGTGCTGACACAATTAGTAGCTGGTTCATTAGTAGCCATGTGCAAATGGCCTCTCCTCCTCCACAACCTCTGGCATTGTCCTCAAATGAGTGTCTTTTGTCCCTCAAATGCAGGTGAACTGCTGAGCCCTGGCCTGAGGAGTTCGCGTGGGTGGAGTTGGCTCCAGCTCTCACTGGATCCTTACCACATCTAAGAAAACCCATTTTACTGTGACCACAAATGATGACAACTGCCGTAAGATGTCTCCCATTCCTTTATTTTTCATCATTGTATACTGTTTAAAAGGTAAATATTACTATTATCACTCTTAAACAACTACTGATTCCCAATCATCATGGTCTTTTTAGATGCAAAAGATTAGTTGACATAAATTCAGTACAATGTAGAGTCCCTGATCATTATCAAAAGTACATTAAATGCAAAACAAACCTCTGGCATAGGTGCATTAACGACCATTCACAAGGTCTCAGAAACAGTGTTGGGCTCATGGTAGTCCACTGGTTTCTTTATAAAATAAACCTTTAATAAAGTGAATAACAGAACTGCTACCAGCAGGAATACCAGAAGAAACAGAAGTGCTCCCCACACCTCCATGCTTAAACTTTTCCTTGTTGCCGGCACCTCTGCTGGCAGCAAATTGCTCAAAGTGAGCATGTACCCGAGAGCCCAGCCCACCGAGGCGTCGCCGACCTGGAGGATCCAAAATGAATAATGATTGGCATTGAATCAAAATCATCTTTTGTTTCTCTTTCAGTCCATACAGGTCGTACCTTCTTCTGGAAAGAAATGTGTGGGAATGTTGTTTCGTCAAAGCTGTAACCTCTCAACATGAGTATTTTCACAAACACAGACACGGCACAGTAGTCCTGCAAACGAGCCTGGTCCTCTGGAGCACGAATCAGCATCTGGATCAAAAACCAAGAGTCTCGCATATATTAGGAGAACACAACAAATCTATACATTAAACATTGTTCCTATAATATTGACAAATGTCAATATTAAAGTACGAGCTAAGTAGTGTAGTAAAGGCCGTTCTGGTTTAGCCATATGCTAACATTGTCATAGTTTTGCTTATAACATGGAAGACATAACAAATGGTTTACTGTTACATGGTCCACATGTTTACAAGTCAACATTAATTTGAATTTTTAGTCAAAAATACTGTAACACTTGCCACATAACCAAACAAGAGATTTTATATAAAAATAGAGAAAAAAGGGAGATTACTTGGCTGTAAGTCATCTGGCACACTGTTTTGGCAGCCTGATCCAGTAGTGAAGGAGTAATAACTCTGATCCCAGTGATCCGCTCCAGGAATGAGTGAAGGTAGAAGAATGCAGAGAAAGCCTGAGACCCCAGACAGAAAAGAGAATACAACGCTAAAAGAGATAAGAGCATTGATAGAAAAAAAATAACCACAAGCCACATTTTTGAGATATTATTCTCTTTAAAATGCCTTAAAATGGAGTCTCTATGTAGATTAGGAGAAGTCAATCTGTAATAATAAATTAGACATCAAATGTCTAATAGTATTGATCCACATTTGTTGAAAGCAGTTGTTGGAACTGTGAGTTTCTGTGTGGTTGTGAACTGTCCAGCAGCATTTTGACCCATGAGAGGCTGAAATTGGTACTAATGCTGCAGTTCAACACCTGAGTAAAACATCTATTTAGCATCTTTTTACTACTAAAACCAATCCATAACCTCTCTAACGATTTACCGCTCAGTAGCCGATGTGTGTAGGTGTGTCCTCTCCAGTTGTTCTTACCACAAAGCTCCCGGTGACATTCGGCTGAAAGACGTTATCAAAGGAGCACTGGGAGAAACTGCAGTTGTCAAAGGAAAAGATCTCGGACACGTTGCCCAGGCAGTGCTCATAATGTCCGCTGCCGCGTACTGACAGAGTGGACTGGGAGTTGTAGGTCTGCGCTTTGTATTTGTCTGAGCACGGAGAATCGAATATAGAGTCCAGCTTTATGTTGGTGCTGTGGCCCACCGGATAGCAGGGATGAATGATGGAGGCAGAGTAACCCTGAGACTGAGACAGAGAGATTGTGAGGGATGCTCACTTTAGTTGGCTTTAATGTGAACGCTAGAGATGGATGGACAGATGGTCAATAAAGAATTAGGATAGTGAGAAGTTCTGTATTATTATCATTATTTGCATATGTGTTACCTTTAGTAAATGGGCCAGGAGCCTCTTAAGAACTTGGCCCTGTCCATAGCACAGGAAGCTGTGTGTGTACACAGAGTACTCGTAACCATAGAGACGCAACTTTATCATATCAGTGTCATCCTCAATCTTATCTCGCGTCTCAAATGTGATCTGGGTGGACGCGCCGCCCAAATCTAGCGCTCCCACTGTGGGCCTGCTGGGGCTCAACCAGTGTCCCACAAAACCATACTGCGAAGCAAGAACAAAGCAGAAGTTAGCGGGAAATTCTATTTTAAAGCCTTTTACTTGAAAGGTAAGATGCAGCACTTCGAATCCAATTACAGATTTGGAGCCCAATCATTCAACTGTTTGTTTGATTTGAGATTAAAAGATTAACCGTTAAGAGGTGCTCAAATTAAAAATAAAAAAGTGTATATATAGTTTGCACATTGCACTATGTGTGACAGCTGATACCTTTATGAAGTTCTCTGAGAGATAGTTAACGGTGACCCAGCCGTACGCCCCCTCCTCTTGACCGCTGAGGACTGATGCCCCCCGGTAGTCGAAAGGATACGACTGGATTTTCTGGCTCACTTCTTGCAGAATCTGAAATGACTGTTGTGGGCTGGAGAGCCTGGTGGGAAGAGATATGAATACCACTGCTTTACACCTGTTTTCTATTACCCAATGCTGAATATGCAAAATATCTTACATATTCAGACAGACCGGTGGACAGATTGATCCACAAACCAAGCAATAACTAATGTTACTGAACGCAACACTAATGTTACTGAACGCAACACTAATGTTACTGAACGCAACAATAATGTTACTGAACACAACAATAATGTTACTGAACGCAACACTAATGTTACTGAACACAACAGTAATGTTACTGAACACAACACAAATGTTACTGAACTCAGCACTAATGTTCCTGAACACAACACTAATGTTACTGAACGCAACACTAATGTTCCTGAACACAACACTAATGTTACTGAACTCAAAACTAATGTTACTGAACACAACACTAATGTCACTGAACACAACACTAATGTTACTGAACTCAGCACTAATGTTACTGAACACAACACTAATGTCACTGAACACAACACTAATGTCACTGAACACAACACTGTTACTGAACTCAGCACTAATGTTACTGAACTCAGCACTAACGCAGCACATTTTGCCATTTAAAATGCTACTTTATGAACCAGCATGTAAGTTATGACAGAGAGATCACTGCAACTGGAGTCAAATGATATGCAAACAATATCTCCTTTATTTTCATTTTCAGTTTGAGGTATCATGTTCTCACTCACTCACTCACTCACTCACTTTCTACCGCTTGTTCCTCCACTGAGGGTCGGGGGGGACTGGAGCCTATCCCAGCACAATGGGCAGAGGCAGGGTACACCCTGGACTGGATGCCAGTCAATCGCAGGGCTAACACATATAGACAAACAACCATTCTCTCTCACACTCACACCTACGGGCAATTTAGAGTTTCCAATTAGCCTAATCCCCAATCATGCATGTATTTGGACTGTGGGAGGAAGCCGGAGTACCTGGAGAGAACCCACGCAGGCACAGGGAGAACGTGCAAACTCCACACAGAAAGTCCCCAATCAATCCCAACCGGTTATCGAACCCTGGGCCACCATTCTTGCTGTGAGGCCACAGTGCTAACCACCACACCACGGTGCTGCCCGTATCATGTTCTCCCTTATGTAAATTTTCTATTTGCCACACACACACACACACACACACACACACACACACACACACACACACACAGACTCACTGCAAAAGCCTCATGCCGGCTGTTGCCCCCAGATAAACTGGCGTGAGGTTGTGTTTCTCTTTGGGGATGTCCTTTACTGCCTGATCAAGACAGTCCCCCAAAGATCGCCCCGCTGCCCCGCGCTGACCTGCGTAGCTTGAGATTCCTCCTCCTGTTTGAGAGATATCTGGTTACATTTCTGGAGAATTATATGGCTCTGCTGCCAACTCTGCCCCAATTTCACTTTGTAGCTGCACAAATCACATTTGACATGTATAAAAATTGTGCACTTGCTTTTTTTAATAGTGTTGCCTAGCAATAGCATGATGACGAGTATAGAAAAAACACCACAGTCAAAAGAGTGTTGCTAGATTTGGACACTGCTGCCCACAAATATCGAGGTGCCACGTGCTCATTTCATTTTGTTCATTTAAAATTCTGATTAAATGTTGGGATTAAATAGTATTGATCTGTGAAAACAATTTAACATACCGGTAGTTTATGTAGCTGCAAAGGTAATATTGTCAAACAGGCAGATGTGGCGTGAGTCTTGTTTTTTACATTTCCTGAGAGAGAAGGTGACGGTGTTTACCTTTAACATGACATTCACTGTGCTGAGTCACAACGCCTGTCCCATTTTCCTTGTCAGCTCGCCATTTGTATATGAACAGAGACGTGTGTGACGATCCAGCATCCAGAACGATGCCATACTGCAGAGACAAAAAGTGATGAAGGAGGTCGTCCTGGAAATTAGACTCGATAGTATAAAAAAGGCCTTTAAGGGGTGATTAAAGGCTCATTCCGGTGAAATTCCCACAAAGAAGTTATTGTAATTATATTGTAAAAACTCAGTTTTTAAAAGATGAAGTAAAGCAGTCGAAGAGTAGCAAACTAATCTTGTCTCCTACAAAATACAGGTACTGTTAATGTAACCATGATGGAATCGTTGATGGCTGAAACAAAATGAGAAAAAGAAAAAAAAGCTAAATTATTTTTAAAATGCTGTGTGGGGCCGATGGCAGTGGGCACAGCTTGGATTACGTCACCTTAAAATACTTCAGACCCAGGCGAACGTTGCTCCAAAAATACCCAACTTAACTGGCCTTACCCTGAACCCCGGAGCCTCCTGGATGTCTTCAGTGGGGACAGTCAGGAGCAGAATCGCAGCCAGTCCAAACACCAGCAGCACGATTGGGACAGCACGCGTGAAGCAATGAGCCATGAAGGGAAAGTGAGCAGTGAGCCTCTGTGGCCAGGACGGAAATTTAAGCCGCGACACTAGCGCTGGGAGAGAAGTGGCTTCCCCCTGCACAGATGTTATCACAGCCTGTGTGTGATTCACGCTTCACCTCCTGTCTGCCTCGTGTTTTACATTTCACTTGAGCTGGCAGAGCCTGAATCTGAATTTATGGTCCTCCTCCATGTGCCTGATCCCCCCTTTGCTCAGCGAATGAAAGCAACTCCAAGGCTACTGGTGCTATGGAGGGAAAAATGTTTTTATCTCAGCCAGAACTGCTGGACACACTGCTGCTCATTCACATTCCCTGTGTTACGCACACCTAAACTCATCGAGGGACGCGGCTTATGGTGGCTGGGATCCAGATTGTTGCACCGAAGAACTTAAAGGCTGGATCTTCCGGTCCAGTGGGCACATTTGCATCTGAATTGGCGCAGCTCAATGCCCGACTCACAAATGTTGTCCTCATCTCCCGAAGTCAGAGCTTCAAAGTATTTTTTTCCCACATTAGTCTATTTTTGATAAATTCCCCTTCAGAGAGTCTAAATTTAGCCGAAAGTGTAACATTTTCAGTGGCTTCATGCACATAATTCATCATTCAGGTTGCTGTATTTTTTCTGTCACACAGTCCTTGTTTGCCTTTGTAGGAGCAGTAAAAAAAAAAAAAATCGCACACATTGACCCATTGACCTTGACCTTAAAAAAATCAACAGCTTTCATCTAAATCAGAACTTCAAAGAAAATTGCTGGAAGCATCTAAGAGATATGCTTTTACAGGAATCAGCGGCAGACTGGCCATCGGGAGAGCCGGGGATTTCCCAGCAGCCTGGACGACAACATGGCCTTCTGGTGGACCACCGAGGGTCGGGACCAAAGGCTCGGCACGGGCTGCGCTTGCTTTATAAATAAGCAATCAGTCGTCCTGCTCATTAGGGTGTGTCCTGAAGCAAAAGGGTATGGTCATTGGCAAAGGGACTGTCCATATCACAACTACCCGGAGGTACCAGGCAGTGTTCCACCATCTCATGGAATTTATCACCGGAGCCGATCTCATCTGACACCGTCGAGCTTGTGGGGTTCTCAGGGAGACCGGAGAGACTGCCGTTTTCTGTGCCATTAATGACTCGTATTGCTGGACAGACTGTGTTGCACTCCTTTGTCATTTCACCACATTGCCCTATCAACCTGTTGGGACGAGATCTCCTGGTGAGGACAGGAGCAGCTATTCTGTGTGGAGACAAAGGTCTGGTGGTGCAATTTCCTAATGGAATGAAACTGAATTGCTGTATTTCACACCAAGGTGTGAAGGGACAAATGCTGATGAGTCCGACACCCTCTCCAGAACAGGGGGTGTGGGCGGACATTTATTGGGCCTGAGACCTCACCTGGTGTCGGTGTTGTGGCATTGTTTCAGAGCTGGAGGCCCTGGCTGTCGATGCCGAGTCCCTTTGCCCCGCCAGTTGATCCCTATCATGTCACCCTATTTTACGACCGTGAGAATAATGAGGTGTATCAGGATGCGTTTAGAGAAAAGTTATAGGGAAATTTCTGGATGATTACATCACCGTGTTTGTGTGTTGGGCCTGAAGGTGTGGCTGCGCAGGTCGACTTTGCTGAACAGAATGAGTGGTATGAGAGACTGTAAAGGAAATGTTGTCATTTCTGGGTCTTGCGGGCTATAGTAGACATTTCATTCCTGCATATTCGGAAAAGACTACGTCCCTACGTGCAATGGTGAATGAACAGGGAATGCGTGATTTGGCAGCCCGGCTAACATGGACAACTGAGGGAGAGAAAGCGTTAATTGCTCTTAAACAGGCATTCACCACAGCTGCACATTTGGCAGTTCCGGAATATAAGGATACTTTCTTTTTGGATGTTTCTGAAGGAGAACATACAGTAAATGGTGTTCTCTTTCAGAAAAAAGGGGGTGACAGGAAAGTATTAATGTATGCAAGCATAATACTGGACCCCATTGAAAACAGGCAGCCATCATGTGTAAGGCATGTAGCAGGGGTAGCAAAACTTTTACAAAAAACAGCACATTTAGTGATGGGTTACGCTCTGACAGTTCTTACAACACATAGCGTGGTATCACTGGTCAGCTCAGCAGCATTCACCATGACCTCAATTAGACAGACCAGGATGGACAAGATTTTAACTGCACCACACATAACATACACACATGAAGGGATAAATATGGCAGATGGTATGGGAGAGGGGGAACCACATAGATGTGAGGAGAAAGTGAAGAAAGAGGAAAAAATCAGAGTAGATCTTAAGGCGGAGCCGTTAAAGGATCCAGATGAAATACTAATCACAGATGGCTGTTGTTTCAGACACCCACAGGAGGGTCTGAAAGCTGCCTATGCAATAGTTAGACAGTCAGAAGAAGATTTTGAGGAAGTGGAAACAGGAAAGATTCTAGGAAAAGAGTCAGCACAACTTGCATAACTGAAGGTCGTTATTACAGCATTAGAAATATCAAAGGGAAAGAAATTGACCATCTATACAGATTCAGCGTATGTAGTGGGAGCTATCCACTTAGAACTTTGTCAATGGTTGCGGGCAGGTTTTAACACAGCATCAGGCTCTCTTATAAAAATGAGGCAGAGATGAGGCAACTGACACAGGCACTCATGGAACCAGCAGAGGTCGCAGTCGTAAAGTGCAAAGGTCACAGCAAGGAGAACTCTTTAGAGGGAAAAGGTAATGACAGCATAATTTACTGGCGATTGATAAGTTCCTGGACAGGAATATGACCTCTGACCTGGCCATTTGGGAAGACAATGGAGAAGAAGGACGCACCAACACCAAATGAGGCTGGAAGAAGAAGACGAGGTCATCCAAGAAGAAGGACTGGATTGGACTGAATTAGCATCAATAATTTACATCTGTCTTTCTATAAAAGACTGGGTCAAGGGATAGTTAGGTTGTCAGACTTCATGCCCTGGCAATGGACTCTGTTATTGTAGGGTTAGGAACTGGCCCGGAGCTCTGTAATATTTGTATCTTGAATTGGTTCTATTGTTAAATACATTTTGAAATTGGCATTATTCTTCTTGAAGTCCTCATTCCAAGAACACGCGGATTGGCAGTGACACACGAGAGGTATTGCAATCCAACAGTCCCTCACAGGAAGAGCAGCAACCACAGCCCTTCCTCTCGTTTTGTAACGCTCTCTGTCACAATACTGCAGGCAGACCCCCCCACACACACACACACACACAGACACACACATAAATGCCTTTACATCTACACAAGGAAACCAAAATAGTTGCTTTGTTGTTCACAGCGCAACAATCCATACAGAGGTTAGCTAGCGAGGTAGCAGCTAAAGTGTTTGTATGAACTGTCTTTGGAGCAGCTAGGAGCCACCACGAGCCCGATTAATGGTGGTGCTTGAAACATATATTGCCAAGAGCTCGCAGAGGATACGGCTAGTTGCTAGTTATTGAGACCTTTCAGGTACCGTGGGCGATGGTAGCTAAGCCTGTTGGAGACTGGGCTGAGAGGTGGAGGGTTCTTGGTTCAAGCCCCAGTGCAGACAAAACTTGGCAGGTGTTCTGGTAGTAATGGTAGTAACAAAATAAAAATGGTAGTAACATTATGTTTAGTAATATTAACAGACCACTGCCAAGGTACCATTGAACTGCCTCCTCATCCAGGGGTGGACCTGCCTTCGCCCATTGTGTCCCTGAGCATAGAAACCAAACACACTATGCTTCTAACAATTTGTGCTTCACTTATGAGGATAAGCATAACTAGTATAGATTATTTAAATTCGAATCCATCTAAATCCACTGGATTATTTTGCCCGCGCTTGTTGGGATTTCTGGGTTGTGTCTGTCTTTGGCCTGCAGGGGGTGGTGTTGAGCACAATTGGGTGCAGCTGGCACTGCAGGCGAGCGCACCTGTAGGCAATTTACATCTTGCTGCCTATTTAAGCAGGTTGTGCCTGCCTGTCAGGGCCGGGGTGGCTGTTTGTGTGGGGAGTGTGTTTGTTTGTCTAGTGTGGGTGTTTGTTCGGGTTCCTTGGTGTTGGTAGGGTGTCTGTTCGTGGTGAAGCTGTTGGGTTGCTTCCCCTGTCGTGTGTTGGTGCTCTGCGTCTCCTGGAGGCTCGCTCCTGTTCCTGTGTTCCTGTTTCCCTGGAGGACCGCTCCTGTCCCTGAGCTTCCAGTTTTCCTGGAGGGCCACTCCTGTCCCCGAGCTTCCGGTTTTCCTGGAGGACCGCTCCTGGTCCTGTTCCTGGTCTCCTGGAGGACCGCTCCTGCTCCCCTTGCGGCCTAGGAGGACTGCCTCTGCCTTCAGTGTCTTGGGGCACGTTCATGTGGTGAGCATGTCGCACCGGACTCCCGAGTCCTCGCCGGTCCTGGGGGACTGCTGCGGGTTGAGGACTCACCGGTGTTCCGAGTTCCCCGCAGTCCGATGGATCTGTGACGGGCGGACGCTGCCTCCTGATCCCCCTGCGGTCCAGGAGGACTGTTTCCTGTCTTCTGTGTGTGCTCCCCCCGCGCCCCCCCTGTAAATAAAGCTGTTGACTACTCCACCACTGTGTCCTGGCCTGCGTTCGGGTCCTCTACCACCACGTATCGTAACAGCAAGAATTTTGATTTAGTGTTTTCAGTTACCCCCCAATTCAGAGAACTCAAACACTCATCCCCAATGTGTTAATCCCTAAAGATGGCACACACAAGGAAGCTAATCACCCCCTATTCTCTTCAGTATGTCTTGCATTTAGGAAGCCTTCAACTGGTGTATTGCTCAAAGGAGGCATCCAGAATTGGAAACATTTCGATCAGAGAATAAAAGAGCTTGAGAGAAACAATGTCCATAGAGAAATCACAGAAGTCTTTGTCCTCGAAGCCAGCAGATAATCAGTTTAGCGGAGCTGGGACAGGAAAAGGAGGCAGGTCAATTAACGTGTTATTAATGTAGCGAAGGCTACTGGTAAATGTGGGCTTAGCTACAGAGGACACTGTAATAAAGCTGCATATGACTTAGAAAACATTGCTGTCAACCATGGAAACTTCATGGAGCTTCTGCTGTTGCTAAGCAAGCATGACGTCTCCTACAAGAACATGTCCATGTTGATGTTTTCACGTGTCAAGAGGGGGGGAGAAGAGAAGAGAATTATAAGACTGAAGCTTTTCAGGGAGAAAAGGCCTTCCAGAAGCTGCCAGAAGAGACTTCAGCCATTATCTACTGGAAACCGATGAAACCAGTGTTGACAGAATAAAGGTTGAACTGATCAGCACTTCTACAGTGGGACAGATTTAAACATCCACTAATAAACAGCTCCAACACCAGGACAACCTCCAGTGATGAACGAGTTGAAGGCATGGAGGACACTGATGGAAACGTGGAGTAGGGGGTCGTACTCCATAAGAGTGTGTCTGCATGTCGCATCATTGGTTTGGGCTCCAAGTTTTTCCTCACACTGTCGATCTCTCAGGTTGCTTGTGAGATTAAACTCTCTTTTGGGTGGTTAGTGAAGAACCACCCAAGAACCTCCCTCGGTGAAGGAAAACTTGAAGCATTTCCTCTGATGGCAAAAGAGAAAGAGGTTCTGTTGGAGATGGAGGTTTATCCACTGATGGGCTGGCAGAGGGCAGCGGCCGACTGTGGCCTGCTTTTGTGAGAGTGGTGAGAACTGAGTCCAGGTTATTAGTTTGGGTTTTTGAGCGTCGTAGCCTTTTCTTTCCTTTTCTACTCACTGTGGCTATTGTTTGCATCGTATTTTAAATTTCAGGATTATCACAGCACAAGAGAGACATTTATTTTGGGAAAAGAAACAGAAAAAAATGCGTGGGTGCACACGGAGCCTTTGCTTTATTATTTTACCCTCCTCCATCAGTAGCACCCAACCTAACTCACTCTAGTGATCGGGTGGTGGTGTACTGGGATGGAGTCAAACTCCCAGCCGGAATTATTGTCCCAGTCCTCCCCTGACAGGAATGATGACCAGCACTGAGGCCCTTCATCGTGCTTGTGTGGATTATTCTTGACTTTTCATAACTGCTATTGATATCAGCCTATCCGCCCATCTGTGACCCACAGCCTATAAACAGCTACCACTTGCCCTCATTTCCACGGCGATGAATCAGCACTCGTTAATTGCCTCATTAGTCATTCTGACACAATGATGGCAAAAGTCATGGCCGCGGATCAATGTACCCAATTAACTGTCCTAGCTTATAATGGGACTCATCTGCTTCTACAATGGACAATATGTTGCTTATTAAAACCGGCAACCATGCTGACAATAACGATGATGATGATGATGACGATGATGATGATGGTGATGACAGTGGCACCAATAAATGAATGCAGTCTGTCACAGTGGTTAAAACTGCATGTTAGAAAGCTATTTTAAAAGTTTAAAAATTGCTTTGAACCTGGGGAAATTATCAAATAAGTTCCCAAAAGGTGACATGATCTAGTTTGTACCTGCAAACACACCATGGTGCATTTAAAGTAACACAGTTTCTGGAGTTAGTTTAAATAAATCTGGTTTGCTTAAGAGGTGTCATTAGTCATGCAGAGATGAGCTGTGTTCAAGGACAGTAGTTTTTATAAGCGTTCTGAAGGCAACGTGTCCACTGAAATCCCCACATTATTCTCATTATTGAGGTTCTATTTAAATGTTGTTTAATCTTTATTCTGTTTACAACAGCTCTTTAGAGAGGGGACAGTGATTCATTTAAAATGATTTATGTTCAATAAGTTATAACGTTTGAGTGCATTCTCTGAGTTTTACATTGTATGTTACTAAAAATGCAGCAGTCACATCCATAATTTACACATGGGAAGGGAAGGAAGGGAAATGATAACAAATTTCAATATATTAGTTCATATTTTATATTAGGACAAAGTATATATATATATATATTTCAGCCTTTTTACTATTCTAAATGTATTGATTTCACTTAAGTCTTAATACAACAAAAGCTGTTAGCATTAATTTCAAAACATTATTACTGATTTATTATGAAAAGAAAAAGAAATCACAGGCTTAGTTAGGCATGGCACTTAAAGTATATTTTATTTACATCTGTATAAATATGATGGCTCAATGTAAGGTCTTCATTGGAAAAGGTAACAAAAAAAAGAATTTCTTCCCCTTTTGGGTGGTGTGTTTGTGTGAATGCATGCCCATGTGTGTGTGTACAGTTACAGTTTAAAACATTCTCAGCTTCAGTCATGTTTCAAGCACAATTTTATCAAACGTAGCGATACTGAACCTCAACTGAATTACAGTTCATGTTGCTCGGGTGATCGACGAGGCTCAGCTAACTGTAGTTAGCAACAGGGATCCAAAAACAAAACACTGAAAAGAAGCATGCAGAGGTCAGAATGAGATGATTCTGAGTTCAGGAAACAAGTCCAATTTTAACATCTTGAGAAACATTACTCACAAAGACGTCATAGGCGATAAACTTACAATTTGATTTCTTAAGAAAAGAAATTAAAGAGCGACTTAGCGGAAATGGTGTAATTCGTGATGACGCAATAGCTTTGACCCCCCTCAGTATAAAGTGCTAGCAGTGTCAGACACTCGAGGGATTTTACAAGGTAGTCTCTATACAAACAGCAGTGGTTTCTCAGCTCCAGAAGTTTGGGAAACGGCCTGTTTTTGCATCTAACCAAGACCTGCTCACAAACTGAGCCGCGCTTTCAAGTCACTCGGGCTCCTTCGTGTAAAAGTTCGCTGGTGCCGTGAAGGCAGGAAGTTTTACAGGAAAGAGCGAGTGTTGGTTGGGTGAAAAACTTGGCCCTTTGATGCAACCCCACTGGTGACTGGAAATGAGAAAGGTTGCTGCGGCAGGAGAGAGGAAGAGGGTGTCCCCAAGTGTAACATGGCTTACAGTTGATGAACAAGGACCGAACAGAACTGCAACATCATCGATTAATACTGTGAATTTCTGCCTTCGGATATTTAGCTCTTGTTATAAATAGTACTAAAGTGTAACAATTTTCTTATAAGAGTGCTTTCCAAATAAAATAACATGCATTTCTCACATTAGTACAAAAGTAAACAGAAAAGAGATAAAATACACAATCTGATAATTACAGTAATGTTTCATCATTCAAATGAAGGATAAAGTTCAGTACAGTACATATTGGCACCTCCAGAAAAGAACAATTTAAAGCTATTTATTTGATGTATTATTTAGTTTATCACAAATATTAAGTTATCGTGATGTAATTTACATTATATTTATCACTACTTTCCTGTAATTTAACTTATTTAACTTTAATTACTGTGTGTAGCCTAACTAGCTATCACTAGCTATCTTATTCATCTTTGGATAAAAACAGAGGCCTAATTAGGAATGACACTTCCAAAAATGACTGCTCTATCCTGAACTGAACTGAACCCCTTGATGGAAACTCGGCTTTATTCCTATCCGAGCACACGCATGCGTCCATCGTTTACGAGACAGTCCTCCACATTGGTGCTCCCAAATCAACAAAACATCATCTACAAAACCGTAAAGTGTAAAAACACGGATCGTGTCTTAGAAAACTATTGAAGTCCACTAAAGCTTACATTACAAGATGTTAAGAAAGAGATAGATATTGGAATGCTATCTAAATTTAACTGGATGTGATATGTCAAGTAAAGTATTGACCAGTTATTAGACCAGGCTAAACTCTGAAACCCATTAACACCAAACATTAAGTAAATATCCGTGAGTAAAAAGACCAAAAAATAAAAAATAACAAAGGTCAAACCATTAAGTTAATAACATACAGAAGGAAAAAGTTTATGTGTCATATGGGTATATACGTGCATGCTTAGGGACCCTACGATCTAATAACAAGTAATCCTGACTTTTTAAAATGTGCAATTCAGTGTTTTTCGATACTTTCCAAGCCGTCTCCTCAAAATCATTGCGTGCAGATCAGTGACATGAAAACTTTGTCCCGACGGGGAAAAGGGGGTCATCCTTTTTCCTCCTGGTCGCGTTTCCTCTCTCCTTCAGAAGCGCACATCGGCGTCCCCACTCTCTTCTACACCACAGTGCTGACAGATGGGTCAGACAGTTGGCCTGTGATATCAGTGGGTGGGTACTGCTGCAGAGGTTAGGACAAATGGGAGGAAGAAAGAAGACAGCCATTTAACAGGACATCGTGACAACAGTAGCATTGGGAAGATTAGCTAACATTAGAAGCATTCTACATTTTTTGGTTTGCTTACTTTGGCACATTTGCCACATAGCTGCAGAAATTAAGAAGCATTAGTGGTCTCTGACCCCTCTCAGACACATGTGTGTATATCTATCTATGGAGTTGATTAAAACGGGCTGGGTTCATTTCAGTTTGGTTGTGTCTGAGGTGGGTCATTTGGGAACAGTCATAGGATCCTGTTGTAGACAGCAGCACATTGGAATCAGTCCTTTCTACAGTGCGTACTAATCCTGCAAATGGTTCCGAAGGTCCCCAGAGTTATTATTTATGCAGACATCTCTAATTTTAGCACCTCTGCAGAAGAAGAATCTTTGACTGATTTCAAAGTGTTGCTGTGCTGGATTCTTAGACTCTTTCCCCATTTCACCATACTTCTTTGGAAGCAGACGGCATTGAATTAAGGGCATTTACAGGATTTAAACAAGGTCCTGATTTGATTCAGATCTACAGTCTCTATGGCACCGGTGATTTCGCTTCTGCCCGTGTCTTTTAAATTGGATAACAGGCATCAGGCAGCTGAGGCTGTTTGTGTCACTCGTGAAATAATTGTCAGAACACATGCATACTAATGACATAGAGCGTTTTGTGGTGCAGTCTCATGATTTCTGGAGTGTTGGGCATTTATTTTAAATATACCAATTGTAATCTTGATTCATTGCACAGCTGTAATTCTTAAAAGCCTAATTATCATCATTCAGTGAATGCATCACACATTAGCACAAGGAGTGCGGGGTCCAAACAAGGAGGAGTATTGCCTCCATTTGTGCGCCTCTAGTTTCTTTTTTGTTCTTTAGTCGTATCCACTTCAGCAGGATGATAGAAATTTAAGTGCCTCTCCTTTTATGCCATTACATTCAAGCTTTAGAAGCTCTTATGCAACTAACATGCGGACAGATGGTGGAATAGCGTACTGAGAGTTAAAAAGTGGGGTTTTCTAAATAGACTCAGATTCAGTGTTCCTCAGCTTTGATTGGGAACTTGCATCATGATGAGGCTAACAGCCCCAGTTTGCATCTTCTCTTGTCTGGTACCTTCAGGGTTCTACAGGGGTCAAGTAAACCAGCAAAAGAGAGACACTAAACTGACATCACAACCACAGTTAGTGCGATAAAACCTATTAAACTATGATGGTATGACTTCTTAAATGTGGCTACAAAGAGGATCTGCATTTATTCTAGTTTTACTACGGCTATGACAGTCATTGGCATGCTAGCAGAGGGAGAGAGGAGCAGTGTGGCATGTGGGTGAGGGACACCGACACTCAAGTCCATTGATATCCATTAATATAAAAAAAACACATTTATATAAAATCAAAAATAAAACTCAAAGACTGGGGATGACAAATATTTCAGTTGGATCATCTTTTTTTTTATCCGACGGCCGGTTTTTTTTTCTTCCTTTTTTACATTCACCATAATAAACTCACTCATCGTTGTTACCGACAAAGCAGATTTCCTTGATCAAAAAAGTGAAGGTTCAATGCAAAAAATATACATGACACAACATACTCAAAAGGGAGAGAAAAGACAATAGTTGAAATAAAAACAGAAACACACAAAATCCTTTTCATTTGGGACGCCCTTCGCTTCCATAGGCTATATTTCCCCTGAGAGACACATTCAAAACACAACAGTAATACATCAGCCTGTCTGTGTAGGTGTCTATTCTACCTCCAGAGAGAGTTTCATGCCAAATTTGGTGAGCGGCCAGCTTTGTCTGGCTGTACAGCTGGGCCCAAATAATCACACATCACCAGTTTGTCAGTGCACTCCATCGTTTGTGGAGTACAGTCTCCAAAATAGAACAAGCACCCCAACACCCTCATTGTGCAAAGCACGGATCCAAACCTGGTGTTAAGAGTCATTCATTGAATCGCCGAGAACAGTTTGTATTTGTGTCACAATGAGAGTCTGAAGCGTCTTGGGTTTTTACCTCACAAAAACAAGTCATGAAACATACTAGAAGGCTGCCTTGACCAGCTGAAAGAGGCATGCACAGTTCAGAACACAAGGGAACTGAAAGAAAATGAACAAGGAGAACAAAATATGACAAAGCAAAGAGACAATTCATTCACAGGATCTGTATCGCCGAAAGGGGCAAAATGAGAACATACAGTGTCGCTTTTCCGTTCCCAGGAGGGCGCGCTTCAAATAGGAATGACAAGAAACCAGCACATGCTTTTCAAACCAAGAGCAGGACCAGCAGTGGCTGAAAGCCAAACACAACTGCGGGCAGGGTCGATGCGAAGAAACGACGAGTTCACAAAGGACTCAGCAGTCGGTCGAAACAGGACACGATCACAAACACGCACACGCTTACACCACAACACCACCATCAAGAATCAACGTCCAAACCAGAGGCGGGGAGGAAACGCAGCCCATTACAAAGCACCACAGGTCGACTGCCTGGCTTTTGTCGCTCCTCTCCTCCAGAGGAACGCACCATTAGGACATCACATTGCAGAAAACTTGCCCTGGACCACAACCCCACCCCTCAGCCCCTGACCTGACCTGCCCTCCTGAACTGATCACCTTTAGAGGACCTACAGCAGCTAAATGGTAATGGCTGGTCGATGGTGGATGGACAGACACTGTGGCTGCTGTGATGGACGGACTGAAAGATGGCGTTGTCTCTCGGTTGGGTATGGATATGTCGGTAGAGAGGACAGAGCGGGAGGAAAGAAGGAGTGAAAGCAGAGACAGGGGGGGAGAAAGAGAGGAAAAGAGAGGAATAAAGAAGGGAAGAGGCTGCTTCTCCGTCTTCTTACCGTGTCTTTGGAGGACCTACGTCTCTTGATGCTGGAGGCCAGGGAGGTACTGATGGACCTAAAAGAGGCTTTCTTTTTGGGGTCGGGCTCTGCTCTACCACTTTTCCTATCCTAAAATAAATATATGTAGAAAAATTATTCATGTTCTCTGGCTGGGGTGATAACCATGGAGTCAGTCTCACCCAGTCTTTGTAGCCCACAACACCACCACTGTCCACAACCTCAATAAATGATCTTACTTTATTTTGTCTAAATAGAGGGAGGGTCCTTGAGCGAAGGGCCAAAGCATTTGGATATATAAAACGCGCATAGAGGGAGAAAGGAAGAGATAAAGCCATGCGAGAGTGGAAATCACCTGTTCAGACTGACATGAGATCATCTGCTTAAATTATCTCTCCACGATGGCACAGTAGTGTTGACACATTCACTTGGTCCTTAGAAATGCATTGAAATGAGAGATGACTAGTAAAGATGTCAGTGGTTGTGATACCTACGTTAACTGTTTACCATATTCTGCCTGGAGCAGCCTCATTGCCTGACAGTTGCAACATCCTCATCACAACTCAAAGGAAGTTTTAAAAAAAGATGGAACGCCTTAATAATGAGGAAAGCATGTCTACTGCTGTACTCTAATGCAGAATTCAGGACATTTAGATACTTAATCCTGCAAAAAAAGTAGAAACTAATATCAATTTTGACCATATTGTTATAAATAGCGGGCCAATTTGGTGCCCTCCCTCCGTTATACCATCAGAGTGCCCCACAGCTACTCTCAAAACAATAACTTGGTGTTTGTGTGTAAAGAAAGAAAACTCATATTAAGGTATTCTTACATCCTGAGTCTCTAGAGAGGAAGAGGGCTGCATAGGAGGAGAAAAGAAAAGTAAAATAAATGTCCATCCAATTATTATTACTTCAAAGACGCTCCATAAGCAAAAGCCAAAGAAACCAAAATAGGGCAGATTTTAAAATGATGATTAAAAAAAACTAGCCAAGCTTACGTTACACTCACATCCAAAGCCAAGCAGGCAGAAAAGCTACAGTCTTAATAGCCACTTAAAAGCATATCAAAGATGGAAAACAGCAATGACAAACTCAGTAATCAAAGCCCATTCAAAGTCATTATACCTTAGAGGTATAATGGAAATTCACCCCACACCCAAAGGAATGGGATGGCGATGAGGAGTGCTCAAAAAAAGGGGGTAAAAGAGGTGTTACACACCTTCCGCAGCTGTAAAATAAATGTTAATTCTTAAATAATGCTGAATTATAGGCTAAAAGAAGCTACGAAAGAAAAAGATGCATGGCAACGTATAAGGAGAAAGATGAGCATGTAGTTTCAGGGGGAAAACCCTTTGATTGGGCGGGCAGTGTGGTGTGAATTTCAACATGCCGGAACGTTCTCAAGGATGGAGAGAGGGGGGGGGGGGGGGGGGCATAGAATAATAAACACCAAACAAAGAGCAAGACAGATACGTCTTGGCCAGCACTGGCCCTGCAGTACATCCTTTTTCATCAGGTCACATGACTAGGCACCATTAAAGCCCAACTATATCATCCGTCACATGGTCACATGTCTCCCATCCCCCCTAAAACATGAGATCCAATGGTGGCTCACATTCACTGGCCTGGAGAATACGATGAAGGCTGGCAAAGAAGTGTTTGAATGGACATGTGCGTTGGGTTTAAGGATTTTTTTTTTTGTGCAGCAATAATGAAAAAAACTCTTATTCCTGCTGGAAAATAATATGTTAGTAAATGAGAAAGGTCAGGAGCGCTGGACCGACATCTCAGTGCCGGGGAAATCAATGCCCAAGTCAGTTTACGTCTTTTAACCTTTTACATTCCCGCATTTCTTACACGTGTCCATGTCTGGTCACTGCTGGCGCGCAGCCCCGGCCATGCGTGGCATGCTGGACCATCAGATGGAGCGTGGAACGAGACTTCATTTGCTTCTTGTTCAAAACAGAGGAAAGCTTCCAGAGTGCGTCTTCGTAATTCCTCGGCCTTGTCATCATCACAGCCCAATGGGGTCTTTCACACTACCGGTATTTTCACCCGAAATTGGACCAAAAGTTTGGTTTCTTTTGACTGTGCACTTCTGAGTAACATCAGTAGGAGGGGGAGAAAGAAGCTAAGCTCTGTAGCCCCTCAGTGATGTAGTGGACAACACACAATTGATATTGTAATGCTAATAATGATGATGAGTTATTTTGTCGGGCTTGTCACAACCACACGACGATGCATTAACTGACCTGATTGAAGGAATTACAAATGTAACCAAGTACTGTAGACCCATATGGATAACAGTAATGTTAAACCTGAACATAAACACCAGATTATGTGAGCAAAACCAAAACACATCAAAAAATGACTTGTTTTTGCTATTAAGACCAATGGCGAATGACTCACTGCAGTTTTGCTGGAAATAGGCCTGAGTCTTTCATTTTGTATTTTCATCACTGACGGTAGGGCAATTGCAGCTCTTCCAACAATAAAACCAGTACACTTATTCAGGTTGCTATTTTAGCTGGAACAGTGCATCGGCGCAGCGAGACTTTTAAATGCCTCCATATGATCTTATTCATGCATGAGTAACTGTAGATCAGATACAGTAAACATTACATCTCCCACTTATATTATATGACACAAATAAAGCTACGTGGTGCAATATGCTAAATTGTGCCATCAATATTTAACTTTACGTAGGCAAATTGCTTTAACTCCACTACATCATTGTGGCTCTTTAAACCCGGAATAGCTTAAGCATGCATTTCTAATACAAGTGCAAAGCACTAAAATGTTTAAAGTTTTATTTACAGGGAATTTAAGCACACGTAGAGATAATGTCACCTTACAGCAGGAGTTGAGGTTCATCAGAAGTGCACGTTGTCTGAAGTTCCTTGTGTGTGTTTGAGGATATATACCGGTAGGTAGACAAATAACTTAAAACATTAGCCTTGGGCAGGATATGCATTCATGTACAAACATGTACAAGCAGTCAGAATGACGTGAGAAAAATAATTTTCTGAGCTACACTAAGGAAGGAGGAGGCCACATCAACCGGTTTTGCGTTTCATATTTTAGTGTGTCTGTTCTACATGACAAAGCTGCCATTTTTAATTTGAGAGACTCATCATGGGGGGGGCGGAATTATATAAGTTGTTTAATATCTGAATAATATCCGGAAGCACTTTCACACAGCACCAAACAGACTGTATTAGCTTGATATGACATGACTTCCTCTTGAGAAAACTTGCATAAGACCCCATAACTACTGTCCCAATTGGGATGTGGACGATTGTGCGTATCCATTATTTTGGCTCGAGGGGCTCACAGTGGAGGTCAATGAGCAAAGATGTGCAAGTGTGGGACGTCTTTGTTCAGTAGTGCGGATAAATCAACATGATGATCGCTGACATGATTATAAAACATACTAGTCCCCCGGCAGTTTAGTGTGACCCTCTCCTTTCTCAGTGAATCCCCTCTGCATGCATTTGCCTGCTGTACGCACCTCAGGAACACACATCCACAAGAGGACACTCAAGACATATACATATAGTTATCAGGCTGATGGCAGACACCGTCAGAAGGACACTGGGTCGCTGACAAGCACTTGAGATTGAATACTGTACCTTCTAGAAGCCCTGCTGAGGTCATTCAGCAGGGCTGCTGCACTGACTCAAAGCTGACAGGGAGTCAGCAGACAAAGCGGGCCCCATCAACCATGAACAGTGTGGACAATGGTCCTTATGGGACCCCAAGCGATTGTGAATGATTTGAATTGAAGCCTGGTTTGATTGCATTTGGGGTGCGGGGCGTTAACTTTTGTTTATTTGCTGAGAAGTTTGGAGAGGGAATTGGTGACCTGTTACAGTAGGGGAATTTGTTTATTGACATTAGATATATTATATGTGAACTAAATGTAATATGTAAATAGTACTTAACTGCATATTTCAATCCCTTCAGTGATTAATTATAATTGTGCACATTAGTGAATACATTATTTAGTTCATATTACATTATTACAAGATTGATTTATGTTAATTAATGTGCTTTTTATTGGGATTTTGTGTGGGCTGAGAAACTGTATGATATGAAGGGTAATACATTTGCATTAAATAACTACAGTTGGGACAAACGCAGTGTGCACTCGAGAATTCTGCTGCTTTTATTGAAAGTGTCATTGCAGCATGATGCCAGTGCATTGATTCTAATCTTTACGCTCTATTTGTGTTCTTATATCCTGACTGTGACACAAATCAATGGTGTCCTTGGAAAAGTGCCCAAAATTGAAAGTAATCAGGATTATTATTCTAAATAATGTTTGGGTGTGTTTGTGTGTGATGAGGTCATGGACTTGGATGGTGACATTTTAGTTTGGATGTTGATCATAACAGAGTATTGCGAAGCTGCTGATTTGATTGCTACTCCAAGAACAAGAGCTGACATGGAGGTGGATGTGGCTCTGCTCTTTAATTACGTACTAGTGAAGGCGTGCGAGCCACAGCTTGACTTCTAGAGGCCTCCTTAGTCTCCCGCAGGCGCACAGAAGAAACACGGCCTCTGGGAACTGTCACTGTTGGGACTGAAGGGTGGCAACTGGGTCTGATAAGGTTTATCAAGCTGTTGACCCCTTCTCCATTATAGCCCCAGCTCCTCCACCCCCCTCCACCCTAGAGCAGCCTGAGGGGACCAAATCCTACCTGCAGGTTCTTCCTCCAGACATTGACGGCCGCAAAGGCCAGCTGCATCTGCTTCCTGCGGGCGTCTTTATGGCGTTTATAGGCGATTTCGATAAAGATGAGGAAGATCCCTGCTGCTATGCCTCCAGCCACCAGCATGAAGACCCCTGTTAGAAAGTGACAAGACAGACAAACAGAGAAAAGAGGTAGAGATGTAACCTACAACCATCTGCATTCCGTCTCTGTCTTACTCAGTGGCCGCGCCTCCATTTTAACTCTGCTCCTACTGATGACAGTGGTAAACGACGCACTTTTATTTGCAGACCACAACTGCACAAAGCCACAGCACAAGATAATGTACGGCACAGAGCACCCAGGCGGACATTAAAACATCGATTTTTATAAAGGTATTGGACAAAAAAATGCTACAGTACCTTACCACTGCAGTTTTTGTCCAATCACTTTTAAACGCACTCTCTATGCGACAAGGACCATACCTGCCATGTTTTCAAAGGTGAGTGTGGCTGGGGCATTGCTCCTTGAGTCACACTCCTGGTATCTCACCCAGGTTTTATCTAGGTCTTCCATGAATCCATTCTCATGAGAACTGCAAGGGGTCGGGGGTGGTGGGGAGAAATGTGACAACGTTAACAAAAGACGCAAACGTTGAAAGAGCTGAGCCGTTCACCTCGAGATAACAACACGGACGCAAATCGGAACAGCAGGGCAGGTGACAGACTGGCACAAACATGACTCAGACAAACAGATAGCAAGGGAAGGAGAGGGGAGATATAGACAGAGATATGACACTAGGCAATGTATTGGATGGCTGTTGAGGGTCAATACCTGACCCCGAAATCAGAGCGATAGGAAATCAAAGATTCATACGAGTAATGCAGCTTTGGCTGGGACAGACCTGAGAATGGCCAGGGACACATTCTGTTTCCAGGGGCTGTCCTTGCGCATGCCTATGCCAAAGCCCGAACGGAAAAACAGCTCTCCCGTGGTCACCAGGTCGCACTTCTGCGAGGCTTCAAACTCCAGCACCGCAGAGTCCCAGATGAAAGCATGCAGTTTGCTGTGGGGGGAGGGGAGGAGGAGGAGGAGGAGGAGGAGGAGGAGGGGAAGGAGGGGGTTACGGTGCAACAGTACAATGATTTACATACACATTTACGGCTCCCAGCCCTCTTTCTCGCACACCACAGCATGTGAGTCGTTCGGCGTTTACCAGCGCTCCCTGCTTATGGCCAAATGAAATCCAATGCCAGATGGGTGAGGGCGTGTCCCCCATTGGCTTTCCCCATCTCACCATCTCACTGATGTGCGTCTGGATTCAACCTGAAAAAGTGTGCTCCTTGACTCAGTATTAGCTCAACCTCACACTGGTGTCGCTTTAGTTGACACATCCACATTGTCCCTGGACATCATCGTTAGTTCGGTGATGGACCTGGATCAGAGCAGAAGCTGCAGTAAATCCTACCGCTTCCATCTGGTCCTGCGGCCCATGCCCACCCGACCCATAACCAAACCAATCTGACTGGAATAACCCTGGTCTGTGTGTTCAGGCGAGAGGCGCTCTGGTCAGCCCTATCTGACCGTGACTCACTTGTCACGCACAGCCTGGATAGCCTCGGCGGCACTCTCATAGTTGTGCTTCTCCATGTGGCGGTACATGGTGCTAAGCTCCACTTGCCGCCGGAAATAGATGTCCACAGAGCTCTGTTTCACTGTGGCGTAGATGAACTTGTCTGATGGATTTCTCAGCTGTAAAAACAGACAGGAACAATAAGGTAATTGCATAATTGATAGATGATTTATCTCATCTTATACAGTATTTATAGGTTGGTGACTAGAGCGTGTCATTGCACACACCCTCGGGTCATTGATGCCGGTGATGCGCTCCTCAGGCCGATCCAACACCAGGAAGGCAGCCAGGTTGGCAGTGTAGGAAGCCACAATGATCATAGCGAATCCAGCCCACACCATTCCCAGAATTCTTGCTGAGAAGCTGCGAGGCGCACCTGTGTGGAGCGTAAGTTTTGAAATTCTTCCAGTTACTTCCAATAAATTAGTTTTCATTAGAAACCTCTAGATTTAAATCAGTGTTTTAAGTTGGTGAGTAGAAGAACACTGAGAGAGGCCCGTAGCGTAGTGAGCCTTGTTCCTCAGTATGACATGGAAAACTGTGTAATGACTGAAAGTCGTTTCACCCAAACTTGGCACAGAAGAGAAGTGAAAAAAACAAAGCTAACTGAAATGACAGAAGAAACTGTGACAAGAAAGGAAGGAATTAATTCATCGCCCTCAAAGAAAAACATGACAAAGAAACAACATTTGGAACTAGAAATGCCTTGATTTTTGTCTTGCAGCAACTGCAAACGTGCACAGAGACCAAAATGCTTGATGCTATTAAAGTTGACGACTTGGAGATCTTTCTGTTTTCCCTCTTTTTTTGGCCTCACCTTCTCCAATTCCAGAGTTCAGCAAGACTCCCCAAGAGAACCACATGGCAGATGACAAGGTGAGGGCATCTTCTTCTTCCTCTTCACTGTTTACTTTAAATCTTCCAAATGGGCTGAAGGGAAACACCGGGAGGTTGCAGGAGATTAAGTGAGGATATGTCAGTATTTAATAAAACAAGAAAACCTTGGCATCCCCAGGCAAGGAGAGGAACTAAAAACCAAGCAAGCAAAGCAAGAAAGATGCAAACTCTGAAGGAAAGCAGGTGGACATAAAGGTGGGATGTTGTGGTCGATCTTCACCTTTTTCTGCCTTGATGTCCACACTGAGGGAAGATCAGCAGTGTGCAGAAGTGCATGTACACGCAGGAATAAATTAAAAATAAACCATTCAGTCATCCAGTCATACCCTCCTCCCCCAACACACACACGCACACGCACACACACAGGCCGAGAGGGACACACGCAAACACGGATCAACCTTGTACCTGAACCGGTCTAGTAGGTAAAGCATCACCGCCACCACATGCACCGAAAGACCCACCAGCAACCACAGCGTGCTCTGGAAAGGCTGCATGAACGAGTCCAATGTACTGCGAGGGATTTCCTGAAAACGCCGCAGAGCTTCTTTTAGAAAACATGCAATCATTTTATGTACAAAAGGTTTCAATGTGATTCAGGAACTGCAGTGTACTGTTGCGCATCTTCCGTGTGGTGCAAAGGTGAATACTGACCTTTTTGACCAGGATGGTGAGGCCCTGATATTTAAAGGGTTTAGAGAATTCAATGTACTGAGCTCGTTCATTGTTTATCGTCAGTGGAGCCACAATCATGTCAGCCAGGCCTCCCAGGAGCTCTCCCATCATGCCATTCCACTCTTTCTTGTTACTGTTGTTTACCTAAAGTCCCAGAACAAAGAAGGTGCCATTGAAAATCAACAATGCTGTCGTGTTTGTCATAGAATGTTTCCAGACGCTAAGGAACTGGGTTAGGCCTGATGAGGATAGACGTATTGGGTCTGGGCTATATCTGTCTCTGCTCTACATCTGTGGAAAAGTCTCTGTTGTACTAGTTAAGGAGGGTTAAAAATGATGCACTAAAGTAATATTGTACTTGTGTCTGTGATGAATATGCACACAAAGTGTGTAAAAACACTTGCAGAAACTACTGTATTTTGCTAATTTAATGAATTCCTTCCTTAAATGATCTGAGATTGGTCAGCTGTCAGAAGAAACCTTGTAATTAAACCACCCATCAGAAACCATAATAGTGAAAATATTAATTCAATCAAACAATAACATCCAATTTATTTCTTGTAAATGAGGCGACTCTGGAATCCCAGAAACCCAAGGGTATTCATTTTAAAAGCTCTGCTCCACAGTTTTGTTAACCATTAATGTGTCACTGTGGTAAACTGGAGTGAATAAAACCAGCAGCTCATAATAGAATGAATGTGATCATAAAACGAACCCGCTCTTGTGTTCCGAATTTCCCATCAGCCACCAGGTGCACCTCATAGGTGAAGTTCATGGTCATGGCCAACTTGATTAGAAGATCAACACAGAATCCATAGCAACACTGAGGTACAGTCGGCCGACCTGTAACAGACGTAAAGAGGGACTGACAAAACCAACATTTATTCTGAATGGTAAACTAAGCTACACGTAACTAGAAACACCTAATGCATATTATGGTGTGTTCACCTCTAAAGGCGTGTGGGCTGTGCAGTAAAAACACCGATAATAAATATAACACACTGTTGGGGTACCTGGTATCGTCTCATTAGGCCCAGTGCAGATAACCTTTTTAATTAAGACTCCATTTAACGTCATTTCCTCCTTGCATGTCCCATCTGGCATCGTGGGTTTCACATAAACAAATGGCTCCTGGTGTATCGTCACTATCTACAGAAGATGGGACAGAGAGCTGGTTACCATGTGGGAGGTGGAGCGGCTGCGATCCTAAAGGGAGCGGAGCAACTGGAATATACGGAATTAATGCTGCCTGTATGGACATTGGCAGGTTTCTTTTCCCTCGGAGATGCAAATATCAGTGCACTTTCCAGGTTTGTGATGGAAAAGGGCCCGAACCTTTAATCGAGTGGACATCTGGAAGCCCTGCGGTTTTTCAGTTTCTCCTCCAGGCCAGATGATCTTCCTCTGGTTGTTCATTACCACCTACAGGGATGCCACACACACACACACATGCACACACACACGCACGCAGGCAGACGCAGTGTTATAGGTAAGTGTTGACAGAAGGCTGGCTGATGATGTGGCACCAACACTGTAGGTGAGCAGCACTAATGAGTCAGCATTATATAATCACAGGTCAGCACTTCTTCTATTTACTCCACCCACCCTCTGACTTCCAGGAGATTGTTATCATATCATCAGATGATTTTTGTGTTTGGGATTTTAATTCAAAAATTAAATGAAATCCTAAATAATCTCGTGGGAGTGCTTGAATTCCCCTGCTGAATTAGCGGAGAAGCAACAAAAGCATCATATCATTTTACCTGTGTTCCATTGTAGATTCCAACTTGAATGAGTCGACTCTTCTGGTAGTTGAGGATACTGTAGTGGGCATACTTCCTGTCGCCGTCGTCGTTGAACTCCACGCGTCCCGTCAGGCCCTCTGGGTACTTCGAAGACATCAGTACCCTGTATGAAATGGTTGAAGTTACCTTTCATGTGTGATTATCACACCGCTGATGCCTTCGAAGGCGCTGGAGTTACAATGACTAACATTCATGATAAACAAGGATGAGTTATGGCTGAAGAGATGCTCCCGTCACCATATTTATCAGGTTGCAGTCCTTTTTCTTGATGCTTTTTTGTTTTCCTTTTAATGTGATTTCGAACCCAAATTAAAGTGGTTTCAAACTTGAGGTATAAACTTTTTGTATCCTATTGAGTGCTCTGGAAATTTATGGATCTACAATTCTACATCTTTTCTGGCAGTTACCGTTTAAAGAGTGGCCCTGTTTTCCAGATGTTGGTGTTGCCCACGCATCCCCTGGGGGGTTCCGTGATGTTCTCCTTCTCAAAAAGCTCCTGGATGGACTGAGCCACGACAGCCACTGCATCATTGATGTGGGCTGACTCATTCTTGCCGTTGATGAGTTGGAGACCGATCAGACCTGAGACCGGGCCCAAAGCAAACAAGCGTCACTAATCTGAGCCAATTAGAAACTGTCAGGATCCTTTTGCAATACACAGAGTGGATCAGAACTTATAGGGCTTCCAGTTTAGACATCCTGAACGAAGGTCAGACATCAGCAGCATGATCCGTCCTCAATGCCTGTTCATCTCAGGAGATGTGCCTAATTTGGGTTGTTCAAGAAACCAGGCAAGAGTCCCGATCAGGTCTCTGATGGTTGAACTGACCTTTTTTACAGCATGTGTAAAGAGTCCCTTGAAGTTGGATTTTAGATCCTATTAAGTTTAGGACAAGCAAAGCTGTATTTGTGCCAGGTAAAAACAGAAAAAAGGAAACCGAAAAAAGAAAAGTAGAAAGTAAAATAAAGGAAACAAAAGTATATTTGAGCACAAGCATCAATCCAACTTCAGCTAAGTTTTCTGATTGCAACCGGGTCCGTCAGTCTCAGGAGGTGGATGAAACTGGACACAGACAGGACAGCAGATGCTCTGCGGGGACTGGTTGTGCTTACGGTGCAGGAAGACACTCGACGTTTGTGACCACAGAGTGAGTAAATATTGTGAGAGGCTTGCGAGGAAAATCGGTTTTACCTTACCACTCTATCAGTTATCTGTCGCACAAAACTTCCTGTCTAATTCATTAGAATCCAGGGCGTTAATACGACACGTTAGCACAGTGCATTTACCTTAATCCAACACATATATGTTTAACTGTGTTCTGCATTTACACAGCACATTTAAACCTTTAAACACACACTGCTTAAACGTTTAAATGCCCAACACACCACATGCGTTTGGAACAAATTATGCAACACATGGATTGTTCGATGGTTAATCCCTCTAATCTGCGTGCATTAGTTATCAGCCTGTGATTAAAACCAGGGGGGTTAACTCATGTACGCCCACTGGCCACTGAGCGAACCTACCGTCTGGCGCCTCACTCAGGGCTTTACCCGACATCTCTCGCTCCCCCACCAGCCACACGTAGCCCGAGCCCGTCATGTTGAGGAAGCGGGCAGCCTTGTACACTGCAGCGGCATCTTCCTCGCTGAAATTTTCATTAAGAAGAGAGAAAATCTAGTGGACACATTTTACTTATAAATGTCTTTCCCCCCCGTAAAGGTCAAATATGCTTTTCCACTGCATGAGTCTGAGCAGAGGCACAGAATTGGCTAAAAAAACGTGCAAATCTAGCAAATAAGCAGGTGAATCAGCAATGAAAATCATCCTGGGCAGCACTGTTTTTACATTAGCTTGTAGCAGCAGCATTCTGTGTGACGTCTACCTGTAGCTGTGAGGTTCTTACCTGGCCGACAGGATGATAACTCGGGCCTCCAGCTCTTTTGCCTCCAGCAGCAGGGCAGTTAAGTTAGTCTCCTGGCTGAACTGGAGGACTTTCTCTGCCTGTGATCGGGGCATAAGAAAGGTCAAGCCAGCTTATCTTACCTCCCTCAGACACCATGCTGCCTCTTTACCTCGTTGGTTTGAGCTTAGACGTTGCTTTTTTTTTTTTTTACAGTCAGAGACTGAAAGGAAAACGATCCATGGGAACCGGCTGAACTAAAAGATTAAAAAGCTTGAAGGGGGGGAAAAAACTTTTGCATTTGTTCGCATGCAAACTGAGGGTTATCAAGGCTCCAAAGAAGGACGTGCATGTGTTAGGTAAGGGGGAAGAAGAAGAAGGTCAATGCAACCGGTAACTAAAAACAAGTGAGGAGGTGAGGAGGATGTTTTCCCCCAACAAAAAAGCTGCTGAAAACTGGGGAAGTGCTACAAAACAGGAGGAAGTAGCATCCGGGAAACAGTTTTGTCCCCCACTAACGGTTCTCCACAAAGGAATGAACTTGCAAACTCTTTTTGTATGTGTGTGTTCTGAGTACATGCATTCCTTTATCGAAGGAGAAAATGAAAATGATAAAAAGCCGGGCGCTGCTCACTGAGTTCCTTTTTTTTTTCCATAATGACAAAAAAATTATAGAGTTTTCATAACAAAAACCATTCTTTATTTAAATCATAGGGGAAAAAAATCTCAACGTAAAATATTAAAGAAAAACACGTGCTATCGAGAGAAGGGGGACATTTCTGGGTCGACTGGTGACTGGTTTGGGCTGGTTTCTAGTTGCTACGTTTGGAAAGTTGGTGGGCGGCGTGCATTGACCATGCAAATATACCTTAGGTCCTCGCTTGTTGTCATAGGACAGTTGGTCGAGGTTTTCATAGTTCCTTTTTTTATTCTGATGAGTAATGTGCACAGAGAAAATATGCAGACATAGAAAAATATTATAAACACTTGAAAATGGAGGGCAATAAAGCATTCCAACAAATCTCCACTTTTTTTTTCAAATTGGGATCTTTAACATTGGGGCTTGCAAAGAACACCAGCGCCGATTTACGAAAACACAAAGATTAGGGGAAACCAGAACACTTGCATGAATGACATCCAAAATCAATACCAAATGCTTTGAAACATACTGTAATATAAACACTCAGTAGGTGTCAAACATACATTCTTGAAGGTTTTTAGCAAAAATATAAAAAGAAGCTAACACCTGGTTAAGGCAATACAGCTTTTCTCCTAGCTTGTTCTAGGGCGCAAAATGTGCTTTATTACCCAGTTCAAAGAATAAATAATAAGCTACGAACCAACACTTTTTTCCAACTTTCACATAAAATATAGTTTAATCTGAGATGACTCACATTGCACTGTACACTGGCAGTATGGTATAATGTGCAGCAGTGTTCATCGGCTCGCATTTGCTAACAATGTTGTCAACAACAGCCTTTGGAGCAGCACTCATCTTTTTTTCAACACAGTCTAGATTCCAACACAGCGTGCATAATTCCAAGTAGCCAGTTGCAACGACCAACTGCTTTTTTACACCTTCAGAAGCCTGATGTAATATGTTAAGCTAGCATGTGCAGTTAGCTCACTGCTCAGGCCCATCCACATCCACCCACCCTACTACACTGACCAGTAATGGTAACGTTGATAAAATAGTCAGAATTGTCAGATCCAAACACAGAAGACTGGGCAAGGCCACCTACTCCCTAGTCCAAATTTTAAGAATTGGTTTCTACTAGTTCTATAAAGACAATCCCCACCCCTACACATTGAACGGATTGGTTCCTGGGGTTATGGATACATCTGCTGTCCTGGCTCTTTATGAATGAATTCCAGAAATTCCAGAGAAAACCTACTCTTATTGTTTTTTTAAATTATTTTAGCACCCATGTTGTCACTATTTGTAACTGCAGTTGAGCTTTATGTTCCGTGGGAGGAGACATTTGATAGTCCTGCCTGAGACGTGGAACCATTTTGCTGGAAAACAATATCTTTCTGCTTGGCAGGATTTTCTTCACAGCTGCCTGGCTCCTCAGGACACACTTCAGTGCACTCCTGGCCCATTTGCTTCCTTTCAGTAAGTCGACACTGACTGTGCATCTGTCCTCCATTCATAACTGAAAGCCTTGAAGACCTTGTACCCAACTGTAGTTTTATTTTGATGTAAACAGAATTCCGAATGGCAAAGGTGACAATGTAAAAAATCAGCCGCACCTAATCTAAATGTCACTATCGCAATATCTATATATTTATATATAAGACTTAGTTACTATAAGACTTCCTGTAATGCCCCCAGAGTTTTGCCATATACATTAGTAACAGCTAAAATGAAGAATGTCCACTACTAAAATTCAGCAGCACAAAACCCAAATCTTTGTTTTTCCTGAAGAGATTTCCTGAGCCCTATTTTTACACCCTCCGCCAGGCATTAATATTTCATCTCGCGTCGGCCACATTTGCATTTTAAGTCCACTGTGTCCAGAGCCTCTTTGCTGCTGGTGACAGTGATCCCCTGTGAATGTGTGACCCAGCTAAAAACATGCCATGAGACTGCAGCGCGCACACATTTGCAGCGTGTGCAGAATGGCCGAATCGCAGCAGCAGCGCCTCTTCCTCCTTTAATCAGAGCGCGACAGGAGGAAGCTGCAGTGTGTAATGCACACCCTTCACCCCCACTTAAACACTTGACGTTATTGCAATCATATATAGATTCAGCAGGAACGATGGTTAGCATCGACATGCTAGTATTAGGCATGATTCTTATTGAAAGTGTCTCTGGTGTCCAATGCTTTACATTTGAAACATTTCTTGAAAGGCCAGGTAAAAGATGAGTAGATGCACTTTATTAATATTTCAGTGTACTTTTTAATCGCCTGTGTGGTCAAACATATGCGGTAGAGTTGAGAGACGGCTAAAATTGCACATGGAGAAGACGCCAGCAACAAAAAAAAGATCAAGTCCCATCGTGGTCGGAGCAAAAATGAGACTTGCTGAGCCCGAATTTTTAATGCTGTGTCACCGCACTTTCAGCACCCGCTGGGTTAGTCATCATTTAACTTTTCTTTGAGCCTGGCTGCTGTGAGTAACCATCTGTGGCAACAATCAAGCCTCTCACTACGCCGGCATGCTGGGATGAGCACAGCAGTTCGATTAACTACGACCGCATTTGCACACGCGATCGTTCAGAACCACTGAACTCAAAAACACCCATTCTGGCAACTAAACTGTTATTTGCTATGGATATACAATTGGTGTGTGTGTGTGCGTGTGGGCATTCATGCTGTGGTCATACAAACTACATGTATGTGTAATTAAGGAGACAAGAGAGGAAAAGAGAAGACAAGATAGAGGCAAATGTGGGATTGAGCCTGGTGCACCAGATGGCTTCATTAAAGCAGCCAAATGAAGATTACAGAATTATAAAACGGGCTTCCTGCAATAGCAATAAAGTACTTTCAATGTGGGATTTTCTTTTTTCCAGTCTTTATAGGAGATGTGAGTTTCATCCAGATAATTTGACAGCATTGTTGTTTAGACTGTACGCGCCGGGTGGCACAATCTAGCAAGATTAATCCAAATGCCTGATGATGTTTGCCTATTGGTGACTGTTAATCAGCTGCCATCACAGTCACGTGAACTGTGCCATGTTCAGGCTCTCATGAGCTTCAGCTTTGATTAAATCTCTCTAAATTGGGACTTAGCCTTTCACTCTGTCACACAATTACAGCAAAGAGCCCCAGAGAAGAGCCCGATTCCCAAATGCGAAGAGGGGAAAAACCTCCTGAGGTAATTACCGGACACAAAACAGCAGTTTCTTCTCCTTCCTAACCTCTCGCTCTGTTCATAAAGGGCACACATCATTGCACTCTCAAGTCTGTTTTGGCTCAAAGAAGATCAGCATTTTGCTGACCCACATACACAGCTCAGAGCTACACTTAAAAAGGATGCATCAGCTGTTTCCTAAGAAATTATAGAGGTGGAAAAAAATCCCAAACATAAACATTGTCAGAGCGTGGGGAGCGCAAATCCTCAGCGCACAACGAAGAACCCCCCTAGCTGCTGTCCGCTGCTAAACTCATTAGACCGTGATGGTTTACAAAGCCCCATGTTAAAGTCCACTATTTGGCTCCCATTGTGGAGAGACACTGAATAATTTGGACTATGGCAAAAAGCAAAGTGAAGATGAGCAAATAAACATACAAACTTTTGTCAGATTAGACCACATTAGACGCTGTTGATGCATTTAGGAAATGTTAGCCAATGTTTACACAATGGTGAGAAAGGGATGTGGCCACACGACAGAAGGGGAAACAGTAACGTACATAGAAGACCTCTGAGGTGTTAAAAGCCCGACGCACTCGGGCGCTACTGCTCTTAGACTCTACGGTAGGGGTGGTGCTGCGGGCCCGAGCGTCTCACCTTTGTCTCTCGCTCCTCCAGGAGGGTCTCCAGCCTCTTCTGGGCGGCCCTTCCCTCGTGGTCGTCGCTCACTATCAGGATGATGTGGTTCCAGTTAAACTCGCGCATCAGGTCGAACCAAACGTGGGCCTGGTGGGAGTACGGGGGGACCGTGCGCAGGAAGGACAGATGGATACTCTGCAGAGTGTGGAACAGGAGGTGGAGTTCAACCTTTTGACCTCTGTCAGCTCAAGTGTCTCATGAAAACATGGTTTTAGTCTAATATCCACCGCTGGGTCTGCGTTGTTCAGTAAAAACACCCAAATCCAGCAGATTTTTCCAAGGGTAATGCAGCAAAACGTCAGTAAAACTATTTTTGAGGTACCTGAGATACCAGCAGAACAAAAGGAAATGATCAAAACTACTTTGGTTAAATATTTAAGAGAAAACAACCGGGGGAAAAAACCAGACAACCCGTGAAGGGGTTAAATGCGAGCTAATGGACGTTCATGGGAAAAACACGGTGCGTGTGTTGAATCGCCTCCACTAGGGCCTCACAGCACAGATCTTTCTAGATCAGTTAAACACACACACACACACACACACACACGTTCAGTGTCGAGCGGATGACCTTAGCCGTTACGATGGATCATATAGAAAACATATAGCTGCAAGTATTTTGGTCATAATTGGGATTTAAGCTTTAGTTTCAGTAAAAGCAAGCAAGGAGAGGGGGTGGAGCCTATCCCAGCCTCGTATGGCTGAAGGCAGGACCCGGGGTGGCCCTGTGCCTCTAGGGTATATTGACGGTGCTCTGAAGGTCTTCTAGCACCTCCACCTACTTCCAGAACACCTACTATGGTTTGTCCACATGGGGGCTTGAACTGAGAACCCTTTACTTGACAGCTTAGTCCCTTACAGACTGAGCTATAAATAAACATCATGCCTTCCCATCTGTGCGCTGAGTATTCTAATCTCTCCATTTAACGGCGCTGCTTTCCTTGGACTTGGAAGATTAGGGGACGTTTATATAAAAGCTCTTCATTGAGGTCTTGGATCTTGTTGTTTTTCACTTTAATGGCTCGTGCGTTACAAAAACATTACCTGGGTCAGGTTTCCACCAAAAAAGCATTTATTCACAGCTCTTTTAATGGAGAGTGGTGGGACGATTAATCTAGGAGGCTTAAGAAGCCGCCCCAGGGGAGCTCTCCTCTCCTCTCTCTCCTCTCCTCTCTTCTCCTCTCCTCTCCTCTCCTCTCCTCCCCTCCCCTCCCCTCTCCTCTCCTCTTCTCTCCTCTCCTCTCTCTCCTCTCCTCTCCTCTCCTCTCCTCTCCTCTCCTCTCTCTCCTCTCCTCTCCTCTCCTCTCCTCTCCTCTCCTCTCCTCTCCTCTCCTCTCCTCTCCTCTCCTCTCCTCTCCTCTCACTCACCTTGTCTGAGTAGATGGACATGCGGGTGGTGAGGCCGACCACAGGGATGCGGTAAAAACCCGCCGTGTAGGAGACAGGCGTTGGAGTGAGGTGGTCATTGGACTGGGGAGGGTGACTCACCAGGATAGCATAGACCTGCAGAGACACGGAGGAAGAACAATTTGTCATTCTTACACTGGCGGGAATAAGAAACAGCAGCAGCTGCAACCTTTTCTTTCTCTCTTTGCGTGTTATTTTGTATTAGCAATACCAAATTTTAAAAAAAATCATCATTTATTCTTATTTTCACTTTATATGTCAGCACCTTAACTTTATTGCAGAGAGTTTTTTGAGTCAGTTACAATATCTCATTTTTCATTTGATTGAAACAGTTGAAAAGTTTTGTAAACAGGTTATAGATGCACTCTTTAAAATCGTGGTCTGCACTCATAATTGCTTCAAATTCAAGGTAAAAGAGCAACTGATTGCTGCATGTAGCTATACTATAGGGACATATAGCTATACTATAGGGACATATAGCTATACTATAGGGACATAGTCACATGATACCAGCTCTGCCCACCATAAAAAGTAACTAAGCTCTCCTTTGGCATCTGGTATGGACAATCATTTCTTTAAGCATTTTAGAACACAAATGACCAATGGAGGAGAAGTTGGAAGGGATCCTGGTCCTGCTGCATGGTTGTATGGTTGTTGTCAATGCAAGATGCTTTTTTTTATAGGATTCTGCGGGAATTTAATAAAAATAAACAGCAGAATGTGGGAAACTTTGTCCTCACATATGGGTCCGGTCCTTCCACCAGTCCTGCCAGAACAATGATAGTGGGAATCAGGGTGAACAGTGCATGTGTGTGATCAAAATGAGGTATTTCACCACCACCTGCAGACTGCACTGCCTTCAACCTGCAAGATATTTCATCTCATCAAGTAGAGCTGAGGGACACGTGAGGGCGGAGCATGCAATATTAAAAGGAGTAATAATCTGTGAAATTAGAGCGCATCCATATGACTTGTTCCGTCAAATGCAATCTGTGCAAAGTGGCCCGAGAAGATTTAATGCGAGGAGAATCATTTCTGCCTTCCTCCTCCAGCGACATCACACGCCAGCCTGACCCGAGGCGATTCGATAGCCACATTAACTCGTGACAGGTAATTCACGTTTGGGGATGTTTTGCTATTGGGGTCCTTCCTGAAAGCCAGGAGAAGAAGTGGAAGGTGGTAACTGGGATGTCGCGCTGCGATTGGTAAGTTTATGCATTTAAACCAGATGCAGCGGAATGAAAACAGCTTGTTTCAACAAACGCGGAGCTCAACGACCAAAACAAGTCTGGCGTGTCCACTTTAACAGCTCCAGTAACCAGGCTAAAAATAAGAAGAGGTTGGGGGGGGGGGGGGGGCAGTCTGTAGGGGATTGTGCTGAGAAGCAGAGTCCTCGGTTCAAGTCCTGGTGCAGGAAGATTTTTCTGGTAGTAAGGGAAGGTGCTGGGACAGCTTCAGAGCACTGCTGAGATACCCTTGAGCAAGGTACCAAACCCCCAGTTACTCACACAGACCCCTGTGATGAGCTGGTGGCTCACTCAGGGGCGGACCCTGCCTTTGCCCGCATGCCCCTGGGGTAGGCTCCAGCACCCCCGCAATGACCCCAAAAGTGAAATAGTAGTCAAGAAGAAGAGAAAGAGAAAGAAGAGGACTCGAATGTCTTCAGTACTGCCCGACGAATATTAATTCATGTCTGGTTGAGCCTCTTTTCTCCGCACTACTTGCACCACAGCTGCTCTCGTGGAAGAATTCTGATGAGTCCCTCTCTCCAACTTGCGATACACAGAGCGAGAAAGTTGGCACGGCGGTGGCGTCCGTGGATTATGGATGGGACGTGAGCGGTCCTTATGGCATGGGTGAAAAATGAGATCATCCAAAGCGGCATCTCCTCCTCCATCTGCGACACACTTCCCTTCTTAGCAAAGCGCCAGAAGGCCGTCTCGACTCGCGCGGACCTTCTGTCCAAAGCCGTTCTGTCTGATCTGCTCCTTGAGAGCTGATGTGCGCGGCTGATATCGGTGTTGGTGCGCAGTCGATGGGACGATTAGCCCAGAACGCTTCGGCTGAGCATGTGACAGGAGACCTGATATGACAGCGCTGTTGCAGCACCCCACCAATTAGAATCAATGAGGACTGAGGACATGAGTGCAGCATTAGCTGGAGGCGTGCGGCGTCCTTATGAAGCCTAATTATGTGTGTGGGAGACAGAAGAGGGAGCACAAGAGAGACTTCACGCCTCAACTCGGTGTAACGTCGCTGCTTGTGTTTCACCAACTCTCAGTGGTGCGGAGCCTTACATGCACCATGAAAAGAATGTTTGCTTTTGCTGGAAAGGCGGGTTGAATCTTGGGGGCGATCATTGGCAAAGATGTTACTGATGGGTTGTTATGAAGGAAGAGGGGGGGGGGTGATCTTGAGTCCCCTCCCCCGCAAACTTTGTCTAATTACAGCCTTTAATTTTTCATTTTCTCCCCTTAAAGCTCTTGTATCATATCACACATGCAGCGTAAGTGCTCCACCCCTGAAGGAAAACACACAGCTACTGTAGCCGTCGATGCTGCTCCTCTCCCTCACACACACACACACGCACACACACACACTTATAGTCACACATGATGTATTATCAGATTTCATTGGGTTGCACATATTTGCCACTGTCCTGGAATGTAAACCTGCCCTCTCTTGTCCTCGTTTCATGAAAACTGGCAGTGGAGTTCACTGCAGGACGGAATTGGACTCATCATGGCAGAACATTGGTGAGCCAGTGGAGACTGATCCGAATTTCTCCGATACAAAAATGTCCGTGCAGCCTGCTGAAACTTTAGAGGGGAAAAAAACACCCATAGTTCATCAACTGGCTCTTTAACTGATGAATGCTTGTACTGTAGCTTAAGTGATCATAAAATGGGCTATAAAGCAGGTAATGTACAATTCAGGGCAGATATTGGGGGGGAGTAAAGTACCTGACTGGAGATGAGGTCCTCGCACACGGACAGAGCCATCTGGATGGCGTTGGGCTTGTGCGTGACGGAGATGGCGGTCAGCTTGAATTTGTCCCTGCCGTACACCTGGTTGGCCTGGTTCACGGCATCTTTGAAGACCTGCTCGTACCTCTTCTGGCTCAGGACGGCCCCGATGTTCACGATCTTCGGCTCGCAGCCGGCCCGCGCGCAGGAGCACGACAGGAGCACCGCCAGCAGAAACAGACGCATCGTGCGGAGCACCAAACAGGACAGCGCAGCCCTCTCGCTTCTCTCCCCGGTGGCGGGTCGGCTCGACCAGCTCCTGGACGGCAGCACGGCGCAGTGACGGTGGAGATGGAGCAAAGTGGGCGGCGTGTGGAAGCGTGCACCCCCCTCCCAAAAGAAGGAGCTGAATAGGGGGGCGGAGAGGTGGGTTTATGTGCAATGCGGTGAAAAGTGCATCGTTAGGGGGACGCAGGCACCCAAAGATCTCCGACCCGCCAATGGTTCTGGATCAGGACTCAAACCCCGCGCGGCCCCTCGACCGAACCGCTGCGTCCGTGGCTCCGTGCGCTGTGAATGAGTGCACTGGCCACGCCGCTCCCTCCCCGCGTGCCCGGCTCGCTGCTTGAGCGGCTGCTGTCCTTGGTGCTGACAGCTGTGCATGCGCGGAACACCGGCAGCCGGTGCGCGCTCCCGTCGCGGAGCGGTGTTTTGCGCGTTGGCGTGATGCTGCTGGAGCAGGAGCCGATTGCATGAAAGATGTCATCATCTTTCGCGCTGGATCGCCTGATCACGGACACGGATCGGCGAGATCCATTTCAAATGAACGCGCGCGCGGTCGCGGGCAATTTCTGCAGAACTGTGAGATTTTAATCCCAAAATTGCCCGATTGCGTAGAAACAGATGGAGATGTCTGCTTTGTCGTGAAGCCCTGCGCACCTCACCAATCACGCAGCCGTCACGCTCCAACGTGCGTGGACTCAATCCCGCGCGTTTTGCTCGGACACGCAAATCAGTGTTGGGCCGTTGTGTTTTCTGACTCCGCGTTCTGCGGAGTTAAACCCGAGAAGTGGGAACATCCCTGCAGCCAGAAGCATGTGCAGAATCAGCCTTCTCCTGGTTACCTTGGAAACAAGATTTCTTTTTTTTTTTTTTGCTACAACCATTGTAGCAAACCCACTGTGACTTTGTTCTTCATGTAGAGGAAACACAAATGAAGCCTCTCTGTAGGATTCATGTTACAAGATTAATGCTCAGTGGTTTTAATAGAAAAATATGGATTTCTAAAGCAGGTCAGCATAAAAAAGTGGCTTTGAATGACCATAAAGTTTTTGCTTTAAAAGAAACAGGGCGGAATTTACAGTAAAGCAGGATTTTGACAAATCATTTGCAGTTTAGCGCATCAAAGTGCTCAAATTGAGCATCGTGAGTCCAGTGCGCCACGCATAGCTGCTGCTGTCCCAAAGCAGCTGTTAAAATAGCACTTTAGTCCGTCCATCTGTGGACGGCTGGCAGCTCTGTTCAGCAGTAATGAGGCGCAATAATTAACGCGCCGCTGAGGAAAATTGCGTTAAACCGCAGCAACGCAGGAGGAAAAAAAAAGGACGTGATGACCCCCCTGCTCCCGGGGGACAGCCACGGGCCGGTTGTGCGTGTGCTCGTCGTTTACTGGATGACCCTGACTCACGCTCATCGATAAAGCTGTCATCATAACACCTCCTGCTGAAGGGGCGCACAGAAATAATAATATAGAATATGTAGAATAAATATAGAATAAAGCTGCACAAGAGTTCAGGCTTCGGTCGCTCGCCCACACTGAAGTAAAGCAGTCATATATGGTCCCACCCACACGGAGCGGGCCCGGAACTGAGACGCTAGCGTGCGTGCTTTACATCCCCCCGAGAAACGCGCCAGGAACGGGATGTGTGTGGAAAATAGGAGGGAATTCTGTCGCTTTAAGGAGAGCGGTTTATAAAAGAAGAGGGAATCTGCAGCGCTGTTGTTTGGCCTTCACCAAATCACGCGTCTGCTGAGCCTGGCCTCAGCCGTGCCATCCCATAAACAAACAACCTGTGTGACCTTGTGCGTCAGACACGTGACCCCCCCCGCCTGTCAGGTTCATCATGGAAATGACACGTGTGGACAGGAGCATGTTTAGGTGGTGTAGACGGGAATTAAAGTGCATAAAGTGACGGATGAAGAAGATCAATTTCCAGTTTTTCTTGAGGGACTTTTGAGCGCAGGTCTCTGAGCGGGAGGACTGGGGGGGCGGGGGGATGGGCGGGGGGGGGGGCATCACACGTGTGGCGGCGTGAGGACGCGGCGTTCATGTGCAAGCTGCATGTTTGTGCTCAGAACACTGCAGAGGAGAGTATATGTGAGGGCCTCTTAAACGCATCAGAGGGTGTTTTACATGGGGGGGGGGGGGGGGGGTCACGTTGTGCTTCCACATAAACTGATGAAACCCTTGGAAATGGATTGCTTTTGCAGATGGGCGGCTGCCTATCTGATGTGTTTCTCTTGTAGTGCAAGTCCTGACATGAATTATAGATGTTTGAGCGCCCCCCCCCCCCCCCCCCCCCCCCCTACATCCCTACTTGTCCCATGCTGAAGAATTCATGCTGCACAACACAACGATTCTTCTGGTTTTAGGCTCTCGACGTGCTGCAGAGCATTCTGGGCCAATCGGATCAGTCCATCAGATTCTTATATGTCAATTTTATGATGTCGAGCCTGTAGTTAAATAACAGGCTCTGGAGTTAAAGAACGGGCTCTGGAGTTAAATAACAGGCTCTGTAGTTAAATAACGGGCTCTGGAGTTAAATAACGGGCTCTGGAGTTTAAGAACGGGCTCTGGAGTTAAAGAACGGGCTCTGGAGTTAAAGAACGGGCTCTGGAGTTAAATAACAGGCTCTGTAGTTAAATAACGGGCTCTGGAGTTAAATAACGGGCTCTGGAGTTTAAGAACGGGCTCTGGAGTTAAAGAACGGGCTCTGGAGTTAAAGAACGGGCTCTGGAGTTAAATAACAGGCTCTGTAGTTAAATAACGGGCTCTGGAGTTAAATAACGGGCTCTGGAGTTTAAGAATGGGCTCTGTGGTTAAATAACGGGCTCTGTGGTTAAAGAACGGGCTCTGGAGTTAAAGAACGGGCTCAGCATGTTAACAGCACAGGGGAGATGAGTTGCTTTGCTGCCTCTAGTGATGAAAGAACTCTTTTATTATTCCGGATTATTCCTCTTAAGCTTCGTGGATTCCCGGTAAACTGAGGGTAAATTGTGTGCACCAGTGGCAACATGCACGTCTTTTGAAGGAACTTGGATTCTTTTTCCGCCTCCGCAGGTGACCTGATCCGACCTGCTCTCTCCTTGCCTGATTTCCCTGTCATGCTAACGCTAACGTTTGAAGCTCAGATGACAACGCTCAACAGAAGCCCTGAATAAATGCGGCTCGGTTTTCCCCCAGAGGTGAAATTTGCGTTAAGGTTTTCTACCCGGAAAGCAAATCAAAGACCCGACTGATCCCGACTGATCCCGACTGATCCTGTGTGCATAAACCACAAAACCAAAAAGGGACTCGTGAGCGGGACGCACCTCGTGGTTATTATCAACGACAGCATGTCTGTCTTTGAACTGATGGTCGGGCCATCAAGGACGCAGCTGCGGGGTCACCTCACTGATGTGCACCATGAAAGAAGACCACGCGGGGAGGGGGGCAGTAACCCAGGATGTGTTCTTTTTGTCCAGTCCAACCTTCCCTTCCTTGTTGTAGCATTTCCAAATAAATGGAAATAGAGTTTAAGCGATTCCAAAGAAGGTCAAGGTTTCCTGGAAAGGGAGTCATTCTCCAGCCTTTTTAAGGAAGCGGAACTCTTTTCCCAGCATCCAAATAAATCTGTCTGATCTCAGCAGGTGATTTCAGCTCTCTCCTCGCTCACCTTTGATTCCGCTCCCGATTTCCCTGTCATGCTAACGCTAACGTTTGAAGCTCAGATGACTCCGGCGCGCTGCTCGGCAGAGGCGCCGAATAAATGCGGCTCCCTTTCCCCCAGAGGTGAAATTTGCTCTGAGGTTTTTCTACCCTGTGTGGTGGCTGTGCATGTTTATGTTACTGTGTGTGTGTTTATGTTTATATTATTGTGTACCTTCACCTGATGCATTTAGCTTTGACCAGGCTGTCATACATGGAGCATAATTCAAGCCCAAGTTTATAATATATAATTTGGTTTATATTATTTGTGTCCTAACACAGTAATGCCTCTTTAGGTCATTCCATTGATCCCAACATCTTGTCAGTTGATGTAAAGCATCTCCACATGTCCTCAGATTGTTTTAGCCGGCCTAGCATCGTTTCTATCGTTGTTAGCAACCACGGCAGCAGTTGTTTTATTGTCCCTCCAGCTCCAAACATCTCTTCATAGTCTAATGTGAAGAACCAGGCCTGAGCTGAGACTGAGGATGCTGTTGAAGGAGGATGATGCACTCCTCGTTGGGGGGGGGGGGGGGTCACCGCAGATGGGACACTCAGCAGACTGTGACACTTCCGCTACAGTCGGGCTGATCCCTAGCAGCCAATTCCAGCTCTTGTGGAACAGATGCCTTTCCGTCCGCCTCAGCTGTAGCCCCCCCCCTTTTTTTTCATTAAAGCTGGGATGTTTGTGCTGAAACGGAGGCTGCATGAGCGAGTCGCTCCGATCTTCATGCTTTGCTGCGCCCCTCAGTCTATATAAAACTCCAACCTGAGCCTCTCGTGTTGGCAAGCGAGTGCCAACGCCCCTGCTCACATTCCAGGGTTCTTGTTCTATCCATCAAGGCAAAAGCCTTTTTCCCCCCCCACATTTCTACAGTCCAAACACAAGCAGGGCGTGTTTGCGCACAAGTCGATTTCCTTATCGGTGATTCAGCCGTTGATGTCATCCGGTGGAACAAAGGCAACCCGGTCTGAACCCAGTTAGGGAAAAAAGAAAAAGTCACCCAAAGTTAAATAATGCCCAGCCCAAAAAATAAAACAAACAAGAAAGAAAAAGGAAATGCATGATTTAAAAAATGTGCCCCGGCCAAGTACAGTGAACGTTTCACTCTTCAGCTCAATTTAACACGCTAATGCATTCAGTGCTACGGAAAGTTTCTGCCTATTCCGAAATGCATGAGCACACACATTAGCGCAGACAGATTTATTCCTCATATTTAAATGAACATTACAGCTGTAGATTTGCATTTAAAAGATATATATTGAAAGTTAACAGAACAGAGATGTTCATCGGGCATTCTTAACATGTGTTGTGCTAACAGGAGTTAAATGCAGGCTCTTCATCAAACACGTCTAGCTAACAGTAGCTAACATTTGCAATTATTAAAGTGCTACTGCTCTGTACCAATGTTAGAGCTATTAAAACTTAGTTTTGATTGAGATTAAGGCTAACGAAGACGGACAAATGTTTTCATTTAAATGTAACAAATAAGATTGTTGAATCTTAAATCTTATCTTTGGTTTTGAGGAAGAATCATTTGAGTGAAACGATGCTGTGTGTGGCTAGTTCTTCCTATAATGCTATTTTCCAACGGCTAAGAGAGGATGTAACTAATGTAAATGTTCCTACCGGGACACTAAAAGTACCAAAAACTAGGACCTCCACCTGCACACAGGTGTCCCATTTGCACGTTCTTTTCCTTAGCTTGCTAACACACCACAAGTATTTTTTCAAAGCGTAAAATATTACCACCCCCATTACTGGATAAATAACAATGGAGCAGGACCTTTTGGCATTCTCTTTTCAGACTATCTCTTTTCAAGATTTAAACAGTGATCATGTGGTTCCGGATGCTGCTTCTGTATACTATTAGCTTTTATTCGTAAAAAAGGAATGAACAAAAAACCAGGAAGAGCTTGCTTCGATTGCATAAGGACCACTGCAACTTTCCCATCAAATGCAGGCTCATGGTTAATATTTTCCTACACAGAGAGCCAAAGTCTACTTTAAATCAAACTATTGGTGTTGTAAGGCACACGGAGGTATTTATCTAAAGCGGACCATCAAACATTGAAACGGACTGTTTGGCGCTTATAACACCCCAACTTCCCTTTTAACAGGAAGTCCTTTCTTTAAAGAGTGCACACACACACACACACACACACACGTCCCTGATGTGGACCTTCTGAGCACCGGTAACCCCAGCGTAAACCCTCCTCCCGACGTTCCGAGAGGTCAGAAGTCCAAAGTGTGGCGCCGGAGCTTGAGCCGCGGGCTGCTCTCACTGTAGAACTGACTGAACCAGCGCCGGTGCTTCTGGATGGCTTGGTCCTCCTTCACCAGCAGGGGCTTGGAGACGTACCTCTTATTGTTCCACACCATCACGTCACGCTCAAACTGTGCACAAGCACAAGAAATCACGGGACAGACCTTTGATTATTCCTAATCACGTATGATTAATTAGAATTGTCTTTTTTTCCTTTTGATTTGCAGCATATGTGTTGAGTACTTGATCAAAAGCAGCTCATTTGTAGTAGATCTAATGAATCAGAGGAAGTTCTGATTCATTTGTTCAGCCTCTCTACTGTGATTTACGATAATGAACCAGCAGGGACTGAAGTGTGCTGCGCAGTTAATTAAATGTCACGCCACGGTAAATCCATTACCTGCTGAGAACTGATATTTCAGATCACTCAACCACCACCGGATCCTTTAAATCCTTAAATACAGGCTGGCAGAAGCTTCGGGTCACATTTCAACATCCAGGTCCGCCTGGTATCGCACCAGTAAGCTATTTTTAATTTTTCCTTTTTTATTTTGATTTTAAAAGGGTTTGTATTCTAAAACTGGCTTCAAGATTTTACTTCCACGCTCTTCCACGCCACGTTTTTCTCCGTGCAATGTTCTTTGAGAACAAAATAAAGTATTTCATACTGGGCTGAGTCAAAAGTTCTGTTCTGCATTCAAACGCACGTTGCTTGGACTGCGCATCCCCACGGCGGTTCGATTTCGCATATTTAACCTTTTAGCATACAAAGATAACGCTAAAGAAGTGCATTTTAAAACAACTAACATGCTAACTCGGTGGCTTTTCCCCCTTTACTTCCTCCCACTGCAATGATCCAGTTTATGAGGCCTATTTACACATTTGGTGCGAGTCCGCTGTTACTTCTGGTGTCAGCGAGGCAGCTTAAGAAGTCGTACTGCTAACAAACGCTAACAGAAATGGTCCGCTCAGGCAAAAGAGGTTAATGAGCGAGGCAGAGCAGGGATGCCGGAGCAGCAGCACGTGCTCACCTCTGCGGTCGGGCGTGGGTGAGTGAGAAATGAAAGTTACGCAACCCTGCCAGCCAAGCTAGCGCACACGTCACAGTCCAACACAACAGTCAACAGTTGTAAGGTCACGAGGTGACGTCTGGTGGCTACGTGTGGAAGCTAACGACAGGCGTTTGCTGAAGTTTCAGTTGCTATGCTAGTGCTTTGCATGTTATCATTGTGATTTGGGGTCATTACGTGCTGATGTGGATGTACTTTAAGATGAATAAAATAAAATTAAAGTGAGCCACTTGTTGATGACTGACTGAAATAGAAAATAATGCAAAGAGGAGGCACAGTGACGGCGGGGGGGTGAGGGGGTACTTCACCTGGATACTCTCGGCTCTGAGGATGAATTTGGGCACCAAGGGTAGCATGTTGGACTGATAAAACATGGTGTGAGTAACACACTGCAGGAGAGGCTCCACGGGAGTGACGCAGTGCACGAGAAGCCCTCGGCCCAAGAAAGCGTGGTTAAACAGCAGGAAGACAAGCCCTGGACCCACCTGGCACACACAAGAATGGATCTTACAGCATCAGAACATCCATGGAAACATGGCTAAGACACATTAGATCCTCAACAGAAGAATAATTTAAAGAAAAACAATCCGATTTTTAAAGAAACACACTTCATTTTGCCTTCGCAGAAGCTAGCATGAACTGGCCCAAATGTTCGGATGTAGCTAGGATGTTTTCAAATGCTAAAAATGGGTGCATGATGAGATTTACCTGTCTGGCCACAACATGAACATCCAGTAAAGAGCAGCGGAGCCCAAACACGGTTAAAGAATGTCTCACAAACATCTGGGAACAGTGCTGGTTTGGCTCCGGCTCCGGTTCCCACCGGACCTTGAATGAACACGTGTTTCATGTCATTCGGAATAAGAGAATTGGCGATACTTAATAATACGACAGCCTGCAAACTTGGCAGTTCAGCCTCCGTGAGACTGTAACAGGCGGCGCGGAGTCCAACTTCAGCCTTCACCCGCTGAAACCAAGGCCTCACCTTCCAGTCGTGCCGGAGGAATTGCCAGGTTTTGCTGTTGATGTGGCGCAGGTCGACTCCGCTGGTGATGCTCGGCGTGTGCAGGTGGCCCAGGTGAGCCAGGTCTGCTGCGTTCTCAGGGATTTCCTGCACAACAGAGCTCGTCGGACCACTAATTGAAAATATCAGCAAATCTGCAGGATTGTCTCGCATACGTCTGCACCCACCTGTATGTGAGCATTGATAAAGTGCTCGGTTCTGCCCCGGTAGACCCATTTGCCCGATGTAATTTCCTCCTGCTCAGGGACCGTCCACTCGGGCTCTTTGCCCTCACAGTGGAACCAGACCAGGATCAGGCCATTGACCTCACAGCTGGGCCATCGATGCACCTTAGCGATCTCTGGCACTAAAGAATCAAATGGATCCCGATTCCTCCATAAATACACATCTTTGACCACATTACTGACAATCTTCAGGCGACAAACGATTTCGTGTTGACTTTTGCTCTGACAATTTAAGCTAACGTATATATCCAATTCTCACAACCTGTAAATATGCTCCCAGTTCTGAACAAACAGAACGACTGATCTTTCTGAGAGAACCAGTTTTTATGTTTACTTGTGTGCTAGCATGGTGTACCTGCAGCTCAGTCTGCAAGCATTGCATATTTACTGAAGATTTTGACCAAAAAGTGACAGGAAAAACAAAATAAAAGCCCGAATGAGTCGCAAGCTCATCGCAGGGCCGCATGTGAGCATTTCAGGGTTCGGCGCCTTAATCAAGGGCGCCCTGGTGGTGCTCTGAGGGCGTCCTGGAACCTTACAAGAACCTTCTCAGGCCCCTACAGACGGAGCTACCACCACCCCCAAGTCAAGCTTGAACGTTTCCTTTAGTCCTTTTTATTAATCTACGCTGGTAAAAACTGCATTTCTATACTGTTAGAGGACAAGTGCACTTGTAAATATTTGTCTCAATAAAAATACTTAAATAATATTGACTCTTACACAAGAAGAATGTGCTAAGAAAGTGAAACTCCTCCCACTGCAGCTAACAGTAGCGACCCTGACTTTGAATTGCAGCGTTCATGTTTTCATTCACCTTTTTCAGCATAAGGAATCCGCACGCACTTGCCGTCACTGCCCTGAAACTGCCACCCGTGGAACGGGCACTCGATACAGTCCCCCAGCACCCGTCCTCCCACGGCCAGGTTTGCCCCCAGGTGAGGGCAGTAGGCGTCGACCACGTGAGCTTCCCCGCTGTGGCCCCGGAACACTGCGACCTGCTCGCCTGGCCGGGAAAAACACGCCATCGGTGAGTGGAGGGATCAGGAGTTGGAAAATAACCAGACCGTGATCATCAGAAAGGATTTTTTTAGTTTTCACAAACGCAATCAAATCGATTTGTAAGGACTTAAAAGTGCAGAAGTGGAAAAGATCTGCCTCCATGACGTGATTCCAGTGATTGATCACCACCGTTTGGCAGCAGATCCGCGGTCGCCCTGAACCTGGGCTGGAGGGACCGACGCCGATCCACAGATGACCCACATTCAGCCACCGATACATGACAATAAACTAAATTTGATTTTAATATTTTGTGTTACGAAAAGAAGAAGAAGGATGTTGGCTATTTAGGTCTATAATGATGTGGCATCAACCTGCTCAGCCTTCAGGCTGATATTTATCTGTAGAGACACCAATGAACACTGATCATCTTGGGGTTTTTTTCTCCAAATGAATCTTGAACCTGCCCCAAATCTGCCTGAATAAAAGTTGGTCACGCGTCCTCCCTGTTTATACTGCAGTGAACTTTCTTCCCCCAATGAAGCCAAGTTTTGGTCAGAGAAACAAAAAGGAAGAACTTTTGCTCAATGAGCTAAGCAGGCTGAGCGCCTGTCACCTGTAAAACACACATAAGAAACACACACACACATCAGTTCACACTGCTGCTAACATTTAACACATGGATGTATTCGTCGACGCCTTTAGCGGCGATCTCCATGGCTCTGTCAAAGGAAGCCACATATTTGAGAGTGATTGCACATCAACAATAGTCACAATCGGCGTGACTAAGCAATGAAACCCTAACAAAGATGGGCCATTGTGCTTGAAATGTTTCAACCAAAAAGCTGTAATATGATCTCCTGTTATCCTGGCAACCTGCCGTCAGTGGAATCAACAAACACAGGGAGGGCGAGAACGAGACGTGAGTGTGCTGGTCTCAGTCCGAAAGGAATCACAGAGAAGATGAAGATCTGCCGAAGGTGGAACACAGGCAAAAGATGAACGCACACATGTTTCAGTTCAGTCCCAGTAGTTTATCTGTGTGTGCATGCCTCTGTGTGTGTGAGTGTGTGTCTGTGTGAGTGTGTGTCTGTGTGTGTGTGTGTGTGACGGCTTCATTATCTCAAAGCCAAGAGGCCTTGATCATAAATCAATCTACTATGTTAAATAACCTTGTAATAGTACCATCTATCTATCTATCTATCTATCTATCTATCTATCTATCTATCTATCTATCTATCTATCTATCTATCTATCTATCTATCTATCTATCTATCCATCCATCCATCCATCCATCCATCCATCCATCCATCCATCCATCCATCCATCCATCCATCCATCTATCTATCTATCAACAGTCAGACAGACATACGGACTGACTGGTACTAACTAATTGACTACTGGTTCAGTTCTTTAATTAAACACATATATGTATATACTGTATGTTGACTCTTACTATACGTGTCATGAATCCTTTGGCGTAGCCATAAGCTAGCCCCTCGAATACAAAAATAGCAAATATACATTTAGAATTTAAGAAACTGGAATATGAGTTTTTGGAATATTAGCTCTGGGTGTGAGTGACAATATGTTTGGAAATCGGCTGCTTGTTTTAAATGTGGTGATTTTGTGTCACTTTACATATAAAATTAGAGCAGATCACTTTTAAGTTAATGATTGACATTTTTATCTGACCTACATTATAAAGTTCGACATGATTAAGAGGAAGCGGATTCTGTTTTTTTCTGCTTCGCGCACCGCATGATTTAAAAATGATAACAGAAGTATCACAGCCTACCTAACACAGAGGCATTTCTGACCTCGCCCCTGTGCAGCAGGTGCGAGTCCAGGACTCGGAACCATCCGTTCGGGTAGACTGGAGGCAGCTCTCCGGTCTTCCTCCTCCGCCGGACTTGGTTTGCCGCTTGGGCTTTGGAGCGACCGTCCTCGGCGATGTAGCCCACATCTTCGGGCGCCCGGAGCAGCTCCAGGGGACAGAAGAGCAGCTTGTACAGCCACCGCATGGCCACGGCCGTCAGACCGCCGAGGATGCAGACCAGGGGCCACGTTGGGACCCCGGGCACCGCGTCCTCCCATGACAGCTGCCGTCCTGCGGAGTTCTGCGTGTGTCCTTGCAAAGCCACCAAGGTGCAGGTTGCGACTCCCAAAGCAACCGCAGCAGCTACTTTCAGAAGGTTCTGCCAGTCCATGTTGCACCTGGCGCCGCTTCATGCCACACTTTAAATACCGTATCCACGGAGAGGCCACACCCGGGGCCAGCCTGTCACTCTGGGACGGTCATTTGTCTCACTTCAATTAGAAATTAAACGCAATTCCTTTACTGTGTGAAGAGGTTCTTATTTTAAAGCCATAATCTGTTGAAATATTCTTCATTCCTCTGAGGAATTAACCTGGCAGCAGCAGTTTGCTCTCATTAGCGTCAGATAGGTCCAACACTGATGCTGCCTGATAAGGTCATCTCATCCCGAGGGAGTCCAAATGTGGTCTAAATGTGAATATTGGCGGAACTAACGTGACAGGATCCGAGACACGTGTTCTGTGTGGTGCTTAAACATAGATGAAACCTTCAGCCTTCAATTATTATTATTATTATTATTATTATTATTACTATTATTACTATTGTTGTTGTTGTTGTTTGCTGCGTGATAATGCGGTCAGAAGAAGACTAATTTTCGACATGATCTTTAAAATGTGCAAAAACTAAATTTGAAATAAATGAAAAACAACAAAAGAAAATCCAGAATAAAAGCCCCGAAAATGAAGTAGTGACGTGACAAAGACAGAAATGGGCTTGCCACTGAGGCACATGCTAAAGATGAAGTAACACAGAGGCCAGTCAAGAATTAAAGTAAACACAACACATAAAAAAAGCTTAAATAAATAAGTAAATGCTCTAAAATCAGCATAGTTCCCATAAATATAATTTAATTCTAATAATAATGTAATTTCCGATAAAATTTATGTTTTGGGTGCATTTGTTAGCATTCGTATCAGACTTATTGATTTATTTAAGCAAATTGTAGTTTTAACTCATGTAATGAAAAATATGCCACGCTCACAAACATTTCAGAAATTGAGGAGCAACACCGCCCTCTTCTGGTGAGAGGAGAGGAGAGGAGAGGAGAGGAGGAGGAGAGGAGAGGAGAGGAGAGGAGAGGAGGAGGAGAGGAGAGGAGAGGAGAGAGAGGAGAGGAGAGAGGAGAGGAGGAGGGGAGGGGAGGAGAGGAGGAGAGGAGAGGAGAGGAGGAGGAGAGGAGAGGAGAGGAGGAGGGGAGGGAGGGGAAGGGAGGGGAGAGGAGAGGAGAGGAGAGGAGAGGGGAGGACAGGTAGAGGATAGAATAGGTACGAGAGGAGTGGAGAGGGGAGGCGATGTTTCTGGACCAAGGCAGCCTTGGCCTCTAGCAGTATAACTAAGATGTTAACCTAATGATTAGACGACCCCCTAAGTATGATAATTTGTCTGTCTAGGATAATAACTGGAACTACAGAATTAATGAAAATAAGCTTTTTCAAAGAGGAAGGTTTTAAGCCTAATTTTAAAAGTAGAGATGGAGTCAGCCTCCTGTACCTGGACAATGTCTAAATGTATATTTAAGCCTCCGAATGACGAAGCCGGGTGTCGTTGGCTCCGACGTGAATAATAACTTTACCAAATCCTGCGAACCGTCACCCAGCCGCCCTGGCTAGCCGGCTGCTGCCGGGGGACCGCTAGCTGAAGCTACGCTAGGCGGCTCCGCGGCAGCTAGCTTCTCCGGGCTACCTGACGCAACTCCAGCTAACTCCAAGCTGCGGAACCGAGTCTCAAACTCACTAAGTCTCGCCTCCAGAACCATTAATAAACGACACTTTCTGCACCTATTCCCTTCACTAAAGGAGGCAGAGAAGTAACTAAACATTTCACACACTGAACAGACAAAGACACCGGGTGATAGAGATGGTGAGGCCATGCTAATAATCCTGTATTTGTTTAATATGGACTATTTCTCCCTGTTGTTATCGAGTGACTAGAATTTCCCGACTATTCAATTTTAAATAACGTGAATCCAACACACAACATCCACAGTGCACCAACGAACTATTGAGAAGACAGGAAGTGACGCAATACGTCACCCAACGGAAGTGGGTAACGATCAAAGAGGCTTTGATCTTCCAAGGATCAATGGCACATTGATTCAAAGCAAAATATGTTGTATATAACATCTTCCCCTACTGCTGGTGTGGACCAACTTTGAAGACACACACTATCGAAGGAAATACTGTTCAAGGCAGTGTGTTGTGAAGAGCTACAGTTGTCACATTTAAAGACAATTGAACTCTTATCGTGTCCTGACCAACATCCTGTCCTGAACTCTGCTAATCAGAATTATTGCATTCCAGTCCCTACTAGAGTGAATCATGTCTAATAGAGAGCTGGTAGAGAACTATTTAATCTACAAACTCTCTCAGAAATACCCAGGCACTGTGTCTCCACCCGCAGGTACTGGCAGAGAGGCTTTGAATGCAGCTCTTCGGAGCATGGCAAATAAGTACGAGCAGGACTTTATGGAGCAAGCGGGTGACCTCTCCCCATACGTCGCCGTGACTAGGAACAAGGCAGGTTTTAACAAGGTGATGGACGACATGTTCAGAGATGAAATCAACTGGGGAACAGTTGTAGGTCTTTTTGTCGTGGGCGGCGCCACTTATGTGCAATCTTTCGAGGGCGGCGCAAGTGAACCGGTTTGCCACGTTGCAGACTGGATGACAGATTACCTGGACCAACGGATTAATCCATGGATCGAGAGTCAAGGAGGATGGGTGAGTATAAAGGAGAGAGACTCAAAATACAGCTTCCTTTGTGCCGCAGTTAGAGAATTGACGACCCAAACACAACCTTTTTTTTCTTTTTAGAATGACTAATGGCCATGAGTTGATTAGTGGAATTTTATTCTTCTGACATCAGAAAATAGTGTTTTTTCTGAATAGAATTCAAGTTTGAAGTAACTGAAAGTATACCGTGTAGTAGCTGTTATATGAAGATTTGAAAGAAAAATGACTCCCTTCACCTGACAGGTTTTCCAAAATAATCCGTTCTTTATTTTCCCTTTCAAATTAATAGAATTGTGCAATTTACATTGGCATGCAACCTTGGTGTGTAAAAAAAGAATCTTTATTTAGAATTCAAGCTAGAATTCAAACTTACATGTCAGTTAATCCCACCACCATTTACAACGTTTGTTGCTTCCTCATGAATAAAATCGGAATAATTTCACCGCTAATTTTATTTCCCCGTCTCTCGTGCTGTACGCCGCCTGGCACTTCCGTCAGCCGTCCCCATCAATGCCAGTTCTCCTTTAGCCTCCCTTCATGCTAATGCTGCTGTAGTTGATCACCTTGTCTGGTTTTTGTCTGAACCTTTGTCTCTGTTACAGGACTGCTTTGTTACCATTTATGGGGAAGACGCCTGCACAAACAGAGCTCAGGAAGACAGGCGTAAATGGATACTGGGCGGACTGGTGGTGCTGGCTGGTGTTTTGATCATTGTTACAAAAAATTATGGTACATTGCGTAAGGCATTTTCAAATTTTATGTCTTATTGGTCATAGAGACTGTCAGTACCCTGCTTGTGTCGTGTTTCACTAAGTTAATGTTTGTAAATTTGTAGTTATTGTACAATTAAAATGACTAAAAAGCACTAATCGTTTTTTTCAGAGATTTTGTTCCAATTATACAGTAATTCACGTAGCATTAGCATGACCTCACCACTTGTTTCACCCTGGACTGTTTGGGGTGAGGCTGCGAGTTTGAGGCACGGTTCTATAAGTTAGAGTTGTCAGGTCAGTTAGCCAAAACAATGTAACAGCCATGCTGCGGCCCAGCGTAGCTACAGCTAGCTGTCCCCTAACAGCATCCAAGAAGACAATCTTGTCAGGACGGCTGGGTGACCGTTCACAAGAAGTGTTGTCCAACTCAGAGGCCCCCCAACCACTTCCCATGGCCAACCATTTTTCCCCTACTCACTCACCCTTGCTGAGAAACAGACTCTGGTATTTGGTGACTGTTTTGCAAGTACAAGCTGACGCCAGACATCAAAAGCACCTTTTCTGCCAAAGAGGGTCCAGGGCTGGTTCGAAGCCAGTGCTCATCTTAGCACCAGTTCTTTGTTCTTCCACCTACTAAACAAACTGGTTCCAGGCAAGCACCTGAATATGAACAGCACAAGTAAATAGAATAGAGGATAAAAAAACTGATTGGTTACCTGGAAAGTCTGTCAATCCTCTAGGAAAGGTACAGGAGTATGAAATACAAAACAAGTTGCCTACTGGTGCCTTGAGGCGTCGGATCACCTGACCAAATGCAAAAGTTTAAGATGTAAAAAAAATAAGTGCACGATTAAAGGTTGTTGAAGCTAAACAGAAATGGGAGAGAGACCTCCCATGCCTGGGGAAGAGCACTTGATCACATGCTACCATCTACCTGACATGGGTGACCATGGTGGTGGGATTACAATGTTTAAGGTAGGGGACAGACATCTGGAATTGTGACTTAAAGAACTGGCAGGTCTTGGGAGTAAGACTGACAATTCTGTTCAGATTGTCTTGTCCATCAATTCAGAGATGAGTGTGGTTGAAGTTATGAGTTGGTTGGTTTATCTGCTGGAGGAAACCAACGGACTCAAGTAATGAAATGAAGTCATTTCTAAAGCTGTCATTTACAACGTCTTCATGGATATTAAAGTCTCCAATAATAATGACTTTAATAATGACTTTAATAATGACCCTGGTTTGTCAGGTCTCTAATAAATAAAGTTAGCCAATAAACTCTAATAAAATTAGCCAAATTACTAGGAATGAGAGAGGCCCCATCCCAGGTGGGATGGACACCGTCTCTCCTAATCAGACCAGGTTTTCCCCAAAAACTGTTCCAATTGTCTACAAAGGACACCTGGTTTTCGGGGCACCACCGTGACTGCCAGCGACGAAGCGACGACATGCGACTTAACATTTAATCGCTGGCCAGACTGGGAAGGGGACCAGAGAATGCTCTGGAGTCCCACATTGTTTTCGCATAATCACAGTCCAGCGAAGGGCATGTATTCCTCTCTCCTCCACTTAACAATGTTGCTGCTGTCTCTCTCCTGCCACTGAGGTGGAACTAATTGACTTTCTCTTTAAAGTTCAGTCAAGGATGACACCAAGGAAGGACAAACAAATAAATGCTGTGAATTCCACTGTTCAGAGGCAGGGAAGGATGGTGGGCCTCATTGCTCCACCTCAATGGCCGGGCCCAGGTTCAGCCAAAAAGCTCTGAAAAGAACTAGGCAATACACAGGCAATGAAAAAGTAACAGACTCCCTGAACACGTATATTTGGGGTACAGTCCCATCTGGTCTTTCAATCACATATTCACCCTTAATTATAATAAAGGAAGCTGATTTCATTATTTTAAACATTAGTTTCTGTGTTTTCAAGACCATAAAGTGTTCACAGAAAATCAAACAACAAATTTGTGCATTCAAATTAATATAATTATTGTTTGGGAACCTATTCCCTTGTTTTGTTGTACCTGAGGAAAAGTTGACCCTGCCTAGTGTTGCGCACAATATTTAATATGTTTTTCAAATATTTTATTCTTAGAGGATAAAAACATTGCAAAACTACATAATTTAAGAGGCAAAAAATGCTTTAGCCCAACTTTCTGGGCACTAGTGATATATAGCTGATGTATAAGTAGTTTGTATACAGTTGCTAAAACAGACAGGAAACAGCTAATAACTGCTAAAGATATGTTTGATAAAGATACATATGATATTCCCAAACTACTTGTAGCCAACTATTTTTAATGAATCCCGCACAATCATCAATACAATCATCCTGAGCAGATGTATGCAATGCTCTCATCAGTGTTTTCAGTGTAAATCACCATAGTAATTATACAGAAAATAATTCCTTCTCTCAGTGTTTCTTTTTTCATCTGCTACTATAAACTAAAATCTATACATTTTCCATCCCTGTGAGACAAGTCCCTATTACAATTAATGTTACCCTCACATGGACACGGAAGGAATTTGCCATCAATCAATCAAACTTTATTTATAGGGCGTCTGTTACAAACAAAATTGTTTCTAGGCACTTTCCAGAATCCCAGGGCCTGACCCCAGACAAGCAACAGTATCAAGGAAAAACTCCCCTTTAAGAGGAAGAAACCTTGAGCAGGACCGGGCTCATGTAGGGGGACCCTCCTGCTGATGGACGGCTGAGTAGAGAGAGAGGAGAAGTGGGAGGAGCACAGGTAGAGGAGAGAATAGGCAGAGAACATAGAGATGCATTAATAGTACAAACTGCTGGTATAAGAGTAGAGTCGGTCAGCAGGGACAGAGGTCGGCAGGCCAGCATACATCCATAAAGGCGGCTAGACCTGTTGATGAATACAGAGGGGGGCGGCAGAGAAACTATACAAGAAACAACATCATCAATGATCTACTAGGACAGGAGAGGAGAGGAGAGGAGAGGAGAGGAAGAGGAAAGGAAAGGAAGGAAAAAAAGAAGGAAAGAAAGAAGGAAAGGAAAGGAAAGGAAAGGAAAGGAAAGGAAGGCCATGACCCAGTAGGGTGACAGAAGCCTGCAAGGTGATCATGTTTCTGGACCCCGGAAGCCTCGGCCTATAGCAGCATAATTAAGATGTTAACCTAATAATTAGTCGACCCCCTAAGTATGATAATTTGTCTGTCTATGATAGTAACTGGAACTACAGAATTAGTGACAATAAGCATTTTCAAAGTTTTAAGTCAAATCTTAAAAGTAGAGATGGAGTCAGCCTCCCGTACCTGGACAGGGAGCTGGTTTCACAACAGGGGGGCCTGGTAGCTAAATGCTCGGCCCCCCATTCTACCCCTAGAGACTTGGATGAAAAGGTGTCACTAGCTCCTCCAGGTAGGATGGAGCTAGGCCTCTGAGGACCTTGTAGGTCAGAAGAAGTTTAAAAATTATACTAAATTTAATGGGCAGCCAATGAAGAGACGCCAGTACAGGAGTTATGTGGTCTCTTGTCAATACCTGTCAGAACTCTAGTTGCAGCACCCTGATAATAAAGAATTACAATAGTCTAACATCTATACCATAGACTAGCTTTTCAGCATCATGCCGCGTTAGTAGCTTCCTGATCTTTGTGATGTTCCTCAGGTGAAAAAAGGCACTTCTGGAGACTAATTTAATGTGTGAGTTAAAGGACAGATTTTGGTCAAAAGTTACTCCAAGATTCCTCACAGAGAGACTAGATGCTAATGAGATACCATCTAGAATGACCATGTGATCTAATCTATCCCTGTGAGGTTCAGGACCAAACACCATTCAGTTTTTCCTGAATCAAGAAGATGGTGTCAGCTTTTACCTCCAAATATGCTTTTAACACAGAGACACAAATTATATTAGTAATATTACAGCTAAGGAACTGAGTATCTGGAATGTTGTTGTCATATAGCCCCACAGCATCATTTCTAAGAGCTTGTGCCAAACAGTTTGAGTGAAATATGCTGTAAATGAACAACAGTTTACTAAAGAGTAAAGCAAGTTTATTTTTATTTTCATGAATCTCTGGTCTTTAAAAATAACTGCTGTAGTTCTTCTGAACACAACACACATCTTATTATGTTCATACATACATGGTGTTGGTGATTGCCGTTGTTTGGCTTTTATCAGAAATTCACCGTTGGTTAATTATCTAAGGCAACGTGTGATTTAAGACTGGGAAGGGTCTTTGTCCAAAGCCGAACAAAGTTATGCCTCATTTTCTCTCCAATAGAACTTTCACTCATCTTAGCACTGATGTCCAGGAACTGCTGTCCAGCAGAGGTGAAGTTGGGCCACGTCACCGGCACCTTCAGGGTTCCTTTGTTGGGGTTTCTGTAAAAATGAAAAGAAGCATAAAAATCTCCACTCAGTTCCTAAAGTCTAAAATGCAGCTTAATGGTGTGTATTACCCAGTTCTGGCGAAGTTAGTCCAGTAGGCAATCATATTTCCAGACAGTTCTCTTTGTTTGTCCCCATAAACCTGAGGTATGGCGAAGGGTATGCCAAAGACATACTGCAGATCATCCGTGTGGTCGGCTCCCATCCAGTCAGGGTAGGGTCTGCCTGGTCCAGCCAATAAACTGGGCTCAGACAGAAGGTAGGAGAAGGTACCGGCAGACCTGTTAAAGACAAAGCAGGGGATTTAACTACCACCGCCCACACTAGGATGAACATTTTAAAGTGCAATGTTGCTAAGTTGCTTAAAACACCCCTCGTATTTAGGAAATCGTCATTAATAGATCACAGAAGACAGAACTTCACAATCCTGAATTCAAAAATGTGAGTTTCCTCACGTAGCTTTGGCAGCATGAAGATAGAGGGCAGCCTGTGTAGAAACCAGGAAGATGTAGTCAGTCCCAATTTCCACCGCGGTCCTCTGAACAGTCTCCTGGCTCGGTGAGGCCCCCCATTTTGAGAAGTATTCATCAGAGGCCACCTGGAAACCTTCCGGTCCCGTGTCTTTAGTATAAGCCGCAAGAAGCCTAATGACTTCATCGCTGCATCAAAGAAAACAGAGAGCTCCATCAAAGATACTCTTTTTTTCTTTAAAAATAACAAATCAGACTTACACAGGAGTTTTTTCTGTCTTGTTTTTGAGAGAATGAATATCCTCTGAGGTAAAGCTGAAGCCATCCATGTCGTTAACTCCCGCAAGGTAATCAATTTCAGCAGCGTTGTGGAACAGGTTTACTGGCTCATCGGGTAGGAAGTCTCCATCCACAACAGGAGTCAGGAGCACATGTTTAATACCTGGATCTGGGATCAATATGAACATAATTCATCTGTATTGTATGGGCTCCACACTGTATAAAGGCATACTTTGACTGACAATTGTTTTGGCTGCTTATGTTTAACTGCTGGAAAGTTCCGATCTTATTTTGTGATGTTAACATTCTCTATCAATTTGCTGGATGGTTTCATTGGTTTGCTCCACTGAGGAAAAAGCATGTCTCACAGTCTGGGGTGCCGTCTGGGATGTAGGGGGTGGACATGGTAAGATTCCTGGCATCTGATGATCTCAGGCAGGCCACCATCCTCTCATCCACGGGGCAACCAGCTTTCAAGGCAACCTGCACAAATGCCAAAGGGCAGAATATTCTGATCAGTCCAATTTTAGGAAAACGTTGGATAAATTGTCACAGATTCATGGAGTGAATTCCATTTTTTCCCCTCTGGAATCAACACACCCTCAGGTCATTCTTACAACTGAAGATATTTCCATGGGGAAAGCTTGAAATCACAATTGTCATTGTTCCAAAAATAAGAACCCCAGCAAATATGTTAGCAAGTTACAATGATGCCATACCCTCTCTGCCATGGTGCGTGGATCCTCATTGACAGCCCAGGGGCCTAAAGCATCACCACTTTGAGAGATGGCTCTTCTCACAAGACCTTTGTTGTGGGGGGAGAGAGTCTGCATAGGAATAAATTAAGCACACTCTTGGACTCTTAAACCCACAGTAAAAAGGTTCAAGGTGGGCTGCTACTCACCTGGAAGCTGACACTAGCTCCACCTGCAGACTCCCCAAAGATGGTGATGTTGTCAGGATCTCCCCCAAATGATCGGATGTTCCTGTGCACCCAAGCAATGGCAGCATGCTGATCCCACAGGCCATAGTTTCCTGATATTGTGATAAATCATTAATACACAATCTAAGATATGATGCATTTTTGGATGCCTTTAATTTCACCGGATTTACCTGGTAAGCGGGAGTCCCCTGTGCTGAGGAACCCCAGTACGCCCACGCGGTATCCAAAAGACACCACGATGACATCACCCTTGTCTGCAATTTCCTGACCACTGTACAGATACTTGCCCAAAAAACCGGGCCCAGTAGAACTACCACTCATGAAACCTCCTCCGTAGATCCAAATCATGACCGGCAAGTTGGATGAGACTGAGAGGCGAATGTCAAGAATTTGACAATGCTCATATCCAACAACATGATCAAAAATGAAACTACTGTACCATGTTTGCCTTGAGGGACCCAGATGTTGAGGTGGAGGCAGTCTTCGCTCCCAAGACTCGTGGTCTGTAGATCATTAATCTGGAGACACTGCTCAGCAAACCTCGTCGCCTGCAGTATCCCTGGTGGTGGACAAAGCGCGATAGATTTTCCTTTCCTGTTAATAATGGTGGAAATTGATATTTACATACCATCCCAGCCAGGGTGAGGTTTGGGTTTTTCAAAAAGCCCAGGCTTGGCAGCAAAGGGGATTCCTTTGAAAACATCAACGGAGCGGAACACATCAAGAGGGATATTCTGCCCCTGAACACGACCACCTTCCGTCTGAACAAGACCCAGCTAGAGTAACAATAGAACCAGAGGTCTTTAAGCAGACCAAAAAGCTCACATTCTTTGAGTTCTTCAAATTAGTGTTATGGACATTTAGAGTGGTAGCAATGGCTTACAGAGGCAGCTGAGGCCGTGGTCACAAACAAGGCAAGAACAAGAAGACTCTTCTGTTTCTCCATGGCTGCACAGAAAGCCACAAATACCTCCCAGGTGGTTTTATACACAAGACCTGCCTCTGAAGGAGCAGAACACACATACGCACGCACACGCACGCACACCCGCACACACACACACACACACCACACACACACACAAAGAGTAATGTTTACTTTTGATCACTGATAGCATGGTGGCATTGGCTCTAAATCTGGTGGCGAAAAACAGACAGATGGAGAAAAACACATAAGCTGACGAACAAATGTAAAGTACAGCTGAGTCCGGATTTTTGTGTGATGTACAGAGGGGAATAAAGCCATTTATCATCAAAACTGTGGCTTTTCTGCTGTACAGTATACGTGCAAAGCAATATGCCATTGTTCAGGAATGAATAAAAATGTAATTAAAAAAACCAAAGCCATTTAGCATTCTTTTGAAGTAGTGGTCACATATTTTAATCACATTTCAGTTTAGTTTATTCCCACACATAACTCAGAAAGCTGTATACTCACACAACAGTTGTTTATCTATAATGATGAATTCAACTGGACGTATAACAACTTACCAAACTGAAGCTGGAACACACTACCACTGTTAAACAACTCCAATCAAATGTAACCAGGGATACTGTAAATGCTTCCACAAACATATACAAATGTGACCATATTAACAATTGAATCTGGGTTTCATATTAGTCGTAAAATGTGGGTACATATCATCACTATGTGGACGTATGTATTTGAGACAGACAGAGGGAGAAAAGCTGTCAGAAACAGGTGGTTCAGTTCTCAGTACATCAAACAAGCTTAGTCCAGATAAATTCCCAGAATATACCCACAGAATATATTTTATGTGCAGTTGGGTAAATCATTAGCTTTGAGAATCGCACCAATGTTGCATTGGTACTGAAACAGAAGAAAGGTTCTACAAAGAGCACTATTCCAATGGTAATTAACAGTGTATAATTAACTTAAAGCCTTTCCAGGGAGAAAACCTTCATTTTCTCTATGTACCAAAATGTCTCTTAGGATGGTGCTCCACATCATTACCTTTTTGCTCTGCAAGAATGAGATGAGTGTCTGCTTAAGCATCAGAAAAGATATACAGAGATCAGCAGAAGCTTGTGTTCCTGTCAAGAATTTATGTGCTGGAACTATGTCGCAGTGACCAGTCTGCATTAATTATTCAATGAGACACCAATAGTACAAATAAACCAAAGAAATATTTGCTGTTTTCTGCTCAGGTGAGAAAATGTTCTTTTTATTCAGAGATGGTTACATTGAGGTTGGGGAGGACGCTAGTCCAGAAATGCACATAACCAATCCTCATCTTCTGGTGCACATAGCCTGAGTCCATCTTTGAGTGGATTTCCAGGTATTGATGTCCAGTGCTGGTGAACTGAGGCCATGTAACAGGCACACTCAAGTCTCCCTTGTTGGGATCACTGCATGTGGACAATAATCAAAGGAAAATGTAAGGTCCAGTTATAACCACACCATAGATATAGTCAAACTTTTTATGTTATTTATGAAGCTGTAATTATACCCAGTTTTGGCAAAGTTGGTCCAGTAGGCAATCATGTAGCCAGAGACATCCCTGTGTCGTTGCCGGTATACGATAGGGGTGGTAAATGGCTTTCCGAAGACATAAAAAAGGTCATCAGCATGGTCGGCTCCCATCCAGCTGGGGTAAGGCTTGGCAATACCACCCAGACGGCTGGGCTCTGAGAACATGTATGAGTAGGTGCGTCTCGTTCTGAAAGGAAAATACAAGAAAAACACTGTTACAACCCCAAAGAAACCTTTAAATCGAACCAATAATGTCCCTGCAGATGTTGAAAAAAAAGTGAAACAAAAACACTAAATGAAATAACTCCAAATTAATTTTAAATAGAAAGGGTCGTTTTCTTGCTTGGCATGGGCAGCGTGAAGGTAAAGGGCAACCTGAGTAGCAACCAGGAAGATGTAGTCTGTTCCAACATCCACCACAGTTGTCTTGATGGTCTCCCTATTGGGATTTGATCCCCAGTTTAAGGTGTATGTGGAAAAGCCAATTTCTGCAGCCTCTGCACCCTTCTCCTTAGTGTAGGATCTCAGGAGCCTTTTCATTTCATCACTGGACACAAGAAAACAGGAAACAACACTTCTCTGCTAGTCCTCCGATAGGTGGATCTTCTGTATTCTCTTTTCACATCCATCATCGTCATTCTCATACTCGACACACTGAGGTAAACTCACACGGGGGTGTCTACCAGCTGTGAGTTGATTGAAGGAATATCAAATGTAGTGAAGAGGTGTCCGTCCATGTCATTGACTCCAGCGATGTAGTCGATGTCTGCTGCGTTGTGAAACAGGTTGTAAGGCTCGTCTGGCAGGAAGTCCCCATCGATCACAGGAGACAAGACCAGGTTGGATATGAGGGGGTCTGAACAGGAAGGAATATTTTCAGCATTTTTAGGTTTATTGACCACGGTAATTAATAGCTTCGATTTAAATTCTTAGAAGCTCTGAAGCTTACTGGACGACTAGGACAAACTCTACCATATTCTCAATATTGAAGAGGAAAACAAAGACATGCAAAATGTGCAAACAGTGCAGAGTGTTGTGTCCGTACTATCGGGTGAGCTGCTCATATTGAAGGAACCAGCCAATGTAAGCAGTTCGGGGTCAGTCATCTTCAAACAGGCGGCCATTTTTTCATCAGTGGGGCAGTTGACCTTCAGAGCAACCTGCAGACACAATTCAAATCACTCCTGATTGCATCCAGCCACTGACTAGTGGGTGGAAAAGTTCCACAGGAGAAATAAACAACGTGTCCTGTACCTCCTCAGCAAACCTGCGGGGGTTCCTGTTGACAGCCCACGGGCAGAGGGCCACGCCGCTCTGGGAGATGGCCCTCCTGATCGTCCCTTTGTTGTGGGGAGTGAGGGTCTTGGTGCAAGGAGGCATGTGAAATCAGTTTCATGAATTCTCCCAAAAATGAATTTGACAAACACAAAAAAAGAGCAGGACACCTGGAAGCTGACACTAGCTCCACCTGCGGACTCTCCGAAGAGGGTGATGTTGTCAGGATCTCCTCCAAATGAATGGATGTTCCTGTGCACCCAAGCAATGGCGGCTTGCTGGTCCCAAAGCCCATAGTTTCCTGAAAATCAGTTTTCTCTCAATCAAGCTACTAACTTTTACAACTATTGAAGTTTGTTTTTGTAACAACTACCAGGTAAACTAGAATCTCCGGTGCTCAGGAAGCCCAGAGTGCCCACACGGTACCCCACCGTCACCACAATGACTTCTCCTCTTTCAGCAATTTCCTGTCCGCTGTACAGATAGTCATCCAGGAATTTGCCATCCATGGACCCACCAATCATGAAACCTCCTCCGTAGATCCACAACATGACTGGCAGATCAGTAGACACTAAGAGACAGAGAGAAATTAAGCTTATCCTTAATAAAACAATGTTATATATGCTTGAAAATTGGCAAATTATGTAGCACAATAGTTGTGGTCCAACAAGATCTGACATTTGTCAATGAGGATCATGCTGACTGCAGTCACACCTGTTCGTATGGCTAATTTAAAAGATATATGCCCAGTTAATACAACCTTAACCTGTCTGTCATTTGTCTATGTCAAATTCACCATTTTGTATACCTGAGCTACCATGAGGAATCCAGATGTTGAGGTAAAGACAGTCCTCACTCCCTCTGGTGTCGGTCATTCGAAAATTGACCTGGAGGCATCTATTTCTATATTCCTTGGCTTTGAGAACACCTGTAGACAGATGTGAAACGGACCAGTATCAAATTTTTGATTTGTTCTTGGAGGTGCAAGGTTCTGGTCTAGGGTACAGTTCCCTTTTGAGCAACACACCGTCCCAGCCAGGGTGACGCTTTGGTTTCTCAAACCTTCCAGGCATGTCGGCAAAGGGAATGCCCATGAAAATGTCCATGTGTCGGCGGAACCCGAGGCGGATGTTAACCCCCTCCACCATGCCACCCTCGGTGTACACAACCCCAAGCTGGAAATATTACACAAAGGTTTGTGCAAAATACTTGAATTGGTCTTATTCAGTCAGTTTGTTTACACAATAATGCTGAGATGCTGCATAAAATTAAAAAACACCACTTATGTTTTCAGTAATAATCACAGAAAAATGTATAAATAATAGAATTAATGTACAATTGTGTGTCTAATATCCAATCCTGTATATTAGCTAATGAAGAAAACATTTTAAAGATATTATACATACAGAGGTGGCAGAGACTGTCTCCAGAAAGACGGCAACAGCCACCACAATCCCAAACATTGCCATTGTGACCGATCTGAGAAGCCGGTTGATTGTGGATGAGGCTTTTATAGTGGATCCCCCTTCCTCTCCAATAACACCTGAGCAATGTGCAGACTGGAATCAGACTATACTAAACATTGCGTAACACGACTTAACCACCTGCTTTACTCAGTGCTTTTGAATCATGTAAAAACTTCTTGTAGAAAAACACCATGTAGAAAAAGGGTGTCTTCAGCGGCCCGTTGCAAATATAATAAATATATCATTCTAGTTGTTGATTCGTGTTAATTTTCTTCTTTACAGAGATGTATCTTATTGAAAAACCTTTACAAAAGCACTTTTTTCTCCAGCCTGTTTAAGGTTGTCCAGTGGACTCCAGCCTCTGCTGAGTTGACACAGCTGTTCAACTGGACTCAAAGTCTCACATTTGTCTTGTGCAACAAATCATCCCGATTACCTTTGTCCACCGGTCTGCTCCATACAGACGTATAAAAGCCACATTGACATCAACAGTCTTGGCACTATTTGACCCCACAATCCCATTTATTCCTTAATTAAATTGACAGACCAAAGATGTGAGTAGTTACATATTTATTTACATTTTACACGCGTTGGCATAAACGCTTAACTTTTCCCTTAAATATAATCCAGCATTTCTGTCTCCATCTCATTTTCGCTTTCCTCCGATAGCTGAAAGTCATCGTCTTCATCTTCCTCCTCATCTTCCTTGTCCTCCTCTTCCTGAATGTCCTCCTTTGCCTTGTCCCCTACCTCTGGATGGTTCAAGCTCAACAGGCCTCTGCGTCTGCGCTTCTGGGAGTGCACCAACAATGCTGAAAAAGGAGGACCAGTAAAGTGAGATACACTGTCACTCCTCCTTTTATTGATTCAGCGTTTCTTCAAGAGTCAACTGCGTTTATGTATATAATATATATATATATATATTAATCTTTTCTTTTTTAACCTACCAGGTTTCTGGCCTCGGACCACCTTCTTGATCATTCCCGAGATCATGTCCCTCAACTTATCTTTAGTGCCGGGAACGCACCAGCCGTCTCGCTCCTCACAAACCTGCTCCTCACCGGTGTTCTGATCGACCACCTGTCTGATACTGGAGAACACACAGCTGCACTGAAACTAGCACTCTATTTACTTGTACCCTAAACCTGTAATGCACATTTTCGTCTGTTTAGACTCGTTTTACCACTCTTCAACCCGTTTGATATAGTTTCAGTGTTCAGGCTTTTCCCCCATTAATATTACAAATGTAAACAAGGACAATTAAGACAATTTGCTATGTTGGGTAGCCAGCAGTATATACACATTAACTGTTTCAAACAACTATTTGTTTTGTGGGTATTATTAATCGCAGGCTCTGTATCCACAGAGTTATTCAATATTTTAGACAAGTAAGACTTTGAGTCACATTAATCATGTATGATTTTTAAAAAATGGGAGGAATTTTCTGCCTAAATAAGCATTTATTTATGTTACCCTTAGATTGCAGTACTCACTGTTTCCTGCTGGAGGTGTCTTGGTGAAAGATTGCAGATTTTTAAAACCTTCCCTTGCAGATGAAAAACTACATGTCGCATGTACGGATGGACGAGAACTGCGATGATACCTTTCTACATCCAAGTCACACAGCTGATAAAACATCTGTCTGTGGGGAGGCAGCATGCCCTCTCGGAAAATGTAGGAGGACTCCTGAGGAAGTGAAACGGGGATGAATATGATTCAGGCAAATGTAAAGTTGTTGCAAATGAACCATAGATTATATTTCTATTATTCAATCACAGGTGGAGATTGTTGTGACCTCATTATCTTTTTTCCACTCACTACTGACCTTTAGCTGGTATATGCTTGAGGCTGTGTCCCGACTGGTACTGGGGCCCTCCTGAGTTGTAAGTTCCATTAAACTGGCTGGTTGTGGAACTTTTTTTTTTTTAAAAGACAACACTAAGTGATTTATGATAGTCTTTGTTACACAGCACTACATTGATTGCTGTCAAATTAAACAGGTGTTTAAAAGAATCAAGAGACGATCCTTCAGTTGGATCATAATACATATTGATAGAAGCTCGACAAACCTTTTTAAAACAATAATAAAATTAACAGAATAGATTAAGGACTGCAGTCACCTGTTTTGTTGACTGTAATAGGTAGATTGTAGTTAAGGGCGCTCCGCTTGGGTTTTCCTGGCATATCTGATGATGAATATCCTAAAAGATATTCGATTTTTTTTTTTTACCAAATACATGAACCATTCAGAAAGAGATAAAACTATCGTTAAAAAAATGCTAATAATTATGAATAAAATTTAAACACAGACCACTGGACTTACCATGCTTCGTGCTGCACCTGATCCTGAAGTCCAGCAGCTGATATTTCTTTGAATCCTTCATCTTTCTGGGGTCATATCCAAACCTAACCCACAAACTTCTCCATGGTCCTGTCACCTGGCAATCAAAGCTCATGTTTAACTTTAACATGAACACAAAGGGAGATGATGGCCACAATTCTTTTAAATGTATATTTAATAGACACAACTTCAATAACACATCTTTAATTAAAAGGAAAAACACCCTCAATTCTTGAAATAGATTTTTCTGTTCAGTATCTGCAAGGGGTCACTGTGAAATTAGGGGATTTTTTTAGAATATTTAAACAATCTAACAATCAGCGTCCTCCACCTCTCTGCTTACCATATAGTAAGCCACAACAGGCAGCAGTAATTTCAGTTTATCAGGCTGGATATTGATGTTGGCCTTGACAGTGTTCCGTGACCAGATGGGCCGGCTCTCAAACATCTAGGTAAAAAAAAAAAAAAAAGCTTGGTTAACGATAAGATAATATACAGTAAATGACTGTAAAACAATGCATTATCTCTGCTGTGACTGTAAGTTTATATTTTCATGAAAAAGCAAGGAAATACTACCGTCAGAGTGAAATGTCAGTTAATAATAATCTTAAACAGAACAGTTGAATGCTGGAAAAAAAACAATAAAAGAATGTTTTGTCGTACAGAACTGCTTGTTTTGACTTTGTTTAAGAGCTAAGTTAAATAAAAATCTAGAATACCCACCAGAAGGTCTTGAATGTGAATAATATTACTTTAATTGTATTATTACAAACCTGCAGTTTGTTGTTTCTGCTCAACAAATTTAACTTATTTTTAATCCTGAAAATAAGATCGGGATCCTGGAGCAAAACGGATCACATCGTTCCCAGGGTACAGGATTTTAATATTAAAGAAGGCACCAGTTTTACAGTCACACACCTTTCTCAACTGTTCTTCAGCCTGCTTATCGTGATCTTTTTGGCAAACTTGTTCCCAGTTAGTTATGGCTCCCTCAAGGCACTTGGTGGGTACGGAGGGTTCAGTGAAGCTGACAAAGATGGCATTGTGACGCCTCCGAGTGCGGTTTAAACCGATTAAATTAGTATTATTAGAGGACCGCTTCCTATAATCAGGAAAAAAGAGAAATATTAGGGGGATTATAATGATGCTATTTTACTTCAGGCAAACACAAACAGTGTGACATTGACGTTGAAATGTTTTACCCAGTGATAGGTTTTTGATGGATGTCAGGTCGGTAAAAGTAATCCACAGGAGTGTCTAGGCGTGAGAAGATGGCCGGGGGCAGAAAGTAGGGCAAGTCCTGCTCAAAAAATGCTCGGCTCTCAACTTTGCGGAGGATAATTTTGTCATACAAAGATGTATTTTTTCCACCTTCTGAATGCATAGCAAGGCACTGAAAGTCTGCCATCCCTGTCGACAATAAACACACCACATAAATAAAACACACATCACATTTCTATGAAAAGCTGAAAATCCTCGTGATCACTGTTACTGAAATGTTACACACACAAACACACAAATATAGACACACACACACACCTGACCATGGAATTTGTACGTTGTTCCAATGACTCCCAGTATGTCCATGTGGATCTCAGCATCCTTGGGGTTATTTTTTCGCACCCGACGCCTCACTCTCAGGATGAGGTTGCTTGAGGAAAAGCGGTTTCCACAGAGAGAGTGGCAGAAAGGGTCTTGAGGTCTGAAACGGAGCTCAAGACGTCTGTTTGAGTAGGCAAAAGTCTGTGGGAGTGCAAGAAAATTGCACAAAGTCCAGCTGTTATGAAGGTTACACCAAAAACAGTAATACATGGACAGTTATGCGCTCTCACAAAACTACTACAGAATACCTCTTTCAGTTCTATTTTAGTCGAACGTGTGTAAAAAAGCACGAGTTAAAGCCTTAAAAGTAGTAAAATCACTAAGGACTCAATCCAAATCCTCATCACAATCACACTGTATATGTAATCAAAATATGTATATGTAATTCAAAAATGAAACTACTGTACCATGTTTGCCTTGAGGGACCCAGATGTTGAGGTGGAGGCAGTCTTCGCTCCCAAGACTCGTGGTCTGAAGATCATTAATCTGGAGACACTGCTCAGCAAACCTCGTCGCCTGCAGTATCCCTGGTGGTGGACAAAGCGCGAGAGATTTTCCTTTCCTGTTAATAATGGTGGAAATTGATATTTACATACCATCCCAGCCGGGGTGAGGTTTGGGTTTTTCAAAAAGCCCAGGCTTGGCAGCAAAGGGGATTCCTTTGAAAACATCAACGGAGCGGAACACATCAAGAGGGATATTCTGCCCCTGAACACGACCACCTTCCGTCTGAACAAGACCCAGCTAGAGTAACAATAGAACCAGAGGTCTTTAAGCAGACCAAAAAGCTCACATTCTTTGAGTTCTTCAAATTAGTGTTATGGACATTTAGAGTGGTAGCAATGGCTTACAGAGGCAGCTGAGGCCGTGGTCACAAACAAGGCAAGAACAAGAAGACTCTTCTGTTTCTCCATGGCTGCACAGAAAGCCACAAATACCTCCCAGGTGCTTTTATACACAAGACCTGCCTCTGAAGGAGCAGAACACACACACACACACACACACACACACACACACACACACACACACACTCACACAAAGAGTAATGTTTACTTTTGATCACTGATAGCATGGTGGCAGTGGCTCTAAATCTGGTGGAGAAAAACAGACAGATGGAGAAAAACAGATAAGCTGACGAACAAATGTAAAGTACAGCTGAGTCCGGATTTTTGTGTGATGTACAGAGGGGAATAAAGCCATTTATCATCAAAACTGTGGCTTTTCTGCTGTACAGTATACGTGCAAAGCAATATTCCATTTTTCAGGAATGAATAAAAATGTAATTAAAAAAACTAAAGCCATTTAGCACTCTTTTGAAGTATTGGTCACATATTTTAATCACAGTTCAGTTTAGTTTATTCCCACACATAACTCAGGAAGCTTTATACTCACACAACAGTTGTTTATCTATAATGATGAATTCAACTGGACGTATAACAACTTACCGAACTGAAGCTGGAACACAACCACTGTTAAACAACTCCAATCAAATGTAACCAGGGATACTGTAAATGCTTCCACAAACATATACAAATGTGACCATATTAACAATTGAATCTAGGTTCGATATTAGTCGTAAAAATGTGGGTACATATCATCACAATGTGGACGTATGTATTTGAGACAGACAGAGGGAGAAAAGCTGTCAGAAACAGGTGGTTCAGTTCTCAGTACATCAAACAAACTTAGTCCAGATAACTTCCCAGAATATACCCACAGAATATATTTTATGTGCAGTTGGGTTAATCATTAGCTTTGAGAATCGCACCAATGTTGCATTGGTACTGAAACAGAAGAAAGGTTCTACAAAGAGCACTATTCCAATGGTAATTAACAGTGTATAATTAACTTAAAGCCTTTTCAGGGAGAAAACCTTCATTTTCTCTATGTACCAAAATGTCTCTTAGGATGGTGCTCCACATCATGAGTCTTCTGCTCTGCAAGAATGAGATGAGTGTCTGCTTAAGCATCAGAAAAGATATCAGAGATCAGCAGAAGCTTGTGTTCCTGTCAAGAATTTATGTGCTGGAACTATGTCGCAGTGACCAGTCTGCATTAATTATTCAATGAGACACCAATAGTACAAATAAACCAAAGAAATATTTGCTGTTTTCTGCTCAGGTGAGAAAATGTTCTTTTTATTCAGAGATGGTTACATTGAGGTTGGGGAGGACGCTAGTCCAGAAATGCACATAACGCATCCTCATCTTCTGGTGCACATAGCCTGAGTCCATCTTTGAGTGGATTTCCAGGTATTGATGTCCAGTGCTGGTGAACTGAGGCCATGTAACAGGCACACTCAAGTCTCCCTTGTTGGGATCACTGCATGTGGACAATAACCAAAGGAAAATGTAAGGTCCAGTTATAACCACACCATAGATATAGTCAAACTTTTTATGTTATTTATGAAGCTGTAATTATACCCAGTTTTGGCAAAGTTGGTCCAGTAGGCAATCATGTAGCCAGAGACATCCCTGTGTCGTGGCCAGTATCCCAGAGGGGTGGTAAATGGCTTTCCGAAGACATACTGAAGGTCATCAGCATGGTCGGCTCCCATCCAGCTGGGGTAAGGCTTGGTAATACCACCCAGACGGTTGGGCTCTGAGAACATGTATGAGTAGGTGCGTTTCGTTCTGAAAGGAAAATACAAGAAAAACACCCCAAAGAAACCTTTAAACTGAACCAATAATGGCCCTGCAGATGTTGAAAAAAAAGTGAAACAAAAACACTAAATGAAATAACTCCAAATTAATTTTAAATAGAAAGGGTCGTTTTCTTGCTTGGCATGGGCAGCATGAAGGTAAAGGGCAGCCTGAGTAGCAACCAGGAAGATGTAGTCTGTTCCAACGTCCACCGCAGTTTTCTTGATGGTCTCCCTATTGGGATTTGATCCCCAATTTAAGGTGTATGTGGAAAAGCCAATTTCTGCAGCCTCTGCACCCTTCTCCTTAGTGTAGGATCTCAGAAGCCTTTTCATTTCATCACTGGACACAAGAAAACAGGAAACAACACTTCTCTGCTAGTCCTCCGATAGGTGGATCTTCTGTATTCTCTTTTCACATCCATCATCGTCATTCTCATACTCGACACACTGAGGTAAACTCACACGGGGGTGTCTACCAGCTGTGAGTTGATTGAAGGAATATCAAATGCAGTGAAGAGGTGTCCGTCCATGTCATTGACTCCAGCGATGTAGTCGATGTCTGCTGCATTGTCAAACAGGTTGTAAGGCTCGTCTGGCAGGAAGTCCCCATCGATCACAGGAGACAAGACCAGGTTGGATACGAGGGGGTCTGAACAGGAAGGAATATTTTCAGCATTTTTAGGTTTATTGACCACGGTAATTAATAGCTTCGATTTAAATTCTTAGAAGCTCTGAAGCTTACTGGACGACTAGGACAAACTCTACCATATTCTCAATATTGAAGAGGAAAACAAAGACATGCAAAACGTGCAAACAGTGCAGAGTGTTGTGTCCGTACTATCGGGTGAGCTGCTCATCTTGAGAGAACCAGCCAATGTTAGCAGTTTCGGGTCAGTCATCTTCAAACAGGCGGCCATTTTTTCATCAGTGGGGCAGTGGACCTTCAGAGCAACCTGCAGACACCATTCAAATCACTCCTGATTACATCCAGCCACTGACTAGTGGGTGGAAAAGTTCCACAGGAGAAATAAACAACGTGTCCTGTACCTCCTCAGCAAACCTGCGGGGGTTCCTGTTGACAGCCCACGGGCAGAGGGCCACGCCGCTCTGGGAGATGGCCCTCCTGATCGTCCCTTTGTTGTGGGGAGTGAGGGTCTTGGTGCAAGGAGGCATGTGAAATCAGTTTCATGAATTCTCCCAAAAATGAATGTGACAAACACAAAAACAGAGCAGGACACCTGGAAGCTGACACTAGCTCCACCTGCGGACTCTCCGAAGAGGGTGATGTTGTCAGGATCTCCTCCAAATGAACGGATGTTCCTGTGCACCCAAGCAATGGCGGCTTGCTGGTCCCAAAGCCCATAGTTTCCTGAAAATCAGTTTTCTCTCAATCAAGCTACTAACTTTTACAACTATTGAAGTTTGTTTTCGTAACACCTACCAGATAAACTAGAATCTCCGGTGCTCAGGAAGCCCAGAGTGCCCACACGGTACCCCACCGTCACCACAATGACTTCTCCTCTTTCAGCAATTTCCTGTCCGCTGTACAGATAGTTATCCAGGAAGTTGGCGCCCATGGACCCACCAGCCAAGAAACCTCCTCCGTAGATCCACAACATGACTGGCAGACCAGTAGACACTAAGAGACAGAGAGAAATGAAGCTTATCCTTAATAAAACAATGTTATATATGCTTGAAAATTGGCAAATTATGTAGCACAATAGTTGTGGTCCAACAAGATCTGATATTTGTCAATGAGGATCATGCTGACTGCAGTCACACCTGTTTGTATGGCTAATTTGAAGCTATATGCCCAGTTAATAGAACCTTAACCTGTCTGTCATTTCTATGACAAATTCACCATTTTGTATACCTGAGCTGCCATGAGGAACCCAGATGTTGAGGTAAAGACAGTCCTCACTCCCTCTGGTGTCGGTCATTGGAAGATTGACCTGGAGGCATCTATTTCTATATTCCTTGGCTTTGAGAACACCTGTAGACAGATGTGAAATGGACCAGTATCAAATTTTTGATTTGTTCTTGGAGGTGCGAGGTTCTGGTCTAGGGTACAGTTCCCTTTTGAGCAACACACCGTCCCAGCCAGGGTGACGCTTTGGTTTCTCAAACCTTCCAGGCATGTCGGCAAAGGGAATGCCCTTGAAAATGTCCATGTGTCGGCGGAACCCGAGGCGGATGTTATCCCCCTCCACCATGCCACCCTCGGTGTACACAACCCCAAGCTGGAAATATTACACAAAGGTTTGTGCAAAATACTTGAATTGGTCTCATTCAGTCAGTTTGTTTACACAATAATGCTGAGATGCTGCTGCATAAAATAAAAAACACCACTTATGTTTTCAGTAATAATCACAGAAAAATGTATAAATAATAGAATTAATGTACAATTGTGTGTCTAATATCAAATCTGTATATTAGCTAATGAAGAAAACATTTGAAAGATATTATACATACAGAGGTGGCAGAGACTGTCTCCAGAAAGACGGCAACAGCCACCACAATCCCAAACATTGCCATTGTGACCGATCTGAGAAGCCGGTTGATTGTGGATGAGTTTTATATTTTCGTGATAACATGAGCAAGATAGAATAAGCGAATCACTTTTCTCACCATTGCGTAACACACACTTACACTTAACCACTGCTTTGCTCAGTGCTTTTGAATCATGTAAAAACTTCTTGTAGAAAAACACCATGTAGAAAAAGGGTGTCTTCAGCGGCCCGTTGCAAATATAATAAATATATCATTCTAGTTGTGTTTTGTGTTAATTTTCTTCTTTACAGAGATGTATCTTATTGAAAAACCTTTACGAAAGCACTTTTTTCTCCAGCCTGTTTAAGGTTGTCCAGTGGACGCCAGCCTCTGCTGAGTTGACACAGCTGTTCAACTGGACTCAAAGTCTCACATTTGTCTTGTGCAACAAATCATCCCGATTACCTTTGTCCACCGGTCTGCTCCATACAGACGTATAAAAGCCACATTGACATCAACAGTCTTGGCACTATTTGACCCCACAATCCCATTTATTCCTTAATTAAATTGACAGACCAAAGATGTGAGTAGTTACATATTTATTTACATTTTACACGCGTTGGCATAAATGCTTAACTTTTCCCTTAAATATAATCCAGTATTTCTGTCTCCATCTCATTTTCGCTTTCCTCCGATAGCTGAAAGTCATCGTCTTCATCTTCCTCCTCATCTTCCTTGTCCTCCTCTTCCTGAATGTCCTCCTTTGCCTTGTCCCCTACCTCTGGATGGGTCAAGCTCAACAGGCCTCTGCGTCTGCGCTTCTGGGAGTGCACCAACAATGCTGAAAAAGGAGGACCAGTAAAGTGAGATACACTGTCACTCCTCCTTTTATTGATTCAGCGTTTCTTCAAGAGTCAACATTCATTTATTTTTTAATATATATACATACACACATACACATACACGCACACGCACACACACACACACACACACACACACACACACACACATCTTTTTTTAACCTACCAGGTTTCTGGCCTCGGACCACCTTCTTGATCATTCCCGAGATCATGTCCCTCAACTTATCTTTAGTGCCGGGAACGCACCAGCCGTCTCGCTCCTCACAAACCTGCTCCTCACCGGTGTTCTGATCGACCACCTGTCTGATACTGGAGAACAGACAGCTGCACTGAAACTAGCACTCTATTTACTTGTACCCTAAACCTGTAATGCACATTTTCGTCTGTTTAGACTCGTTTCACCACTCTTCAACCCGTTTGATATAGTTTCAGTGTTCAGGCTTTTCCCCCATTAATATTAAAAATGTAAACAAAGACAATTAAGACAATTTGCTATGTTGGGTAGCCAGCAGTATATACACATTAACTGTTTCAAACAACTATTTGTTTTGTGGGTATTATTAATCGCAGGCTCTGTATCCACAGAGTTATTCAATATTTTAGACAAGTAAGACTTTGAGTCACATTAATCATATTTGATTTTTTAAAAATGGGAGGAATTTTCTGCCTAAATAAGCATTAATTTATGTTACCCTTAGATTGCAGTACTCGCTGATTCCTGCTGGAGGTGTCTTGGTGAAAGATTGCAGATTTTTAAAACCTTCCCTTGCAGATGAAAAACTATATGTCGCATGTACGGATGGACGAGAACTGCGATGATACCTTTCTACATCCAAGTCACACAGCTGATAAAACATCTGTCTGTGGGGAGGCAGCATGCCCTCTCGGAAAATGTAGGAGGACTCCTGAGGAAGTGAAACAGGGATGAATATGATTCAGGCAAATGTAAAGTTGTTGCAAATGAACCATAGATTATATTTCTATTATTCAATCACAGGTGGAGATTGTTGTGATCTCATTATCTTTTTTCCACTCACTACTGACCTTTAGCTGGTATATGCTTGAGGCTGTGTCCCGACTGGTACTGGGGCCCTCCTGAGTTGTAAGTTCCATCAAACTGGCTGGTTGTGGAACTTTTTTTTTTTTTAAAAGACAACACCAAGTGATTTATGATAGTCTTTGTTACACAGCACTACATTCATTGCTGTCAAATTAAACAGGTGTTTAAAAGAATCAAGATGATCCTTCAGTTGGATCATAATACATATTGATACAAGTTCGACAAACCTTTTTAAAACAATATTAAAATTAACAGAATAGATTAAGGAGTGCAGTCACCTGTTTTGTTGACTGTAATAGGTAGATTGTAGTTAAGGGCGCTCCGCTTGGGTTTTACTGGCATATCTGATGATGAATATCCTAAAAGATATTCAATTTTTTTTTTTTACCAAATACATGAACCATTCAGAAAGAGATAAAACAGCTTGTTAAAAAAATGTAAATAATTATGAATAAAATTTAAACACAGACCACTGGACTTACCATGCTTCGTGCTGCACCTGATCCTGAAGTCCAGCAGCTGATATTTCTTTGAATCCTTCATCTTTCTGGGGTCATATCCAAACCTAACCCACAAACTTCTCCATGGTCCTGTCACCTGGCAATCAAAGCTCATGTTTAACTTTAACATGAACACAAAGGGAGATGATGGCCACAATTCTTTTTAAATGTATATTTAATAGACACAACTTCAAAAACACATCTTTAATTAAAAGGAAAAACACCCTCAATTCTTGAGATTTTTCTGTTCAGTATCTGCAAGGTTCCTTTGTATTCCTAAAGGGTCACTGTGAAATTAGGGGATTTTTTTTTAGAATATTTAAACAATCTAACAATCAGCATCCTCCACCTCTCTGCTTACCATATAGTAAGCCACAACAGGCAGCAGTAATTTCAGTTTATCAGGCTGGATATTGATGTTGGCCTTGACAGCGTTCCGTGACCAGATGGGCCGGCTCTCAAACATCTAGGTAAAAAAAAAAAAAAAGCTTGGTTAACGATAAGATAATATACAGCAAATGACTGCAAAACAATGCATTATCTCTGCTGTGACTGTAAGTTTATATTTTCATGAAAAAGCAAGGAAATACTACCGTCAGACTGAAATGTCAGTTAATAATCTTAAACAGAACAGTTGAATGCTGGAAAAAAAACAATAAAAGAATGTTCTGTGTCGTACAAACTGCTTGTTTTGACTTTGTTTAAGAGCTAAGTTAAAATAAAATCTAGAATACCCACCAGAAGGTCTTGAATGTGAATAATATTACTTTAATTGTATTATTACAAACCTGCAGTTTGTTGTTTCTGCTCAACAAATTTAACTTATTTTTAATCCTGAAGCAAAACGGATCACATCGTTCCCAGGGTACAGGATTTTAATATTAAAGAAGGCACCAGTTTTACAGTCACACACCTTTCTCAACTGTTCTTCAGCCTGCTTATCGTGATCTTTTTGGCAAACTTGTTCCCAGTTAGTTATGGCTCCCTCAAGGCACTTGGTGGGTACGGAGGGTTCAGTGAAGCTGACAAAGATGGCATTGTGACGCCTCCGAGTGCGGTTTAAACCGATTAAATTAATATTATTAGAGGACCGCTTCCTATAATCAGGAAAAAAGAGAAATATTAGGGGGATTATAATGATGCTATTTTACTTCAGGCAAACACAAACAGTGTGACATTGACGTTGAAATGTTTTACCCAGTGATAGGTTTTTGATGGATGTCAGGTCGGTAAAAGTAATCCACAGGAGTGTCTAGGCGTGAGAAGATGGCCGGGGGCAGAAAGTAGGGCAAGTCCTGCTCAAAAAATGCTTGGCTCTCAACTTTGCGGAGGATAATTTTGTCATACAAAGATGTATTTTTTCCACCTTCTGAATGCATAGCAAGGCACTGAAAGTCTGCCATCCCTGTAGACAATAAACACACCACATAAATAAAACACACATCACATTTCTATGAAAAGCTGAAATTCCTCATGATCACTGTTACTGAAATGTTACACACACAAACACAGACACACACACACACGCACGCACACACACACGTACACCTGACCTTGGAATTTGTACGTTGTTCCAATGACTCCCAGTATGTCCATGTGGATCTCAGCATCCTTGGGGTTATTTTTTCGCACCCGACGCCTCACTCTCAGGATGAGGTTGCTTGAGGAAAAGCGGTTTCCACAGAGAGAGTGGCAGAAAGGGTCTTGAGGTCTGAAACGGAGCTCAAGACGTCTGTTTGAGTAGGCAAAAGTCTGTGGGATTGCAAGAAAATTGCACAAAGTCCAGCTGTTATGAAGGTTACACCAAAAACAGTAATACATGGACAGTTATGCGCTCTCACAAAACCTCTTTCAGTTCTATTTTAGTCGAACGTGTGTAAAAAAGCACGACGAGTTAAAGCCTAAAAAGTAGTAAAATCACTAAGGACTCAATCCAAATCCTCATCACAATCACACTGTATATGTAATCTGCGCTTTTTAACGCCCAAAGAGACCCTGTTTTTGAAACTCAGCACAGGGCCTGTCCCTGTCGTGCGTGCCTACTTTAGACAATTTTTCTTCGCCTCCGAGAGTCTCCAGCATCTTGTCCACATTGGTAACCACTGCAGGATACTCCACACAAACGAATTTGTTAGACCGCAAAGCCACGGTGGACGAGCTGCCTGGCACATCTTCTGACTGACTGGAGAGAGTGAGTTCTTTCAGAGTAAAATCCAGCTTTAACTCCCTGCAGTCCGCCATATCATGTGTAGTATGTAAAACAAACACAATTAATATTGTATCTGAATGATAAACGTTGCGTTTTAGTCAAGCCAATCGAAACAGTTACAGCGCCTCCATGTTGTGTCCGCGCATATAATGACACCGGGCGGAATCGCAAGCTCAGACTTTTAGTTCTGCAGACGAATTAGTCCTTTCGTAGACATGCAGCATTTCACTTTAGCTCTGGGGTCACATTAAAAAATAAAATAAACACAATTCTACGAATCCGTAGCCAATTAAAATGAAGTTTGTCTCTGATTATATACCGTATCTTTGTATACCATTTCAGTTACAGTCGAAATTTAAACCAACTACAAAACACTACACACATCTAGCCGCTTGGTGGCGATATTATATAGGCAAATTCAGACAAGATGGTCCGAATAGACGTGTGACAATTATTACCCCGTGGGTGAAACGTCAACAAGAGAGTCAATGTCCCTGAACACCCAGAAGCCATAAGTTTTATTGTAATTACGGGCATTTTAACATCCAATAAAGTGGTGTTGTCTTGAAGGTCAAGCTTTTACAGGCTCTTCTTCCTTCTCAGAAACCAACAACAGTAATCCCCTCAGAGGAGAAGATTCTGTTGAAGGGCCATTAAAGCGTTATGCGACACAGTGTTTACTTTTATTCTAGTTAGTCCTCTTTCTTCATGCCTGTAAGGGTTGACTTTATACCGGATTTGTAACAATGTAGGCCTACAGGCAACTTTTATTATTCGTTTTAAGTTAATCACCATTTTAATTGGGACATTTTTTTAAGTATTCTCTTGACAATAACAATATTTTATGGTTATTATTGCATAAACTGCATCCTATTTTAAAACATTTTGCATCATTATCATCCTGTTTGAGATTCACTGAACTTTATTTCAAGTTAATAGATTCTACATTTGTGTTCTATTGGAAAGGAACAGAGTTAAATAAAAAACAAGGAGCCATCTCACTGTTTAAGAAGCTACATTCTAAGTAAAGATGGGAGGGGAAGAGCAAGTACAGTAAGATACACAAAGCTCTGACTGACAATCTGTGGTGGTGGTGAAGTAAGGATTTTTTTGCAATCTTTCTATATTTATTTTTTCCTCTTCTTCTCTAGGCTGCCTTGCTCTGTTGAGTATTGGCTCAGCTCGTGGTGCTATCTGCGTCAAGGGCCTGTCTGCACCTCCCTCTTCCAGCCGTTAGAGTGTGGGGAAGACATGATAAGGTTATCAGCCCATCGCCATTGCCTGGATCACTCTGAAAGAGTCTGCTGTTGTCAGATTTCACACTCTTCTCTTCTCTTCTCAGCTTTTGAGCTTCAGACTTTTTAGGGGCTTCCAGCTGTTACCATTTTTCTGTAACTGAAGCCATATTTGGAAATGTGATGCAGCCATTCGACCACTGCAGCAATGTATGTGGACAAAAATATATTATGACATATGATTACATATTCCTGTAAATATATGTCATTGAAGTGTGCCAGTGCTTTTTTGATTTAACATTTAACAGCAAAATAAATATTAACAATTGTTTCTGACATCAATATATACAAAAATGTTCTATTGTCTAGTGATTTTGACTAGCTGGCAGGATGATCGTTCAGTTTTAGGTTGTCCTAGCTGAAAGTTTTTTGTTTTAGCTGTTTTCTTTACATAAAGTGTTTTTAACCCTGCAAATGGGAATAATTTTTCACAGTTCATGTCAGTTCATCATTTTATTTCAGTCTGTTATTGCCTGGATTTTGGAGGAAATTACATTAATATTATTCCAAAAACATCAATTTAATGCTCATATTGAGTAAATGACAGGCACAGGCTCACCTTTATTTTCTATTGAACATGTCTCTTGACACAAATGCATCCAACATTAAATCTCTTGAGTTCTGGATGCTAACTGTCCCACTTGTCCTACTAAATTTTGCTTTACTAAATTTTGCTTTACTTTATTTTGTATAAATGGCTACAGCCTCTAGATGGGAGTCGAAGGGTTTCTGGTTCAAATCATGGTTGTTGACCGAAAACTGGGAAGTGGGCTGGTAGCAGGAGAGGTGCTGGGACATTTTCAGAGCACTGCCGAGGTGCCTTTGAGCAAGGTGTCGAGCCCTCAAATGCTCAGAGCGCATGTCCAGGGCAGCTCTCCTTTACAGTAAAATGGGTGAAGTGTTTTTTTTTTCTCCTGAAAGTGCAGGTAGGAATCCCTCAGCCAGTAAAGATGTCTGTGTAAATTCTCAGTCATCCAGGTCATCGTATCCAAGGTAGTTTTCTCTGTCAACTGGACTGGGTTTCTTCTCTTGAAGATGTTTCACCTTCCATCCAGAAGGCTTCTTCAGTTCTGAAATCGCTGGGGAGAGAGCTTGAAAATATAGTCAGTAACCTGACTTATATGTCCACAGGGGCTTTATATTTTCAAGCTCTCTCCCCAGCGAGTTCAGAACTGAAGAAGCCTTCTGGATAGAAGGCGAAACGTCTTCAAGAGAAGAAACCCAGTCCAGTTGACAGAGAAAACTACCTTGGACTCAGCCAGTAAAGGCCTTCCCGCTGCTGCCAACGGACATAATTACACTCTTCTTGTCCTCATTTTTTTTTAATTGAAGTCAATAAATGTTAACTTTAAATTTAAATTAGTAACTTTTAACCATAGTAATAAATGTTCATGAGCATTTTGATGTTCATTTTGAAAGATTCCCCCCCGCCTCTTAAAGAGGCTCCAGCTGGATAATAACCTGAAGCCATTGGTAAAGAAAAAAAAATCCCTGGGAAACAAGTACCGTAACTGTCTACCCCCCCCTCAACACACACACACACACACACACTTTAAAGTGTGTCGCTGTGGCTTTGCCTACGTGTCATCGCAGCACTTATCTATTAGAGCTCAGGATGCGTCAGACCACAATACGGCGTCACTTCAGGCTCCCTGCAAGTATCGCCCCTGCATTATGTGACAGCAGCGGATGTGGTCATACTGTCACTTCCGGTGTCCAGTCAGATGGAGGAAATCTGTTAACATTTTATTTTCATCTTTGTTCTGCAAACAGCCTGTCACATCAATGATAAAGAAATATGAATTGGAAATTGCCATAACTGTGGCTGTTGGCAGGGCCAGGGTGAATGTTTCAGCTCCCATGTGGAATTGGAGCTTATATTTACCCAAATGTAATGAAAACCCAATATTGTGCAAATAAAGACAGTTACATCAGAGATAAATAACAAATAAGAAGCGATTAATAGTTGCATGCATGCATTTTTTGCAAGTAATATACAGGTTGTAAAACGAACCCTTTGCTGATTGACGCATGTCAATAGTAAAACAATCTGTGTAGTTGTGCCACCCTCTGTTCTTAGACCCTCCACCCTGGTCAGGAAAAATGTACAAAAAAAACCTTTGAAGGAAAAGAAGAAACCAGAAGGAGAACTAAAAATATGGGATTCTTCTCTCTGGAGTGCCACATATACAGTACAGAGAATGTCAACATTGACCTCAACAACATGTCAGTATTTGTAATAATCATAGGGATGGTGACAGTGACGATAAGGCACATGACATCTACAACCACAAGAGAAACAGTAACAGCATCAATAGCAACAGCAGCAGCAGCAGAGAAGTGGTGGAATTCCAAAAAAACTGATGATGGATGAAGGTTGAAGGATGGATGAAGGTTAAGATTCTTCCTCCCTAGATTCAGTGAAAATAAACTGCATCCTTGTGTTAAAAGTGAAACATGTTTGGATGTCGTTTAAGCTCTTTATTTAAATCGTTTAAAGTTTTGATATGATATAAACTGTCTTAGTTGTGCTGATTTGTTTTTGTTTTCAAATTGAATTTTCATAAAGTTTGAATTGATTCTCTTTCCTGAATTGTAATAGGTGGTCTCTTGGTTTGTACCAGTACATAAATATTGCTGTTTGAAGTTGGACAATGTCAGCTAGTAGCAGTGGAAGTAGTTTTGAGTGCAGAAACAATGGATTGTTGTGTTCTCCAAAGGAAGAGTTGTGAATCGTTCTGACAGCTTATTTGTCCAGACTGAACAACGGCTGTAAAGAGCTAATATAGCCCGAGCCTCTATTATTAGTAGTATTATTGAACAGTTCAGGATGTGGAGTCATCTGTAATTCAGAAAGTGTTTTTCTTTGCATATGACAAAAAAAACTTTTGGACATTTTGGCATGAATATAACTAATTTGAGATTTCGAGCAAATATTACCATCTATCATTACCCCCGAGAATTTAACTTTAACAACCCGTTCTATCTTTAATTCAATTAAATATGGACCACAAACTAATGCTCTCTATCTCAATCTCTTATTGACTCCATTTTTCTTAAACTCAGCTATTTCCAATATAAAAAACTTAATTAGAATTAATAACGAAAAAACAAATACACAAAGCAGGTTTGAAGGTAATATAAAATTTAAACACCCTTGCAGCTCCACATAGCATCACATAAAATAACACAACATGCCAGAACAAGACTGGAAACATAGAGAACGTGTGATATAGATATAAATGAAGATGGAAAATGGACTGAGGACTTGATCATTTTGAGGGAAACAGAACCAGATTCTATTTTGATTTTCATATGTACGTGTGCCCAGAATGGCTGAAATGCAGTTTCTGAAATCAGCACTACTTCAAAAATGAAGGGAATTCACCACCTCCATCATTGTTTGTACCACATGTAACTAGAACGTAGTCAGTAGGGAACTGTGTTGAATCTGTTTTAAAACAGAAAAAATAAGGAATGAATCTGGGTTCTGCTCATTTTTTCTGAAGGTTTGGGGCAGGATTGTTTGTGTCCAAAACATGAGTCAGTTTGGAGCTACAGGGTGTGACAATTTGTGGGATCATATAACAGTAAATGAGGACTCAGATTTGGATCTCATGAGGGCAGAGAGAGGCCCATCTTTGGAATTCTGCATCTGCCTCGGGCACACTCAGCCGTCCGTGCTCCAGTGTTTCCACCTTACCGGCTCTGCTTCATTTGCATGGAACTAATTTGCAAGACAAATTTCTCTTCTCTCGACCATGTCTTTGCCAGTTATTTGTGTGTGTGTGTGTGGGGGGGGGTGTGAGATTCTATGAGGAGGGAGGTGGGTTTAAGACAAATTCATGGTGCTAAAGTCTTGATTTTATTTTTTACTCTTGTCTGTTTGCTGATTGAGATAATTAATAAGGGGTGGAAAAAAAGAGCAACTTTAGATCCGTAAGGGTGTGGATCCAGGAAGGCTGGGCCTCTACAGCAGTGAGCCGAGTGCCTCATCATGTTGGCTTTGACAGGTTCGGTTCCTTCCAGTGAAATTACCATTCATGGACCAGCAGCATGGGTTTTCTTCCTTTTATTGAATAGACATTAATAGTAGGTTATTTTAACAAGCTTTATTTAGTTCTTTAGAAGGTGAAAAAAAATTGAAGGCCAGAATAAATAAATGCAAAATAAAAAGAGTAGGATTAGCTCTAAAAATAAATCAATCTAAATAAAATAAGATAAATAAATAAGGATGCTGTTGGAAATGTTTGTTTTCCTATTACTGTGGGTAATTTGTTCAGTCCTCTGGTTGTGTTGCTGTGTAACTGTCAAACCTGCAGATCAACTAAATCTGCAGCTGGGAGGACAGCGTGACACCGGCACACGGCACTTCTATGGAAGGATTCAGCAGAGCCCGGAATTCTGTAAAGAAAACCACAGAGCTTTTCCTGCCTGAGCACCAGTTAAAGAATTCCTCAGGTGTTCTCAGGTGCTCTCTCCTCATTTTCCCCAGTTTTTTATTCCCCCCATGGCTACACGGCAGCGCTGCCTCTCCCCTTTCAGGACCCACATCCTGTTTGTTAAGTCCCACCCAAAATGCACCTCTGTCCTCTCCTCTCTGCTATTTTGATTTGCTCTTTGTGTCTGCAGGGGCCGTGCCCCCAATCTCAACAAACGGTCAGGTGGGATTACAACGGGCCCTCCTGTGCCAGGTCCACCGAGATGTTTTGCATGCTAGACCTCAGATTTGTTTGCAACAGTCAGCATTAGCGTGTTCATGCTACACAAACTCTGATTTCTCCACCACTCCCCCCGACGCAAAACAGCCAAACACATTCCTGCCCTACTTATTCCGCTATTTATTTCACGTATTTCAGTCTTGGATTAGCAGTTTGAGTCGGAACATTAGTCAATCGTGCAACGAAACCTCCTTTTACCGAGCGTCTCCTACTTCTTCAGATTTAAAAGGCCCAGGCGATGATCTGATTTGCCCCGAGCAGCTTAATGTCCTAACAGGTTTGGTGTTTGAGGAAGGTGGTGAGTTTTCATAGGCGCTACCATTTGTTTGTTGAAATAAATCCAACAGGTTGAGTGGGTGTGGTGACGGTTGACTAAATAATCAATCCCTTTTCCACAGCTTCTTGTTAATCCTCACATCCCTGTTCACTCGCTGCATTGCAAAGGCCAGAATTTGTCATGGCCTATTCAGATTCAGATTTAAAAATACAGATCACAGCGGTGGATTTGCGCCCTCCGCGTGTGCGCCTCTTGTTGGGCCGTCTGCTTTCTAGTCGACTTTCAGGTGCGAATAGCTTTCCAGCTGGGAATTTGCATAATGTTCCAGGAGCGTCATTTGAATGTGGTATCGCTCCTTTACGCACTATCTCTGCTCTCACAAGAGATTTTCACTTCAGGCTAAAGCCATATAATTCTACATCCTGCTCAGACAGGAAAATGAGTCAGGAAAACACACAGAAAGAACAGAACAGAGAAAAAAAAAGTATATTTACTGTGCTCTTCGTGTCGGCTTAGACAAACACTGTGCGTGTATTTTACCTTCGAGGTACAAGGGGCTGTGTCTTGTAGCTTCCTTGCGTGTCACAAAAGACGAGTATAGTGACAACATGGATTCTATCAGAATGACATGGCCAGGAAGTGTCACATCAGTGATGGAAGCCTCTGTTGTATCCAGCCCCTAGTCGCTTTTGACCCAGTGCACCGACACCAACAGTCGAGCTCCTGGAGTTTGTAACCTTTACTGAGCTCACCTGGGGTGGGGTCGCCTGTGTGTGCTCACAACAACACGGAGCTCAACCCTACAAAGAAAATGGAGACTGTTTACCAACCCAACATCACCCACCCTAAACTAAGACGTTTATCCTACACCTCCAGCTCAGGGTTTATCTATATGTCCTCTGGTACCATCTGGTACCTCTGATGAAGACCACCGGTGACCTCACAAGGATAGCAGTTTCCTGTTATTGACAACTATCATTATTAATAAACACATAGTATTACCCTTCCAATTCTATTAATCAAACTTATGGGAGAGTCCACCAATGTTTGCTTTCCTCAAAGTCATGAACTTAAGAGTGTGATAAATCCTTATTGTCCCACGGCGGCAAATATGAGAATTGAAATAAAATTGAAAACATATGTCACATTGACACTGTAAATGACACAGATCTTTACCATTTTGCTTCATGAAATCCCAATTTATTGCAGATCTGTGTTTATTCCACATTCTACAACTTCACATTCTTAAAAACACGCCGTTCACCCTTTATTTCCATTCACTGTTCACTGTTTCTCAAAAAAACGGATGCTTTTTTTTCCACATGCAAATACACTTTTAAAATAAAAAACAGAAATCTTCCAATATATTACAGAGTCATTATCTTCATATTCTTTCACTTATTTGTTTTAAATTAAACATTCACAGCTGTCTTATTTCTAAAAACAAACTGCAGAAGTCAGTGGCCGCTTTCTCCTCCTCACTTCATGCCGTGCTGGCTCTCGTGGTGCCGGCGCAGATCCACTTTGCGCTGGAAGCCCTTGGAGCAAATGTCACATCCGAACGGTTTGAAGCCCGTGTGTTTCCTGCTGTGGGTGATGAGGTTGGAGCTCTGGCTGAAGGCCTTGCCGCACACTTGGCACTTGTGGGGCTTTTCACCTGCAGAAGTGGACATCAGTGGTGTTAAGAGGCAGCCGTTCTCAGCAAAAACTGCCCTTATCGGGTCGTCTTCAATCAAAAAAAGTGACACTTGTGGGTGCCAGTGAGTCGGGCTACTGTTCCTCTGTGTGAACAATGCAAATGGGAGTGCATTTGCTTAGGCTTGTGTTTCTGACCTGTGTGAATGTACGTATGCTTCTTCATATCAGACTTCTGGTGGAACCTCTTGCCGCAGTACTGGCAGGGGTACGGCCTTGTGTCTGAGTGGATGAGGAGGTGCGTGGAGAGGGTGGAGGAGCGTTTGAAGGATTTGCCGCACATCTTGCACTCGAAGCTTTTTTCCTGTTGAAAAATACGCAGACAAAATCAGATTATATTGCATCACACATGGAGAGCATTTGCCCCTATAGAGTGGTACCTGAGAGTGGACGTTCATGTGTTGCTCCAGACTGACGGCGTGGCCGAATGTCTTCCTGCACACGCTGCAACCGAAAGGTCTCGTTCCGCTGTGTGACCGCCTGACGTGAACCTCCAGCCCGTGAGAGGTTGAGAACACCTAAAACAGCGCCGCTCCTTTTAATGGCAACACTGACGGTGTAGTGATACTCTGAATTCTCTGATCCCTCTGAGTTCGATTGCCCGGTTAGAGTTTATGGAGCCTTGAAATTGATTAAATATGCCGCAAATGTACATCAACACAACGTGTAAAGACGTCATTTCTAGAATTTGGAGCTTTCCATTTTTGTCAGGCTCTGACAATTAACCTAAACTGTAAAATTGCATGGATTTTCCAGACATTCAGCATAAATCTTCACACCCTCAGGTGGCCTGAATTTGTACCGATTGTAATTACAAAGCTTGTTCAGAGAATATATTACCTTGGAGGCTACAGATTATGGGGAAAAAATATTCCCTTATCCAACATTTACTGCTCATTCTGATCAGGGAATGCACCAAAACACATTTAGAGCATCTGAATGTGGACAAAAGGGACTCACCTTGTCGCAGGTGATGCAGTGGTAGGTGTTGGAGGAGGGGGAGTAGTGTGTAGTGCAGTCCAGAGGCTGCTGGGGCTGCGTGGTGCAGCTGATGTGGCTGCTGTAGAGACTGCTGGCATGCTGCAGCACCGTGGGGTTAAAACTCAGCTGATGGAGGTCATAGGAGGAGGGTACAGGCTCCCAGGCGTAGGTCGGCTTGTAGTAAGGATGGAAACCCGTCATATGGGGCTCTGAGGGGGGCACAGACATGTCTAGCACACCTCTACTGGAAAATCCTCAAGGATCTCGATGGGCCTAAACAGTTTGGGCGCTCACCGTTTGCATAGTAGGGCTGCGCGGGGTTCACGGGGGGTATAGTTGGATTTGTGTCTGCAGGTGAGGGGCTCTTGGGATCCGCATCTCCCTTTTTAAATGAGCGGCAGTCCAGAGGAGACGACTGTTCATCTGACTGCAGCCTGTCTGAGTCAGCGCTCTCAACCTCTGGTCGATCTTCTAGAAATCCACAACAAATTAAAATCGGATAGGTTACTGAATGATGTGTGTTTATGGGATGACATAATATTCAGTAAAAATTAAGCCATGTGCTTCCTGCACCTGGTTCTTATATTTCTTAGTTTCTTTTGAACTTTTGAACGTGAAGCATGTGGGTTTTTTTAATGTGAAAGATGGTTCTCACCTGCCGTGACGGCGGCTTTTGACTCGTCTTCATAAGTTCGGTGCAAATTATACGACGAGCTGCGTTTGTTTTTCACCAAAAACGATCGCGGCATGGTGACGCTGCGTGTGAGACATTTTAGTCGTTAAAAACCAAACATACACCCAAAACAAAATAAAAATAACCCCAATACTAATTTATAACGTGGGGAATTTTTTTTCCCAATAGTTCATCACCAACCAGAGAAGTTAAAAGGCCTGGCCAATACAAATTTAACGACTTTTGTTCCATTCTTGAGCATGTAAACATCTGTATATGCGACAGATCTGTCACCTAAAAAGCCTTTAAATGCGCTGACAATCTAATTTCACCCTGTGGTCCAAAAATTCGGAGTTTTTCGCAAAATATCCTATTAAAAAGTTAGAAAAAGTTCATCACGAGGTATTTATTCACACACACTCACCCTTAATCTGGACAGTTTCAGCTGACGTGTGACGTGAAGTGTCCGATAGAGCCGACGATGATAAAAATTGAATAAAGATGGTGTAATAGGCCTAATGAGGATTAAAAATTACCTCCCTGTTTTGCACAGCGAAGGGAAAATGCGTCTAAAAATCCTTTCCTTAAAGTGCAGAAAGCAATGCACAGTTTGAACCGCCACACTTGTAGCTCCTTCTTTCTCTCCCCTCCCTGATTTTCAATCAGATAATTTCGCAGGAGAATCTGACTGTGGTTTCAACCAATGAAAAGGCCAAACTGCAGGTGGAAATTTGCGTACACAGGGCCTTAGTTGACAATGCAACAGTTACATAAAAAGCCCACGCACGCACACACACACACACACACACACACACACACACACACACACACACACACACACACCGGTAAATGATCAAATAATTTATTCATTTAAATGTATTTGGTGCATGTATCGCAGCGCATTAAACGTGTACGATTAATATTTAAAAAATGATATAAAGAAATATATTCCTAATAGTTGTATTCGTTTTTTAAATTAAAGTAAGTAAAATCAAGCTCAAAACAATAGTTTCCATTTCATGTTGTTTGATGTAAATGATTTAGGCCTACGCGAAGTGTGAACGCCCGTGTTGTGTATGAGATTTAAATGATCAAATAATGTCAAAAGACCGTAGCACTTTGATAACAGACACCAAAACACACACCAGACCGGTCAGGAGGAACTGACATGTTGACTTCACTTGACTAATTTATCAAAGCGCATCTGTTTTCGGACAGAAAACTACAGCAGGATGTTGAGCACTGAATGAAAACACAACATGAGACACTATGAATGTCATCAACAGCTTTTATCACAGAAGTGGACATTTTCATTTGTAAAAATATTAATTAATTTCAATTTTTTGAAGAAACATCTTCATTTTATTTGCGATAAGCACGCGTGACTAAGAAAGAAGCGAGTGCGCCATCTGGTGGTCGTTAAAGATACTTACAAATATAAGTTCATATAGCGAAGTGATAAAACCAATATCCAAAAACTAGGGCCAAGTGGATTGATTCCAATCAAATGTCTTTAATATGTTTTCCTAATGTGAATTCAATTACAATATTCCAAATGTATTATTTAACATAATACATAATCTAGTTTCTGGACAATAAAAGAGTCAAAGAATTCAATGGTCATCAATATTAAAGATCTAGGTCTTATCAGATGTGTGAGTATGCTATAATTAGACCGCCTGACTTGAAATATTTTTCACTCTCTAAATTAATTATAAATATGAAAGAAGGTTCCTTTTAAAATGCACATTTAACATGTATCAAATACATTTCATTTCATCTATTCAAGGCTGCTTTATGATTTGATTTTGATTTTCAGAGGCTGGGAGGCCAGGAGAAAAATGGCACTGATTTGTTTGGGCCTTGGTAATGTGTTCTGGCTCACACCAGCTGGCCCACTGAGGAGACCATCTCAAGTTTATAACAACTAGAAATGACAACTTCAGCATCAAATTATCTGAAGAAGAACCTGAGAAAGAAATACATTACTGGATGATAATAGTGTTATAACATCAGGGTCCAGATGCAGTAATATGAATTTATGCCTCAGTAAAAAAGAAATATTTGAAAACAATCAGGAACTAAGGTAGGGGCCACCAGTGCTTCAGCAGTCACCTTGACTTTTAACCACAGGTTTGTAGGGTTTCCTGGTATGGCGATGGTATCCGTCCCAACACCTCTGCTGAGCTGCAAAGTCTCGCATATATTCAAAGACCTTTGAATCATGGAAGCCTTCCTTGAATGTCTTTAGCTCCTTTAGTGTAACAGGCATTAGTAACTTGAAGCCATCTTTTGCTGTAGCATTTTGCTTATTAGTTCAATTAAATCAAAGAATACTATTCAGCCCATGAAGCAACATAACAACATGCCAGTGCAATACAGGAAACAGTTTGCATGTGCAAGAGAGTATCTGTCTGCCAATTAAGGCTGCAATTCCCTGTAAGGTTGCATTTGATTAAAAATGCAATAATGGGTATTAAAAAAAAATCCCATCAAAACAATTCTGGGATCACATATTTGACTTAATAACTGGAAAGTTGATATTGATCTTTAACAGTGCTGTTGTTTAATTAAAAGCTATGTTGCAGATCATTTGGATCTTGGTGTACACTTTTGTAGACACACAGATGATCGACTCTGCTCTACTAGGGTGAAAAAAAATAATAAAATGCGCGTGCGCTCTTTACATGTGGGTCACGCGAAACCGCATTACACACTTTTCATCCTTCCGACGACACGCTGTGATAAACAATGTTAGTTTTTCATGAAGGGGGGAATTTGTTTGTCGTGTCAGGCGGTTAAAAACACGCCTCTAGATTTACAAGTAGTTTAATTGCTTCGCGCGTTAATGTTGCTTGTTAGGTCAAGTTGTCAAATTCGCTTTTGGGAGTTGTGAGGCGCTAACTCGCGGGATTAGTTTGCAGGCAGCCTGGCAGCGGAGGCGGACTGCGGTGGGATGGGCTGTGAGGTGTTCAAGATGGCGGCGCCCTGTGGAGTGCAGCTACTCTAACAGGTAAACAGGTCCATTAATTTTTATCCCAAATATGTTTTCACAGCGAAATGCATTCGGGTTGATCTCCTGATAGCGATTGTCCGATGTGCTTCTCTATCGATTCCACACCCTCGAGAGCCAGGAAGATTCCCCGGGCGAGTGTGGATCGCTTCTCCCAGCTAACGTTAGCTCTCAGCGCTGTGACTGACTTGTTTTCCGAATGGCACAGAGCTGCATTAAGCACCCTTTGACGATTTACACCTTCCACCGTGGCCCGATCCGTGGTTTTTTGCAAGGCGTGATTGCGTTCTTGGTTTGCACGACAGATGTCTGTTTGTTTTTATAATCGGATCATATAACCCAACCCTGCCCATTGTTCTCTGCGAGTTGTTTACGACAGACAGTCGTTGCTCGGTCCACATACAGCGGCTCTGCTGCGATGGAGCTTCCAAATGACTTTGTCTGCCTCTGCACTGCTCTGATGCACGATGCAAGAGCATCATGTGCACCAATATCGCCCCAATATCGCCTTGTTTATCTGGCGCCTCATATGCATCACACCACAAAGCTTTTAATCTACTGCAGTCAGTCAACCATTAGGCTCTTTTCCAGATATACGTATATATTTATTCGTAGTCAGTTCTGTCTCAAAGCATTCTACGGATGTGTTCCTGTTTTTGTTTTTTTTAAACCCAATAATAACAAAAAAAAAAACTAGGAAGAGGTTTTTGTTAAATAAATAAATTTTATGACAATGCTTTCTTTCAGAAAATGTTTTATTTTTTATTTTTTAAATCCTTTATCTCATTTGAAAATATGGGTGTATCCCTGCTTAGGTGTTAAAAGTAAAATAATTAGATTATCAGAAACAATTCTCACCTCTAAAATATGTTTAAAACATTTGCTCATCCCACTGGATTACTGTCCTCATCATTCATGTGAATTATTCTGTCCATCTATTCTTGATATTAAGCCACAGGTTTTAAATGGAGAGGTTGGAAATCTGCTGAACTGATGAATAATTGACAACTGCATTTTGATAATCATCTAATTGTCCACATTTCCATCAGTCAGTTGAATATTCGATGGCATGATGTCAACATGACCAAACAAGCTTTCTTATCTTGTTCCTTAGCCTGCCAACAGTGCGTCACTCAACTGAAAAATCTAGCGTGTACACGGATGTGTTGTGATATTGTATAAAGAGTCTTTGTCATCTTGAGCATTCCCAGGCTGCCTGAGATCACACTGATGTGTGTTTGGTTGTTTTTACCACTGACCTGGCTCTGCATGACTGTCCCTGGAACAACTAAACACCCCGTTTACATTCATTCTCTTTTCACTCGGAGCTCCAACTACAATTCAGAGTGTTTCGAACCTATTTTGAACTTAATAAATGCGACAGTCCTGAGAATATTGACAGATTTTATTTCAGATTTTCTCTGATATTTGAATAAAAGACTGGCATGCTTGATTTTGCCTTATGTGCTTTGCCTGTGTTGAAAGAGTCAAAGCTTTTCACTAATGAGGGTAAAACTTCAAAATGAATCATCTTTTAATCAAATTTAGGTTTTGAGTCATCTTAATGAAAAGTCAGTCTTGCAGCTTGAGTGATGAAGCGATCAAACGAGCTGATATCCACATTGTTGGGATTTGAGTTCCTGACATTAATGACTGCCATTGAGGAATTTGGGCTGACCAACTGTTAATTACAGCCCTCTTTATAAACAGCATGTAATGGGCAGCCCATTGTCACCCCGCCAAGGTGGTTATATGAAAGCTGGAGTTTATTAGCAAAATAACTCCAAAAGCTTCAAACAGGTTTAAGGAAATCTTCAGGAAATGTGGATGATTACGCACGGAACAGCTGTTACTGTCTAGATCCAGGAAAGTTTTGAAGGATTCGTTATCATTGTGAGCTCGGGCCATTTTCAGCCTATGCATATGATGTAAGCCCCAGGGCTAAGGGGCTTAAAAAAGTAACCTACGGTACTATGGTATCGGCTATATCTAAATACTGCACTACTAGTACTGGTTTATCTATATAGCTAACTAGAATAGAAGATGAGCTTTATACAAACTCAGTGAAAGTATTACAAGTGATTGGAGTATTAGTTTTGGGTGTAAGACACAATATTTGTGGAGATGACCTGCTTGGCAGAGGTCTGTCCTCAGTGCTTTTCTAGTTTCATATGATTTTGTTCAGCTGACAGTGACAACATAACGAAGGTTCTTAAAGTAGCTTTATGGTCTTGGATTCTTTTAACTGAAGGAATAACCTTTGAATTGCACAGAAGCATTGCTTTATTTCTGTTGAATAACCAAAAAGTCAAATCAAAAAGGTTTCTTTCAGTAAAAAATGTTACTTCCGTCATCAGCTTTTTGAAAAACATGCTATTATTGTTTATTGGTTTGAAGTTGGTGTCATGTGCCCCATAATTCTAAATATGAACTAATTCTGAGAAATGTGTGTGAATTGACTGGTGTGACCTAGAGGGGCCTGGAGACTGTATTGGTGGGTGGCCCCAGGAGTGCTCCAGGCAGGCAAGAAGGGACGGACACCCTCAGAAAGCCCCTCACTCCACCCTTCCAGTGCTGGCACCATCATGGCCAGGGAGCAGCCCAACGTGGGGGACCTTCTCCCACTCCTGGAGACCTCCGACCTCCACCAGCTTGATGAGATCAGGGGTCTCATCAATGAGCACCTCAGCACTGGTACGAATGCTGGAATCATTTTAATGTCAATATGGTTCATCCAAATCATCTAACTAAAGAATAATGGTTTGTGTATAGAGAAGATGAAATATCACAATATTTTAAAAGTAAAATTTCCCTTTTTTTTTTTACCTTGAAGAGCGAGGTTCCATGCTACTGAATGGGTTGGTGGACTACTTTTTGGAAACAAATTCTATGCAGGCAATGCATATCCTCTCCTCAGTCAGAGAACCACACGATAAGGTGAGAAAATGAACTTTGTCCTCTTATTAAAGTTACTGCTTCCAATTTTCCCACAGAAACCCCTACATGCTAGATGACGTCAAGATTCCCAACATTGCTCAGGGAAACTCATGTTTTCTGAGTAAAGAAGCATTTTTTTTAGCCCCAAAAAGCTGAAATGTCAACATTTCTTCCAGACTTGCGTTATATCTAAATTGGCTTGATCATTTATATTCAGTCAAACTGTAAACAATCTTGCTAATACAGGACTCTAAATAAATAATGATAGCAGTCATATTTTGACCATAGGGGCTGCGGGTGATGACTTTGCTTCATTTACTACTGTGTTTTCAGTCCTTAAATGTGACCATTTCACATCCTTAGAAAGTCAAAACTTTATCAAAATGTCAGTAAAACCTTTAAATGACAACTACACTACTGTTCTGGAGTTTTGAGGCCTTTCTCAGTTTTCATTCCTCCCCCCTCGCAGCACCTTCTGGACAAAATGAACGAGTGTATGACCAAACAGTCCTGTCGGCTGCCCACCCTCACCCTGCTCGGCCATGTAGTCCGCAAACAGCCATCGTGGATCCACAAGATCGCTCGCTACCCTCTGCTACTATCGCTGCTCAAATGCCTAAAGGTAATGATCCAGTTGTGACTCAGTGCACAAAGAGGATCTCTTGTCAGGATGCAGAAATTAGTGTGGAGTCATGAATTCAGCCACAGGAGAGATTGATATTACAAGGAACACATACGATTTATCATCTCGCCTTATCCTGCATCAAAGAATCAGATCAGTTGAGAGGTCTTCCATGAATTCCTGTCGTTTTGGGAGATTGATTAACTATAAGTGAAAGAAGAGGGGAAAGACAAAGTGGACAAGGGTGACATTCACAGTGTTGTTGTAGAAATATCTGTTGATAAAGCGTGAACATAAATGGAAACCGTGCTTTATCATAAAGTTTCTTTGGCTATGTGTTTTGTAGCATTAACACTAATATATTTAGCCAGCATCACAACAAAAACACATTTTTCTGTAATCACGACAAACATTTTTGTGTAATCACTGACAGAATAGAACAGAGATCAGTCTGTGTTGAACACACCTCCTTAGAATTGCCGTAAAAAGCTTTTCTTTTCCCTCTTGCTGTGGGTCCAGACAGAAAGGAGATGACTTAAGTGTTGTCCCCAGTAATAGGTTAAATAAGCGCATGACAGGGTTACAGAGGCCAGTTGGGAAATAAAGGTGCATGATCCGAACTAAGTAAAGTAATGTAAGTTTCTGTACAATCTTTTTTATCACCTCATAAACCTGAACACTCTCTATTTCAGACGGACACAGACGTAGTGGTGCTGATAACCGGAGTCCTGGTGCTGATCACTCTGCTGCCCATGATCCCTCAAGCTGCAAAACAGCACTTATGGGAGTATTTTGACATCTTCGGACGCCTGGCATCATGGAATCTCAAGAATCCTGGTGGCTGCTTTCTATTCTGCCACATTAATGCATCCAAATATGACTAATAATGAGGGATGATATATTAAATGGTTTGTTTTTTGCTATCTTAACTTCGGTCTTTCCTACATGTTCAGGACAAGTTTCGGAGGTTTATCTAATCCACCTGCACGCCAGCGTCTATTCACTCTTCCACCGTCTTTATGGCATGTACCCGTGCAACTTTGTGTCCTACCTGCGCTCCCATTACAGTATGAAGGAGAACATGGAAACGTTCGACGAAGTTGTGAAGGTGCGAATGTTTACAGTGGACTTTTCATTGATGGTCACTGGTTGTGATGGAAAATGACTCCCAACCTCCCTTTTTCAGCCAATGCTTGAACATGTACGTATTCACCCAGAGCTGGTGACTGGAACCAAGGACCACGAGCTTGACCCCACCAGGTAACTGTGACACCACATTGATAAACAAGCGTTCCCACCATTACAGTCTATCGGCCTGGAATTTAGTTTAGTAAAATAGTAAATTCAATTAAGGAGCTAAATATATTTTTAATGTACCTAATCAAATTGAGGCAGTCTTGTTTTTTGAGTATGAGTGTTGTGCTGTCTTGTAGGTGGAAAAAGTACGAAATCCACGATATCGTCATTGAATGTGCCAAAGTGTCTCTCGACCCCAAGGAAGCCTCTTGCGAGGAGGGCTACTCCACCATGCCTGAAAACGTTTATCCACAGGTTCATGTTCGACCACAAGAGTGCACATCCAGCCCGTACACGGACTTCCAAAGCAGCTATGGTCAGAAGTGACTCCATTCCTGAGAACGTTAAAAGTAGAGAGCCTCTTTAGCTAAATGAAGCTAAAATTAACAAAAGTTGTGGATTGAGCCATTTAAGTACTTGAGTCAAGTCACTTTAGTTTGTATATATTAACTATAAATGTATTTATGTAATGTAGAGGCTGTCTTCTGTCTGAAGGTGTTTGCTTTGCATAAATGCTGCTTTTGCAATAGAGTCCCCCCCCCAGTGATCAAGGTTTTATGACCTGCCTTCTGCACCTAGACCTTTGTGTTTTTTCAAACAGTGTTTGTTGTAACTAGTTTAAAGGACAAACACTTGCAGGGTTGTCCACGAGGCAGTAAAGGTGGCAGGTTATTTGGTGTATCGGTCGGAAGATTGATCAGACTGTTAATCTTCTTGACAGGGAGCTCTTCTTCGACCCCATTCTCCACTCCGCGCCAGCCGCTACCCCCACCCCTGTCCTTGCCTCCCTTTTCGGGGACACTGTCCACCTATCGAAGCCCGCAGACCTCCAGACGGCAGGTAAGATCATCCATAATAGAAAACCAGCCGTCAGAGGTTTGCTTTAGGACCCGCAGGATTGTTTAGGATCCAAACAGAGGGTTGCAGCCGAACACAACGTCTTCTGTTATGGCCATGTCTGCCCTCCATATATCACGTTCAATCAGCATGGTGGGTTCTTTCCCCTTAAAGAAACAATGTTCTTTTTGGAAGCAGTGACTACGCTCCATGCTTTAATGTGTAACGGGGCAGATTTGATGAGTCAGTTTTGAGGAATCAGAATTTGTGTTGCTGGTCCTTGCACTGCTGGTACTCTGCAGTCCCTCCTTAAGGCCAGTTACCATGGAGATGCTGTCTCTTCCTTTCTGTTATCGGGTCAGGTGCATAAGGGACTGCTCTGGGTGCTTTTCTGCCTCATGGAGTCCGAGTATTTTTCCGCTGACCCAGGCAAAAACCCTGGAAAAGAATGACCACCTGCAACACGTATCATTACAAATCTAAAAAGTTTTTGCTGTAACACACCTAAATTGTGGATTTTTAAGTTTAAAGTATAAGATATAATATAATGGTTGCCTTGGTAGTCATATACTCCATCTTATTCCTTGTTCAATACCAGTCAATGTTGCATCCTAAGATCACTGCAGATTTTAGTACTTTGTAGTTGTTTTATTTAGGTTTCATTTGTGTTGTAGTTCCTCTGATTAATCTCTGATCATTTTGCAGAACTCCTCCTGTGATCTTAATTCATCTTGTGGGGCGAAGGACCCTTTGTGGAGCCCCACCTCATTGTGTGGCATGGCCACGCCCCCGTCTTCGAGGGGCATGTCGCCGAACTTGGAGCTCTCCCATAGTGCCTCACACCTTCCGAGCCGCTTTCACTGTACATCAGGTCAACACCTTTAACGCTTCGAAACAAAATCAGCATAACGTTTAATTGATCCTGGAATTGATCCTGGAATTTTGTTTCATGTTGATCAGGAGGAAAAGGAACACCTGCCTCCAGTACCCCTGCCACCTCCTCCCCACCTCCCACCCTTTCAGATGACTTCCCCATAATCTCCTTACCAACCAGCACAGTCCAGTCCAGCCCCCCAAGAAAGGTAATCGTTCTCCCCTTCAGTATCAAAGCCTGTTTAAATTTTAAATGGCACATTACAAAACGCAAGTGTTGATTTACTTAACTCAACTGTCTTGTGGAGGTGCGTCAACTCGTGAAACGGAAAACAAACCAGGATGTATATTGACTTTTTAGGAGCGGCGTCATGGAGAAAGCAGCAGGGCAGTACTGGTGAGGCAGGAAACGGTGAAAGATACGGATAAAAGTGCCGAAGCTGGCTTTGCCAGAGGTTCGTAATGATGTGTACTCTGTCTCATTTCTGAGTAAAGGCCTTCCAGCATTCTTGATACCAAGCAATGAAGCTCATAGCTCACGTTTACTGCCTCTTTTTATTAATTAATATGATTAAAATAGTGACAACAAAGTGGTTCTTTCTTTAACAATAATGGTCATGGTTATGTCCTTTTTAAGACGTAAGTTCACGTCTCTCTCCTTCAGATGCAGAAGCTGCTGAGAACGTCTTGATGACTTTGACTGAGCTGTCGATGTTCATGAAGAAACAAGAGCTGGAGCTTCAGCTCAGAACAGAGAAAGAGAAGGAAGAAGGTGAGTGCTGCAACGGGCGTGTCGCCACATCCAAAAAACCTTGGATGAAAGCATCAGACAAACCACACAGAAGCCTTTTCATATCTTTGGGAGAGCTGCCGGACTATCTGTAAGGAAGTAGGTTGTGTTCAGAATAAAGAGATTGAAGTTGATTTCCATCTCCATTTGTTGTTTTGCCTTTAGCTGCCATCACAGAAGAGCTGCTGAAGATCACCGAGGACAAACGGGAGCTGTCAGCCCTGAGAGGCTTTGACTCCCCTTTCTGCCACACCACTGAGACTCTGACTGGCTGTCAGGCACAAAACAAGGTCCATTCCAACACCCAGCCTGGAGGCCCTTCAAGGGACAACCACCATGCTGCTTCAACGCCTGATAAATCAGAGGCTACTGCTAACACCAGCAGTGTTGGGAGTGAAGGAGGGGGAGGAGGCCTCGGTGGAGAAAGCAGGAGTTCAGCCCCCGCCCTCGAGCACTCCTGGTCCTTCCATTCAGGCTTCACGCCTATCGATCACCACCTGCACCGTAGCTCGTCCGCTCCAGACGAAGACATGGGCAAGTTCGGGATGTTCTCCCCCAGCCCGTGCAGCAAGCCTCCAGCTCCAGTTCCATACGAGTCATTCTTTTACCTGGCCCTCCCCAGGGCAGCCTTGCTCTTCCTGGGCCAGAAGACGTCGGAGGCGGTGCACAAGGCAACGATGGAGAGGCTGTCGCAGTGGGAGGAGGGGGTGGAGGATGGCGAGGAAGAAGGGGTAGTGTCGGCTTCACCACTGGAGGTGCTGGATCGCCTTGTTCAGCAGGGGAGCGATACCCACGATAAAGTGCTCAAGAGGTGCGTGCACTTTCCTTTGGAGAAATCCACAGAAACAGTTATTTGAGCAACATTAAAGATTCATTTACTGTAACAAACATGTAGAATTTAAGGCTCTGGAGGAATCATTTTCCGTCTGACTGCCCTTCGTGCGCTCTGCGTGAGAGTCATTCTGATCACACTGAAGCGATGCGATGTCATGCACGGCCCGTCTCGGTCGATTCCAGTCTTGTTGCCGCGGCCAGAAAGGAACCGCCCGGCCGAGAACAAGAGCGACATTGTTTGATACACAGCCGCCCCCTTTCTTTTCTGTACGTGCACTGAGTTCGCTGTAGACCTCTGAGCCAGAAATACAAGTGTGTCAGCAAGGTCAGCACCGATCACAACCAGACTGGAGTTGCTCATTTCAGTAGTTTTTCTTCCCTACAATTCATGATACATCAAATAATTGAAGCAGTGTGCTTACTTCATACCCTAAAAACAAAATATAGACCAAATGAATGTGACTATAACAGTATATACATTATATGCATAGACCGTTTTGAAAAGTAACAGTAAAGTGGCTCAAACCCACAAAACTGGCGTTATGGTGTGTGGAAAGTGTACAAAAGTCGTCTACAATGTTACTCTCCCCAGGCAAACAGCATTTCCAGCCTCATCCATCTTGTGTAAACTGGAGCATGACTATAAACAGGGAATGGGCAATGCAAGGTGTGGGTTGCTGTAGCATATCCCAGCAAGCGGACAGGAGAGACCCTAGACTGGTCACCACTCCACCTCCGACCACAAACCATCAGTTCACATCGAGAACTAGTCCAGAGTCTCCTGTCCACCTTATTTGTTTGTCAGAATTTAGAAAGGCCCCAGCTAAAATTGCAATAAAGCACCCTGATGTTAGCATTTCAGCTAAATGGCTCCCGATTTTGCCATGGATATGTTTACCTTTGACACGATCACCTCTTTAAAACATATTCAAAAACCTTTTTCCTCACAGATTACCTTTACCGAGCAAGTCAGCTGACTGGACACACTTTGGAGGTAAAACCTAACACACTTTTACTGACAAGGGAAACTATTAGAATGGAATGCATGAGATGGGGGGGGGGATTTGTTGTGGACAGAATTTGTTTGACCAACAGTCATGGTATTTTTCCAGGCTGTGTTTGTCTCGATTGGTATTCAGCCAATGAGGGCGTCATTCCTGATTGTCAATCTGCCTAAAATGGCTCATTCCTCAGATGCTAATTCTCCAAATGTTTTTTCCTGCATTCTTCGTCATAGATTTCGACAATTAGAGCTTTGTGTCTGGTTTTCTTATGCCAGATAGAACAGGTCAACACTCAGATCACATTAGAAGCCATGCTAATGAAATCTTGTTGGATGAATGCAAATCAGTTATGGTCATGTCAAAGTATGATCCGAGGTATCTAGCTTCTGTTACGGAGCCTGGTTTAAATTCTTTCTTTTTTTACGCTGTATAAGTGATGATATCTTCATTTATAATGATTTTGTATTAATTGCAATAAGTGCTTAATTGAATGTGTGCAGGGGTGCTGAAGATTGGTGCTGAGGGTGTTTCAGCACCCCCTGTTGGCACATGATAACACTGTTTAGACCGCTGCATTTTGCCAAATTTGATCATTAAATATGTTGCATCTATGAAAAACAAATGTGCTAAGACCAACAAAGCCTCGAAAGAAAGTTTAGACAGGGTCTGTATGATTGACTTCTCGATATTAGTAGAGGCTTTACCATGGGGTGGAGGTTGATCCGCCGTGGATAGCTTTAAAAACATTTGGCCAAGGCCATGATAAAGTATGAAAATATGTAGAGTATCTTGTAAAACCTAAAGATGTGCAAAAATGGATTCCCTTCTTGCAGTGTTTACCAGTTGTAAAAGCATTTTCACACCAAGATTGGTCTGACATACACCAATTTATCAACTAATTTGACCCATTTTACATGGATAATATCAGTCGTAATATAAAACAGGACCTGCACAATATCATTTACATTACGAGCAGCATAGAGCAACATATACAACGATGTTTTTACATGTTTTCATATGCAGGAGAAATTTGTATCCGTTTTTTCTTTTACCTGTCCTGTTACCTGTTACTGCTGCTGCTTGTGTGTCACGCATGCGATCCTGTTAAATATATGATTGTTATGACTTCCCCAGGCTCGGCTCCTCTGGATGAGCTCCACACGCTGCGCAGCCAGCTGCTCCTCCTGCACAACCAGCTGCTGTACGAGCGCTACAAGAGGGAGCAGCACGCTGTCCGCAACCGACGCCTCCTCCGGCGCATCATCAACGCCACCGCGCTGGAAGAGCAGAACAATGCCATGGCAAGTAAACATGGCAGTATCTTTAATGAGCCTCGTTAAAACACTGAAGTCGCATCTGCAGCTGCCGAATCCGCATGCAGTCATGTGACACTGAGGTGGAAGGATGGGCCCCCTTTTCCCCAACAGGCTTTGATTCCGAAGCCCCTTTTCCTGTTTTAATCTCCGCTTCGGTGTCTGTTGTGCAGAAAGATCAGCTGAGCCTGCAGAGTACTGAAATATTATCACTGAGAGAGAGCCTGCATGTGGAGCAGCAGCGGTACAGGCAGCTGTGGGATGACCGGGAGACGATGGTGACCAGGCTGCACAGCCAGATCAGACAGCTCCAGCAGGGGCGAGATGATTACTACACCAAGAACCAGGAGCTTCAGGTAGAGACACACACCTACATACGTACAATGGATTATACATTAAAGCTGGGGTATGTAGGTTTGGAGTATGCAATAGTTCTGGGACAAGTTCAAACTTGTATACAGAAACAACTAAACCTTTGAGCTAGTAGATCCCTCATAAAAGGCGTAGTACTTTGAGGAATAATTCAGTATTATTAGCCAAAGCTGCGTGGCCACTAAAGCAAAAAAAGCAGCCTGGTAAAGAATAGAAAAAACCACTTTCTTAGTATGTAGAGGAGGACACTTCATGGGGATGACTACACCCGAGGGAGGAGCAGCAGCGGAAAGCTACTATAGACGGGCAGCGAGCCCCGGGTCCGTTTGAAATCTTCTCAGATCCCGAAGTGTCCGCCATCACTCGTAATCCGCACGGATGCTCACTCTGCTTTTGCTTCTCGCTCAGTCCAACTTTTTCCCTCTACGTTCACTTTTCAGTGAGAATTTTCAGGTTTCTACTTTACCATGAAGAGGCAGTTGAGGCCACTAGAGGGGTTGAAACATGCTTGAGGCTTGTCGCTATCCTACAGGTGCAGAGTAGCACCAGACCAATCAGGAAGCTCCAGACCAGAAGAGCTTTGATTGGTCAAAGATACTGGGAGCGGTAGACTTTTCAAAATACATTAAAAAGAGATGGAGCAAAATATAAATATATAGTTTTTCCAAGCAAATCCCGCACACCCCACCTTTAATTCATATAGTTCCTAGAAACATTTAATGACTAAAAGGGTAACAAACAGTAAGGCAGTGGAAAGCTATCGGTACCACAAGAGATGGACCTTTTGTGTTTCTCGTCTCCAGAGCAAGTTGCAGGAGTGTCAGAAAATGATGGACGAACTGGAGGCAGAGCTTCAAAGAGCCAATAACAAAGTCTGCCACACTGGCCACCTTCTTAATCAGATGACTGTCAAGGTAAAGAAACGGCTCCTTTCATGTTGGGTTTGGGGAGCGTGGCCCACAAGAAAATCTACCTTAACGTCAATTGAATTGTACATTTAAAACAGTCTGGTGTTCTGCCTTATTTCAAGTAGTTTTTGGTCTTATTGTGGTCATTATCCAGTTCTTGAAGTTGGCCACAGAAGAAGGGGCAGAATTTACTGCAGGGGGCGCTGTGTACTGAAATGGCTGCACCGGTCGTTGAATCTCTAGACGCTACTGCAACAGTGTTGATCTTATGCTCCCTGTCGCTGTATTTCAGACAGGTTTGATTTGTAGTGTAATTGCTGCTTTGTCCTTTTTTGTTGTCATTGTTTGTCTCGTTTGTCCTTCAGGTAAGCAACAGCGAGAGCACCCAGCAGCAGATGAGCTTCCTGAACAAGCAGCTGCTGCTCCTCGGGGAGGCGCATAAGCTGTCCATGGTGGAGTCACAGCACACAGGCAAAGATAACATAAAGGTATGGCAACATAATGAGCTGAAAAATGATCCCAAACAGGGGCGACACACTCTCCAACTAAACCCTGATGTCATGCTGTAAAAAATTCCATCTCTAAATGTTCATTGATTCATAAATATAGCTTAGGATTCTCTGGGGACACAGGATTTGCAGTTCTGCTACTTGGTAGCTACTGGGCACATTTTTTTGCTTTGAATTTTTTTCATTCCATCCCCACAGGAACAAGTAATTCTGGAGTTACTCATTCACAGAAGCAGGAAGTGGCCCAGAGTCATCTTTATTTATATCAATGATTTGTACACATAGTCCCACAGTATGTCTTATTCTAAGAGATCTCTTTTTTTCTGGGGTCATGGGGAAGCTGCTGGGGCCTATCCCAGCAGCATTTGGGAGTTCATTACTTGGCTCAACAGTGCTCTGAAGGTGTCCTGGCACCTCCCCCTACTCCCAGAACACCTTCAATGTTTTGTCTGTACCGGGGCTTGAACGGAGAATTCTTGGCCCAGTCCCCTACAGACTGAGCTTCCACCCCATTTCTGTTCTGAGTGATGTCCTGAAAATAATACGTGGCTATTTAAATTGCTGACAATGACATGGTGATGCTCCCCCACCACATAGGAGGCCCAGATGCTTAAAGCATCCTTTGCAAAGGAGGTGACGGCGCTCCGGCAGAACCTGCTCGTTCAGGAACAGAAACTGGAAGCGGCGCAGCAGAGAGTGGCCGAGATGGAGACGCAGCTCTCCAAGAAGGAACACCTCATCATCGAGCAGAAGAAGTTTCTCGAGGATGTCAAATGTCAAGCAAAGTGAGTGTGAACACCCAAGGCTACAAAATGATGTGTTTGCAAGGGCAACTACGCTACGCTGTCGCACATCAACCTTTTTTTAATTGAATCCTGTAAAAAGTGATTTTTTTCTTAAATTGTTTTCCCCTGGCGTGTTCATGTAGAGCGGAACAGCAGGCCTCAGACAGCAGGTGTCAGGCTCAGAGGAGAATAACGCAGCTGCTGCAGACAGAACTCCTGCAGCTCTACAGCAGAGTGGAAATGGAGGCTCCTGCCGGCACTGCCTCAGGTTCACCAGCAGGGGGCAGAGCTGTTGCACGCATTCACGCTGACTCCAGGTCAGTAATAACGATGTAGACTTTTGCCCTTAATTTTTTATTACATTTAAAGTTCAGTTTTCCTTTTTTGTGATCTGTAACCTTGTAACATAACATCTGTTATAATCTTTGTATGTGTTTATCAGTTTATATGTGAGTATTTTGTCCATCACAGTGTCACGCTTCAAGATGGACCAAGTAAAACCTTCACCGCTAATGAGGAGGACAGCAGATCACCACCAGACTCCCCTCAGGGCAATGGCAGCACTTTATCGCCAGGGCAACCAAAGGCGAACAACTCTTCTAAAACAACAACCAATTCCATCAATGGCAGTCAGGATCTGGCCCCACCCTTACTGGTTGAGCCCTCCCTGTCTTGTTCCTACAGTAACCAACTTGCACCCCGACCCCTTTCTGACACCCCACTCACAGTAGGGTCGTATCCCAGTGCCAAGAGCTTCCTGGGCATGAAGGCTCGCGAGCTGTTTCGCAACAAGAGCGAGAGCCAGTGCGATGAGGAGCAGCCTCGGCCTCGGCTAGCCGGCCTGGCGCATGACCTGAAAACTGAACTGTGTGTGGAGCCCCCCTGCCCTGCTTACAGTGCACCCAGCGGACCTGCACCTTGCCCGATCCCAACTCAGATTCCAGCCGCAGCCCCTGCCCCCACGGCTCCTCTCACTGTGCCCACCAAGCAGCGTCCCTTGGAGCCCAAGCAGCGGGCCTCCAGCCAGGAAAGCCCGCGAAGGAAGGCAGGGGCAGGGCCAGGGGGAGGACGAGGCCACGCAGGGCCTGTCCGCCCCCAGCAGCAGCAGCAGCAGCAGCAGCAGCCGCAGCAGCTAAAGATTATGGACTACAATGAAACACATCATGAGCACAGCTAGAGACTCGGGACTGAGCTGGGTGAAGTGGCCAGACTAAAGTTTAAATATGAAGAGCTACAAATCGGAATTCAGTGTTATATGTTAAATTTCTCTGAGTGGACAACAGGATTTCCCCACTTTTTTCACTTTTTTTTTTAATAGTGTTTGATTCCCCTGATGAGTTTATAGCAATACAATGCCAGTGCTTTGTAACTGGTGGAGATACTAGGCAACTAAAAAGTGACCCAGTGTGTTTAACATTTAAACGTTTAGGTCAGACAAAATAAAATCATAGAACGGAAAATATCTTCCTGCTTTACTTGCATCAGCCACGCAGCTCGGTCATCTGGAACATGATCCACAGATTCATCTGTGCCTGAGCTGTCAACAAAATGGATGCAAAAGAAATAAATAAATCAGTTTATGAAATAACCAAGATCAAAAACCCCACAATGCACAGAAAGATGCTTACGTTAATCACCCCAAGATAATGCATTTTTATATAAAATAATTTGACCGCAAATGTTCCCTTTAGCTTGGTTTTGTTGACATGGGAATCTCAGATATGCCAAAATCTTATAAAATAAAAGCACAGCTATCTGCTGTCATGGTTACTGAATCTTAGTGAGAAAATGCTCCATTTTTTGTCCCTTTGACGGGCCGACCCTTTAAACACTACCATTATCAGATGGTTAATTTGTCGCCCCTACCTGCTGTGGCACTGACTGAAATCTAGATTGTGTTAAAGTATGTGTTGAGCATGTTATACCAGAGTGCTGGTGGTGATTAGTATTTATTTCCTGTCTTGGTTTCATTTTGGATCGTCCTGTTGTCCGAAGGTTTTGAAAATCCAGGATGGGACTGGAACGTATGACAGTTCCCGCATTTCAGGCAACGATGCAAGGACAAAAACATGTGAAATTTAGAAGTACAAAGTACATCGATTTTGAGTTTTCTACATTCCACATGAAACACCTTTAAATAAGCTTATTTATTGATGGGAATTTGAGTGAATATCCTGAAGTGACGCTGGCAAGGGACACTTTTTTTTCAATGATTCTTTTGAAATCTCATGGAAATCTCATGTGACTGAATTCAGTCATTTCAACAAAAGAAATGCCATCTTGTCAAATCAATTCCCACTGCATGCCTGATGCATGCATTTAGCCTGTTTCTTGAAAGTATTAGAATTAAGCTCCAGGTCAGGGGTCTCAATCCTGTTGTCCACTGAGAACTACCGTTACTTCCTTTTTGCCTCGCTAACTAAAGCATGTTCAACAATCCACCTGAAACGCCAACCGTAGTTAAATACATCAAACTAAGACAGAAGGTACAATCAGCACAATCTGAAGTAACCAGGACTCTGACCAGAGCTGGAGAATCTGGGACAAAATGGCAACAAAGGAACTTCTAAAAAGCAGTGGCTTATGTTTAACTGTGAACAATAAAGATCGTCTTCGATGTTTTGCACTACAGTTGTTGAGTTGTAGTTGTTTTGTTCAAAACAAGGATATGGTGCACCCAATGCACAAAAGTTCTGTTTAGGAACAACTATAAGGAGCATCTTATGGTAGCTGGAGGACAGACAAAATCTTCAATGTAGCCACATGATATGGAATAACTGCTAAACATTTTTAGCTGATCAAATGTAGACAAATTAGCTCCACTTGGTGATGTCTTCCACTGATGCAACAAGAATAAGAGCAAAAACTACTTCATTTCACAAGATTAAAAGATTTATTTATTTCAGTGTTCACTAAATACCTAATTTAGTGGGCGGTACTAAACTCACAAAGCAGAATTGGTGGGTCAGACCAAAGCAATCTATTCCTAAGCATAAACTGTTGCTAGCTACGCATGCTTAAAAGCTTTCACTAAGGAGCTTCACAGATGATCAATGGCTCATTAAAGAAAATCTGCCCACAGAATCCTAAACAAAAGTGTAAAGAGCAACGTCTTGGCCTTAGCAACGCCTTTAGGTCGCTAAGGGCAAAGTAAGGCAGTAATAATCGAAACCAGAGATCGCAACATGCTAACAGTCCTGTATAAATTGAGTTTAGCACCGCCCATCAAATTAGCATGTCGTGACAGAAATGAAGTTATAAATGGGGACCGGGAAAAAGGAATGTAGAAATAAAGAAAATCTCAAATGAAGGAATGTAGAAATAAACTAAATGTAAAAATAAATCAATATAGAAATGGACAAATGCCCAAATACAATTTCTACAGACCAAAAAAATGTATCTTGCGTTTATTTATTTGCGCTAAAGTTGTTCTTGTCCCCCACTGAGCAGAGGTAGAAATGAACAAAACATAGTTTTGACAGACTTCTTTTCATTTGGAAATAACGAAGACAATGTCCCTGTTTTGTCTATGCGCTACCGTTGTCACATTATTTCCAGCAGAGGTCACTGTTGCCCTGAAAGATCCCAGCTCGACCTCTCTGGCCATCCTGGGATCAACAGGTAAACCAAGACTCAAATGTGGCAATTTGGAGATGATTCAGGTTGTGGGATGTAAATGCTGCAGTTGGGTCAATACACATCTGTAGAATTAATGTATGGATTACCTTTCTTTCCTTCTTTTCTTCATAAGTCAATTGAGATCAGTTAAGAAGGAGGGGTTGTTACAAATAAATACAATTTATTAAGATTTTTGACATTGATTCATATTATTATTTTCTAAATTATAAAAATAAATAAATGAAAGCAAAGGTATTTAATGTAGACTACATACATTAATACATGACTGTGTTTGTTTTATCATCTCCCAGTTCACTCACCTAGTTTAAGGGAATGATTTATTTTCTTTTTTTTTGTATAACCAATGAATATGATTAGTTTATCAAACGTGTGCATATGTATTTCATGAGAGAGTCCAAAAAACTGGAATGATTAATTTACCAGCGTTCCATAGGGTCAGGGAAATTGATGCAGGATAATTGGGCACACAGGGAATCCTTGGCAATTTGTGTTTTCAGACTTTACTTGAGAAATTAGATGTCAGTGCAAATGTGAAATCGCTCCTCAATGTTCACAAAGATTCCATAAAAATTTAAACACAAATCTTAAGTATTTCCAGCAAAGGAATTCTTTCCCCCCCCCTTTTTTTGTGCCAACTTGAAATGAAACCCTGCACAAATGAATGAAGTGGAAGTGTGTGAAGGGTAAGAAGACACCCGAGCTTGTGTAAAGTTGGGATTGCACTCCGATGAGGATGTCGGGGCTTTTGCTCTCAGTAAAATCCTCATGCAATAATTCATTAGATTCCTTTTGACAGGAAGTAAAGTTTGAATTCATCTGAAGCTGTGTTATTAGAATATTCACAATATGTTCACCTATAATGCAAAATAGAACTCTAGCAGGGGGTTGTAGCGCACTTTTTACCTCCCCGGGTCGCCATTGTACAAATGAGAAGGTACAAGTGCATAACACACTTTTATATGGCTCTGAGTCTTGCAGGCTTTCTTAATTGGTGTCAGGGTTTTGTGATTAATTGTTGCTGTTCCTGTTATGTAGCGGTCAACATCTGGACCAACTCAGGTTCATTTTCCAGAATTACTGCAGATAAATAATCAAGCGGCATCTGATCAAATCTTGTAGGAAATTAACATTCGCATTTACATTAATGCAAGATCAAGATAGCGTGATCCCTGAAATGTCTCTGGGAAACATGTTTAAGTGTTGGTGTTTATTCCTCATGGATTCACAGTTCACAGTGCTCACCAAAATGCTAAACAAGAATATTTTTGTAAGCCTACTGCATACTGACACTCTGGAAAACGGCTTCATTTGTCCTCATTAAAAGCTTAAAAGTCCATGAATAAATAATTATTAAAGAGGATACTTTTTCTTTTTTTTTTTTCTTTTTTTTATCTTTGGCCTCATGTAAAATAGACTCACTGACTAAATAAATATGCTCCATAAAGGCTGTTTAGAAACACACCCTCCCTCCCGCTCTACTTCCACATTTAGATGGCTGACATGCTCCGAAGGATCCGATCCTGCATTGGCTGCTGGTTTCAGAGTTAAAAAATTGGACCTCCGAGAGTCAACTTAACGCAATTAAGCGAGAATGATGAGTCTTTCTCTCTCTGCTGCTGGAATCAGCGAGCAAGGCGGAATCAAAACTTAAAGGCGAGAGGAGAAGAAATGAGCGGGAGATGAACGTGCGCAGACTGGTCCCAGCGGTTTAATTATTTTAATTATCTCTCCTCTTTCAGCTCCCCTAAAAAAAAGAGGCCATTAAAGGATGCCCGTTTGGGTTAATCTGATTAAAAAAACAAGATGGAGGGAGAGATGAAAGACTGCAGATGTCAGTGCTAATCAGGGGAGTTAAAACTGCTATTTGTGAACTGGGACGGTTGTTAAAGTGAATAGAAAGTGTGCGCTTTTTTTAAAATACACTTTCTTTCCTCACTTCAAAAACGCCTCTTTCCTTCTGCCTGTGTTGATCCACCATGTTGGATTTAAAGCCGGGCCCTGCTGGCAGTAGGTCACGCGAGGGGTGGACGGGGAAGGTTTAAGTTGATTCTCCTGTCACGCGGATTCATTTTAGTAAAGGAAGTTGCCATTTCGGGAAGTGATGAAAGCAACTTCGGCACTTAGCCAGCCCGGAGTTGAAATGCCATAGATCACAGATGGCAGACAGTTGACCAGTAAAGGACCAGTTAAGGACCAGTAAAGGACATCGTTATCGACGAACCGACATCATCACTTCCGCCCTGGAAAATGCTGTTAAATTCCTCAGTTCTGATCATCTTATCTGAAGTCAGAAGCATGAGGGTTTGCCAGGAAAACACACCAGCTAGCTAGCACCGCGCATTTCCACCTCACAGATTAGTTTATACATTCCTGAGTGTGGAAAAAGTTGTGCAAAGCTAATGGCTTGATTTAAATGTGTTGAATTATGTATTAAATAATAATATTATTGCTAGATTGCCCTGGGTGTGTGCGGAGCAGAGTCGTTGCTTAACGTGGGCAGAGGAGGCGATCTGCATAGCCTCAGCCGGCCAACTGCACCACTGTCAAACGTGATGAAGCAGCCAGTCGCTAAAGTTGCTCTGACTGCAGAGGTTGACATTTGTTCAGGCAAGAATGAGCACAAAAGCAGCACAGGTGTTGATCCACAGCGAGGAAAGAAAGGGGGGGTGGGGGGGGACCAAAACAAAGATCTACTTTCAAACTAAATCAAGCAGAAGGAATGTCCTGAGTGTGTACAGAGATGGACGGGAGCCCATGCAATATTAAAGCACTGTGTCTGCCAATGCCAAGCGTGCCACTCCTTTCCGCGGCTCCCGCCCCCCCAGCTTCCCGGCCATCGGCTCTTCCCTCAAGGTGACACTTCAAAGCGGGCACGCAGACGCGGCAGGCCTGGCTGTCGGCATGAAGCCAGCACCCCCGCCCCCCCCCCCCGGCCCAACCTCTTCCTCCGCTTTCTCTCCCGCCCACCACCCATTCTACCTCCTACCCCCACCGTCTCAAAGACACAAGCTCCCCCGCTCCTGCTGGGCCAGGTCAGCGCCAAGATCCACGCCGGCCGTCGCCTCGGGAGCCGCCGTCACATAACTCTCCCCTGCTCGCTTAATTAATAACGGGCCCTTCGTAATGCAAAAACCCTCTGAAACGCAGCCCGTTTCCCCGCCGTCCCATTGGTGAGCTCCGAGGCCTCGACAGAAGGCAGACAAGGAGGAGAGAGCTGCTCGGGGAGGCATCCAAATCATTTGAATTTCGATCATTGGGATTCACATGCATTATTCTGTGCACTTTAAACTATTTTCTGTGTTGTACAGCGTGCCCACGCGCCTGCCTGCCTGTCTGCCTGAGTTTTTTTTTTTTTAAAGATGTCTTCTCCTCTTTTGATGATTGGAGACAGTCCAACAAAAGAATTTGAGGCAGGATATATAACCTGTCCTGACAGTTAGTGGAGGGAAAAAAAACCCCAAATGTACACACACACACACACCCGGCCAGTCAGCATCAGCTGGGTCCAAGGCCTGTAATCACCTCGCAAACCTGGAGGGAGAATTTTTCAGAGTGCGCCATGATCGATATTTGCCGATCTGTCTGCCCGCATCAACCTCAAATAAAAGCGGAGAACAGGAGACAAGGCAGCGCGGGCAGGTCGCGGGGAGGTCTGAGGCGTTCCCGTTTGATGTCTGTGAAAGCGCTCATCAGTGTGGAGAAGCGGCTTCATCCCGGCGCGGCGGGTCACCGCGCCTCACCCTGAGCGGCGCGCGGCTGATTGTCTCGCCGTCGGAGCGAGCGGGCTTGTTGTTTTCCGAGGTGAGAGGACGGATCTCTTCCAGCAAGCTGGGCTCCTGTTTTTTAATAGGGCTCCATCTCAGCACCGCGCAGGCCGCCGCTCAGGCCAACACTGATGATTAGGAGGGAAGCTTGTCTAAATTCACCGCTCTTCCTCCTGCCAGTCCGGAGTTCACATGGTTGCTGTATTTTTATTAGCAGCATGTGCTGCTCTGCCTCATCCGTTGCATGGTAGATAGAATGGGGAGGGGGGGGTGAGGAGGCACAGGCTCAACAACCCCACTTGCCTGCAGAAGCTGTGGTTAAATGTTATGTAGGAACGGACGGAACCACGCGAGCGTCGCTGCATTTAGGGCGAGGACTTGATGTAATTAGGTCAAAATGAATAAGGCAACCGGGTGTGTTTCGACAGCGGCCATTAGAGAAACCACAAAGGTGGCGAAAAAGTCACCTGCCTGCCTGGAAATGCGCACGCTTGTTCTTCCTCCAGCTGGGGCTCACACTTTTACTCTGTGGCCTAGTTGCGGAGGCCTTTGGGGTGTGGTTGTAAACCCCCAGAAGCCCCAGCCCTGTAAGTGAGCTAACTCGGGTGGTAGTATGCTGAAACCAGCCTTAATTAGCACACTTAGTGCACAGTGAGGGCAGGTAAAAAGGCAAGACTGCCGCTTCCCTCTGATTAAGCCCCTTTTAGACGGGGGCTGTAGCCTCCCACAATGATTCGGTAATTAACTCCATTATCCAAAATTGTCTTTTAGCTTTGGCAAAGCGGCCGAGGCTTAGCTCCGGCCTCCGCCCAGATAAGGGCTGCGGTATTGGCCCTAATCTCGTCCGTCTGCGCGTCGTCTCCACCGGCGTCGCTGCGCTTTCCGCGTCGCTACCTGCTGCTCGTCTTGGCGGCGCGCGTGCAGGAGCAGGCTGCGATGAGGCGGCCATCGGGTTTTCATAAGCGCAGCTTTACCCGCAGATCCTTCCGTGATTTGCATCCATGTCGGACACGAGGCGTAAAGCGGGGTGATTGATTCACCGCTCGCCCCATATTGGAGCGGAGGGGGGGGGCATAGAGAAAGGCCATAGAATTATTATCAAGCCCCGCGACAAAGAGAGGAAGAGAGCGTGCATATGTTAATCCACTGGCTGAACGATGATCAAAGACTGGAACAAGCTGAGCCCCGCTGATCGCCGGGGGGCAAACTCTACTCTCCAAGCGGCTGGGATGGTGCGCAGGCGAGGAGTAAACAGATACTTAGAAAGATCAATATCTGAGGTTTGGGCTGTGGCTCGGCGTGAAGGTCAGAGGAGGCTGGCGTCTGCTGCGCGTGGAGGGAAGTCGGAGGAACCAGAGGCGCTCCTGGGCCAATTTAAGAGAAGCGATGTGTTTATAGCAGAGTTGTGTCCTGGAACGGAGGCGGTTCAAACTGAGGTTACAGGTGTTTCGGTCAGCTCAGGGAGGTTGTTTAAAAAGAAAGAAAGAAAGAAAGAAAGCCCATCAGTTCTGATACTGACTCAAACATCTAAGGATTGCAGTCATGGACAGTGGCACGGGGGGCTCTTTGGTGGGGGAACCTGACGTCAACTCATTTGGGTTTCAAAGGAAAACGGGTTGACTTTTTAGTGCCAAAACACCCTGCGTAGGCAGCGATTATTCATTATACCATCCTGCGCTGTTTTGTGCTGGCCCACAGTATTCTCAGTAGACCTCCACTTCAGGAACCTGTACTGTCTGGATGCTTTAGGAATTTCCTCCCTGTGTGTGATCCCATCCATAAACCTCATTTTTGATAAGATTTCTCTATTCCTGCCTGGAAAACAGGTATTTCAAATTCACCACCCCAGTTTTCCCTTTTTGCTCTGTTAACAGAATAAAGAAAACATTATCTCTTATTGCACTATTAATTATGAATTTACATCTTTGTTTTCCTATAGCTGAATAATTAAGACAACTTAGCTTTTTACCCCGAAGCTCCGGCGTCTTTTGACTCCCTCCACTTCTGAAGAGGCATTGTTTTGTGATTAGTCATTTTGTTTAATCTAGTACTGATGGCATCCCCTCAGGCTAAATGCCTGATTTGCGCTTTCCAGTTTATTTATTCATTTGTACTTTTGACGTGTTAATCTGCATAAATGGCACAGAGCTCCGCCAGGACCCCCCGATATCGCTCTGCACCTGTCAATTACAACGCGTCTCTGACATCAGGAGGCAGCCACCCTGGTCCCTCCTCTTTGATTGGGTTAGAAGTCTTGCTGTCAATCAGCCCGAGTCTCGCCATTCCTGTCAGTCCGTCGTTGACATCCGAGCCTTCATGTCTGCATCAAGCCTGTAGCATTCATTCAGCAGGATTGTAGCTAATTATGATGGATTACAGGATGTGTGGTATAGTACCAAGCACTCTTTGTAAGCTATATTGCTGCCATCTCTCATAGATGTCAAATATAGGCTGAAAAGGCTACATCACAATGTCTTCCTCCCTCTCCTCTACCCCTCTCCTCTCCTCTCCCACCGTCCTCTCCCTTCACCTCTCTCCTCCTCCTCTCCTCTCCTCCTCCTCTCCTCCCTCCCTCCCTCCTCTCCTCAAACTCCCCCCCACTCTCCCCCCCCTCTCCTCTCCTCCTCTCCAAGCCTCTCTCCTCTCCTCTCTCTCGCCTTACCCTTCCCCTCCCTACCCTCTCCTCTCCTCTCCTCAGAGAAGACTCTCCTCGACCTCTCCCCCTCTTCCCCTCTCCTCTCTCCTCCTCTCTCTCCGTCTCTCTCCCCTCTCCTCTCCTCAGACCCTCTCCTCCCTCCAGAAAGCCTCTCACGAAGCGGAAGACACCCTCAGGACTCCCCTCCTCTCCCCTCTCCAAGCCTTCAGCTCCCTCAGATCTCGAGTCCCTCTCCTCCTCTCCCCTCAGAAGCCCCGAGAAACTCCCCTCTCCCCTCCCGAAAAGACTCCCCTCTCCCCTCCCCCCAGACCCTCGAAGATGAAGAGAAGTCCCTCTCAGGAGCAACAGCTGCCACCTCCCTGAACATCCATCCCCTCCCCTCCCTCTCCTCCTCCTTCCTCTCCCCTACCCTCCCTCCACCTCCCTCCTCTCCTCTCTCCTTCCTCTCCTTCCTCTCCTCTCCTCTCCTATCCTCTCCTCTCCTCTCCTCTCCTCCGGAGCCCCACAATTTGAAAAATGCATGAAACTGAGTGTCTGTATCCTGTAGAAATACTACAGACAAAGACCGAAACAAACATTCCAAGTTAACAACTGGAAGAATTGTCTGCTCTGAAACCCACACGAGTGGTGGATTGTGGAGGTGGAGCATCAGCAGGAAGCACCAGACTACAGTGCAGATGTCAAAAGGAACTTGGCTGACCCATCTTGTTGCTGCCTGGCTATTAGCAAATCCTCCGCTGACTTGATAATTTACTGCGGCGCGGCTCGGTTAGCCCTACAGCAGGCCTCTGGTTATTTGATGCAAATGTTCCCAAATGAAAGCGATGGGAAATATCAACAAGCTCTGAGTAATTGCGACTGATAAAAAATGCATGGGGTTGTGGTGCTGGACTTCCTTCCCGCAGACACGGGGAAGTTATCTCTCATTACCCAGACAGTGATAAAGTACCCCGACTTTACTGTCAGGATAAAATAATGCAGTCCTGGTTGCCTAATAAAGGCAGCTGCTGTTGTTAAATCCATTTACAGCATTTTGTTATGAAGGTGAAATATGCTGTGCAGCTGCAGAAATTATTTTTTTCTTTCTCATTTACTTTGACACTTAAGAGTCTGCAAATAATGTGATGTTTGATTAGTTAGCAGAATCAACTTGCATGAAATATGAATGTACAATACAATGAATCTAACAACCCCCAAGTACAGTACACTTAAAAAGTAATCTTGAGTTCTTTAGTGGTGCGGCGGGTTTCTTTATCTGATAGTTTCCAAATTCAACTTGTTATGTGTTCACCTGCTGCGCCACGATTCAAGACCTGCGTCCTTTTATGTGTCACCGGGAATGTCAGAAGTCACCATGAGCTCTGATTCATTTGCTATGCAAAACAGCTGTCTGGCTGCAAGAAAGCTGAATAATAAAGGAGAAGACATGATGGCTGTCGCTGCAAGCACAGCAGGGGACTCATACTCCACAAGCCAAAAACACAGGAGCAGATTAAGTTTCAGGAGGAAGGAACCACCCCAAATCTGAACGATTCCGAATTCAGATTCACGGCAGATTTGAAAACACTGCAGTCAGCTGGAAGAAGGCGCCTTTCTGCCTGATTTAGGCTGAATGGCTTCCTCCCCGTTTACTGTTTTCAAAGCTGCATAATTTGTAAAAGGGTTGGGAATACTCTCTTGACCTTCTGGCAGTTATCGATTTAAATGTATTAGTAAAACGGGTGGAGATCGCAACATTCCTGTATTCGTTTACTGTCTCTGGAAGGGAAAGGATGGAAGTTTGACCTTCATTGTGGTTTAGGAACGAGATCATCCTCAGGTGTCTTTTGAGTTCAGTATATTATAATTTATTACTTAGCATGAAGGACAGGGGTTCCTGCTCATCTGATGGTAACTGTACGTCTTACCGTTGCTAGGCAGAATGTTTGCTAACAGCTTTGCAGAAAAACAGCACTGATTCAACACCAGAAGCTGCTTCTACTCCGGCTCCTCTCCCTTTAAATTCTCTGGTAATCAGGTACGGTGGAAATGTAGACAGATGAGCAAATATGTCCACAAATTAGAACTTTGACTACAGACTCAAAATATGGCTTAATCTGATGACTGAGGGTCGTCACATACGGATGAAAGTCGGCTGGGAGACATTTTTCTAACATGATTCAAATTTAATTTGATCCCAGACATAATTTATTACATCCTTCATAAGCAATAATGTCTTCTGAAGGTCAGATACACAAACATGCAATAAGCTGCCATCAGGGTTCTGGTTCCATTACACATTTAACTTTCTGTCTCTAGTCAACATTTGTACTTTCTAATTCATAGACGAACAAAAAATTTATTATTATTTATTACTTATTTCATGAGTCTTGGACATTTCCAACGGTATCTCAGTGGTTTCTGCTAATGCTGCATGACTTTAAAAAATAATCTTTGCTTACTCTTTCAGAATCCTTCCAAAAGAGTCTCTCAAAAATGATCTCTGTTTGACCTCAGAAGATCTCTGAACTGGGAGATCTGTCTTTTACCCATGCAGATGAAGGAGAAACTAGAAAATAAAACAATATCCTCATAAGAGCGGCTGCTCAATACCCTGACGTCAGCATCTGTTCCCAAAACAGCCCTTTGATAACTCATTGACAGCAGCAGCTCAGGCAGCCGCCATCACCCGCACTGGAGGGGGCGGGGTCAGTGCCTGTACCTGGCGGTGGTTGAACGCGGTCCCTCCAAAACTCGCACCTGCCACACTGAGGTGATGATAAAATATCTCCGGTGTTAATGGATGTGAGAGCAGCTTTGACCCTGCAAAGAGCAGGTTCTCAGTGTCTGTCAGACAGGCCCGTTCCTTTGGTCTGGATCAGAGCCGCCACTCTTGCTGTGCCACGGGGAGTTGCCACACAAAGGTAATTGTGTGCCTCCTTTGCCCCTGCACCTTCACGCGAAGGCTCCAGGGAGACGTGGAGTAGAAATGGAGAGAAAACACACAGACAAGTAATGATTAGGCTGTTAGCACAGAGGTGACTAATTATCTAATTGTACTGTCAAAAGGGGGGAGCAGGAGGGGGGGTCGGGCTGCAAGGTGAGGGGAGGTGAGCGGCAGAGGAGTTTGTCTTCTGGCTCCTCAGGCTGGAATGTGGGGACGGGCCCTCTGGTACATGGCTCTATCCCTGCGGCGTTCCCCAAGCCTGCTGTTTGGGTCCTGATGACATCTGCTCGTAGCGTGACGTGTCCTCCCTTCCCCCCTTTGAGGCCAAAGTCTCTCCCCCCGCCTACACCACCACCACCTCCTCCCAGCACACCCTCCATGCCTCCCTGTGCAGATGTTGTGGTCCCTGGGTCCTGCCTTCACGGAGAGCGTCAGGCCTGTTTGATGTGCGATGAAACAGAATCGAGCGAGCCACTCGGGGACCTGGGGAGCAGAGAGGTGGTGGTGGTGGTGGTTGGGGAGGGGGGACTGAAGAAGGGTACCGGGAAATATCAGCACAGAGGGGTAAGAGGTGGGGGCAGGACAGGGAGAAACGGATGTTGGGATACATCTCATTACAACTTCAATCAGCCAGGAGCAGAGGGTTTGGGAAGTCCCTGCACTGGTGGCCAGAAAGCTCAGGAGAACGTCGATGGGGAGGAAAAGAAAAGTAAAAATGGGTGGGAAGACAGCACGAGAGGGATGAAAAGAAGAGTTTACAAAGTAAAGATTGGAAAAGCAACACCGAACGGATACGGGTTTTTAAAATGCCTAAAAGAAAAGGTTTCAAAAATCATTTTACTCTCTGACTCGCCCATACGACATTTAAAAGTAACCGTTAAGCAGTGAATGAGTTTATACCTGCTAGATGAGGAAATCTCTGTGTGTTTTCTGCACCAGGACCTTTCCCACACGTGTGCACAAGTATGAGGTTGATGCAGGTGATCAGGATAGAGCAGGATTTGTGATCCCTGACCTGGCTGGCCAGCAGAAACAGGACTGTTGACACGCTCTGAAAGCAAATGTTAATTTAATTTAAAGTTGATGGGGGCACAGATAATTGAGCAAAATGCTGCAAAAGTGATCTTTTCTTTGCCCTTTTACACAGCATGAGTCGTACAATGAGATTCTTTTTACGTTTTATGGCTTCTAATGAGACAGTATTGTATAATTCTTTGGTCAGTTGGGTTTTTAAAGCAGTCCAGTACAATCGGATGCAGCAATAGCAAGGAAAGAAATGAGGATTTAATGGGAGGAATAGATAGCAGAGATAAAAATATGACCTCCAATTGAAAGTGCATATGGCATCAAATGGAAATGAGAGCGGAGGAGAAAATAACACAAATTAAATCAACAAAAATAAAGTAAATGAAGAGACAAATTGAAAAACAAGGAAAGGAAGAAAACAGGGTGGAAAAACAGAGTAAATGAAAGCAGGACAACCGAGATGAAAGAAAACCGGAAAAAAACAGGGAATTTGTTAGGAGCACAAAAGAGGAGAGGGGAGAGCAAAAAAAAGGAGTGAAGTGCACAGCAAAGCAAAGACAAAGTCAGAGAGACAAAGAGAAAGCGGAGTTGTGGAGGAGTGGACGATCTGGTCGAGGCTTCCTCTCGACCTCCAGTCCAGCATGGCTGTTGCTGCTCATGTTTTCGTGCGGCGTTCCTATGTCTTCCCTCACTTCCGTCCCCTCTCTGCCTCATCTTCTCCCTGTGCAGTATGCTAATTATTGTCGCAAAGGAACGGAAACTTAATGACGACAAAGAAGGATGACGAGGGATGCGATTACGACTGTCGCTTAGTGCGGGCAGCGGCGTGTCGCATGGAGGAAAAGTTTAACGGCAGGACGTGGGTGAAGGAGCGCTAACAGGAAAGCAGGTGACGCGGCGGATAGGTTAGCAGTTAAAGATCAAAGGGAAAAACAAAGGATGATTTCAAACGGGCCCAGAGAGCTTGGCAACAGACCCGCGGCTCCTCTGATAATACTTAGATCTATAAATGTTTCCTTTTTTATTTATTTATTTTCTTATTTATTTTTAAAATTATTCATCGCCATAATAATTTGGGCCTAACAAGCACTTGAGGGAGACGGCTTCCTTTTGCATCTCTCTCTCCCCCATTTCTTTAGTTCTCTGCTCTGCGGTGCTGGGAGCTTGGGGATTTGGGGGCACTATTAGAGAGAATTTCTTTTATTTGCTGCTAATGAATGATATGCATGATACTATTTTCTTTTTTCTTGTGTACTTTGTGGGGGTAACTGCGAGGATCGGGGCAGGAGCTGGAGAATTGGACTCTTTTTCAAGGCTTTGTTCATTTAACCCTCTTCCTGCCTTCCGAGCTAGTGCGCGGGGTTGTTATCATCATTTTGCCAGATTTCCAATTCAAATAATGCAATCACACTTCACTTGACACCGGATATATGGCATAGTTTGACTTTGTTTTTCTATTTTCGGTCGCTTGGTATGTTTACGAAATATGGGTTAACTGGTCTGTAGAAACAGGAGAGGCGCAGCATGTCTGTAAACATCTCATTCCACCCAGAGAAATAACTGCACATTTGTTGTTCTTGATTCTTTAAAGGATTCCTGTTGTTGTTTTTGAGGTTAGTGCGGCGCAAACAGAGCACTTGCATCGCAATGCTGGACAGAAATCGAACATTTTCACTTATTTATGTTCTTGTATACAAATTGCACATTTTAACTATCTCATTGCCACCTCCTTTTTTACAGTTCAACAGTAGGCAAAGATAAATATATTACAAACTGGAAGCTTCTGCAACAATAAAACCACTCAATAAATATGGCTTGATGTACTATTTATTTCATAGGATCACTCCAAACACATAATTTATGATTATTTCAAGCATCTGCTTTAATGTTGCCAGTGTACACACTGAGCAGGTTTTATATGAATGCTCCATTTCAATATACATGAGGCATTCCTATTGGAATAACTAATTTTGCTAATTTTTCCACGCTACATGAACAATAATGAATATTCTATAGGATGACTGTACTGCCCAGCTTCAGCGTGAACTAAAAAGATATTCCACGAAAGCGATACTGCTATTGCTAAATCTCCACAATAAACTATTTTCAATCATAATATCTGCTTTCCCTGTTGGGGTGTACAATAATGTATCACTTTTTTTTTTTCAATTTCCCACCATTAATAAGATGAACAATTAAATTCAACAGCATTAGACATTTAAGAGCAATGCAAAAGTGTGCAGATAGTATAAATTGTGCATCACAAATAGACGCTTGTTTGAAAAAGCAGAAAGGTCATAAGTTCAGTTTCACTATTTAATCATGTTTCATCTCGTATTTGGCCTTGAAATTTGCAATAATAACATCACCAACTTCTAGGATGTTTAAAAGTAAGCATTCAGAAAGAAAAAGTAGCAGTAAAAGAAAACAAAAACACCTGAATTTACCTGTCTAGCCTTCTGATATCATGCACTATTTATTTTGCCATTTGTGTAAAAACTTTCCCTGGGGAACTGGTGACCCTCACCTGTACATGCCGGGAATAATGCAAATGTCTCATGAAAGAGCCATCTTTTGGGACAATCTCACGCACATATACTGTATGCATACATAAACCATAGCAGGCACATAGTCCCTTTACTTCCATGACTATATTCCATGTGTTAAAGCTCCAGCAGTGCTGGTATAAACATGGCCTAATAATGACCTCCCTCCTGACTGCACAGAGAGTCCGTCTAACCCCGACTGCCCGGAAGAACTTTGAAGTTGCCTCGGTGCCACCTTCTAGCCTAAATCTGGAGCTTCAGATGGCAGCCGATGGAGACGCTGGTGATAAAGCGGCACTTTTCCCATGCTTCGAGTCATGCCAGAGGCTCCACGCGCCTCTCCAGTCAGGAGGGGAGAGTCCAGGCCCATCTCCTTCTACCGTGGGCTATATGGATGAGACATCAGGGAGCTCCATGACTAAAGGTCGCATGTATCAGGAGGGAAAACGGGCAAAAACAGGGCTGAAGGGTATTGACGAGCTTGTGCACAATCATACCTGTCCTCTGAAAACACATGTTAGTATAAGGGGGCTTGTGATTGGGAGTATTTCAACCACATAAATGAACATTAATTAACAAGCGGCACACTTTTTCTCATGCTTGAGTGAGCGTATCTTTTATTTGTCAGGAGAGGCCTCAGTTTACGCTAAAAACACCTTCAGACCGACGCAGTTAGAGCACTGATATCGCCCAGATGCCAGTTGGACATTTTTAAAAGCAGTCTTTGTTTGCTTCTGCACAGCTTGTTGCTCCCCAAACCCAGAACATCTGTTCAGTAGGAGGTGGTGTGGGTGGGTTGACGGCACGCCACATGGGGAAGGCCTCCCTTTCCTCAGTCTGTCAGCCCACCTGACTGTTGCTGCGGCAGCCCTGCCCAAGGCAAGACCACAGGCGAGGGCCTCTGGTGGGCCTCCAGCAGGGTTCACCGGCATCCCCAAGCCCATTAAAGCACCCCTCCTTTCACCTCCACCCTGAAGGCCTCCACCCAGCCCTGCAGCCCTGTGCCCCAAGATGCCGTTGCTCTCCATCCGACTCCGCTCTGCGGTAAAATAACTCTATTGTTTTCCACCGTTCGCCATGTTGTGCCTGTAATAGGTGCAGTTTGGGGGCATGCTGGTTTATTTTGCTTGGCTTGTCCTCAGGCTGGAAGGTTTTGAATCAGGCTCCTGTGAGACTTCAGCTTCCAGTGGCATAAGAAGTTCGAATAAATCGCAGGAAGGCCTTTTTCCCATTACTGCACTAATGTGGTGTGACTGTTCAAACTTCCCCCCGTATCTTCCTTTTCCCCTGGATGGCCCAACATGGAGGTTTGTCCACGCACTTAGTCAGGATTCGCTCCCCTATCACAGAGACAATAGCAGGAAGTTTCCGCTGTGTATTTCCATCTCTGCATCTCTGATCTTTGATTTAATGAGATCTTCACGGGAGCGCTTCAGATTCTCCGAGGCAAGGTGAGGTGGGTGGGGGCGTGGAGTGTATGCGTGTGGAGGTGGGGGGGGGGGATTAGATATTCTAGATACGCTGTGATTCTCTGTCTATTTGAGTCTTTTTGATCTAAATGAAACTACAGGGTGCAGAACGGACCCCGCATGCGAATTAGTTGAGGCGACTTTTCCTGAGCCGCAGAAATACCAGGAGATCAAATTCATGTTCAACCCCAGTTGCAGATGTAATTTGTGAACGTGAGCTTCTAAAGCGCAGCGTAATGGTTCGATTTATAATTAATCATCTCTGATTTGCCAGATTGCCATAAACTTGGGGAATAAGAATTTGGGTGTGTTGGGATTTTCTTTCCCCGGCATTAAGTATTTATAATCCTTGATGGGTATATAAACTGCCGTAAATCTAATTCCTTGAATATTGATTATGTCTAATTAAAAATGCTGTTTGAGAAGAAGACGTGTAGATTTCTCCGGTCATCCCTGCCCTGCTTCACAACTTCCTTCCTTTTTAAAAAAAAAAAAAATTCACGACCTCCTCGTGGTTTTTTCCTTGCATCGCATTTTGCCAATTAACTGTAAAGCACTTTAATGAGCATGTCAACCGTTCCAATTAGGGCATGTTCATACGAGATGTTATTAAAGGCAAAATCTTCCAAATTTAGAGATGATGGGGTGACCACTAACTAATATATGCAGATGTTGAGCTTCTTAAGATGGCTAAACAGTAAACAAGTGCTCCTCTGAGCATGGAACACTGGGAATGCGCTCACTGTTCCGACCTATAGAAAACAATTATACCAATTATACAAGGCATATATAACAAGTTTGTCTACTTTTACATAATGAATTTTAAACTAAGGTAATTTGAGGAAGTATCTATACCTGTGTTTACAATATAAATGCACACAAGCATGTGAGCGACTCATACATTTATACACCTTGGATCCAAATCGGCTTAGATGCTCTGCACCATAGTTCAGTTCTAATGCTTTGACCTAAAACATTTGTGGAAATGCATCATGACAAGAACAAAGGAGTTTTCTAATGCTCTCGGGGAAAACAATGTCTTCATCACAATGAATCATGGGAGTTTTTGTAGTGACATCGCAGCTACACTGTCGCCTGTCAACTGAGATCAACCGTACTCTGCGAGGTTTCCAGGTGTTATTTTGTTATTCATACATGTGAAAATACCCAAAGTCAAGGTCGGGGCTTGAGTTGATTGTGATCATGTGATCAGTCATATGACTCACCACTGCTGTCTCGTAGGTGCACTGTAAAACACAGCAACGCTGTCCTATCAGAGCGTCAAGAACTAACAAAAACAGAAACTGTCTTGTGTTTTGGAGATTTTCTTCCATCACTTGGATGGACTAAGAAAAATCAGTTATTGATTGCAGAAAAACTAGAATAAAAAGCCTCTTTCTATATGTATTATGCTATGTCAAATGTCTAACTTTTTAGCCAATTCTCTTGTGTTTACTTCACCCAAATATATTACTCATATGTTGGCAAAACCCAAACAAACTAAGCAGAAAAAAACCTCACAGTGGCTGAACTGGTACCTGTTACATACGTTTGATCTTTAGAGCATTAGATTCAGGAGGTCTAGATCTCATTTCCTGTTGCTGCAATGGTTTGCAGACACATGTTTAACGTTTGCACGGGTTCAAGGAAGGAGGGGGAAGATGGCAGGATGTCAGTTGAGGATGTGCAGGTGCGCCACGAACGTGTCAGAAAGGTACACAGAGAGAAAACAGAAGAATAAAATGTGAGGAGAAAAGATAAAGACGAAGAGAGAAAATCAGGAGTGTGAGTCGTAACGGGGAGTCGCGGGGCTCCACATAAATCACCGTAGATTACGAAGCCTGTGGAGATCTTTCGACTTGTGTTCCTCCTTTTCCTGCCTTCTGTTTGACATGAGAATGAATGAGGTAATGCACGGTGCTCAGGGGTACACGGCTCTGCTCCCATCTGGGCTTTGAACCTTTTGCTCACCTCACTCTGGGTCTCTGGTGTGTCTTGTTACAGTGGAGCGTGTCAAACAAAGAAATTAAAGGTGGCAGTTTACAGGGAAACACTCTGCTCTTTCGCTAGCGCGGCTCTAAGAGGAACCTGACAAAGTGATTTAAAAGGGTAAAATACACTTCCCCAACCCACAAACGTTTCCCCCCTCACCTTTTAAAACATATTTACCTCGCCGTCTGTTCCCCATTTGTCACTTTGGGAACATGTGCGTACGTCGTTCCTCGTCTGTTTGCGTGCTTACATCTCCGCACTGCATTCATGTTTCATGCACATAATCTAAGTCCTTCTTTGGAACTCTTACAATCAATCGGGGGTTTTTTGTTTGCATTTGAGATTATATATGTGAGTGTGTGCAGTATGTGTGTATTTTGAAAGCGCTCAGAGTGTTTTCATAAGCAGGACTGCAACTGTTCTTTTGTTGCTCAAAGCTGTCCCACATTTGGGATCAGCTGCAATTCCCCAGGCGGTAAAGGGTTTTCAGAGGCCCTGCTAATTGGCTGTAATCTCCTTTTTAAACTTGAAAGGCAGCACGCCTTCAACCTCACAGTTTACAAGCAATTAATGCAAAGAACACCGATGCTGCTGGTCACAACTGGTGTATCTTTTCCTGTGGTTCTCTCTTATCTGATCTCACGCCCGTCTCAGAGGCAGATTGACTCCTCCTGCCTGGCGGGGCCCTGGTGTAAACAGCTATTCAGTAGTGGGGTCTTCTGGGGAAGATGCACTGCGGGGGGATTTGGTCTGAATCTTGAAGTGTCCATGGGGATGATGGTAGGATTTGGGGATCGGACGCTTTTCTTCTTAGGCACTGATGAAATAATAATGTACAGTGTTGTCGAGGCTGAAATTTGCACATGAAAATCCTTTCCCTTCGCGCTCCTTGCGTCTAATGTGCCGCCGATGACAATCCCTGCCTCTCACAGTTTATATGCAAATGTGTTATCTCAGCTTCCTCCGCAGAGAGTCGGCCAGCCGAGCTGGAGAGAGTGAGATGCACAGAGAGAGATAAAGTGAAGGAGACAGAGTGGGGCTTTTTTGTTGTGTTTTGTTTGTGTTTGTCTTGTTTATTTTTAAAAGGATTTTTAAAAGATGATAATATATTTTAATTTTTCCCTTTGTTTCTCTCTGAAAGGCAATATGCACATTCTCAGAAGGTTTTGAAATGGCAGAATTTTTTTTGCATATAATTGGAACATAATGCAAGCGGTCTATATAAAGTGTTTTTGTGAAGTGAGAAGCGGTCGTAAAATGATATATAATTCTTCAACAAGCACGTTTTTCATCCACGCCTGCCTGTTTGATCATCCTATTTCCATATGAGAAGTCCTGCTTTCTGTGGTCTGTTTGCTTTTTCGGGTTCTGATCTCAGGTGCAGCTCATCCTGTAGAGTGTTGTAGAGAAGGATGGAGGTGTTGATGATATTGATTACCGGTAGTACCCCTGCAATGCTCAGAGTTGTGTTTAGGCTGGAAAAAAAGACAAATGATATTAAATCTTTTCGATGATGATTTTGTGCTACGGTGAGGAAACAAACACCACTTTTTGATCAAGGCAAAACTAATGCTTGTGTTCAAGATGTGATGACACCACGTTAGTTTAATTCTCTTCTCCTTTGGAAGTCACTACAGAGGATTTTGATGCCCAAACAGCCGCCTTTTGTGACCTTAAATTTGTTAATAACAGTTATGGCCGAGGCCTGTAACACCATATTTTGAAAATGAATTTATAGTTATTTTGGTCAGGCAATAACTGGTTCCGCTTTCTCTTTTTGCTTTTTTCTCGTTGGCGGAGGGGGGCAGGTGAGGCACAACAGCGTGTGGAAGAGGGGCTTGATGTCAGCCGGTTCTCCTACGTCACAGCCAGTTAGTTAAAGCTAAAGCAGCTGGACCCTGGAGGGAGTGTACGGCGGCTGAGAGTGCCAATCACGGCCGAGCTCTGGGCATTCCACCGCACAGCTCGCCTTGAGCAACTTTTTATTAATTTAATAAACATCCCATAGAGGTGCAGTAACATGGACTTATGTATCTGGCAGACAACAGCACTACTCAGACCTAATGAGATGTGCTACTCACATACAAATACATGGAACGCCTGCACTTTCCCTCTACAACACAGCCCAGCCTGCAGCCCATGGGCGCAGTTACTCAAACATGGTGGTGTGCGGCGCATTAGTGTGGGTACCCCAAATTGAATATGTTTTCACATTTACCTGTTGTGATCTCTGGGCCTGCACATAGTTGATTTTTTCGCCCAAGTTTTGAGGCATCTGGTTTGGAGATTTTGACCTCGCGGTCAGTGCAATGGAGGGGAAAGGAATTTCATTTGTGGTTCTCGCTGCATTAAAAAAACATCACTCTGTGAAACAGACTACTTATTTGGGGGAAAGTTGTTCTGAAGAAAAGAGTTCACCTTGAGTACTGTGTCTTTTTTGCAATACTTACTCCATACGTGAAAAACTATATGGAAATTACAGGTATCCAGAAAGTTGTCGCTGAATGGTGGGGAGCTATTTATATTCTAACAATAGAGGATGGTTAGTAATGGCATTAAAAATGACAGGTTCCTAAATATCAAGCCATGAATCTTGAATTTTAGGAGCCTTATTCCACGGAATAGCGAGGTTAAATACATAGTCTCATCAAAGAAACTACAATTGTCTTCAAAGCCCCTCGAATAAAATGCCCTTTGTTTAAAAGTTGAGCTCCAAAATCTAACAAGCAGAAATCCCTGTATTTAAAACTCTTCTGCTGACACGGCTGGAACACAGTAAATAGCTAATTATGCATTGTGATGTGGTTGCAGCGACCCATTAAATGTGTATGCGGCCTTAAAAAATGCGTCTTTGGCCCTTAAAAGGCACCTCAGACTCCAGTTCATTACAATTCTGCAGACAACATGGGGATGCACCGGGGGTCCGACTGAGCGCGCCAAACATTAGGAAAATAATAATGATCTCACTTTACACGTTTGTTTCTTCCTACCCTGGCGGCTTATGGTGAGAGTCGGTGTCGATGGGAGTCATTAGAAGGGTCGGACTCACTTCTCGACTGATGAGGCGCGAGTTCAGCGGGAGGGACCGAGGGGAACCGGGGAGAGGACCGAGGTCTAACAACCTCAACCATCAGCATCATCATCATCACCACACGTACTCGCTGTTCTGGGGAGATGTTGCTTCCTGTCAAACAGCAGAAGGGTCCCTGTTCGCCTACAATGTGTAGGTGTGTGCGTTTGTGTCGGGGGGCTGTGTATATGTGCAGATATGCATATATGTGTTTGCGTGCATCTTGCTGTCTACATAATTCTCTGCCGTTGACTGCTCACTCCTTTCCCTTCACGTCGCCCCTCCATCTCCCCCTCCTCCATTTCCCACTGTATCACTCCATATATTCATGAATTTCCTGTTTATCATGAAAACTTATGCATGAAAATAGAGGGTGGGAAGGCAGGGAAAAAGGCAAAAAAAAAAACAACAGGAAAAAAATAAACAGGGGTGAATGTTGATGGGGTTTTTGTCTAGTCTGGGTGCAGCGCTGCCGAGGCAGTCTCGTCCTCAAGGGACGTATGTGAGAAGACCCTGATTCAATCTGCCTTTTCATTTCCTTTCATTCACTCTTTCCTTCTATCCACACGTCTGCTGCCTTCCATCATTTCTTCCTATAAAAATCGCCTCCCCCTTCCCCTATAGCTCCCCCCAACTACCCTACTGCCTTTTCTCTTCTCGTCTTCTCCCTCACGGTGTCAAAGCCAGTTACAGGCAGAGGAGTTCGCCTTCTTAAATAATTTACAAGTTGATTAATAGACTCACAAGGGTATAATTAGACAGGGGAGAGATGGTGGCTAGTGTAACCAGTACAGTGCTTAGGGGAATTAGAGAGCAGGGTTATTGAGGAAATGGAGAGAACCAATGCACAAAAAAACCCTAAACTAAAAAAAAAGGAAACGAGGCGGCTGCAGGGATGGACTCGTGGTGGAGATGAAGAGGCAGGGGGAGGATGGAAGGAGAGGTATGTGGAGGGGGGGTACCTTTTTCTGAGGCTGTGTGTTGGATATGAGGCAGCCTCTCCACGAGCATGGAGCCCGGGGTTTGTTTGATGTGGAAATTGGACAGTTTGAATCCGTCTCCTTTAATTTTTCACAACTTACAGAGCCCCCATGGGGGCCCCCACATTTCTCTTATAGGATATAAATTAGTTTTTTTGTCCTCTCACTCCCTTGGTTTAAACCCCCCCTTTTCACCTTCTCTTTTCTGCATTACTCAGACACCCATGTATTTTTTTATACATATTTTTTCAAACATATTTTTTTCCCGGCATCCTCTCACTCACTGAACGGAGTTGCAGTCTCACCCCTGATGTTTGTCAGTCAGTCATCAGCATAAAACTTCACTTACGTTGCCTCTAAGGCATCTTTTGTATTCTGAAAGGCGCACGCTTTCTGCTGCCAGGCTGGTCTTCAAAACAAACAAACAGAACAATGGAACAACAGATCTCTCCTCTCAGTTCAGACGTCGCGTTTTTTGTTGTTGTGGTGATCTCTGTCTGCTTCGCTTTTGCCGTTAAAATAAAATAGAAATAATAATAAAAAAAAGAAGCGATGAAAAACACACAGACAGGTACAACACTGTCTTCCCAGCTCTTGTGTGTGTTTTCTCTTACTTCCCGGGGAAGTTCTGAAGCAGTCATATTGGGTACACACTGCCGTTTCTTTGGTTTGTACTTATTGCATTGTCGATATCTCAGATTGCTTTCCCGTGGTCCCACTCATCTGTTTCATCAGGTTTCCGTGGAAATCCAAACAGACTGATGCGTCCATCCCGGCTGTGTGGCGCCGGCTCTGATGTGCAGCGTGTCTGCCAGCATGTCGGGGTGTCAACTCTAATTCAGACTTTGCTGTTCTTGTCTCATCTGTCTGCTCCAGATGTTGTGCAGGGGTGTCAAAATGTATCTCTGCTCCTGAGAGCGAAAGCTAGCAAGCAACACATTTCTTGTGTAGAAAACTGATGGGTAGACTTTGAAATTCAACTCCGAACGTGGAGGAGATGAGCCCAATTCAGAATGTGAATGCCTCGATGTCATTTTATTACACTGTATGAGAGACTTTTTTTGGATAATTGTTCCTTTCTTGCATGTTTTTGACAATTCCAAAATAATTATCCCTTCTGTACCATCTAATTGGCCCTTCTTTGTTGTCCCCAGCAGACAGCTAATGACTGCTTAAGTCGCTCTTGACTGTGCAGTTACCTTACCACCAGGAGGCGCTGAAAAGTTCGGGACCCCGTGTGTTGATTTATTTATCCGTGTCTGGATTAAAGCATGTATACCTGATAAAGGGGATGTCAGAGGAGCTTTGACAGCCACAGAGGCGGCAGAGAGTGTGCGATTTGGTCGCTGCGCCGACAGAAACAAGGAATGTCGATGGCATCTTTGAAGTCTTGACAGACGAGAGCCTCTGAGCATCTCCTTAATCTTGCCTTCCCTTTCAGAAAGGCGCGCTAGCAGGCAGGTTCTGAGCTCACACGGCTCTCTGTTTGCCTTATTCTCTTAATGACACAAACCATTCAGATACCACACATGATAGCATTTCATCTGGCATAATATGTGGTGGCTGCTCACTTCAAACGCTTCAGTTCCTCTCGCTGCTAAGCCGGTTGGAGACGGCAGGAGCCGGGACACGAACACACAAGGCTTTTCTTATTGGCTTGATGGAATGCCCGTGCCCAGTGCATGCTGTTTGATTGTGCTGATTGTTTTTGTGAGCCCACTTAAAGCAAATACAAAGAATGTGCCGTGTACGATTGTGTGGATTTCAGATCAATGGAAAGGGACGCGCTTCGCAGCTGACGGCGGCGTCTGCTGCATCGAGTGCTCATAATGACCCTTGAACTGTTCCCATTACTGTTCCCTCACGTGACATATATGATATTGCTTCCTCGCAGAAAGACAACCCATTTCAAAGACAATGTCGCTGAGGTACAGCAATAAGCTGTAAGCTTTGCGCTTTGTCTTGAGTTTATGCTCCATCAATGCTGATTTGGTCTTTTTCCATCAATTTGTTCTTCCTCCATATCTCATCCAGGACAGTGATAGAGCAGAAATACAGAGAGAGCGAAATATAGGGGGCCTTTCATTGAGGAAGACTCAAGCTGCTGGGCGGGTGAGGGCGCTGAGGTTAATTACTCCATTACTAGACGGCTCAGCCAGGAGCTGTTTAAACAGGCCAAGGCCAGCAGGGGATTAGGCCTCATTACTCCAGCTAAAGTTACGCCCACGACCCTTTCAAACCGCCTCTTACAGTGTGTTTGTCAGACATTCGGAGGAATATTCATATCTACGGAGGAGGGGTCGATATAGGATAAAAGAAGAGATTAGGTCCAAGCAGGAGGAGGAGGACAAGGAGAAAGAGAGCAAGCTGCTAAAAACAAAAGGCTTAACTGCAGCACATCAACTGCATCATCACTTGAGCACACACGGGGCTACAATTATCCCCAAAATACCGGAGCAGAGCAAGATTAGCATCTAAGGCTTAGGTTACCCTCTCTGTTTCCCTCCTGCCGCACCGAACTCCCGTCCATCTTCATCCTTCATCATCCAACAGGTGTCTGATGGCACTCGGTGATAATGACAGCACTCTTGTTTGCAAGAAAGACAGGTCGTTTCGAATTAGGTCAATGTTTGCGCTCCTTGGGTCAAGCGTGATGGGTAGGTTTACCAGGTCTGTAGGGCATGAAATACTTCGGTTTACAATGACAGTCATATCTAATGTACTGTAAGGCGGCTTTATGAAACAGATAAAGTGGGTTAATGGTGTGTCTAATGTCTCTTTGCTTGAATTAATTTCAAGAAGAGCGGAGTTTTATCCCCTTTCTTCCCAAACATTGCTCAGTCAATTAAGGAAAATTTAGCACACAGGAAATTATCTCATCATAGAAATGATGGGCTTCATCGTTTGTTCCCAAAAGTACAAAAAACACACAGTCATCAGTGTAAAATGATTTCCTGTAAAGACAAAAAGGGCGTGTCTCAACAAAGTTGCAAAGGATCAGCTGGCGAAAAGTGTGGGAGTGTTCCAATTTAATAAAAAAAAAGGTCAACTCTGTGCAGGGAGAACTAATCCAAGGGTGTTTTCCAAAAAGATTTGTGAGAGCTTGAGTTGCGGCTTGCTGAACTGTACACTGAAAAGTTTTGTGCCAGTGCTTCTTTGTCTTCAGTTCATTCACCTGGAACACATAAGATGAGGGAACCAAAAAAAAAAAAAAACCCTCCTCAGACACGCGCTTTTGTATCACATGTTCACTCAGTAGTCACGCAAATCTCTCCAGAGGGGCTGCCGGACCCAGTCGATAAAAATCCCATTCTTATGAGTCAAAATGCTTTCCTGATTTATGAGGAAACGCTCGCTCGTCAAACTATGCGATTTAGGTTCGAGCACAGAGCAGAGCTTCTATTATATAATTGAGGACAAAAAAATCAATAGAAGCAGCTGGATGTGGCCGCAGCAGGCATGGCTCGCATCCATATTGAGAGCGCACCCTCTTCGATCTGTGTCTAGGCCGGGCTCAGCTTCACTAGCCTAATCACACACGGAGCAGGTCGATGGCAGGACTTAGCCACTGGCGCTCTCCAATGGCATATGTTAACATGCTTCTCCCTCTTGCCTAAAAAAAAAGGAAAGCAAATCAAAGCTGAAAAAAGCAGATTGTTTTAAACATAGCCTGGGGTGAGAGTGAGCTTCTCTGCAACAATAAACCCATGCGCTGGAGGTGGGTGGCGGAGGACAAGAGGGGCAAACACGATGTTTATCCCATTGATTTTCCTAAGTTGAAACAAGAAGATTTAGGGGAGGCTTGACTCTTAAAATATCCTGGGAGATGCTCACGGCTCAGCTCCATGTGCAGCGCGCGCACATTTACGTATGTATATGCTGCGGGATGATGTGTGTCTGAGGAATCATTATTGGTGGGAATGAAGCCCCGTCTGGTACATCCGGCATTGGTGTGAGCAGACGAGAGATGGGACGGCCTCACCGCAGAGATGATGCGTGATGATGTCTATTCTGGGAAAGAAAAGGCCTTCATCAACAAAGAAAGTTCAGTTCAATGTGACCAAGCACAGAAGAAATCTCCTGAAAAAGTATACATTTGGCAAACCGTGCCTTCATCCCCATGAAAGATAGTATTGTGAACATCTGAGCATTTTCCTCAAATGTGAGCTACTCTTGAGCTTATTAATACTGTGATAATGTCAGAAATTTAAACCGCGAGACAACAAAAGGCCAACAGAATGTGGCCTGGACGGTTTATATCATTCATATATTAAAAGAAATTACTGTAGCAACATAGCATTGCAACATTGCAGCCCCATTTTTAGCTGGTACTTTATAATCCAAATATTCTCAACCGTCAAATTCCAGGCCAAGTCGGAATTGGAACTTGATTTAAAGTGATCTACCTGAAATTGACAGCAAACTATGTACTTCCTTATTACACTTTCACAAAACCCTGTGTCTTTTTGTAATCAAACTAGCCCCACCCATTAAACTGGCTATTGGTATTGGTTTGGTATGTACTACACCAATACTGGTTACTGGTTACTCAGAAATATTAAGTGCTGTTGTGCCAGGTTCCCCACAGTTGCAACACTTGATGACAGGTATAATTACAGAGCCTCAGACAGGTGGAAGACCTGCAGTCATGGTCCCTCTCTGTGGCCAGTTGCGACACCTCTGGCATGCTCACAGATGATCACTAATTTTGCTGGAGGAAGAGGAGGCGCAATAATAATTGTTCTTTGGAATGCCCCAATTATACCCATAAACGGCCCCTCAGTGATGAGGCTAATGGTGGGAGACCTCATTTGCATAACATTATCTTAATTGAGCCTGAGGCCTGGCATGAAAACGAGCCTGAGATTATGTTACTTGCGGATGGTGGCGATAGTCCGGCGGCAGCCATTTACCTGACAGCTATATTAATTAACAGCTATCCAGTTACATGGACTTTAGCAGGGATGAATTAATAAACATGGTGACTGTGACGCGGTGGTGACAGGGCTCCTGTGCTTAACAGTCGTCACCCAATGGTAGAGACTCGCTATGCGCGCATGTTACGGGAGCAAAGGGAGGCTAAAGAAGGGCTTGGCGTCAGATCCCGTTTCGTAAAAGAGGAAACTGAGCCAGCGCTGGTAATTGTGAGTTAATTACACTCTACTGTGCAGAGAAGACACAGATATCATTCAGTGTTATGGAGAAACAAAGAGAATGAGCAGAATCAACTGTCCTCATTCATGTGCAGCACCTCTTCCAGTTAAGGGTGGAGTTTTCAATGAACCGGGGTCTGGCCAGGTAACTCTTTTGTTATGTAAAGATCTGCCATCTGATCCAGCGGGATAAAAGACGAGTGAAAAAGACACCGTTCTGATAAGCTACCCCCCCACCACCACCACCACACACACACATGCACATCAGATAATTAAGGACGCCTTTGCTCCAGTTTCCCCTTCTTTGCATAAGTGTCTGATCAACTTTCAAAAAGCTCATCAGTCAGAGTTGCTCCACTCCAGGGGTGTAAGTAGGTTCCTTCAGGATCTGCCTGCCTGCGTCGGCCTCTGCATTGGGCATCCACACTGGCCCACGGCTTGCCCTGGAGGCTCCCCCAAACCAATTTGCAGAAAATTGATTATTCTGCTCAGAATAGCTCTAGGATCAACATTTATTGTTTTGAACTGTATTTACCTCCTGAAATGTGTGGGGTTGATTTTTTTTATGGATCATTAATATTAGTATATTTTAAGCTATTGTGTTTGCAGACTATTTTTTCATTAGTGAATTATTTGGGGTGGATAAAGTAAATTCTGTAATACATTTTTGACTCTGGATGTCAGCGATACACACAGGAAAAGAGTAGAAATCGCCCCAGATCAGGCGATTGGGTCACACTTCAGCTACAGGAAACAATAATTGTAATTAATCACTGTTCATGCTGCCATCTAATTGCTTCTTTCCAGTGAGCAGCCTCACCTTTCCCCCCCTCCATTCTTTCACTCACCTCAACACCCCTTTGCTTCTTGTCAAAACTCTCCCTCCACCTGTCACAGCGTCGCTGACAATGCCCCCTCATCTGCCTCGGTATGGGCCTCCCTCCCTGCCTCCCCTGCTGCCAGTTTTTAACTACACTCTACTCTGGCCTCTGCTCTACTTGTTACAGCCCCAACACGAGTGCAAACAATCAAAGTCTTTGGGAACGCTAAAATATGCATGGCTATCCGTGACAGACAGATAAAGCAGGGCAATTAGCCACGTAATCCTAGAGCATGGTACGAAATAGTCCGCCTTGGCTGTCCTCCCTCCCCTCCTTCCCTTTACTCTCTTGGTCTCCATTAGTTAAATGTACTCTGTGTGTCGGCTCCCCATCAAATCAAGTAACACTTCCCCTAATTGGCTTATAAATAATACAGCAGGGCCTACATTATAATTTCATCAGTGGTAAACATTGCGGGGGTAGTTGGTAAAGAACCTATCCCTCATTAATTTCTTAATTTGGCTAGATGGAACGAGGAGGAAGTGAGGGAACGAAAGGTGGAGGAACAACGAGAGATCGAATGAACGGAGGGACTCGTATCACCTCAGGCAGAGAAAGACAGAAAGGAGCAGCAGGGGAAATAAACGACGAGGGAAGGATGATGCTGCTGCTGCTGCTTTAGTTAAACGAGATATTCAATCCTGGGGTTTTGTTAGTACTCCTGTGCAATAGGTGATGAGGGCCCCCTCGCCGCCCCCATTTTACACACAAAACACACACAAGTAAACACACAATCTCTCCCCAGCCTCCTTCCTTGTTCTTTTTTTATACCAGGTTAATGAATATTTCATAACGAGCGGCATAAATATTCATTCTAATGGTTTTGCACGCTGTTATTACCGGTATTTTTTAAACACAAAAATACTCATTACAGATTCCGCATAAGCAGGCCCTGAAATAATTCCACGGGAGGACCTACGGAAAAAGTGCAGAAGCATCCGGTATCAACCGCTCGCGATCACCCATCAGCTCCATCGGATCCATTTCCCTCCCTTCGGCTGTTTCATGTCAAGTTAGCAGGCGCAGGAACACATTTATCTTTCAGAGGTTCACTTTTTAGTGTCTGTCACAGGGTGAGACAAACCAGAGAAATCCACAAAGCCTCCACGTGTGATGAAATGCTTTTGTAAAAGGCAATAGGTCCGTAACCGTGCCTTCATCCCCATGAAAGATAAATGTCACCCAAACCTGCTATTATATTGCATAATGCACTTTTAAGGGAAATTTACATGGCGTGTGATAGGTGCTGTGAAATATAAGGTATGAGAATATGACACCTTCTGATCTCTGAAAAGCATTAAAGCAAATTCTCAAATGAGCCCCCCCATCCGCTTCCCTCCATCTACACACTGTCTCCCTCCCCGCTCTTTCTTCAAATCTGGAATATAAAAGGCCCGGAGAGCCCTCCAGCCTTCAATACAAGAGTTAAGCGCTCCACGATCTGTGAGATTCTGAAAATGGAGCCACGTGAAGGCAATCTGTCTCTGCTGGAACCCGACTCGTCACCGTTCCAGGGAGCTGTCACTACGCGGCGTCGGCGCTGATGGAGACAGACATCCATCATCCGACGCATTTATGAAGACATGAAGGCTTGATATCCTGCAGGCCCTCCTGAACGTCGCGTTTCACTTAAGATCTGCCAAAAACATGCCGATTCCGAGCCACTGATGCTTCCCGCTCGCTTGTTTAACATCTGAAAGGGAGGAATATATCCATCAATCATGCGCAAAGCGTCGGTCCAAAGATTAAACTGCACTTCAGCTGCTCGCTGAAGAAAAGCCATCATTAGATCCCAATATAGAATTGCTTTTTTCCTCACTTTAAAATGCATTTAAATATCAAAAGCAATACATTGCGATGCAGCTTTAAATAACAGGTATCTGCATAAATACTGACAGTCCATTCGTCAAGAAAAAAGTTAGAAAATAGAACTAAAGGACAGTTACTGAAAAACACCATTTACTGGAGCAGAAGCATGATTTTCTGTCCCTGATGGTTGCCTGTGCACTCCTAATAACCACGAACCTCCACAGCATTGCAGTCAGTGTCTACACTGGATTGGAAGAAGCACATAAAGATAAAATAGGAAAAAGTCACAAACAAACCTGCATGTAGTTGACTGATGGGGTATAAACATGAGTGGGAAAACCAGCGGAGGCAGAGGAGTTAACCGCTCTTTCATGCCTCATTGTAACTATCCTACATACATTTAAATGCAGGGACAGTTCATGTGGAACACAGTCATGGACATGAACAGTCGCCTCGGGCGCCTGGAAATGATCAGGGTGAAAAGGGCAGCGGCGGGTAACAGCAACACAACATAATCAATATTAGTCCATTTAGAACTACTACGCATATGTATAATAAATTATGTTTGGAAAGTGAAGTATTAATACCGTCCATTTCAAAGGCACCCTCATTGACTTCTAATTATTTTAGGTGCCTTATTTGATGAAGTTGACTAATTACATGATCTCCATCTCAGAGGTTCTCTGAAAGTGGGGGATGCTCCACAAAAAAGACAGCAGAAAAGGTTAAATAGAGCATGCAGACTCACAAAAGCTGTCGCTCCACCTAACAGCAGCAGCAGCAGCAGCAGAGGAGCCGGGGAGCTTGTTGGGAACGAGCTTAATTAATGTAGCAGTAAAAAGCGTCCCTCCCTCTCCATGTCCGCTCTGCTGTTCAGTATTAGTTCCACCTCGCTGCTCTCAAAGCCAGAAACAAATAGCGACTCTAATGATGGACATACACACACCCAACCCCACGAACCCTCGTCTGTCTCGGGTCACTGCCCCCTCCTCCTCTCTCTGCTCCCAGGGGAAGGCAGAGCGGGGGAGTCAACCAGTTAGACGACCATGTTCACCCCATCAGTTCACAGAGAGCAGGAGACAACCTTGCATACTGACTTCATTAGCACTGACAAGTTCGAGGGAGCGGGGGGGGGGCGGGGGGGCAATCGAAAAGGGGAGACAGGTCTCGTGGGGGCACGGAGGGAGTCAGCAGCTGCAGAAATGATACAACTCCAGACTGTGTCCGTGATCACTGTTGTTACTTTATTCTGGGGCCCAACTTGGCTGTAAGACTTGAGGCCCATTATAGTTGAGGCTCCACGTTCGCTACGCACTAGTCTGACTCCTGCCGTCCCCGGATTTGTCCCCACTCACGGGATGAGTCCCTCGCTCATGTGTGGATTCATAATTGGCATTTACGTACAACAGCATCATTGCTTTGATGTTCACCATTGGTTTTGATGGAGTTTCTGTTCTGCGGCTTAGGTTTAAATTATCTGTTTACACACACAAACAAACACTATAGATAGAAATAATTGGGACTCAATAGTAGAGCAGCGAAGGCAGCTCAAGTCACCTGCTGAATGGAAGCAGAATGGTGCTCCAGAGAGAATACAACAGGACTTAATCATGTCAAAATCCAATCTAAACAAAACAAACTGAATATCACATCTGAAATTAAGGTGTGAAAAGGTGCCATGAATGTTTTATGCCATTGAGCCAGTGTCATAAAGGGTATAAATATTGTATGGAAAAAGATAAGGCCCCTGTTTGAAGTCTTGAGAGCAAAGACGGTGTAAGGAAAAAGGGAGGGGAAGCTGGTAATTACAAGCGGAGCTGCTCTTTGACGGATTATTATGCTAAAGCAGGAGGAGGATCAACCAAACGCAGCTAACCTCCAACAGCACCGGTCTCCACCTATCAGTGACAGGATCATTACAACCCGGAGACGCTTCCACTTGACAAACTCATGCAAAGCACCAAATCCCCAGGTTAGGAAACAAAAGGAAACCTGAAGCCCTCAGACAGCCACAGGGCTCCAGGTTTAACCTGGGGCACGACTAAAGATGGGTTGGCTGGAGGACTTTTTTCAAAATGGGCAATGATGTTTAGAGCGCATTTGAGATTTAATCTGTAAAAAAAAAAACATTAACACATTTTGAGTAGTGAGAGATTCACTCTTAAATTTAGTCATAGGTGTTTTAATCACTTTTTCCTCCTTAAACTTGCAAGATTGAATTTTTTTAATCATTTTACAGAGGATAAGCATATGTGAGAAAATGATTTGGGAGGGATTTGAAGCTTTTGCTTTTTCTCTGAGACTACTGGCATCATGCTGAAACGGTTTCCTTCAAAATTTAATGATTTCAGCATCAGATATCTGACTCAAACTGCCCCAGAATTTTCAATATTTCTGTTTTTGCATTTATCATCAGAACATCTTGATTAAAACAGAAGCATCAAAATACCTTCAACAGATTTTTAAAGCCTGTCCCTAAATCATCTTCTGTATACATGTATTTATATAAAAATAGGATATTCAGCGAGGGCCCGGGTGACAAGCTGACTCTTGATTATTGAGGGTTCTGACTGAGCAATATAGTCATTCTGAGACAGATGTAACAAATTAAAAGCTGTTGTCATTTACAACTTTGGATTTTCAGAATAACAAAAGATTTATTTTTTTATTTTTTTTTGCAAATATATGACAGAGTGCTCTCGCCTTTACAAACATGGCTTCCTTTGTGAGTTTAATTTTATCACAATTCTGCTCCTGTCTGGATAATGTGATAAATGATTCACTTTTTAGGGGAGAAGCAGCAGACATTCCTTTTATCCACCAACTGGACTGAATCTCCAGGCCTGGGCTCATAAATGCCACCACTGGGTAAAGAAATGTCAAAGAACCGAGTTGAAAAAGAAGTTTCTTTTTCTTGAAAGTCCTGTGCGTGGAGCTGGAGCACATCCCTTCTTCCCAGCCCCAGGGCAGGCTATCATCTCCGATGACACCACAGGGATGGCAGAACCCCCAAACCCCACCTTTGCCAGAGCCTAGAGGGGATGGAAGGGATGAGATGTTGGCCCGTTCTCTCGAGTGCAGCTTCCTGTTTGATCACCGGCCGCTGACCTCCATGTCTCCAGAACAAGGAGCCGCGGCCGAGAACACGCCACCGAGCCTGTATCGACTCCCTTTGGCCCTTGTTCCATCCAAATATGAAAAAAGGGTTAATTGTATTTAACAATATGCTCTCTAATACCCCCTACACTCCCCATTACCACCAGCACCACCCTCCACTCCTTGATTAGAATTAGAATCACATCTGGCGCCATGGTCTGTCCCTCATTACTGCTGAATCTCATTACAACCTGCTCCCGTGGGAAGGCCCGCGCTGCGTTTTTAAGCACTTTCCTCTTTCTTCCTGCCTCTTGCTCATCTCATCTGCCGTGCCGCTCCCTCTCTTCTGCGTTTACATTAGCGGAAGTCCTCATCTGAGAGAATGACTGAGCACCACCAGCCCTCCTCCTCCTCGAGCTTGGAAATTGTTTTAGAGTGCCAATTAAAGTAGGTATGTTGAGTTTTCTTTTTTTTTTTTTTCCAAGAGCATGTTTTATTCAGAGTGTATTATTTGTTGTGCTCAAAAAAGAAGATGGAAAAAAGGCCCTTGCTAAAATAGGACTAGCGGAGGAAGTTCCACTTACTTGCGATAAAAACTACACCAAAGGTTTGGAAATATCGTCAACATAAGGAAAATGGGGGAGTTTATTTATGGTGCCCTGAAGTCCTACTGAATAATAGAAGCCTCAACATTTGAAACTTTGTTCTTTCTCACCCTCGTGCAAACACTGTGCCTAACTGGGAATTAATTTTACCGGAGAGAAAAATAAAGAAATCTGTAAAGTTTGAGTCCAAAATGTTTTACCTCAGTGAAATATTAATTTAAAACTACTGCGGGTGGGAATAGTTCCTCCTGCACACTTAGCACGGAAAGAGGAGCTCAAACTTATAATCAAAGCCTTTTATTTGTACTTGATGTTAGCAAGAGAAATAATAAAAAATATGAACAAAATACACTGATTTGAGAAAAAAAAAAAAGGCTTCACAGTGATTTCTGATAATATTGATCCCTATGTCGGAGTGCAAGGCCCTCAGGGTCACAGGGCAGCCCTGAGGTGTCCCTAATCGCTGGATTCTAGATCATCGGTGAGTCACAGAGCGTGCAGGGCGCCTGCAGTAACTTCTTGATCCACTCGGGTTCTGCAGGAGAAAGAAAACGGGTCGCATTTGTACTCCCGGTATCGCGCTCGAAAAAGATGACATAGACTTTTAAAGGAGTTTTCAGACTTCATTATGTTAATGTGAAGAGAACACTGCCGCTGTGACACGCAAGACGTCCTTTAATGTTCTCAACACGGCACAGAAAACTTTCACAGCACAAGTTTAACATTAATCAAGACTTTGGTTGAGTTTGGGTGCAAAAATTGGAAGTTTTTATAGATACAACAAAGAACTTCTAGGTCTAACAGAGAAAGAGTTCATTGTTTGCTTCGTCTAAATCTTAAATCTTGATTCGTTTACTTAGCGTGTTAATGCGTTGTTTACTTTCTTTTAATGAATAATAACTGTAAGTGCAAATCAGCCAGTTGTTCCATGGCATGAACACAGCCAAACTTGGAATATAGAATATGTTAATAAACCAAAAGGGGTCATGCCATGAATGGGGCCCTTTTCCACAAGACTTGGAGATAATTTGCCTTCAAATGTGAAACTATCACGCGGGGATGTCGCCACTATAGGGCACTGCTGACTTTGTTTTCTGCAAGCGATCAACTTTATACATCATTGATAAATAAGTCTTTAGTTATATTTAATAGTGGGATTTAGAGGCACAAAAACAGTTCAATTAATCATCAACAGGGGATTGTTTTTTTGTGACTAATTGCAGGAAGGGAGGAGGATGAGGCGACTATGAGACTGAAATCAGCTCCAGAGATGGAATGTTGGGCTTACCCTCAGGCTCTGGCAGTTTGGCGATGGAATCCTGCAGGAGGCATCGTCTAAACGTCAGTGACTGGCAGGCTTGGTGTGACAACACACACCTGGAGGACATCAAGAGGAAGGCATTTGAGACCGCTTACACACCCGCACGCACATCAAGATACAGCTGATATTTTAAATGACTGATGGACGCAGTTTTCTCTGAACCCACCAGAGACTTTATGCTCGAGCTAACAAGAAGACAGCAAAACTGTGACTGAAGACATTTATGAGACAATAAGAGTGGTGCGCGGGTAAATATCACGAGGTGAGAGGCTTGATTATTGCGCAGTCGGGACAAACAAGCCTTCGAAAGAGGTATTTGGCGTTAGCATTCGATACGTGTTCTTTTAAGCTCGACGGTGGCATTTGATCTCACCAAGCGTGCTACGGCCAAAGCTAATAAAAACATCTTTATTGAGTCTTTACAGCTGAAGTGAGTGGAGGCGAGCTATATACCTGAGCCACAAGTGACCATTTTCACACACTGTCTGCTTGTGATCTGAGAAAGGCAACACCTCCCGACACAGGCTGCAGTGCTCCGAGAAGGTCTGCTTGGCCATTTTCTTCTTGATGTGACCAATCAGGACCTAAGAAGGATCACACACAAGTACACTGAATAAAAATACATCTGAAAATAACCCAATAAAAGGAATGCTCTCTCTGCACGAGGACTGTTTAATTTTTACTTCAAAAAAGAAAAAAACAAACTCACCCTATTGAAACTAAGGACATTAATAAATCAGGGATTAATGACAAATCCTTAAAATTATAATTTTGAGATTATACCACGCTTCATCCCAGGTTTCGAAAAGCCTGTTCAATCATGACAAAGCCTGGGCCCAAAGTAGCCCCATTAACCTGTTAGATGTAGTTAAACTGTGAAGGTAAAAGAATTATAACACAATGTTGCTTCTGAATGGCAGGCGGGGTGAAAATGATTTTTTTTGGTTTATTAACCACGTATATTGTGTGATTAAATGCAATTTTCTTGTCCCATTTCCCAAAACAAAAAAAAAAACACAATGTGACTGGGTGCTGGGCTGAATTAAATTAGAGAACAAGAATATGCAAAGTTATATGTCTCCGGAAAATTTCTGAGAAATTCTGAGAATACCAGACAAATGTAAAGGTGTTACCTCTAAATCTCTGTCATTAGTGTCTCCAGAGAGGTACTCCATCAGGCCACAGGTGGGAATGCTGGTGTTCTGAGTGATGCAGGTGTTGAGGTAGACCGCCCCCAGCACCTTCTTCATGTTTTCCCTCATCAGGTGCTTCTCAATGGAGCCAATCAGAGCTTGCGTCTGTGCTAGCTTCTCCTCATAAGTAGCCTCTTGTTTCACTTCGGACCGCTCTTCCTCATATGAGCTGCCTTCCATGTCCTGTGTGTCTTCCTGGTCTTGGCTATCAACAGCTTGGCTGCCTTCCTGTGAGGGTTTCCAGCGGTGTTCGGTGAGGGGGGACTGTAGGGACTGGCACAGTATCCGGACCAAAAACAGTTTGAAACGCCACAAATAGGTTGAGTCCGTTTCCCTGATCTTCTGCTCAAGTTCGTCCATCAGTGACGCAGGGATGCACTTGTCTTTCAAGATCTGCCACCTGACAAGATCAAGCAAGTCTGTCATTCTGTATAAGTTTTGGATGGGAGACTCGAGTAGCAGCGCTGATGCCATTTCTGGTGTTTTTAGGGTCATAAAGTGAACCTGGTACGTCCTATTAATGGGATGATAACCACAAACCATACCTTGAGTGCTGACAAGAGCAACATATGCACCATTGTAACTTACTGCAATGCTGTGAATCCGCCTTGCCGTTATGCTTTCGGGTCGCATTATGTCCTCCTGCTTGAAAATCAAACTGTTCTCTGTGAACGTGGGTGTCAGTTTTTTGATCCACCCGTCTATGGAGCACGTGTACACAGCGATGCCGTGCCGGCTGACCGCTAACGAGAGCACGGGAAGCGAGTGCAGTCCGGCCACGTGAGAGTTGTGCACGTTAAGACCAGCCGGCGAAATCATGAGCAGACACCAGAAGACGTAGCAGCCGCGCGACGCCACAATGAGGCTGCAGCTCGTTTTTTGGATCGGGTGAACCATAGAGATGCATTTCAGGTTTCCGACGGCGATTTCGTCGCATTCCTTCCAGAGGATGATGGGGTGTCGCAGGGTGAAGTACCCCTTCACGCCTGGAAGGCTGACCGGCATGATTTTGACCGGTCCCACCTCACTGCCAACTATCAATCCACTCATCCGGCGTTCTCCGTTTTCATATTCCCACCACGCCAAATCGCTAGGGCTGGTCACGCCTGACTCCATGAGGTCAAAGAACTCGACGCCGTCACCATTTAAGAAGGGCAAGACAAACTTCCACAAAACAAGGTCTCCATTCTCCATTAGAACAGCAAGAAGGACCATTTCAATGTCTATGCAGGTGTTGTTGGGCTGAAAATGCTTGACTGTGTAAATGCTCGACCACTCCATCCTCAGTGGCGTCTGCATGCGGAAACGCCGCTGCAGCTCCTCAAAGTCCAGGAGGTTTGCCTCTGGAGGCTTGTTGTCCTTCCCTGCATATCCTTGTTCTTTTAGCCTGTTGCTGTATTTCTTTGAGAGGTTTACCAACATGTTCCATTCGAGACGCTTGTGACTGTTGTGAATCGTGAGTCTGTTGTCAAGTGTTAGGCAGGCGAGGAGGCAGCATCCATTTAAGTCGCAGCCCAGCGGAGACCAGGCAGCGTGTTTAATTCCTTTGTGCCCTCCGAGTGCTGGATTCATCACCGTGTCAGCCAGAAAAACTTGCCTTATGTAGGGGTCTGGATGCGTAGAGAACTTCTCCACTGCTTCAGCAAACTCTGCTGCCGGTCCCCCCTTAAAATGTAAACATAGTGGTTTAGTTCAGCGAGGAGTGCATGGAATTTCATGCTAAATGAATAAAAAGGTGGATTGTGCAAATCTGCTTTAGGAAGGGGCAGATTTAGGCTACCTTAAAGCTCTAAAGCACAGATGTGTAAGCAATGCAGAAGCACATGGGTGGACATTGTGAAATAACTATGTTTTCAGCTGGGTAACAACATGAAACATGCATTATACACCTGATCCTGTACATAATGGTTGTAAAATTCTGCTCCACTCAATGCAAAAATCATCACTTTAATTATGTTTTCTTTTTAAAATCACCAAATAAAAGAAACACAGAGACATCCAGACATTGCATATTTTAAACTCTAATCAATAATGAGTCACATATTAATTTAATGAGGTAAATAATACATCATTAGCTTGCAGTGTTCGATCCTAAAACATACTGGATCTTTATTATTTTTACAGTTGATCTTTTTGGGACATTTATACTACACGATTGTTACAGTTATGTTCATGTTATTATTAATTGTGTTATGTATGTTAGACAGTCCTTTTAGGGCAGCGATGTCAGTCATTTTACAAAGCTAAAAGTTACAACACTAACATGTCCGGTAGTTGATTCAATCAAAGGACTCAATGTTCGTGGAAATCTACCTGAAATCGATGCGCTTCGGTCGGGACAGCAATCGATGTCCGATGCAGCGTCAGATCCAGGTTGCTGTTGTTGACATCGCACACCAGCTCCATCACCGATAAGGAGCCGCTGGTGCACACAGCCAGGCGGTGGTCCTCCGACCACACGAGCGGTTGTAGTCCGCTGACAGGGGACAAGAGAGGGACAACAGGGTCCCGCTTGATAGTGCAATCTTCTGTACTGCCGTTGACGCATTCCTCAGCTTCTGGATCTTCCTTTATGAGTATATTGTTGGGTAGCGATTGCGCCTTGTCAGGCGGAATGGAGGCCGCCATGTTTTCCTTAAAACGGAAGTGACGTAATAGGAAATGGATACGAGTCGCGCTTCCTGGGTTAAATACAACTGTAAATATATTAATTATATTGGTTCTTGGTAATTACTAGAAGCCACGACAGAGAAATATAGCTGTTGCAATAGTTTTTTAAAAATATTTTTTTCAAATTAAATGATGTCTGATAACGTCTGTCTTTCACTGTACTTTTATATTAAAGAAGTGGGACTTGATTTATATTTCCTTCAAATAATTTCAAGATGACTTTTATTATTATAGTATATAAAAATTTAAATTTACTCCTGATTTATTCTCCACACAGTCTATGAAATTTGTGGTTATCTCTCGTAAGTGAAATCAGCTATGACACACATGTGGGTATAACACGCCTCAGAGTATTTTGCAGTGATATATCCAAATGCTTGCTTCCTGCGATTGAAAACATCTGACTCACTGCCGCTTGAGAAATGTTTTCAACAGAGCATAGGCCTGTTCTCTTTACAGAGCAGTCACAGGGCTAATAGCACAAATCAAAGTGTTTTCTGTTTATTTTCCCAGATGACAGCATACAAAGTAAACATAATCAGTGTTGCTGTTAGTACGAGTTAATCATTAAAGTACACATTCTTCATATTTTAACAATTTTATCCTCATGAGATGCTAATAAACTTAATGGGATATAATTTATTTACTTTTTTTATGTCACAGCTATAATGTCCCACCTCCATCAAATTTTACATTTTTATGTTAATCATATGTCAAGAAAATACTTCTGCACAATTGTACTACTATATAATGATATTTAAAACTGCTATTTATTTTGTCTGCTCTAAGGAAAATGTCTCGGACAGTGTGTCAAGATGTTGTGCGTCGTTATTTTAATTAGATTCGATTAACTGAAACTTTAATGATCTCCGCAGGGAGATTCTGTAATGTATGTGACACATTCAGTCAAAGAGGAAAAGTAACAGCGCTGACACTCGAGAATGACACGTTCCCCACTCTGATGAAAGGACGAGCCCAGTTCTTGACAGGCACAGCATCAGTCATTTCATGAGTCCGAGCGCAGCCGCTCATCACCACGAGACATCATTAACTGTCATAATCCATCATTAATTAACAAATTTATGAAAAGACACTGCGGCTGAAGGCCTGGTTATATATCAGCATGCTTCATGCGATGAGACACCGCACGCTCCAGGACCGGTCAAAGGTCAAACTGTTGCAGTGGGATTCAGAGCCACAGCCTGGGAGGCTGATTTGTTACAGCTCTGCTCGCAGTCGCTGCCCGCCTCTCGGCGCGATGACAGCGGGATTTCAGCAGGCTGAGTTATTTGTCACAAAACAAATTGTTACAAATCTGCGAGACAAATATAGAAAAACGCGCCCGCCATGTTTTAATCCCTCACTTTTCTGTCTTTTGTTTCAATAATCGAAATGAATAAATGAACGCAGACCATGGTATGTTTCATTCTTAATGAAGCGTGTAGTGAATGAATATTTCACACACCTGCTGTGTGTCTTTGGTGGGTTTTGACTGGGGACCCAATCCCAGCCTGCGATGTATGAATGTTGGATTAAACATTCATCAAATGCTGTCACAAAAACTTTATCCTCTCCTGTCAACCACACATAAAGGCACAAACAGGGCCCACACAGACCAAAGAAGCCCAGCCAGAAGTTGAACTTCAGCCCTTGGTTACTTCCTGTTTGCTAGAATTATTTCAGCTGCTCTGTGGTCATGTTTGAGGGTTATGTTATGCCATGCGGGTATATGGATAAGGATGGGGTCAGCACAGGTCAATCCTCTACATCTCAAACGTCCACCTGCTGTGTTGTTATTGCCTGCAGGTTTCTCCACAGCCGTTCAATCCTCAGAGGAACGCATCCGGTGCTGTTTGCTCACTCCAGTGTCGCTGGAGCTGCTTACACGAATCTTGTGAGGAAGCCCACAGGGACGTTTTGATGCATGGTTCATCATACATGTTTTAATCATTCAGTCTCTTAGACACCTCCCAGGAGAAGGCTGCTGCAGCATATTACCGAGTACACACAATTAGTGATATAATCATTATGATGATAATGAAATGTATTTAGAGCATATCGGTGTGGTTCATTCCGTTTGGGGAGACATTAGCAAGACTGCCGCTTTTGAAAAGCATCGGTGCTCTCGGGCTCCTGGCGCTCTTCCTCTGGAGAGGGGCAGAAGCCGGTAGGATGCCACGTCAGAGATTAGCAGTCATAGCAGTCGACATGGCGCCCCTTCTGTGTCTTCAACTGTGAAAGCCTCACCTGACAGGTGTTGCTCCCAATAAGTACTCCTATGCCCCCCTCATGCGATCCTTGGAAGGGAAGAACAAGAAGGCGTCCCATCCCCCTACAGTACCGCTTGACAGGCTGTGTAGCAGCTGAAATTCAGAGATTCACTGCACTTAAAAAAAAACGCTGTAGCAAATCCCCTCCTCGGTGAGAAAGTACTGTTAACATATCAGTGAAATACAGCATTGGCATTATAGCAGCTCCCCTCAGGGATGGTCAGTCACATGTGAAAGGTCAAAGTGATAAGATGTCAGGATCAGAGGCGAGACTGTGTTGCTGCAATAGACGCGCTGAGTGTGAGGCCGATAATCAAGCATCAACAAAATTGATTTGAATTGATCCTGAAACTTATATCGAATTGTTTAGGTAACATCCAACCGTTAAACAACACATTCAAAAATCATGAAGTTAAAAAGGAAAAAGCAGAAGAGGCACCTATTGAAATCAGTCCCATACAAAGTATTCAAATACCACAATGTAATAAAAGTAAGTAAGCACTGGTTACATTAAATTAAGGCAATTTTTAAATTGTGTATTTGTTTTTTGTTTTTTTAAAACACTATATCCATGCATTACTTTCACTCATAAATTAAATAAATATGTTTCATCATGAAAACCTTTGACATGAAGCACAGGCTTTATGTCAAAGGTTTGCATGAATATTGTACTGAAACAGTATGTTTATATTTACATCTTTTTTATTTAACTGTTCTTAATTATTATTGCAATGGAGCTAAAGGCCACAGCTAGATTTTTAAAACAATTTAATTGAGGAATGTACAAAAGTATTTCCCCTAAAACATTGGATTTAATTCCAGCATGAGTTTTACATTAAGTAAAGGATAAGAAGCTGATATTTATTGAAATTTCCTCTGAAAAAGACAACCTGTAATTGCTCAGATTGCACAGCTCCTGCCACCATTATTATGGCCACTGTTTTATTAAAGGACAATGTGGCCATCGATTCAATGGGCTTTGGGAATAAAACCAAGGTTTCTATTTATTGTCAGAACTAATGGCTGAATTATTCATCCCGTGTGATGATTAATTAAAAGAGGTCCCGGGTCCTGTGGCAGATACAGGCTGCCGAGCCACGCTGACATTCCCATGTGATGTGCTGCAGGCCTCTGCCTCCCCTGCTCTCCTTCTGCTTTCTTCCACAACTCTTTAGGGAAAGGTGCGCTCACATATGTCATATAACTTTGCACCCATAATTTGAACCTATATTGCAAAAATACATGAGGTGAAATTCAAGGGCCTTGTAAAAACCAAACGGACAGGGGGTCATTATCCAAATTGTTTGTTATAATTATTTCTAGTCTGTAATACTCTAATTAAATCTGACAGACCTAAGTCTCATATGGGTGTTTAATGGGTGATATGTTGTTGATGTTTTCAGAATTCTGCACATACCTCTGAGGGAAAAAGATACCATTTTATATATAAGCTAAATCTTTTTTTCCCTTTGTTTTCTACTTTATGTGAGCGTCAACATTGCTGTGTAAAAAATGACTTTTAGCTGTAACTAGTTGATAGAAGATGACTGATCTGAAATACGTAAGTTCAAAATGTCAGATGTGTCACAAGAAAATTAAAAAAGAAATCCAATGCCGGCTCAGAGAACAGTGGGGATTTTTCATATCAGAACTATAATTTCTCTATGTTTCAGCACATGTGCACATCTTGATGTTGGCCTGAAAGAGAAGGGAAAAAAGAGAGGGAAGCTACCTAAATTAAGATTTTCAAAATCTTTCTATATTTATATTCTCTCTCTCTCTCTGTGTGGAGGTGCATATAAATGGTATCTAATTTAACATTTTGCACCCATGAAGGATGCTTTCTCTAAGGAACAAATCAGATTTTCTGTATTTTTCAATCATTCCTGACTTATATTGACATTTACAGCTGTTTCCAGACATGGCACACATCCGTCCTGTCAGCCAGACCAGGCCAACGCTTGTTTTGCAACCCACTCTTACTTGTGGTTTTTGGTGGATTGATAATAGAGTTTTTGGATAGACCTTTTTCCACTCTGATGCATTACCTCAAACTGTAACGAGCAGCTGTTTGCAGCCAGATTCAGGTAGGCAGCGGCTGTTGCATCCTCTGACCCAGGGTGGGCAGCTGGCAGTGGGCAGGACATGCCCTGTGGCACTGCCAGGGGACGACCAGGAGGGCTGTGGTCCAGGCCTGATCTTGACACTGCCCAGGCTCTGCTAATGGAATGGAGGCTGGGCTGCCCATATGGCACTTGTGAGAAGAATCGGGGGCTCTGGGGTTGGCATATGAAGTCACCAGGCAGTCTGCCGTTTGAAATTAAACAGGACAGGGCCAGACCTGTACGATAACCTGGCCACCACCAAACATTATGGATATTCTATCTGACTGGGGTGGAGTGACACCAGCAACGCAGACTTCCATCTTCCAGAATGCCATAATTCTGTTCCATAAATTATGCATTTCAAATATTTTCTGCTTTATCCAGTTGTCAAATCACCTAAATGAATCAAAGTGATCACATATCTTTAAGGCAGCATTCCTTTGTTTATTAATTAAAATGATTGGACAAGTGAATTGGGCTATTTTTGTCACACCGGAAATCTGATTTAAAAGAATAAAAGCATTAGTAGATTGTGATTTGGGTAATTCTAAGATGCTAAATTTAAATGCACTACAAACAGGGAACAGAGAGGAAACCCGACACTTAACGTGACATAAAACATAATGATGGACGTCTCAATCAACATTTCATAAATATACATGGTAGAGTGAATATGGCATCAAGTGCTGACAAACATCCATCATAATTACTTTAAAAATCCATTCTGTGTTGCAAACTAACTGCAATAATATGATCAAAAATGAGGCATTAATAATTAACCAAACAGAACTGTTGGTAACGGGCGAATGCTTGCAAACTGACCATGAAACAGGGACACATTTATCTAGACAAGGCTAATCTTTGTTCAAATGAATTTTAAAATGTCAAATTTCCTACTTCTTGAAACAAGCCAACATCTTGGAGAATGTCCTCTACTCTGAGGTCACGGAAAAGACGGACAGCCAGTTTGTGAGTCTTGCATACAGTAGCTGGCCAGATAGACCGCATGTAGGCAATGAGGTGGACAGGAGGAGACCCATGTAGCCGCTAGCCCATCTCTGGCACTTGACTGACTCCTGTCTGAGTAGCGTTGGACCCAGAGAAGCAGAGCCGCATGGGATGGTAGAAGAGAGGGTTTTGGACTGGTCTGCAGTGCTGCAGGGCGAACCCATCTTTTTCTGGTACTATATCTGCTGAAATAATGCTTATTCTCCAAAACAAACCTGCTCTCCTTGATGCTTATCATAATTATTATAAAAACCCTGTTGGGCTGACACATGCAGGTAATAACGTCAAGTCAAATTGTAAATTACAGAAGTGAGGTTAGATGTTTAACACAGATCAGCATGACTTAGGCCTACTTATCTTTTTTTTCTTCTGTCCCCCTGCGTGTTATCTTCATCCACCTCCTTCCTCCACCACCCACCTCTATGGACGTGGAACAAAAGCCATCTCTGCGGCCGCCTCCACCACCAGCCCCCCTCCCCATCTCCTGCTTTTCTGTTTTATTGGTGACAGCTGCTGCTAAACAAAGTCGCAGAGTGAGAGAAATGATGTGTCAGTGGAAGGTCCTTTAGCCCGTGCTGCTAATCTGTCACACGGCGTTTGTTGTTTACTGTTTCCTCCCGCTCGCCGACCGGCCGGTGGCGTGTGCGGCGCGGTAATGGCGACAGATGCTGACCCACGGAAGTGTGAATCTTGCCGGTTTCTCCCTGCTGTCAACCTGTAAATTACAGCTATCGGGAGTAATTAGACCCGATAAAACCCTTCCAAGATTCACCCCTCTTGACACACATGGGCGCGCACAAAACTCTGACCAGTCAGAGACCACAGTTTGTGCCATTTTCAGAAAAAGGGCATCTGAGCTCTTTGGACTGTCATTTCAAATTGACAGTTCTTTAAATTATCTTTGGCATTTGGAGCATTTACATTTGTCTTGTTGTCTGTAAAATATGGGGCCTTCCTTTGATTTAGTCATCCCTCTTTTGAGTCAAAACACTTGATGCCTTTAAGGACACTAAGATTGATGTTGGCAGCAGATCTTAGGTGTCACAAAGGTTAGCCTGTCAGCAGTGAACTATCTTGGATTAATCTGCAGACAGTCGGGTTGTCCTCTATTTATCCTCGCCGAGGTTTCTGCATGGACAGCGGGGTCCGGGTCGCAACCACAGAAGTCAGCATCGGGCCACCTTCTCTTGGCCTGGCATCCATGTTCGACCTGCATCCACATGGCGGTCACCACTGCCGAGCATGCTCTTTATTGCGAGGCCCGCGCCCCTTTAAGCAACTTGCGCTACACCAAAGGTCACGCAGACGGGTCTTGTCATCCTCTCCCTGACTCACTGCCCACCTCCACCTCCTTCACCAGCCCTTGGTGCCCACTTCCTGACCAACAGAGACGATCACTTATACACTCCTTACCTCCTCCACCACCAACACCGAGCAGCAATCTGTCACTCGGGCACTGGGAGATGCCACCCTGCCGACTACCTTCCGTACACCGCGGTAATGGCTTCTGGCAGCCCTGGAAAGATAAGTAACGGGCAAAAAAACCCCAAAACCAGGAGAGCGGTATGAGTAGGGAGGGAGGGACAGGGGCCATAGACAAGTGGACCCTCTCTCATTTCTAGGATGCCCCTATCTCAGCCCTCCTCTCCCTCTATCACCTCACCCCACTTTGGCCCAGTCGCTTTACGCGATACTTCAGCGAATAAATGAGTCGTTTTAATCCGACTGACAAGCTGGCATTGCCCAGCCCTGCCCTCCATCTGTACTGGCCGCCAGCGCAGCAGCAGGCCCCGGGCAGCCCAACGTGCCAATCCAACACACAGCTTATCCTGGCTGTAGCTTCAGGGACAGAAGGGTTAGAGCTGTATGCCGCAGCTACCCTCTCAACCAAAAGAGCTATTTATATAAGAAAGGGATTAGTCGACATAGGCTTTGATGAACTGGAAAAAAATTATGAATTTGTTCCATGTTTGCTCGATTGCATGTTTGAAATCCTGGTCTTAAAAGAAAACTGCAGCGAAGGTCCTTCTGGGTTTTTTTCCCCCCATTGGATGGATGGATTTCAGTCTGTACTCAGTCTGAAAGTACTGAAATTCGTAATCCAACCAAATTTACGAGGCGATGCAACAGATGCACAACGTCCCGCCTATTACAAATGCAAAACCGACATTAAAGTTTGCCTAATGTCCATCTGTGGCCACCACAGAGGGGTTAAATTTGCTCTGTCATGCTTTGGCACAGCAAGAGGCCAAATGCAGTATCACTCCGATTCTCTGCCATCCCCAAAGGGACCGAAAAGGCAAAAAACAAAATTTGGCCACGGGAGGTGCTAAACCCTCTGCTCCATTTCCTCTCTCCACAAGCTCCGCTCTTCTCCCGTACTTCACCATGTGTCCCCTCCGAGTCATTTTAGGAAGGGACCTGGTAACATTTGAGTGTCCAATTAAGCGCAGGCCATCGGTCCGGGCCCCCCGCCTGAGTTCCGTTCAGGCACGTCGCTGATGAGCAGGCTGCTGCCGTTACTGCGAACCCTGCACACTCACACATTCCTCCCACCCTCTGATTCTTTTTCATGCTTACTTCCCCCGTCTGTTCAGCCTCGTTTTTCGCACAAACACACTTCCCTCCATGGTAAAAGATCCCCTGCCAGTCTGATAGCAGCTTACCTTTGGAGCAGGAGGTTATGACTGTTTGATCCATGGCTACAGAAACCATTGCCAGCTATACACCGGGGCCTGGATGCTGCTTATTAACTGAAGGGGTCCTCCCACTGAGCCACAAAGGATCTGAAGGCTCGGTGTTTTGCTGCCTTTGGTGAAAGATTAAGCACTGTTTTCTTAAATTAGCCTGGAAAACATGAAGCGCAAACATAAAAGGCATACTTTTTTACCCACAAGGTCAAGTATACGCTCATTATCACCCAGATTGAATAATTACTGAGCTTAAGAAGTGCGTGAAAAATAAAACAAGTTAGCACAGCCAGGCTTTTTTGAAGTGCTAAAGGGGTGTTTATTCCCTTAACTGGAGTGAAAGAGCATCGCTGGATAATTTAGGTTACAGGCTCGACTGTGACAGCTGGGCAGCATTGAAAGCCAACCAAATCGACATAAATCACTGACTTTTTCTTTTTTCAATAAGTAGGTTAATATCTCAGACTCATGTTTTAATGTTTTATTCAGCGCTGAGGCTCGGATACTTTTGAGGGACGGCAAGTGTTTTTGAATGCAGATGGGAGGTGGAGGGCCGGGCATGGTTTGGCATGTCCCCGTGGTAGCCTCAGAGCATGCTTGCCCTGTTACAGGGGCTTGGGAATTATCTCTCCCCTCTCAAGCCCCTCTGTATTAAACAAGTGCTTTGTAAGTGTGCCGTCATTACTATTCATCACAAATAAATACTTAAGCACTGAGAGCTTAGCACCCTGCTGTCTTACAGTTATCAGTTATTTCTGTCACCTGTTTGTCCTTTTCCTGCCTCCCCTCACTGCTGCTTTACCTTGAGTGACTGAATGTTGTGGTGCCCTTCAACTCAGTAGTGTTCTGGGGGGAGTTGGTAGCTGGTGCCCTCGTGCCAAGCCTCCCTGGGTTGTGTCCCATATTCTTTGCCCTCACCTGAGGCCTCCCCCTCACAGGCCAGAGACTATATTTTCCAAAGTGTGCAATTTCCTAGAAAATGCCCTGCTCCTGCTCCACTTGGACATTTTTCATTTCGTTTTACACCAAAAGCCACCCACAAAGGCATAATTGATGTTTAAGTCCACCCCTGCCGAATTACAGGGGCAAAAGTCCACCTCGCCCCCGTCCTCTATGGCAGGTTTTGGAAGGTGATCCCATCTTCTTTCCTCTGCCACTGCCGTTGGCGCGCTGGCTGGCTCCGATGCAACACGGCGCGCGCTGGCGCGGCCAAGGCCGGGCTCCGGAGCTGATGAATTACAAGCGAGATGCGGAGCGGCAACCGGTAAGGAGCTCCAGCAAGCGGGCCGTCACATGCTATCACCTCGTGCTTGTGTGATGGGGGAAATTGGAGAGACAGCCCTGACAACTTAATTTAACACCAGATCTGGAGGAAGCCAGAGGGCCACTGTGCTCTGGATAATTGATAACTTTGCTGCTCCACCATACCTCGCTTCACCCCGTGCCCACATCATCATCATCATCTACCCATACAAGAATCGCTCACATTACGATACAGATTTTAAAGCTTGCCAAACAGCTCCCCTGTAATATATATATAAATATACATATGTATATTGTGACTCGTGTCACACCTTCTGTGATCAATGCTCTTCCAGAAATAAAAAAGCATTGTTCTTTCTATGATACTGTTGTCAAAGCCTCCAACAATATAACCCAATGTCAAATGACAGTTGCATCTCTTTCTCACCCTGAATTAAAGAGTGACTGATGCTAATATTTCTCCTGAGCTGCAGCGCTGCAGGGGGAACGCGCTGCCTGGATCTCCTTCACAGGCTGTTGGAGGCTGCTGAGCAGGAGCCCGGTTGACTGGTAATGCCTATTAATTACTAATACAAACTGCTAATTAGCAGACCAAACACTGGCATCTGTACAGTTTGTTTTCCCTGCAGCGATGATACTGAGTTCTAACACAAAGAGGCAGCGAACTTAAGCAGTCTGACGCCCGCTACAATCAAAAGAGACCGGCTGCTCTGCGTGTTTGGAGCCACCATCAGGCATCAAATGGGGTGGAAAAAAAGGAAAGGACAGAGCGCTTTCGTAATGAGGTGAACTTTTTAAATCTGCATTTGATGAGATTTTAAAACTATTCCTCATTTAAAGCAGCAGCAGTTTGAAATTTTGTTATAATAAAGCACCATATTTTAGCACCATTTCATATTTGCAGTTTTGCTTGTCAACATTTTTGCTCTGTAAACCAAAACCTTTTTAAAACCATTTTTTATGTCCTTCAACCAAATTAAGGCATAAAAAAATATAAAAGAAAATAATGAGAATCAAAATGTAAATTTTCTTGAGGTGACTGGATTACTTGATATCAAAGGAACATTTCGGAACAATGCTAGTGTCAGATTATCTATCACACCTCAGCACCTCCAGACTTTAAAATTACAATTTCTGACCCAGAGACCCTGCTCAGGCCAAAATAAGATGCTGTCCCACCCTGTCATCCAATAATAATAACACACACAAGCACCCACACAAAAATAAATAAATAATCAGCCACAGTGTCGCCCAGGCTTAATCCCCTTTTAATTTCCTCGTGGGGCCTGTGCCAGGGCTCTGGCTGCAGTATGAAGCTGGCCGTTGAAGTGGGGATGGCAGTGATGACAGGCAGGCACGCAGGAAGGCGAGGCAGGCAGGCCTGGGGGGTGTTTACCAGGATCCAAGCAAAGAAAATACAATAACTACACACTCCCACCACTGTTTGCCTTACACTTGAGCTGGATTTAGGTTTCCCTAGCACTCAGTAGAGCATGTGTGTGTGTGTGTGTGTGTGTGTGTGTGTGTGTGTGTGTGTGTGTGTGAGAGAGAGAGAGAGAGAGAGAGAGAGAGAGTATGTGTGTATTGGAAAGAAAGCAAAGAAAAAAGAGCATACAAATCAATCTGGCTTCATTTCACTCTCTGTCTCTCTTTCTCACTCACACACACACACACACACACACACACCTATATGCATACATTAAGCATGTGCTCAAGCACTCAAGCACACCCCTGGTAATACTACTCTAGATGAGGCTATTTATATCTTAATTTATACAGGCTGGTCTCAGCACAGGGGTCATCACCACACAGCTGCCCAATTCTTGGCAATCCCACAATGCCAAGAGTATTATCTCCATTTGAACAGCAATTTATTTTCCTCCCTCCTCCCTGTTATACTAAAGTAAAGGTTCTGTCATTAAAATGTATCCCTCCTCTCCTCAATGCAGGAGAAAAGGGCAGCAGGAGAGCTGCATTCACTCCCTGTTCACGTAATGAAAGAAAGAAGGTGGCGTTCCACTGACGCCTGCATCTTTGTAACGCATTTGCACGAGAGGTGGCTACAGCGGAGCAAAATGGAGAAGGTTAACATTATTCTGGCAGATGAAGGAATTTTTCATGACATTTACAAGCAGCAGGGATTTTCTCCCTGGGAGCACTCTCATAACACCCGACTGTTCCGAATATGAACGGTGGCATATGCATTAAGTGTACAAAATATTAAAAGTACCTCCTTGTTCCAGTAAGCACACACTCCGAGGAAGCTGTACACACTTTAGAAGTGACACCACCTGCTTAATTTGCTGCGATCGCAGCCCGGAAGTGGGGGGGGGGGGTAGGGGATCACAGATGCATAAGCGTGCACAAACAAACAATGAGTCAGAATTTATAACGATTAGCATGTGTTCTGTTATAATGATTAGGCATTGTTGTAATAAGCTTGTGTCCTAACTGACTTCCTTACATTAATTCTTCTTGTTGGGTATTACATGCATGGGGATATGTTGTTTTTTTGACAGCTAAGTAAGCATGCATTAATGTTAAAATAATTAAAAAATGTGGAAAAACCTAATGGAATGTTCCATTTCCTGTCTTTCTCCAAAGGTCTTTTACAATAACATCTAGGGTCCGCCGCGATTCTCACTCTCAGTCTCATTTAAGGCTAATTCCTGTGTGGATGTGGATGTTTGATCCCATTGCCCATCTGAAGTAATTAAAGGGTTATTAGTAAACAGATATTCACGCTCGCTCACTGCTGCCAACTGTTTCATGCCATCTGCTGCCGTGTTTTGACATTGGAAATATGCTGCTGAACTGACAACGCGCGGGGAATGAACCGAGCTTTCATCAAGTCTAAACACAGTCAAACAGTGTCATCTGCGTGTGTGTATGTGTGCGCGCGTGTGTGACAAAATAAACTCCAGGCAGGAAAATTAGAAGCATGTTTATGCTATTTTAAATCCGCTTGTTAATTTCAATCCCTTTTAAAGGGCTTTACTTTTAATAGCAGATGACAACTATTATATTCCATCTCCACAGTCCTATCTCCCCCTCTCTCACACACACTCTCCTCTCTCTCCTCCTGCTCCAGATCTGCCCTCCTGTCTGTTTTTATCCTTTTTTTATTTTCAGTAATATAGAAGGGATTAACCCTGCTGGCCCCTCGGTGGTTACTGTTTCATTTTATTCTTATTAAAATCTTAAGAACCTGCTTTATTATTCCTGTTTGATACTACCTCAATAATCCTCTGCCTGGCTGCCTCCGTGCATGCACGCGCACGTGTGTGCAAGTGTGTGTATCATGCTGGCGCTGTGTGATGGATGTGTGCTGCCTGTATTTGGGATAGTATGAAGTCCAGGACACAAACCTCTCAATTTTAATCATCAAGATGCATCAAAAAATCTTGTCTTGGTTCCATAATTCCAAAGATTCTTCTTTTGCATATTTATATTCTAACATTGTAGACCTTCACACCCAAAGAGCCCCATCATAAAGTGACACCTAACATATATTCCAACTCATTGTCTCATGTCTTTTCTCTGTTATTCGCAGCATGTGAAAATCACTTTTTTTCCCTCCCGCCCATGTCGGGATGGCTATTAACGCTGATGGCTCTCAAGTGTTCGCTGTGATCTTCCTTACACTGAGCAGCATTGATTTTCTTTTCTCTCTCTCGCTTTTGTTTTTTTTTTTTTTGTTCAAAACCTCTGATAAAGCGCAGACGGGAACGAGATGGTGGCGTTGTCACAGCAAAGCTTCCTGCATCACACAGTGATTCCTGCCGCAGCTTCATCGACCCGCAGTGGTTTATTTAGAGAAGAGGTGCAAAGTGCTGCTGTAAGGTGTCATCTCTTAGTGTTTTAATTATATCTGCTGTCATATATTTTATAATTAAACTCACCCTTCCCTGAGTAGCAGCTCAAAGATGGGAGTCAGGCTATTAATCAATTCAATTAGAATAATCATTGATTATTTTCACTAATTTTAAAGGCATCTATATATGTGTGTATCTATAAACAAGCCAAAGGGAGTCTTGCTTATTCTAATATGTTTTAGTTTAGTAGTTTGATGTGGAGCAGCAAATGTGACCATTAACCTGGCATTTAGTATGCGTTAGGAGAGCGCAGGCTGTAAGCTTCTCAACCTGGAGACCAATCATCTGTTCATTAAAAGTGTGATACTGTTCAAGTGTCTCTGCAGGCAACCAGAAGCACAGAGGATTACACTGTTGACATGGAGAAAGGTCAACACTATTTGATTTTTACAAAGGTTACTATTTATACGCATTTATTGACTGACGTTTTCTCATAACATGCTCAAGCAGACAGACAGACAGACAGACAGACAGACAGACAGACAGACAGACAGACAGACAGACAGACAGACAGACAGACAGACAGATAGATAGATAGATAGATAGATAGATAGATAGATAGATAGATAGATAGATAGATAGATAGATAGATAGATAGATAGATAGATAGATAGATAGATAGATAGATAAAGCTAATCAGCTGAATCAGGAAGCAAACCAGAGTGTTTCATTAGCGGCTCTTAATGAAACACTCTCTCCATCTTCATCTCCAGCCACACTTCCTTTAATTTTATCTTTTCTTTCCATTTTTTATTTGCAAATACTCTTTCTATCCATTTTGTCCTTCCCTTTGCCTCTCACCTCTGCGATTTTCCACATCTTTTCCTTAACGGCAGCCAGAGCCTCGCACCCCTGCAAACAGAGACACGGTGAACTCCACCCCACCCCACCCAGGCTCTTCCCCCCACCTCTCCCTCCCCTCCATGCCTATGCACCGGGGTCACGCTGTCAAAATGACTCTTTTTATTACAGTTCATAAACAGCGACTCCCCCGGTGGCCCCGGGAAATTTCACATAAACTTTGATCAAACAGACGTTAGCCTCCCTGGTCCTCAAGCACCTCTCTCCACGCGTGAAAATAGCTCCGCTCAATCACAGGCAGAGACAACACGACGAAAACAGTGCAAATAGCAAGGCAGTCACTGATATATCAAGTCATTATTGACCCGAACACCGGGGGAATGGATCTCATATAAAAACAATAACTTACTCTTTGCCTTCTTTTTTCCCCCTCCTGCAGCAGAGCTGGAAATATAAGGCGAAGAAGAGGCAGTAAACTTTGCGGCTTAAAATTAATGGCGTTGAGGGGAGCTCAGGTGAGTGATCCAAAGTGATAAAAGTACCCAATATGAAAAGCAGCATTTGATTTAACTGTGTGTACGTGGATGCACAATGTGGGTTTTTCATTGCCTTCCCTCCGCTCATTCGCCCTCACCAGCTGCTCGAGCTTCCTGCCGCCCCAGTTTCTGTCGGGACCCGTGGCGTCAGAGTGCTCCCCTGTCGGTGATCTTCATCCAGTTAAAATGGAGATGAGCTGGAGCAAAGCAATACCCTGTCTTGTTGCTGAGTTGAGATTCCAGAGTGGAGTTTATACAGCTTCTGCCTGATTGTATAGCTTAAAAAAACTGCAAAACTATTGTTATCATCAATCAAAAGGGTTTTCTAATATTACGTCATGTCACATGCTTGGAAACCATCTTCAACTGAGCTGTTCTCCAGCACAATAGGAACTCTGCTGCTCCGCTCACACATGTCCTCTCACACAAAAATATCACCCCCTGCCCCCCACAACCACCAGTGGCACCAGCGAAACATCGCATCCATTTTCTTAATCCTTCAAAATTCACAAAGCCATCCGCAATCAGTTTTGGTGTCCCAATTGCCCTCTCTGTCAGAAAAAATGGTCAAACTAAACCTCTGTAGCGTTATTGCAGTAATTATTCAAGTCATTGGGCTTGAAAAAAGAAGGAATTCATATGTTAAAAAAATTAAAAATGCAGTGCTTTTTTCCAGCCACATGACAAAACAAAGTTATTATATGCCAGAGCTTCATCAACTACACTGTAATTATGGAATAGTTCCTCTTTTTATTGACATCTACACCAGGTAATAACCTTTGACACCGATTAATAACATTTGATATTAATCGGTGCGGTTCTGAGAGGCTATACGTTTTACCAATCAAGAATAAATCCCATTATAGAGGTAAAAAAATATATTTTCTTCCAACTTTATGTCCAACATTGTGCATCCTCCTTGTGACAGCCAAATTCTATTTTTGCATCTGTTGTTATCAACCAGTAAACTATGTAAACACCCTGTCAGTTTTCTATAGGAGCCGCAGCAAGAGTGGAGCCATCGTTACTCATTTATTGTGCATGCGCATGTGTCTACATGGGTCTTCATACCATCTCCGCCCCCCCCACCCCCTACCCCTCGCCACTGACTCTTCACCTTTCCCTCCGCTGCATCTTATGACTTATCCTCCCTCTCCTTAATACTGCGTTAGCTGAACCGATTACTCTATCTCCTCTACCTCTCCCCCGTGCTGCTAATCCTCTCCCAGGCCTAATTGAAGGGGACTGCATCTCTGCAGGGTGGCGCGCTGGCGTGGCGCTAAAATGGAGAGCCTGGAAACAGAGTGACGCTTCTCTCCATCCTTATCAATGTGCCATCTACACCCAGCCACTCTTATTGTCTCAGCCTCGTTCCCATTTTCCTTTGTCTCTTCTTTCTCTTCGCAGGGGTCAGAATGCCTCCTGGAGCCAGAAGGAGTCTACAAATTGTCAGCGAGGATCCCAGAAGAAGGAATGAATGCTCTGCGCCTCTAGTTCATTATGACTTGGGATGTGAGTTAGGCAGCAGTGTAGGGTGGCAATGTCATTTTTATCTGTTACATTTGTATAGGGCCTGTCATGGGTGTGTGTGTCTGTCTGTGTGTGAGTTCAAAAGACATTTGTGCATCTACATGCTGAAGGAGCATGTGCATCTCCCCCACTGTTGTTTTCCCAAGTCCATGTGGAGGCGGCGGGTTCAGGGTCTTGGATGAGGGTTTCTCAATACCCATTGGTCTGCTGATACCAACTTCTGTGTGTGTGTGTGGTGTGTGTGTGTGTGTGCCTGCTGTGCATCTCTGCACATTATATGTGATCCTTTTTCTCAAGTTTTTATTTATTTTGTTCCTATTCTCTCAGAGACAAAGGACACCGTTTAGAAGACGTTGGGCCCTTGAGTGCTTTCCAGAAACTGCTGCAGAAACTGAAGTTGGATATCAACATTTGGAATGACTGTGTTTGGCTCACTGATTCGCTATCGTAGTTCCTGACTCATGCTGTCAGTTTCTCGTAGCTTTACTTGGCACAGGGGCATCTGCTCATGCAGCTTTTATCAAAGCATTAAAGGAAAATTCAGGCACAGCCGATATCTGAGAATTTCTTCTTGAAAATGGGTTTTAATTTTGGAGGAAATGTGAAAATAAACTAATATGATGCTTCACTCAGTTTGCCAACTTCAAACGACCTTATAACACTATAAATTGATGGCAGCAACAGACTAATGAGCAGAAGTTTATTCATAATTTTTTTTAAAAATGACTTAGCCTTGCCTAACCCAAAGGGTAACATGGGATTTAAATCTTGTGCAGCAACTGCTACACAACACTGCAGATGTTAGTTTGTACCTAAACACAACACAAAATTTATATCAATATTAGTTAAAGAGCAACAGCCAAATGTAAATGAAGTATGCAAATGCAAATAGTATAAAAACGTTACAAGAATGAATAATTGTGCATGAAATCACAACTATATTTTACTGAATCTAATCATGGTGGATATTTATGGCCATAATTGCCCCCCCCCCCCCCCCCCCCTACTCTGAATATGACTGTGCGCAATTAAAAATAATTGCAAATTTCATTTTATTTTATTAATGTGAGATGTGGTTGCAGAGAACAACACAACTTCAGTGCTGTGTAGTCAAATATTTGATGTGCTGGATTTTTATGGGGAGCCTGTTTATCTTTGTACTTGTGTCAATGTTTACAAATATGTTAGAATTATTTCATATGGCTCGCCGTGTTTGTCCTTTACTGTGTGTAAGAGGATGTTGATATTCTTAGGAAAAGTGTTGTGAGAGCAGTCGGCAAAAGTTGATTCCCATAAACAGGCTAACTTGAGACATCTGTTGCGGGAGACGCTTGAATCGTTGTCTACTGTTTCGCAAATTTCCACTACACATCACAAACGGGTTTCCATCTTTTTTTTATTATTATTATTCTCCACCAAGTGGGAGAATTTGTTGTGTTTTCTTGGGGCGTTATTACCGTCGAGTCTGGGGACTGTCAAAGGGACTTGTTTAAACTGGGACTCTCAGTACCCATCAGGACCCTGGGAGTCTTTGTGAACATCGACGCCGCAGAAGGCGCCTTCCAGAGAATGCGTCACATCCAGTTAACACACATCCGGCACGCTAAAGAGGTTAAACTGCCGCGCCTGGCACAGCCAATTGTATTGATAACCGTTTGAAGCTGGTTTTCTCCCCTACCTGGCATCACGCTTCACACGCTTTATTCGGCTTGCCACTGCAAACAGACTTCAAACCTGGGAGAGTGTGTTTCTGCAGCACTCAGGTGCGTAAAGGTGTGGGTGTCTGTGGGCGTCTGTGTGTGCACGTGTGCGTGAGTGTGAAGAGTCAGGGACCTGTTCCGTTGTTTGTTTGTGGCTCTTCCATTCTATAAACCAGGCCTCTGATCTTCTAGGCAACATGGCTCCAAATTCCTCTGCCATTCCAGCTCTGTGTAAATATACATCGGTGTCAGCTTGTGTGATGATGAAATGAGCATTAGGATCTGCAGCAACGCGAGGAAACCCCGCCGCTCCGTTCCCGATTAAAGCCATCTTCTCAGCACCGTGAGATCTTTGGCTCCTGCATGTTAGAGAATAAAGTTTCCGTGAGCAGAAAAGCACTTCGGCACATCTGTGCTTTTCCTTGACTTCTTGGACTATTCCTGCTTTTGCTCCACTGCACTCTGTCACACACTCGGTGTAGACACGCAAACACACACACATACACACACGTTGCCATTCCTGCGTTATCGGCTTGTTAGCCCGAGGTCTTCGTCTCGGCCTGGAGTTATTGCTCTGTCGGGCAGCTGCTCAGCCAGCCCTGGGGGTCCTCAGAGGCAAATGGCATGTCAAGGATTGGTCACTGTGGTAGATTGTCCCCCCCCCACCCCAGTCGGCCAAACCACCACCGGTCTCACTTGTCCAATTAGGGGGGTTAAGCCCCATTTTAAGTCTCTACCCATCCACCCTTGACTGATTCTCCAACATCTGTGGGCCCAAGACGACCACACCTGACGCCCTGGAAGTGCAAAGGTACCCATAAATAACTGTTTAGCATTACACACACACACACACACACACACACACACACACACACACACACACACACACACACACATACACACACACACACACCCATGAGTGTGTGTATATATATTTGTATGTATGTATATAAAGCTATATAAACACCTTTTCACTCCTTAATGTATAATTACCACTCAAAACTCAAACTTGAATATGAATCATGTTGACTTCTTGACAATTTTCAGCCTTTTTGAGATCAGAATTGACCAATAGATGGCATTTAGATGTGATAATAATATTTAAATCAAATGTTGACTGAAGTAAAAGCAAATTAATCAGGAAGTCCCGTAATTATAGATAGTAATAACGATATAGCAGTGAAAACCATTGCACTGTTATTATTACAAACTTTAAACAACAAAAAAAAAGATGAACGGATCCACCTGAACTAGGTAGGCCTCGGGCCGGGACTTTCAGCTACACTTAGATCTCCTTAAATTGGGGAAACGACCTGTAGATCGTGGGTTCTGTTCTGTTCTTGATGCCATGTCTAACTTTAGACATATTCATGACTCAGGAGAATAAATATATTCTGGGAAAACCTCCTCCATGATCCCTCTCAAACAGCGCACCTTGATCTGTATCCCAGGGTTCTTCTAAATCTAGCAAATAAAAAATAAACAGCACCTGTTTCCTCACAAACACACAAACAGCTGCCACCATTTTGTCACGGAGCTGATGCAGTTTTGGGGTTTTGTGATGGATTTGATGTGTCTTCGGCTGTGATTAAAGCTCCAACAGTTGTAAATCATCAGGGTGTTTACAGTTGCAGGTAGCCAGGCCACTGTGGTGGCAGCTACACATACATTGGTACATGTTGGACGATTACAATAATTCAGTGAGCTCTTTCAAATGTACTCAGCTCTGTGCTGTTATTCCTGCCAGTTGTCAACTGATTGAATCAATTGCCTCTTGCCTGCTCGCCCCCCTGGAGGCAACAAGCAACATCAGTCATTTTGCCTTCTTATTAGAAGCCGCGGTGTTGCTCCCTCGGTGTTTCTGCAACTTTTCTCCCACTTTTGTCTAAGGCTAGAATTCCTCCTACATTAAAATTATATAAGAAAAAGATTATTGAGGATCATGTTCAGAAAATTGTTTGCTGAAACTCAAACAGGAAAGCATTCCAACAATAACTTTCCTTTGAATTACGTTATTATCATGCAACCCAACAGCCTATTTTTCATTCGCGCGTTTGATTTTTTTTACAAAGTTTCGACTGCATGAGGACAATTTGTGGCATAACAAATAGTTTGCTAATAATCCTGGTACAATATCCAGCAGCATTATGGGAGACGTGCAGCCCTGAAACTCATTGTGAGCTCATTTTAATGAGCCAGAAGAAGCATGGCAGGCTAATGACTGATGTATGATAATCACTTGGGGGTGTTTCTGTCTGCCCCAAAAGAGACAGTGATATTGATTTGACTCATGCAGATCACTTTGTCTTAGTTATATAATCCAGATAGGTGCAGGTGCGCCCCCCCCCCCTTCCCCAACATGCCATATCCAATGTTTCCTCATCATCACGCTCACCCGCACATCGACCCAGCAGCCGTGACCCGGCAGGCAAAAGCAGTAACCTGTTGGCCATCATAACCTTTTTGATGCCCCCCCTGCACAAAGAGCACCTGCCCTACTCACCACCCTGCCCCCCACCTTTTCCACCCATTTCTCTCTCTCACTTCCTCACCCCGGCGGTAAGAGGGCGAGGGAGGAAGGTCTCATTCAGGATTGCGTGGCCGTGCTTTGCTCTCTGCCCTCCACCAGGAGACAGCATGCGAGAGAGCTGCCAGACATCACACACAGGCGCTGTTAAAAATACATGTATACCACTCCTCATCATTTATTGATGCTCTCTCCTCCCTTTATGTTTATGAAGTGAGATGCCTCCCCATGGCCCCGGCCAGTGACCCCCCAGGGTCCTCTGCGGTGTCCAAGAAACTGCCCGTTGCCTTTTAATTTATCCCACTTTCAAAGGGAACCAGATCACGGACACACTTCCACATGTTTAAGTGTGGATCGCTTATATATATTAAACTGCTGATGTGTTGAAAGCAGAAGTTGTTCAAGGTGGAGAAATAGCTTTGTTGCGAGACCGGTGCCCTTGGATGACTAATGAGATTAAAATAAATGTTTAGATAGTCCTTCACTTGTTCTTTACACCTATTAGAGACCATGTAACCACGGGGAGAAACGACAGACGTGACAATTAAGATGCAGGGAAATGCCTCCTGTTGTTTAATGGACACATTTATCATTCCTGTGAATCACAAGATGGATGTCAACTCACATGTGTACATCAAACAGGCTGACTTCACACACAAGGGTTGTTTTTCAGTCTCTCTATTCTTTCTTGTTTTGCTCGTGGTAAATTTATCACACGTTTCTGCCGCAGATGAATAATTTTACGTTTTCATTCGGAGATGATGGAAGGGGGTGGGGGGGGTAGGGCCATGAGGTCGGTGGTGGGATTTTATGGCTAGTTTTGCTTCAGTGTGAGATTTACTCATCCTCCAGGTTGTTGTTTGGTCCCAGAGGCATTTCTGGTCAGCCAGTGGGGGTCTGGGCCTCAGGGTGTTGTCGCTTTTTTGTGTTTTTTTATTTAGCCATGTCAGCTGCTGTAGTGGCTGCTGGGAATCCATTCCTCGCCTGCATAACAGAACAAGATATTGATTGAATAATCTCTGTGTCATCCGAGAGTAATGTGGCTTACACTGACCCCCTGCTGCTAGCAGCACGGCACCGCTTTCCACCGCCCATTAAAAAAAAAATGCATAGATGAAAGGCATGAATATTAAGAATTTGCCAGAGTAATACTGACTATACCACATCAACCTCCTAATTAGGTGAAGACCAAAATTGCCACATGCTTTTAATATTTTGTCATTTTAATGTAAATAACTTTGGGCTATCCAGGTTAGCGTTGGCTGCAGTTGGATCTCTTTTTGTTCAGCGTGGGCCAGATTGTGATCCCTTATGTTGCGTTTAATGACCTCAGATTAGCCACAAGTATAACTAAAGACTTTCCAGCCTTTCATTGCCTGATGTTTTGTTCGGTGAATGGTGAAGGCAGATTTCAGAAAGCCATTTGTCTGTCATGTCATAGAAGCTGCGGATGAACCACAGCAGTGGTGAAGAGGTCATTAAATGCATGACTATGTATTTTAACACAGCGGTTAATTAGCTCTCATTGAACGTTTGATCATTATGTAGTTTCACTGAGTAAAAGGCATTTGATTAAAGATTTTGGAGTAAGCTGCATGAAAAAGAAATAAATGTTGGAAAACAGCTGTAAACTTATTTGACATTCAATTTAAAAGTAATATCAATAATAATGATCCAGCTTTTGCGGATATGCTGCCTCGACAAGCAGTTTTATTTATGATGTGTTCAAGTGTGCATCCCACTTCCGCATCAATCAGCTGATCCTTATTCTCACAACTGTAAGACTGTATGACTGCATCCTGCCTGACGCCTATTTGTGTCAACATTGTAGGGCTGTCACGGTCTGTACAATATTTATGTTGACAAAGCAATACACAAACGTTGCCATCGAGTGTGTTGAACAGTACAGTATATTCAGCATGTGTGCCGATAATTCAGTGGTGGTCGCCCAGATCAGAGTCTTTTTTTATGTTGTAATTGCTATAAAATTGGGAATGTTCCCTCCTGAAGTATGTTTTTGGCATGATCTGCATAAATACTACAGCTGATGGATAACTCCTGTGAATAAAGCAAACATTCTGACGTCAAGTCAAACAGGAATGGTTCAGTCCGATAAAGTCTGAGATGATGGAGTATAACTGGCGGTGCTCACTCTGGATAGTGCCTTCCTGTGTGGAGAATAACGAACGATAGCTTTCCATTGTAGCGTATGTAGGGTTGTGGAGCACCAGTCCCCCCCCTCCCCATCCATCCCCCCTTTTCTCCCCTTCTCTGGTCCTTTCCCTGCACCCCCCCCCCCCCCCCCCCCACGTCTTCTGATCTGAGAGGAAAGCTTTCATTATTTGCTGAGATTGGGATGTCAATCCTCGCGCCCCTGACCCAAGTTTGTCGTTCTCTGCCGTTCTTATTGGGAAAATGATTAGTGTTAGCGGTTATCTCCCCTCCATTTGGAGGGGCCTTTATTCCTCCTCACGAGCACGCCCCTGTACCTCCAGGCGATGAGAGGATGTCTAACCAGGAGGCTGCGCTGTGCTCTTTTACTTTGCCATCCTCTGTCTTTTTAGAGATGCTATTCATGATCTATTTAAGGTCTCACTTCCTCGCTGAGTCAGAATGAATCCAACTACTCATTTTTATCATCTATATTTTCAACTACTATACTACAGAATAAATAAGTTAGCTCCTATTTTAATTTTAAGGAAATACTGCATATTTCCATCATATTTTAGTTACATCTACTACTATTAACGTCTATGTTATAACATATATTAAATCATGTGAAATGTAAACCCTTTAGCTTTGTTTCTTTTTCTATGAACCAAAGTCAAACACTTTATTGGGAGTATTGCGCATGAGGATATGTGCGTAAAAGGGATTTCGCGCTGTTCAGAATCATTTCAGTGTGATCTGAGGGATCCAGGGGTTATTTCAAATAGTTCTAGGCCTATGTGGGATGTTGGGTAGACATGTGGGAATATATTGGTGCGAGGTCCTTTCAGAATAACAGCAGATGAAATAGCGGCAGGATGTAATTCCGTATTTCTCTTTTGCGCGCAAAGGGTGAGATTAGTTCTTATCGTTTTACGGCCATTGTTGCTTGGGTAAAACGGCAAAATAGGCCATGCCTTTCTTCAACATTTTAATTGATCTATTTTTCATCTCCCCGTGGGGTTTTCCCCCAACAAATCATTGGTTTTATATTAAAAGTCTTAGTGTCACAGATGCAAAATTGCTTTATTACTCCTCTGGTACAGGAACGAAGAAAAATAACAAAGCTTCCATGATGCAAATTGCGCTTTGATTTACTCTTAATTCACGAAAACTTTTTTTCCCATTCTTTTGAATATTATTAATATAATTATAGTTCTCTAGGATTAAGCGGAGTCACTGATCCTCTGGGTCTTAGCCCTTTTTTTGTCTGTCGGGAGCTCAACGAGACTCCATCCGCACTTCATTAACCCTGAGCCGGGGACAATCCTCGGTAAGAGTCGGGGGATTTAGCTGCAGCCTTTCACATGCAAAGAACGTGGGGGGAAAAATCCCAGAGTCATCCAACAAGACACACGGGAGCTTTTCATTCTATAATCAGCTGTGCACTTTGCAAGAATAACCCCCTTTTCATCAGAAAGGGTCGTCGTTATCTGAATCGGTCACGGACCCCCATGATGGGACTATAATGATCCGTTGGCAAGTTGTCTGATTTGCGCCCTTTCCTCTTTTCGGTGTCCAAACTCCTCTCGACCTTCTGTATTTTTAATGCAATTTTACGCACCATAAACGCGCCAGTCAGACTGATATTTCACGGCGTGGTCAGCCACTAAGTGGAGGCCCCAGATAACAGGTGCCATGCGTGGGTGACAGCGGGGGGCGGCTATCAAACCCATTATCGACTTTCAATTAAAACCTATTAAAGTCTTTTGTCTAATCGTTAACATCCTACACGTCAGGACTTGTCCGTCAGCCTGAACTCCTTTAACCCCCCAACTTGGCGGATGACGTCCATCGTCACGGGAGAAAGAGGGGAAGAGAAAGAGAGAGAGAGTGGCAGTGGTTGGTTCTTGGCCGAAATTTGTTTGACGGAGGGAGGGGTGGCGGCGCTGGGGCCGCGCTGACCAGCTGTCCCCACGCTGATCCCCGGTCTGTAGTCAGCTCCAGCCCGGTTACCAGCTGTTGGAGCTGTTTGGCAAAGGAGCCAGCATCCAGCACCCTCAAGGAGAGGAAGAATGGAAACAATCAATTTCCAAATGGGATCATTTAGGGCACTTAAACAATTGCGCACATATCATTAATATTTCATCTCCTGCATTGTTTATGGAAAAGAATGGGAGATGCGGCTTTTAAATTAAGAAAGTGGGGAAGGTGAAGGGAGGGTGGAGGCCCTCTGTTTTTTGGCTCTAACGACATTAGCCAAAATTGATCTTGACGGTATTTTTACTGTACGGTTGCGTGCAAGAGACTTGGATTCAAACTTTTCTCCCGTCATTTTTTTCAAGAAGAAAAATTTGTAATTAAAGCCGAACTCAAAACGTCAGATCTTTGCGCAAATCTCTCTGCTCTTCTTTCGAAAAGGTTAAGAAACGAGTGTTAAAGTACCTCTTCCGCTTATTAACTTTTCCCTCTCATCTCGACATTAAACAAATTAAATCAACGACTCTAAACCAAACAGCAGAGGGAAGAGTCGTTTGACAGACATGTTCAAATCTACTCAAACACGCTATCGCCTGGTAAAATAACAGTGATCCCTTCAAATTGTGTTTATTTGGGCGCTCTTTCCAGGAGCGGAGAAATGTTTAATTAGGCACCCCTATTTCCAACCTTTGTTCACTGTCATTGGTGACACTTCCGTTCAACTTTCTGCATTATTTATCAAGGGATTTTACAGTGGAACCCACATTTTATATGAAAGCAGTATGAGGCATTCGATAAATTTAAACATTTCTAAACTCATTTTTGAACTTTTCCCTGTCTAACGGCGAAACTACAACGTGATGCGCCATTTCAAATGTAAATAAGCTATTCCCAGTAGCACGGGTCATTTTATAATGCTTTCATAACGCATTTTGGGGCTTTTTATGTCACGCGTAAAATTGCGCAAATGTTTCCAAAAGACTAATAGTCTGTAATACAAACAGAAAAGTGACATTTCAACCTATTTCAACCTAGTGCCGTCGCTCTCCTTGTCGTTTCTTTCCACACATTCAAGCAACCCACGTCATTTAATGAAAGACCTTTATTTCCACATTTATAAAATTAAGTCTCTTTTACATCAAATAACCCATTTTTCAGTCCATCTTTTTGTGACTTTTACAAAGAAATTAACTCCACGAAATGGGGAAAGAGTTCGAGGGAGGAAGAAAATGAAAAAAAAGAGGTCGGCCTAATAAAAACGATCCAGGAAATACGAGAATCACTCCACAAGTTTGATATTTGTAATATACATTTTCACCAAAGGAGAGTAATAACAAGGGTTATCACGGCTTCATATGACTAAGTTATGCACAACGTCTGTTCAAATACATCAAATCAACAGGCGGGTACACCTGAGTCCGATCGATTCATCGAAAACGTAAAAAAAAGAGCGTTGCTGAGGGGATGCGACCCCACTCTGTAGAGATATTTTTTATATATATATAAATAATCCTCTACAACTTACAAGAAGACCCCACACATCTGTTTTAACGCGGATGTCTACGCCTGAAAGCAGAAACTTCTTTGTCTTTTCTCAGATGAATCATATTTACCTGTATTATTGTCGCGCCTCTGTATTTTCTGCTGGATAATCTATCCTATTCTGTTTAACTGGATCACCGTGGTCAGATGAAACAAATTCAGAAAAAAGCTATTTTAAAACCAGTCTCTTTTGAATAAAATGCAAAATATTCTTATTTACAAGTTTATGACTCATCAGGTTGCTTACATGAGGAAAAAACAACAAAACTAATAGTTCCTTTGGGTTCCCTAACTACAATAAATTACATGGTTCATTTCTGCCTTTGCCACAACGAAAGCCCGCGTAATAATAATAATAATAATAATAATAATAATAATAATAATAATATAATAATAATAATAATAATAATAATAATAATCTAATTGGCATTGGACTTGAGCTCACCAGCTTTTTCTATTTTTGGGTAAATCACTAAAAAATACTGAATATCTGATCAAATAAATACATAGATGCTTTGCTTTACTCAGGAAAAATAAATAAATAATAAATAAAGCTCATTTCCCGAGGAAAAAAAAACGGGGGGAAAAACCTTCCAGGTTCAGCCGATTCCGCGCCAGACAAAGGCCTGGAATCATTTTTGTCGTGTTCGTCACGTCTCTGTCTGTTTCTCCTTTTACTCTGAGTTCAACTCGGCAGAGGTGTAAGACCCCAAAAAGAGGTCCGCTCACCGCTGGGAGGGCCGGGAAAGCCCGCCCGACATGGGAGGCAGAGGCGGGGGTGGTGGCGGGGGAGGATCGCTGCCCCCCTGCAGCCCGTGCAGCAGGATCCGCGGGACCAGGGGTCTCTGCAAGGCCGGCGGGGGCGCGGAGGGCCCCCTGTAGAGGTAGAGAGCCGCGCCGGGATCGAGGTTCGACACCAGGCTCTGCGGATAGAAGTAAGGGGACGGGAACATCCTCTGCAGGGCCGCGTAATTCCCAGTTTCCGCCAGCAGCTCCAGCCCCACTGCTGTCTGTCTCTTCCACTTTGTCCTGCAAGAGACCAAAAAAACATTTTTTGCCTTCAGCGGTGTGTTTACGTGTAAATACACCTGACACACAAACACATCTGTTTCCCGGGAAGATCCACGGGTTAATCAGTGTGTGTCCAAAAAACCCAGCAGCCGTTTTTACAGCCAAACATGCTGCATCCAGGTGAATAATTCATAATCAAGATAATTGAGTAGATATAGTGGTTTGTTTGAATTATTGATACGCACACATGCAATGCTGCATTATTCATACTCCAAAGTGTTGTGTGCTTTTAAATTTATTTCTGCTGTTTATCTGCGGGAGATCCTAAAGTGTGGTTCTAAATGTTAAAGTTGATGCGCGTACCGAACAGGATCGTTGGAGGCGTTTGATTATTCACAAGCAGTCCTTGCTTTCAGTGTGATTGGAATCAGATCGGAACCTGAAAATAGTCGTGTTATGTCAAGACCAGAATGCGTCCAGAATGTAGGTTTGACTGCGAAAGCTGTCAACTATGTTGTTAAATTTGATCAAATGCGCAGATTTGCTTCTAGTTAAGCCGATTTGGACAAAATTGATGAATTCTTCTTATTTTAGGGTCCATTTTGAACCACTTCTGCGCTACTAAGGTGATGATCTTTGTGCGTACCCACTGATGACCCCGTGTTTACGGTAACGACATAAGGAAAACATGGCCTCCCATGCGTCCATATGAGCCGTGAGAAAACCGATTGACATCCACTCCCCTCCACCCCACCCACTACTTTGAGCCTGCGTCCTTACCTCCGGTTCTGGTACCAGGTCTTGACCTGCGTGTCAGTGAGGTTGAGGGAAGCCGCCAGTTCCATACGGTCCTGGACGCTTAGGTACTTCTGGCGCTCGAAGCTGCGCTCTAGTTGCGCCAGTTGATGGTCTGTAAAGGCCGTCCGGGCCTTCCTGGGCTTCTTGAGCCGGACCTGCGGACTGTCTCTGCTGCTGGAGATCTCCCTGTCCCCCTCCTCTTTTACTGGCGAGCAGAAAAAGAGCACAGAATGAGATGGGAGTCCGCCATAATAACTCAGTCAACAACTATTTTTGAGTGGAAACCTCCCCTCGCGCAGGTGTAAAAAGCCTTTAAAAATTGAATGATTTAAACTTTTGAAACACATTTTAATTGCATTTTGGTTTGTACAGTTTTGTTTGGTTTTATAGCACGTTCAGTCAGAAGATTTTGTAACTCTTCATGATTACTAATTTTAAAAAGTGGATTAAAGAAAATCACGTAAAACGAAAATTCTAATATTAAATTACATACATGTGCATGTATGCAAACTACATGCTTACAAGGTTGCTCGACGTGATGGGGCATCATTTTAGATTTTAGTTTAATATAGTGTGCTTATTAAGTGGATCACGACTAATGTTTTAATGTTCTTACAGGATTTCCCATTATTCTCTCTGGCAAAATAACCACCAGCCTACCGAGCTGCGAAATCACGCTGTTGGCAACACTGCCTATAGGCTATATGCACTTTTTTGATTTCGTCTTAAATCGTTATGAAAAGCTCTTCCGATATCCACATTTCCGATGTGATTTCCGCGCAGTCGGTCTTTGTTCTCGTTCTGCGTGGTGTCATGTCAGGGCGAGCATTGATATACGCTCCTTATAGTCAAATCTCTGGGAAAAAGAGAATGGGGGGGTGGGGGAAGGAGGGAGAAGCGAGTGAGGGGAGAGATCTCGGTAGTTGAATAGTTGAGTCGTCTCAAGAAGCACAATAATCCGCCTAATTGAGCCACGAGGGAAGGACGAGCCTTTCAACCGCGACCGGAGAAACTTCACAGGAGCGTGGAAATGAGTGGAAATCAAGAGCCGCGCGGCCGTGCGCGCTTACAAATCTGATTAGCGGAGGGGACAAATTGCGTCAAATCCCTCAAATGTAATAGGAGGCGAATCCGCGCAAATCAAAGCCACCATACAGGCGCTCAGTGGGCCCCGCGGCTTCTTCAATCAATCATCACCGAGCAGGCTGTGACGCACGCACACGCACGGAATTTGTTCTGCAGGTTGACGGCAATAATAATAATAATAATAATAATAATAATAATAATAATAATAATAATAATAATAATAATAATAATAATAATAATAATAATAATAATAAATAATAATAATAATAAATATCTGTATTATTATTATTATTGATTTCTCCACCAACGCTTCATTAAACTGTCAACGCATGTGACATGTCTGTTGTTTCTGACATGACTGGAAACCCAGGGGCCCTTGATGGCATTCATCTCGAGAAGACGCTGTCCTCTTTTCAATTCTCTCACATCAACAGATGCTTTCTGGATGTTCTGATGATGGTGAGTTTGAAAGTGGCATATGGTTATGCTCATCTTTATAATAATAATTAATATTATTGTAAACTGTCCTAATTAAATTATGCTCCCATATTTTTGAGGGTTATCCCCCAAATTAATAGAAACAGACTATTATTATTATTATTACAAATTATAGTTATATTATTATTATTATTATTATTATATTATTATTATTATTATATGTAGTAGTAAGTGTTGTATTACCTGATAATATTTTATCGCATAGTTTTTCTTTACTCCAGTGAAATGTGAGCTATTTTTTGTTCTTTATTCATTTTTGACACATTAAATTTAAGTCTCTATGTGACCCTTCATTTATCATTATTTTTTAACTCAGTTTGATTTTATAAGGATTTGTTTCACAATTAAAACGACTTTTAATGCACCAGCAAAATCAAGGACAAACGCGGGTTTATTTCCGGCAGCTTGTGTGAAAGCAGCAGCCACATTTTCCTCCACTCACCTTTATATTCACTGTCTGACGACGAATTGCTGTGGATCTTCTCCATAAAGTCGTCGGCTATCTTCGAGGCCAGCCTGCCTGCCTCCTGGGTCGGTTGTCCATTGCTGGAATAGGGCGCGCAGGCGGCCAGGGGCTTACAGTCCGCAAGAATATCTCTAATGAGGAACGACGAGGTCACGGTCCTCTGCTGGGACCCCGCCGATATCTGTGCGTGTTGCAGGTGCGCTGGCAGGCCGATGCCGTGACCCTGTCTCTGGGCCACTTCCTCCACGCACTCTCTCCTTGGCGACGGAGGCGACGAACAGCCGCTCTCCACGTCTGATCTCGGGCTGAACTCCAGAGGCGAGCGGCACTCCCCCGTAAGACTGTCCCCTTTGGACACTGGACTTCCAGGCCGGTGAGACAGCAGCGAGTCGATGCCAAAACTGGAACCGTTGGCGGACGCATCCATTTTCTTGATCGAGGCCTCTTTAAACAACCATTTGGTATTCAGAACAAGTTTTATTTATATATGGAAGACAGGTGTAAAAGTCTCAGCTGATCCGGTTAGGAATAGACGCCCTCTCTTTGTGCGCTCATTCCAGTTCCCAAACTACTGCTTCAGTGACAGAATATCTCCAGGCTACGCTTCGTTACAGCGATCAATGAATCCGATTTGTTCTCTTGTTTGGTCCCGAAATCCTCCTGGAAGAACCGCTGAAGGCTCTTTTTGGAGCGTCACCATCGAATCTTCCGGCTTCTTTTTGTAGCAGCTCCTTCTGGGTTGTTTCTGGAAGTCGACCGGAAGATCTCACTCGCGGACCACGGCAGGACACAGAAGTAAAGATTATTTTGGGATGTGTGAGAGCAGCACGCCGGTGTTGTCGGTGAGGCGTTTCAGCACCATGGACAGGTTCTGGCGCGTCAGAGGACAGCGCGATGGGACGACGTTACCTGGCCAAATGGACGACGACTGGGAACTATTAGCATTCTTCTAAACCGGAAAAAACAGCAAATACTAGAGTGGAGCCCGGGACAGCAGAGTGAAACGTCTGGGAGCTGCTGCGGAAAGAGGAAGAAGCGGAGGACGCGAGATGATGATGCGCGCCGCAGAGGCGGAAAAACGATGAGGTAAACTGGGTTAAATAGTCACGAGTAAAAGGATGGGATGCGGCGGGGAGGGAGGGAATCCCAAAAAAATTGAACTTGAAGAAAAGTCAGGAGCTAGGTTTTAAGAGCGCCTCGTCCACGTGAGTCCCCTGTGACAAGCCTCCATTGGTTGAGAGGAGCTGGAAGTGGACCTCCCTACACGCCCACTGACGCTGCCTCCCACCCTCTCCTCTCCTCTCCTCTCCTCTCCTCGCCGCCCGCTCCTCTCTGGCTCATCCTTACTTTGATAAAAGAGACACTGAATTCATCAGGAGACTAGGTTCCAACTGTTTACAGGCAATTTTCACACTGTTTGCTTTCATTACATCATTGATGAGCCTCATAATGGGGTTATTATGTGGAGCAGCTCCGTGTTTTTGCTCATTGGCTTCCCACCTTCGCAGCTCCCTTCTCGTTTTTAAAGCGCGAGGCTCCCCCCACTAACTCGACTATTATTATTACTACGACTATTATTATTATTATTACTATTATTATTATTATTATTGTTGTTGTTGTTGTTATTGTTATTATTATTATTATCAAAGTCGTGGTTTTTCACTATCAAAATTGTGATTTAATTCTTTTTAAGGGAATTTTTAATTTTAAGGGAAATTCACGACCGGCAATTTTTTTTTTTAAATTGTTTTGTTGTTGCTGTTTGTGAAATGGATTAAATAAATGATTCTAGTTTCTTTGTTTTTTTTTATGCACGTCTCGTCGTCGGAGTTGGACTATAACAACTGTCTGATGGTCGCCCGTAATTGTAACTTCAATTTGGACCAAACAGCGTGACAAGAAACTTCCAGCCGCGTCATTGTGCGCACGTTTCGCCTGATAACATGCGTGAAATGCCATTGTGTGCACTTTTAGGTCCACTCTGCACACAAGTTTGCCCTCTCATAATCTAAGTAACCTCTTTTCATAATCATCGTTATCGACCCCCCATTAACACATACACACACTCAATCTTCCTCCACCCCATGTGACCACCAGATTGGAGGCGCACGTCGGTCTCAGACACCGGCAGGTTAGTGAATCCTCTCCCGGCTCCCATGGGGTTCCATCACGGCTGCAAGCTGTCACATGTGAGGCGGGGACGACACAGATATAAGGCACCACACACCCACCCTGACTTGGCTGTTTCTTTCTCCTCTGCTGGTGCATGAAAAGGAGCTGTGGTTTGAAGCCTCCTCTCACTGTGTTGTTTTGTCTCGGGGTCTTTATCCGAGATCTTGGTCACTGACTCCATTAGTGTTGTAGTAAATAAATCATAAGGTGATTAAACCAACTTTGTGGCGTTGTGTCTGTGAAAAGGATAGAGAAGTCGAATGCATTTTATTTCTGTATTAAAGCATAGGATTTAAACGTATTATTGATCAAACTAGTGTAAGTATTTCCTTTATTTTTTTTATTTATTTTGGCAGGACCTCTTAAGAAACGTAAGGTTTAGAATCTAAAACAAACTAAATCATTTTATTGAACAGAAAAAAAACGTACAAAATAAAGATTTTTTTATATAATACTGCATCTACAACATGTGGACGTAATATATGACTTATTTTTGTCTCTGGGTCTTGTTCACTTTAAAACGGTAGAAAGATCAACTCGATGAAAAAACCCACGTCTTTGTGACGTCATGTGTCCAAAAAAAGAAAGTTAGATTTTGCCCAAATTAAAACGGCGGATAATTTAAGGCTTTAAAACAGTTTCAGGTTTGTTCAATATGATAATCTACATTAATAAAATAGCTCTCCCAGTCAATAATACAGATAGACGAAATAAAGTGTCAATAAACTGTCCAATTTAATGCAATAAAAGCAAACAAACACTAAGCACTAAAAAAAATTAGACAAAAAGGCAGTGCAGCCAAATGCAATAATATCCTCCTACAGCATCAATGTGTGTGCGTGCGCGTGCGTGTGCAGTGTATGGTAATGATTTGGCTCGCACTGCTGATTTTGGATGTGTCTCTCTGGTCAAGTCTCACTTTATACTGTTGTTTGAGGGCCAGTGCAACTGCTATGATACACCACCCCTACCCCACCTCGCACGCGCGCGCGCGCACGCACACATGCTTTAACAGGAGCATTATCGATCCGCATTGACGCATTAGAGGAGCGTTTCAAGGAAATTGTCATAGTGAATCCGTCTCCACTTCTCCCACATCTGCTTTTTCCCAGACAGATGAATAATAGTTTCTTATTGATCCCCAGTAAAATTCTCACATGTCCTCATTCACCTTTCAAAGGGGACTAAACAGACACCTCTGAGCCATTTCAGCTCTCTTTCTGCACTGACAGCTGAACAGTTTAATTCAGCCGCACATACTCGCGAAACATATTTAAGTCTAATCAGGCTATTAGTTTTTGAAGCATTGCTAATTACTAAACTGGCACAAAATTCAGTTTGATTGTAATAGTGCCTGACTGCGTTGTTAATCTATCTCTGGACATGTGCTTTGCTTTGTTTTTATTTTTTTATCTGCATGATTTGGAATGCAGCCCATAAGATTTAGCTCTAATAACGTCTGCTGGGCCTCGTCAGCTTGCTGGGATTTTGTTTTGGGGTGGGATCAAAACGGTTTTTTTTTGTTTTTTTCTTATTCATTTGAGCAGGTGTGTTAAACGGATACCTCGATCTGTTTTGTAAAAAAAAAAATGTGTGTCGCCTTTGAATAAACTTTGGCACCTCTTTCGTTTTGGAACGTCGAGTAGCGCTTGTCTTTCCAAGAGAATATTTGTATTTAAAAAAAAGAAAAAAGATGACTCCTCTCAACAAACAAACAGATATATACTTTTCAAGGGGGGAGGAAAAGGCAGGAAGATGTTTGCCGCGGAGCTGGCGCTTCACCCTGGACCAGTCAGGGATGCAAATGATGCACCTTTACGCCATCAGGTACCGGAGTTGACAGAAAATAATGAGAACCCGCTGAATCTTTTATAAGGTTAACACTCACATTTCCCAGTCAGCTGTCACACAAGAAAGAATTTAGCACATGCATGCGGGCGAAATAAACCTTCATCGTCTCATTAATGCTGACAGGGCCCTGGACCGGCAGCTCCGAGCGCCAGCGCCGCCACCACCTTCGTTTTGTGTGGGTAATTTGCAGCGGAGGCAGACCGCCTTCTCCTGCAGGAGGGAGGAGAGTGAAAGGCAAGAGAAGAAGGCGGCGGAGGATCGTGGAGCGGGCTTGCGGAGGAAAAGAGGGAGGGAAGGTGGGCTCGGGTGGGGGCGGGGGTGGAAAGATGGCTAGCACACCAGGAGTCTGATTCTCCCCTAATTGGAAGCATTGGGCATTGTCAACGGAGAGTTTTCAGCTGCTCGCTGACAGGTAGAGCCGTCAGAATGATAGCCCACTTGTCAGCGCAAAAGACCAATAAAAACAAACCACTTTTGATTTAATTGGAGGCCTAACCATGGTGTGTGTGTGTGTGTGTGTGTGTGTGGTAGGACACATGTGTGGTGCCTGCAGGGCCAGGGCCACTGGGAGGTAGAAGGATGAGTAGGGTGGGGGGGGGCATTTGTGTCTGCGCCTGAAGAAAATCATCACTGGAGCCATCAATGTGCTCGCCCTGCCTTCATCCTCATGCCACTCTCGCTCACTTTTCCTCCTCTTCCTCCTCTCCTTCTCCTTCCAGGGGTCCAATGCGGTCGCCGGTCGCCGGTGGTGAGAGGATTTCAGAGGAGACATGTTTTGATTCTGTCTCCAGAGGCCAAAGGGGGGAAACAGAGACAGTCTCTCCTTTTTCTTTTATCCGGCCTTTTTCTCCATAAACTTTCCTGTCTGTTAAGGTTGTGGGAAATTTAGTACCAAAGGTTTGGGTCCAGAATTCCTTTCATGGTTCTGGGTGCAGTTTGGAAATCCTTGAAATCCTCTCAACATCTCAACATCTTGAACACCAACAAAGTTACTTTTTCCAGCCAGTGTTTGTCATCAACTTAAACCCCTTAAATCAAATCCTTAAAACATGTGGTGCTCCTGGCTTTTTTGATTATTTCTATATAAATAGTAATTCCTTTGTGGCCTTCTGTCTTTTACTGCTTATGGGATATTAAAACAAAGCAACCAGACCCATTCAGAGAAGAGAACATTATATGTGTGTGTGTGAGTGTGTGTGTGTGTGTGTTATATGATTTTACCTTCCCTTCAGTCATCGACAACATAAATCCTCACTTTTGCAAATGTCTAGAGTTTATCTCATGAAACAACTTTTGTCAATTTGACCTTGGATAAAGAAATAGGAAGGATGTTATATGAAGTGATGTAGGCTAATATATATATCACAGCACATAAAACAGCATAAAACAGTCTTTGGTGCCGGAAGCCTCCCAACTGATTTTTCCAGTTTAAAGAAAATCGACAGTCTCTCTTGATTTCTCACACAGACCAAATTTCCAAAGCCAACTCCCAAAAACGGGATTCCTCAAGAATGAAGTTATTGATGACAAAGCTGGAGTTCAATAATTCTGTGCCTACAAATGTTTGGCCATTAATAATGCCTTAAACCTGAGGATAAATAATCTGCACTGCAATGCGCTGATGGTGCATTTAAGTACTCTTTTTGGCATCAGTTTCAAACATAAACACCATAATTATCTTTTAATTATAATAAGCATGCACCGCTTGGGGTTCTTATTCCTGATTAATCTGTGAATATTGCGTAATGGCCCGTTGTCACATGCGTGTGAATATGCACCTACCTGGCTGGCGAGCACACTTTTATAGCCAGCGTTTTATTATTTTTGACAGAGTTCAACGAACACATCTGGTCAGAGGATAAGAGGGGACGGTGGGATGGTGCCAAGAGGCAGAGAGGTGAGTGAGGAGCCAATGGAGAGGGGTGTGAGCAGGCGGAGGACGAGGACCTGCGGCCATTCATCACAACTGTCCCTCATGAGGGAAGGTAGCTCCTTCAAACTACTGCCAACAATACTTTCCCTGACCTTTCCCCAACTGGACCTTAATGGAGACGATTATTAGAACCACTGGGAAATTAAATTAGTTGAATTATTTCACCTCATTCTAATTGTCTGTTGTGTCCACTGAAGTACTGGGACAAGACTGGAGTTTGGAAATGTTCATCATTGCTTGTTCTGTATTACTGGGGACATTGAGATTGTGAAGTTCAGCTCAAAAAACAATTTTAAACTTTTAGTACAAACTCTATAGTATCTACCCCATATTGCAGCCCCTGTTTTAGAAAATGTTTTAGGGACAACATTTGAGGGGATAACACCCCATGAAATTGTTATTTATTGTTAATTAAAAGTGAAATAGGCTGAAATTGCTGTCAATAAGGCAGTCAAACATTTAGTGGGAATGTGTTCTATCATTGTAAGTTAATACTATTCTAAGCCTCATTTAATAAACATGAGAAATAAAACCTAATAATGGTTCATTCCAAAAGCAAGATCTGCATTAGGATGTCAAAGTCACATGTTGTTATGGTTCAATGTTAACCTGTCACGTAGACCCCTTGAGCGATGGTGTGTTTGTGGGCTCATTGCACCGGAGAGGGGGCTGCAGCTGCCACAGGGAGACACACTCAAGCTGGTGGATGGTGTGGAGACATCCCCCTTCAGCTCCTCTACCTCCAGACAGGGGCCCAGGCCATGGGTTCAATCCACCTACACTCCACTCTCCCCACTGCCTGGGGAGACCACAATGATCCAGGACCTTCACCTTCTGTGTGTGTGTAGTTTGTGCAGTTTGTCTGTTTAATTTCCTCTCACACACACACAAACACAATGTGGCGAGGGGGCACCAACCTTTCTGTTTTGAACTACCTCCCACTTAATTTGGCCAATACGCAGGTAATATGTGGGGTCGCAACATCTCAATTATCACGCCTCCTGTCGGCGGCTCAATCCCCAGCTTGCCACCACCTTCCCCTCCAACATGCTTGCACCCCCCTCTGCCATCCTCACCCATCCTGCCGTGACTTTTATTGCTTCATTAGTATGCTCCACGTGACGTGGCGCCCGCTCAGAGAGCCTTCAAACCATAACGCCTTTTGGCAGATGAGTACTTGATGAGGGAATGATGGGGGACTTCCTCACCGGCCTGCTTCTTTGGACTTTATGCTTTTCCATGTCAAACACACATTAGGATGAAAAAAGTAAATAGTAAACCGGCGCACCAAGCTGATAGGACAATTTAAAAAAATTGAATAATCTACTTATGGATATAAATGCCATAATCTCTTATTTACTATTGCAATATTCAATTATTTTGCACTGGTATTGACTTTGTAAAAATCCATTTGAAGTTATGCTATGATGTAGTCCAATCTAGTCCATTGTTGCTGAGCCAGGCTCGGCGTGTCAGTTTCCCTGAATGTGACACAATCAGTACGAAGAAATGCATTTTAAATTACACGTGAAATTAACACAGCATCAGCAAAATTAGATCGGTACATCTGGAAATTTACAACAACAAAAACTATCCATATTCACATTTTTAAGACGCAAAAAGCTGCACATGTGAATGTGATGTTGCTTAGCTGACATTTCCTATTTATTTATTTATTTATCTATCTATTTGTTTGTTTGTTTGTTTGTCTGGGCGTGCTCATGTTTTCTCATTTCAAGTGCACTGGTAAATGCCAAAACATCTCCACACCCAGATGTGTCTGCTGCGGCGTGACATTTTCACTTACTTCATCGATGCTTTGCTCACGACCTTGAAACACGAACAACTGGCAAAACATTTCTCACTGTACTAAACGATCTCGCATGTTTGGCATTCCTCGAGCAACGAGATGGTTAGACAGCTTCGGTGGAAGGATTTGGGTGGGGCCAAAGACTTCAGAGGTGCTCGGTACTTTTGCAGATCTGCGGCCCCTGGAAATATTAGTCAGGCAGAAATCAGGGACATTTTGTTGGAAACTCTTTTGGCCGGTGGCTATGAGGTGGTGTGCTGTTAGTGGGATGCACACCAGAGGTTGCTGACCCTCACTTAGGAGCGCTATACAGGTCAATTCAAAGGATTTTCACCACCCTCTGGTGACAGTCCCCCTTTTTAAGATCAAAACTCATATCGATCTGTTTTCATTTGTATTTGACACCTACAATAATGCCAATAATGATGTAATTTTGGCAGGTCAATTTGTTTCATGGGTAGGCAGATGTAAATGGGAATGGAAATAAAATGATCACGACAAGAGCATTGTTCTGAGGACCGATGGCTTTGGCTTTCTTCATCGTGATGGTACATTGTCCACATTTGTTTACGTCAATGGCTGATGCTCTTAAAAATATCAAGGTTGTGCCGTCACCTGACGTGGATCGGTCAACTCATCTGATTCTTTTTCCTCTACCTGTCTTGCAGCAATGTCCCATTTGTGAGTAAGATACCTGTTGAGAAGCATGCACGGACGGTATATCTGCTGTCACAACAAACCATACAGTGAAGCAGGTAAGTCCAAGGTGTGTGTGTGTGTGTGTGTGTGTGTGTATGTGTGTTCAGTGTGGAAAATAAGACCCCAGAAAATGCTCATTAGAGTTGACCTTGGCACTTGGAGCTGCCGTTTGATGGATCGGGTACAGGGCCAAACAAGCCCCTGGGGAGCCATGATCTTATCTCTTATTGTACACACACACCTCCCCTCCCCGCTGACCCTACACCCCCTCAACACACACACACACATGCTCACTTACACTCCTCTGCTCTACACGCATCACAGGCAGAATAAATCTGTTTCTGACACGACAGGAAAAGAGAAGAAGATGGGAGTAGGAGGAAGAGGGAGGCCTGGGGGAGTAAAGGAGAGAGCAGTGCTTGAAGAAGAGATGGGGGGGCACAGGACAAGAGGTGAAAAACACACAGAGGGATGAGGAAAAAACAATAGCTCGCTGAGATGTCATTACCCATATAAGTGTAATATGTACATATATTTATGAAAAGGGGGAAACAGGAAATACAGGAGGAATGTGTGTCTTTATTTTGCTTAGGGTAAATTATAAAAAGGCTGGAAAATGCAACTTGAATGATTAGGGCCACAGAGACTAGCAAATAGTAGTGTTCAAACCTATTGTTGGTATAAATGGTAATTATATGTTTTCCTAAAATCTGTGTAAATAACCCTGCTAATTTTTCAAGTTGAAGTTTAATCAATGTATAAAAAAAATCTAAATGTGTTCTCCTTAATCCAGCAGCTGTGTGTAGAATCTGAATTAAAGGCAAAATAGAAGGCGTGACACACATATGCAAAACACATACACACGCGCGCGCACCCCCCACTCCCCCGCCCCAGCACACACACAGCTTCTAACCAGGGGACACACCAAACGCACAAAGAGACATGAGGCAACATCCACCTCCAGGATGGCAAAGTTTCTACCCCACCACCCAGCATCTTCATATCCACAGGGGTGGCATCACAGGCTTGTGGGCTCTTTGTGTTCTCTTATTCTGCTGCTGCGCTACAGGGAGAAAGTGACACTCTGAAGTCTTAATTGAGGTTTACCGGGTGTTTTCTTCCTCCCTGTTGTTGAGTTTTAAAGTGTGGTTAAACTTTATAATCAAGCCTACAGGGTTTCAAGTGTGAGGCGAGGAAGAGAAGGGTGTGATGACATTACAAATACGGTTGTTTACTGGGCTGCTAGCAGCAGCTAGCTCGGTAGCTGCATCTGGTGAACAACAACAACAACGTTCTACTACATTCTCGCTGTCAGTCAACACCGCTCTAAACAAACGTCTTAGCAGTGCCAGAGAAAGGAATTTGAAGCGAATGCAACTATTTACCAAATCTTTGGGCATGTTTGAATGGCTCCAACTATCTTCTATTTGCTCCCCGCCACCCCCCACCCCCCACTCAGCTCCTGTCTGTCAGTCTGTCTCCGCAGAGATCTGGGAGGGACTGAAGGACTGATGTCTCAGCTCCTCCAGCATTCCACCAGGAACGCCTTTTGACAGTTGCAGTAACAGCAGGATATAGCACAAAGATGTTGCTGTAATTGCACCTGGTTGCGTCATGAAAAAGTAATAATTTGCTGTCAAGGACGTCAAGGTGTCAGCGTTCGGCAGGAGTTGATAAGTTATTGACTGCCTCCAGAGTGCTCACTCACTCGCTCGCTCTCACTCGCACTCCTTTATAAAGTTGACTCCCAGAGAAAGAGGGAGGCAACAGAGGTTGGGGAATCGGGGTGGGGGGAGTAAAAGAAAAGGAAGGGAGATGAAGAAGAAAATATGCAGCGAAAATAGGCTTAAGAGAGTCAATTTGAACTCTCTGCGCTTTAAGACATTAATTGCACTCTATTTGCCACTTCACAAACCTTGTTCATTTATAATATAGGTGCAGATTGCTTTACATTATACATAAGCGATCAACAGGCTAAGCTAAGTTGAATAATATACAATTACCACCTGGCTCACTCTTCGATTCACTTTGATTGCTGCCCCGCAGGTCGCAACTCGCCCATGACTGACGCGTGACAAGAAAAAAGTGATTTTTTTTATGCCTTACATTGCAAAGGTGGACCCGGCTGCTCCTGGCGATCTGAGAGCAAACGCGGCAGGGTTACGGGAAGGTTTGGGCGCCTCTGCTGTCAGCGAACACGCAGGTGGATTATCACAGACGGTTGTGTGTCTGTGTGGACTCAAAGAGCAGAGGGTGTAACACACTGTATGATGATGACATACGTGTTCACAGGGGAGTCACAGTAACACCAGGAACATGTTTGAGCATATAGAAAGTGACTAAGTATATTTATTATATGTTTCATATATTTTTTATATACTGTATATTTCAAGTACAAAGTGTTTATATTCTGCATGCATTTTTATTTCTGGTACTTCTACTATGCAAGTTAACTGATATGATGCTTCTTTTTCCAGAACCAACACAGAATATTTGATTTTTAATGAATCCTTCTATATTTAATTGTTATTCCTTAAGCATATATCTGTAAATATAACTTTCAATACTCTTCTTTCTTCTTCTTTTTCCTCTTAAACTAGTGTTTATTTAACATTTTATTGTCTTAGTCTGAAGGACTCTATGATCATGAAGTATTTGCCTGCTTAACAGAGCCAGAGCCTTCAGAGAGCTCCTTCAGATTAGGGCCACTAATGTAAAGAATAAAAGTAATAATTTGTGTTTCCATTTATAGGGACTAACTTAACTACTGACATGGTCACTAGTTTCGACTCTTGCTCCAGCCCGTAAATGACACAGAGGCTCTTCAACAGCAGCCTCCGACAGGTGCCAGCTGCAGCAGCGATCAATACCTATATATACAGGACATTTTCTGCTTAACCAGTATTCTACCCAGCTGCTCTCTGATCCTTGACCTCCCTCTCTCCATCCCTGATCAGGGAAAAGTCCCTCTGAAGCAGGATGAAGCCCCCGGGCCCCAACTTTCATATTCAGCTCTGGTCCGGCCGTTTCACTCTCAAAGGGAGATTTTTTAAAAAAACCAGATTGGCAATGTCATGTTTGATGGTTCGAGAGCGTCCCTGCAAGTGAGGATCAAAATGCCTCCTTCGTGCTGTGCCCGATAGCTCTTGAATGCATCACTGGGGCTTAGCACAAGAGGAATGCCCTCCGCATCAAAGCTGGAGTGACGTAAGCTAAAAGGACTCTATCAGTGCAAAGCGAAAGCCACCAGTACAGCAGTACAGCAGTTATCTGCTCTCATTGTCGCTTAATGAACCGTCAATGGAGCAGCTCGGAGAAGCTTATAGACTTCTCATTGTCGCACCGGGGCTCCCGGGGTTGATAGAATCAGCATTAAGGGTCAGGATTTACCAAGCCAGAGGGACAATCCCTCCGATATTTCCCAGAGATCTAACAGACTGTTAATCAGCTCTCCCTTCATGATCTCTCTGTCTGTTCATCTTCCCATGGACACGTCCTGGCAGTCTATTTCACCAGCGGCCTCCTCGCGCTTTCTGCCTTTCTTTCGTCGTGTTTGTGTTTGGGATTTGCCCAAGTGGCCCCCAGATCGGTTGACCTGACCCTCCGGCTCAACAGAGAATGGCTCTGGGTCTCAGCTGCAGCCTCTCTTCCATTTTAATCAGGCCTCTGTTTTTATTCTATTGCTGCCACACACAGAACCACCAAACAAACCGCAACCTGATCAGCCCAGCAGTGATGCGCTGGTTCTCTTTAACCTGCACTCTTCCACAATAGGGAAGATAAACCCCTCTCTGATGGCGCCTCCCGTAATTAATCCTGTCGTATTTATTTCCCATGGATCAGTCTGCATTAAAGATATCCCCCTGGATATCAGGTCTCCCAGCTTTTGCTCTTCCTCCCAGCAGTTTGTCAGCTGATGCGATCGCCTCCCTCTCTCACCGCCTCAGTGGCATTTAGCTCCGCTCATTTGCATCTACATGCCCTCGCTGTGCGGCCTCTGGGCAGCTGAGATTGATCAACAATTCCCTGGTTTACTACACGCCAGCCTGAAGTCTGAGCGCCACATGCAACGCGTCCACATGAACGTGAGTGCGAGCGAGCAGGTGTACACGCCTATGTCGTGTACTTCCACACTTACATGCGTGCACATTGGAGACGTGGCTAAATGATAAAACACACACATCGACCTCAGACGGCGGCCCCTACGGGAGTCGAGCGCGCACATTCCCGACGAAGGCTGCATTTACTGTGGTATTTTAGCGTAGCCTAAGCCTCCATCTCTTCTTATTACACACTGAGCTGACAGATATTAATATGCAAAATAGGCAGAAGCTGAACAAAATGCCGATAATTAAGCGAAGATGTTCTGGGTAGAATCGTGCTTAAGAGTGTGCACGTGGGACCCAGCACATGGTAAGCCATATGCCTCAGAGCAGTGAGAGCTATCCTTTTGGGGGGGTGGGGGGCTGACTCCGCTCTTCACGAATGGAGCCTAGGAGGCATGAACTGTATCCTTATTACGTTATTATAGAGTCGTCAGATGCTGCCTCTCCTCTCCTTTGCCAGGAAGTAAGACGTTGCTTTACATGACAGTAACGCAAAGGTCAAAGGTTAGCAGGGGCTTCGCAGTCAGACACAGGTGACACAGGTAGGAAGTCTGGGTGCCTTGTGTCCCACGAATATGACATCTCCCTGCCATCATGTTGGTTACCTTATCCACCAACTCCTCCTTTTCTTTCTGTACTCCCCCAGTTTATCCCTCCCTCCATCCCCAGAGAGGGGGAGGAAAGTGGGGAGGATTTCCACGCTGCCGGGGGCGACAGGCTCTCTGTGCCATCCACTTACACAAACGGCAGGATCAGCGCTCCACACAAGAATAATTAGAAGATAATGGGTAGTAATGCTGCCCGATCTGTCCCGATTATCTCCTGGCACCGACCTGCACAGCGCCATCTGGTGCCAGATCTTGGGGCAGCGGCTGCTCTGCCTCATAAAAAGAAGGTGGGCTTAGGCTTAATCTCACACTCCATTCTGTTATTGACTGTCTGTATGGGGCTGTACTCAAAAAGTGAGCGTGCATGTGTGTCAGTGTCTGTCTGCCTCTCTGAGATAGTCGATATATATCAGACGGAAATGTGCGTTGCGTTTAAATGACATGTATCGGTGACAGCAGGTGCTGCAGAACGTCTCGCTGATCGACAGAGAGGCAGAGTGCTGTTGAGAGCCCGGCGTGAGCTTCTGCAGTGCTGTTACATGGACAAGTGTCTGTCACGCTGGGCCCTTTCTCGGCTTAACTCCCACCCTGCGTCTTCTTAAACAGCCTCTCTCCTGCAGCTCTCGGCCAATTCAATACGACAGTCTATTGTGTGGCCGGTGTGGCCCGAGGTTTAGTGCATTAAGAGTCTTTGTGCTCCGTGTTTACAGACGCTTTGCGTTCCCGTCAGATTTTTTAAGACACCCGTACCCCACACACACCCACACCCACACTCACACACACACACACACGCACGCACTCACTCTCCCGGCACCTTTGCACAAACCAAACAGCGTTGGGTGTGTTTTAAAGTATTTCTGTCTTTTTTTAGAGTTGGCATCCTTTCAAAAGGCCGTAGACGAAACACACTGATTCCTTTAGCTGTAGAGCCACTGGTCATGAAATATAACATTTTTTGAGGTTTAGAAGCTTCAAATGTGCCAAAAGGAGCATTCAGATAAGTTTTTTTTATGTACATTAAACACTACTGTACACATAATATCTATTAAATTAAATCTACTTTCATTTTCCAACTGAGTTTGCACAGTTTATTCCCTTTAATACAGACATTATGCTATTGACAGGACTGTAAAAAGTAATATTGCACGCTAATATTGTGAGCTATTAATTTGTTTGCGTTTGACTATGTATTACTAGACATAATGTCACTTTAGAATTAGAGCTTTAAATTCATTTTACAGATGTAATTATCTAAAACACAGAACTTTTCCACTTGAAGACCATCAGTCTTTTTCATTTAACTGAAAAAAGGATTTAGGTACACAATGTTGAAAAAGATTGTATTACTACACTATTAGGGTTTTGGAGTTTAGGCTTTAGCCATTTCTCCTTCTTTTACCATCCTGTTGTCGCTTTGATTTGCTCTCTATACACAACCTTTGCTGTTTATGGAGATGCTAACTCTCTTTTATGAGCACCTAATCCCAGTGCAGGGGGGATAATTTATGAAGCATTTACATGAAGAAGCCTGGCTAATTGGAAGCATGTGTCTGAGTAAGCCCCACCAATGTGAACACACTGCAAATGAGCAGGCCAGAATCCTCACTGCGTGTAATGTAACATCATAGTCATCATTTTAGCTGAGTATAAAAATAACCCTGAAACTCTGCAGACTGCAGCTTGCTACAGTGATGCTACGTGTCAAAAAAGGCCAAGGATTGAGTTCAGAAGTGCAGAAATCTGTCTTTTGTTTGCGGGGACACGCGCACGGGCAGTATTCTTCTCAGGCTAACTGGCCCATCAGCAGACAACTGAGCCGTCAGAGAGGTACTCAACGCTGCCTCTCATGGTTTGACCCCTAGTCCGCTGCGTCCAGTGGTGTGGTCAAAGTTCAAGTAAGCAGCTCTTTGCCAGCCACTAAAAGGGCACCGGTAGTTTTGGTGTCAGCCTGATGTCAGATGACACCCCGACTCACCATTTAATGCAGCTCTGCATCCGTGGCTGGCTCCTCTCTCCCAAACCCCAGCTTCCAGTCTGAACACCCCCATCCTCATTTACATTAGGTCGTTTGTTATGACTTTATGATTATATATGGGGCTTTGTCTGGCTGTGCATGTACCTTCACCACTCCCAGCTGGTCCCCATTAATAACAAGGCCCTGGTGTAGACGGAGCAGCAGCGACGGAGGAGCTTGTTAACTTCACAGCAGAGCACGGGGGCTCAGCATGTGAGAGTGGAAGGTGCAGGACAGGAGGGAGATCTACTCCGAGGCGTATACACACTCACCTGGAGTGTGTTCTTACACTGAAACATAATATCCAACATAATATCCACCATTTATCACTGGATTGTTGACTGTTTTAATATTTATATATTAATACTCATTCATCCTGAAAAACTGAAACTGAAATTGATGGATTTTGTTTTTGAGTGCTGAGCATGTGCAACTACTATTTCTTACAGTGGCCCGCAAATAACCATCTGTAACATGAATTGTGAAATTAATAATATGCTCCTGCATATAGATTAAGTATACTGATTGACTGATTGAGGACTTTAGCTTAGGAAGCGATGCTAGCATGCTAAAGCGCTCTCAGTAAGAAGGTTTTTTGCAATCATAGCAGTAGCAGCTGTGGAGAGATGCAAGGTTCTCAAACGAAACAAGATTCCTATTTTATTTTCCTAAATTGCTATTTTCGCGGCATTTTTTCTTTGTATTGTAAAAAATACTGTCCATCTGAATGTGTTAGTGTGTGTTTGCTGAACATGTGGTGAGGTGAAAGAACAATGAGCTTGACTGGACAAAGTGGGACGGTCATTCAGACAGGCTACATTGTGGGTCCCAAACGGCAGCAGAAGCCCCTAAAATCTGCATCCCTGATCTACGCTTCCAGGAGTCGGTGGGGAATAAAGCCGTGGAAATGGGATTTATTTAGCATGCCTCATCAAAAGGGAATTAGCAGGGTTTGGGGAGGGAAGATGGGGTTCTCTTTAGAGCTGGGATGAATGGCAGGATCATCTCTGTAATCCCAGCCACCCCCTCTTCTTCACAAGAAGAATCACCCGCATTAGCACTAAAGGTGCCTTCTGTAGCTTCACCCTGCACCTAGCGCCAGAGATCCTGAAAGGGGAATCTGCACGTTAGATCTTGGCAGGTGAGGTTAAAGCAAGCATCCGGATACCTTTTCTTCCTCTCTCACAGCAATCTGTATCCTTCACTCCTTCGTCTGCCTTTCACAAACATGGCCACGGCGCTGTCACGCTCAATGATGGCAGGAGCGGCGGCGGAGAGCTGGCGCGGCGAACACGCAGCAAACAACGCGCGAGCATGTAAACTCAAACAAACAAAGCCTTGTTCTGCTCCTCCAAAGCAGGAATCCCTCCCACCTGTCACCCTGCGCCGCTGATGAAACATACGGTAACAGAGAGCAGCCATTAAATGGGCACGCGCTAAAACACGGCTGTACAATATGACAAATGGGTGGAGGGACAGGGTGGGGGGTGGGGGGGTTGTTGTATGCAAGCTTGTTCATTATCATCCTTGTTTGTGTTTTTGTTTTTCCAACCCTGCAGTTCCAGAAATGGAGGTTGGGTGCATTTTGAGGGATTTGTTACCTGAGGAAAGGTGAGAGACTGAATTGTCTTCGACGGCCAAATTCCTCTCCGTCTAGCAGACATTTTCAGTTTTCTCGGGGTCCAGACAGACCTAATCTACATTTCCCCTTTATAATTACGTGATAAGATTAGATTGGTGCATCGATAATTGGCGGGGAGCTCATTGAGCTATTTGGTTGAACAAGGTGTAAACCCAGTTTGTTTGTTTGTTTGTTTCCCAATGAGCTTGTTAATCCTCATTTTCCAGGCCTGTACAGGTTCTCTGATTTGGTTGAATCTGGATCACTTTAGAGCAAAAGAAAATAAATAATAATCACATTTTCAGTAAATGATAATAAGCATTAATTTAAACTCCTTGCTGACACCTCTGACAGTGCTAGAAATCCATATTATTAGAGCGGCACCTTTCCCAGTACTGATACAGTATGAAAACATCCTGGTGTCACCATACTGGATCACGCACCGTTAGAAATCCCCCAATAAGCTCATTTGGGAACTTTCATAAGCAGCATGTAAACATGACAGGCCAAACAGAGCGAATAGATGATATATGGTCCCTGATGATATAGATGATATATGATTGGCTCTTCCAAGTGTCCAATAATAAGTGGCAAATTTAGAAAAGATCATCAGAATCAACGTCTACGTGTAACTGTTGGTCTCTGACCAGTATTCAATGCTGACATCAGGATGAGCCATCATTCATTTTTAGAACGCTGCCACGGATTAAAAGAGGCTAACGGACACATTTACACAAATGAATTTTTAATTGGTGTAAAATATGCAGCGGTTTTAATCTACATTTTCTTGTCCCATGGGCTCCTCCCTCTCCCATCTCCTCCTCCTCATCTGGGGAGCAGGGCGCTGATGCAGTAGGCTCAGCCGGGCCCACATATATCGCGGTTCCTACGTTATTCCGGTACGGATCATATGTCCTCTAGGCTACGTCACCGCTCCAGAAGACCCATAATTCCTTTATGCAACACCCAGGAGAACGTGCCCCTTGCGCAGGTACGGGAAGAGAAACAAACACCCATCAGTAACCTGTCTGCTGTACGGAAAGGCTGCCCGGCCCACCTTCACCCTCCTTCTCCTCCTCCTCCTCCTCCAATTTATCCATTCTCCCCTTTCTCTTCCGCCCGTCTCTCCGCGCTCCGCAACCTAATCATCGCCGGCCCCCATTCCTATGATTTATCGCTGGGGATGCGGTTGAAAACCAATAGATCAGGCTTGCAGCAGGGGGCCCAGGAAGGCAGAGAGGGACAGGGGATGGGAGCGGGGCTATAAAGGCGGGGACGGGCAGAAAAACCCACCTATGATGAAGTGCTCTGCAATGCACAGAAAAAGCAACAGCAACATTAGAGCTCACAGTTGGCATTCCGCCGTCCCCCTGTGCACATTCTTCTCTTTTCCTCTCCCCCATCTCTATGCCGCTCTCTCTCCAGCGTCCTCCTTCCTGTCTCTGCCAGGATCATCTGTTATATATATGAATCCCCCCCTCCCTCCTCCCATGTTAAAGCATTTCTGTCTCACTCTATTAGTACTGAAAAAGCAATATTAGCACGCGGATCGTTTTCACAATCAGCTTGAAAGGCGTTCAGTGGATTCAGGCCTGAAAATGGGCTGCAGCCAAGATACAGATGATGAACACAAAAGGTAAACGGGACCTTGACTGTGCAGGAGAAAAGGAAAATCCAACCAGTCTCTTTTATCCAGATGGCCGTAACTCTTCCTCGCCAGTTGTCAAAGGCAAGCCGAGGTCACCCAAGTCACATTTTTTGTCTACGGCTGGGAAAAAAACAGGGACACGCGCCTCAACCGTGACAAAGCGTTGATGAAGAACGTGCGAGACACTTCTGTGATCTTCTACATGACTGTGGGGGTAAATGCGGCAGGTACCGCAAACAAAAGTCATCAAACGCTTTTCTGCTACCAAACAGCAGAAACACAAAGACGACAGTCCAGACAAACGACTGTGACAGACGCCGCTTCATCTACCTGTTCTAATTGTAGACGGAATCAAGGACACTTTTTAGTAAGGTTAACTTTTTTTTTGCCTTCCACTGGTTCTTGTGAGCCTCGTTTAAGAATGCCTCCAAACATGACCAAATATATGGCTTTTTAGGGTAAAAAATTGAAATAAATCAGCAACAGCTTGGCAGGGCTCACTCCCCACAGCTGTGTAGATCTTTTTCTACATAATTAGGTGTGTAACATATTGTGACATATGGTTTGCAGAGCGCAAACTTCCACAAACATTTTGTGGCATTTAGGAGAAGAGACAAACATTTTCTGATTGAGGATCAGGTGAGTTATAAGCATCCGTGACCACTCGAAGACAGTCTGGAGCACGCTTGCTGTTTCATTTGGGGAAAGAGTCCGGATAAATTTTGTCATAAGGTCAAGTTTTCACCAACGGATCTGCAGAGTTCAGCAGGTGGGACTAACGTCCATGCTGCAGTCTGCCACTAGGGGGCGATTTAAATATTTCATAATTCATTTTACGTTTTACTCTCTGCATTTATTTGAATAAGTGTAACGACAGTTCTGCTGATTTATGTCCCAACTTATTCGCTCTTTGGTTCTCAGATTTGCTTCAACCTTTGCTCTATTTCACCAGAAGGCTGGAGCGATGCACATTGACATTAAATCCTGATTCCTAGCCCAAAATATCATAACCAAGCAAGTCGTCTTGATTAAAGGCTCATTTAAAATATAAAATTTTTATTGATGTAGCATGTTGACACAATACAATCAATTACTGCTCATTTATCATTTATACATTAATCAAATGTTATTTAGCATGTGGGCAAAAAAAACACAAATAAATACGAAAAAGCCTCCCACACTTTATTGTTATTAAAGATAATTATTGTTAAGATAAAAATCAACAATAACCATGCAGCATTTAGAGATTATAACCAGACATCTCAGCACAAAGATGAATGCACAGGACATCCTGTTCTTGGGGGTACGACCGAGCACTTGACCCACCGGCCACCTGTCCTCGGCGTTCTACCAGGAACACATGGGGTGAGTCCTCAGAGAGTAAACTTCATTACAAACATAGATTGGATTATGTCGTTTCAAACAGACTGACCGTGTCCAATCACTCCAGCGTGCCTTTGAATGCAGAATATCCATCTTATGTCTGGACCGGTGCACCGGGAAGACTGACACACTCGCAGGCTGGGCCCTCATGGGGACTGCTACACGGAGCCGATGGAGAGAACAGAGGGGCCTAAAAAGAACCAAGGGGGGGAGAAAGAAAGAGAAATGTCTTTTAAATGACATCCCCATTGTGAGGCAGAGCAGGACGATGGCACTTTGCAAAACTGCTAACAATGAGCACAGGAGAAATCCCTTATCCTACAGGGGCCCGGCAGCATGCTCGCCATTACCATAGTCATTTAAATACAGTAATCTCATTTTCTGCCTCAGCCGACGGGGCACGCTAAATTTCCCAGTATGACAGAAGGAGGGAGGGGTGTACACGGCGTCCAACGCATGCAGGATTAGCAATTTGCCCCAATCGGCAAGGGTGTCTGAGTTTGGATTTATAACAGCGCCACAGTGGGGGGAAAAATCAGTTTTACCAGGTAATTTTTGTCTGCTGTTTAGTCCTCGGTGTCTAATCTGGCCAAATTCCTGTCTTTTCTTTTCTGTAAATCAGATGCAAATTTCTGAGGAGGCAGAAGACATGCTTAAGAGTGAGCAAAGCGTCCCACCCTGTTCCGCACCACCATATTTACTCACCAGTCTGTGCACGGCTCAGTCGTGAAATGACTTCTGAAACACATCACTTATAGTTTCAGAGCCCAGCTAATCACATTTATGTGGCTTTTCTAATGTCGTGCTTCAGTATTGTGCTGACTTTTAAATGATATTATGTAAGAACATAGTATTAACAGTGACATGATGCTAATGATGATAAATCTTTAATGATGCCAAAAAAACCCACTTGGTCTTGAAAAAAATCCCACTTCAAATATAGAGCAACAGCACTATGATCATGCATGACTGAGAGAAGATTTTAATTATTGTGTTAATTAATTGTATTTGGGTAACAAACTGCCCAAGGTAGTACTATAACTTAATAAAAAAAATCTTTATTCAAATAGATATTTTTGCATTCTAGTTACTGGCATTCAAAACAAAAACATTTTTCATTTAAGATGATAAATGACTGATATAATAGTTCAGCTGAGGCCACAAAAATGAGTGTATAAATCCAAACGGTGATCAAATTGGAGCCATTCTAGATTATCTACTTTTATAGAACATGTTTTATTTGACAGTTGTGATCACAATTATAATAGAAGAATACTTAAATAGATGTTTAATAAAGCTTTCAAGCCAGAATAAGACGCTGATCTTCATAAAATGACTAATTTAGACATCCATGAAGACAATTTGACTTTGACCGTCCATGTTGTTGGACTGCAGAATTTGAAATCTCTGTTTAGATTTCGTCCGCGTGTAGTTTCAGAATGGCACGGGAAGAATTTTCAACTCAAAGAGCTTTGGGAGGGTAGAGCCTTTGTTTTAGGCTTTGCATTTGGTGATGGTGAAGGTTGGAGTGACGACTGCTCACCATCGTGTGTGTGTGTGTGTGTGTGTGTGTGTGTGTGTGTGTGTGTGTGTGTGTGTGTGTGTGTGTGTGTGTGTTTGTCTTTGGGGAATGTCACATCAGATGGAAACAACAAAAGAGAATCGAGGGAGAGAAAGCTGTTTCCCCTATAAGCTGTTTTCATTCTTCTGTGCTTCCGGTCCAGTGGAACAGTTGATGAAGTTTAAATGAAGCAGAATTAGGAGATCAAGCGGACGTGGGAGCCGCTGCCACCGCCGCCGATGGTGTCCACACCGGTGGGAATGGAACCAGAGACAGCTGACCTGGATGAAATCCAGTGGAGGGGAGGGGAGGGGGGGGCAAGGGAGGCCAGGGGATGAAGTATCTCCTAAATGTGATAATCTTCAATCACCTCTAACATCAATTCTGCCAGGGCCTGGGTTAATGAGCTCGCAGCCGATGGAGCGTAACACAGCCCCCCCCCCCCCCCCCCCTCCTGCCATTGCTCTAATCATTGCTGTTGTTCTTTTGATTTAATCCCTCTTACTTCAGCTGATTTGAGCAAGAGGGGAAAGCTGTGCTGGCTGGCTAGATGGATGGTTGGATGGATGGAAGCCTATTACCCAAGCTCCTCTGCTCTCAACTATCTAAATGCTAACGAGAGAGAAGGGGAGGACAACGACGAGGGGAGGGGATAAGGTGTTCTGCAGGGAGGATCGGAGAGGGGGGCTAATCTGTTGCTGCTGGGGGTCTGTGGACGCAGTTTGGTTATTTTGAAAGCGGGTTATCTGAGGAGAAGGTCTCGCACCCGTGTCTGCTGACCTTCTGTGACCCCCGACACTGGGGAGTTCAAAGTGATTGATATCAGCTCTTTACTTCCACCTCTCTGGCCTTGTCTGCTCCCACTTTTACCGCCTCTCCCTCATTTTTTTGTATTGATTACACCATGAGAGGAAGGAGGCCGGGGTGCCCGCTGCAGAGATCTCCGTGCCGCGGATGGATTCTCGATGGTTGGTGTAGTTGGTCGGAAATGACTGGGGGTAAAAGCCGAGGGTCACCTTGAAGTTTTCGATCTTCCTTGCAGCAAGAAACCGCAGATATTTCTCTCCTTAACGATCCCCCCCACCCCCTCGCTCAGGGTCGTTGAAACAGTACCCACAACTCCAAACAACTGAGTAAATATTTGCCAATTACTCGAGCTGAAATGATGATTATGAGCCGGAGTTTGGCACCACCACTACGCTTGCTCTTTAATTGGACAAATTCTCCAAAGAGCGCGTACGCAATCCGCTGTTTGCCTTGTTCAATTTCGCTTGGCGTGTTTGTGCGCGCGCGTGCGTGCGTGTGAACTTTGCAATTACGCGGCGGTGGGTAGCGAAGCACCTGTGTGTCGCCAATTAATTGCCTCGCCAAGTTCACAGGGCGACTCGGGCTGATTTACATGGCGATATGAGAGGAGAGGGCGCAGCGTGGCACCCTTTCATCTGTAACAATCATTTTGATTTGTTTTCACGTGTCTGCCACTCAGCCACGCAATTCATCTCGGATGCGCGAGAACACGGGAGGAATTTGCCGGAAAAGACTCGCGCGTAACAAGTACACCCCTCAGATTGGAGCACTTTCATGATTCCTTATTTGATTTTATATTGGCCAATGAAACAGCGCAGGGTGAGAGGCAAGTGAACAATCAATCTTTGTAATGCGATCCGCGGATGGAGCGCAGTGAGTAAATGTTTGCTCAGGCAACCATCCAAGTCTGCAGTCAAAAGAATCCTGCAGAAGAAGGGGATGTATCCAGGGCAGGCCTTTCTCTTTATCTCCCGCCTGCCCGACAGCAGCGGGGTATCAAGCACATTATATTCCACCGCTCTGTGCATTTTTCATATAGAGTCGCCTTTTATGTTTTATGTACGCCAGCTCAGGGGAGAACAGCTGTGTGGGCGCCGCATCCTCTGGAAGTTTAGAGGGAGAGAGAGACAGCCGGAGACAGAGAGAGAGAGAGAGAACTCATTTCAGTGGGAGAAGTGGAGCAGAATGCCAAACGCACCTGCGAACAAACAGGAGCTGCAGACCAAGGCCCTGCCTCAGCTATTACATTACCATAATACACGGAGACAACACCTCGCACGCTGCCACGGCGGTAATTTGAAAACAGATTGACAGGATTTACAAGTTCTCATTTTATGCGCGCCGTGACCCCCCCCCCAATCTTTACTGTCAACTTCTGCAGTCAAATCAACACGGAGACTTTCTTGTTGCTGCGCACTATTTTTTCAGGATAATCTGATTTTAAAAATCACAATGGGAATTGGGTTTTTTTTTTTTTTAAAGAAAGGTATATTTTGCACTCATTTTACCTGCGTAATAGAGTTTTTTAATTGACCCAATGGATCCTTAATCCTGCTAAATCAGGCACCGAGAGAGCCTTTAGCTTTGCAAATATTTTGTAAAATGAAAATTATCTCCTGTTCTGTGTTGCTCTTTTTTGACGTTTTATCTCCGCCAAAAAATGAATTGTTTTTTCATTTTTGTGATTGCAGCAAATTAATAGAAATCGGGCCTGACAGGAATTATTTGTGACACCATTCAAAGTGGACACTTCCTTTAGAAAACACTTCAAAACTACTGAACTAGCACAATTATGTTCTCACATCCTCACTATTTAGGTTTGATAAACGGTTTTTACCTTAAACATTAAGCTAATATGAACTTTACACAGCTGGTATTCAAAAGAAAACTGTATGTTCTCACAAATAAATAAATAAATAAATAAATAAATAAATAAATAAATGGTCAGCCGAGGTCATCATCTATGTTGCAGGAAACGGGAATTGAACTTTTTTTAGAGGGACATACTGCCACCCAGTGTCACAGACTGTGTTAGTGGAAGATGTTTTCTGACGTTTGACCGCGTCTTAGCCCGGTTACTTTATCGTTGTTCAGTCTGAGCAAAACCTAATCAAAGAATTTTAACTCTGCTGGAGGGGGAATAAGATATAGTGCCTTTTAATGTCCATTTTAAATTTTAGGCATAGCGTTCATATACATAGGAAACACGTATGATGACCCATAAGGACACATAAATGCATGTAAACTGATGTCATGAGTAGCATTTTCCTCTACAAAAAATCATTTACATTGTTTGCTTGCCTCCTCCCGAATGCTGTACTGATTAGCGCCCCTATTGGCCGCATGATGTTTAGCACGTACATTTTTTAATACTTCATCGACTATCGTCAAAAACATTTGGAGACAAGGTGTCTGGGCTGCAGATCTGCGGCTGGAAACATCATCTCACTGAAGTAGCAGACTTTACTGACCAGCAACAACGTAGTTTACCTTAAAGAGTAATGCTGTCGTTATGGAGTACTAGATGATGCTCTTCATACTGAGCATCATCTAGTACTTGCCATGCAAACGCCGCTGTTAAAGGCTGCCGAATATGTGCACTCACTGACTGACTGACTGACTGACTGACTCACTGACTGACTGACTCACTCACTCACTCACTAATAAACTCAAGAAAATGTAACACCGAAGATCCAGTTTGTAACATTTTCAAATATTATTGTCAGGTGTTGTGCTTTTACTAATATACCTCCCTCAACAAAACCCTGCAGAGGTGACGGAAAATATCCCTCCTGTCAGCCACCATAAATGCTGTTTGTGTTTAAGAAAGGGAGAAGATGGGTGCATAGATTTATGAACTGCAATCTGTATTATCACCACAAGGTGCTGCCAAATCCTCCACACAAAACCTTCAATCTGGTGGTGGAATTTGGTGTGCGGCACATGACTGGTGAAAGTGAGATATTTGCCTCACTCTTCATTTTATCGGCTTTTAACACTGCAGTTAGCATGACAATTATGATGCACAATAACCTTATAAGGAATGATTAGCATATTTGTTGGCAAATGCAACAAATTTGACCCCTCTCTGCCTTTTAATTTTATCAGCCAAAGGAATATTTAATTTTTTTAAATGTAAACGTGTCGCTGCCCCATTAGCATTTGTAAGGTTTTAGTCATTGTACGCAGCCATCGAGCTTTTGGCTTTGTCTAGTTTTATGTAAATCTGGCTAAAGCAACTGTTCATCTGACAATGAAAACTTCACAGCAAAACAGTGATGCCGGGGAATTCTTTGAAAGTTAAAAATAGAAAGATGAATAAATATTCTCCAGGCAGACAGCCTGGCATATTCAAAGTCTCCGCAAAGCCCAGAGATCCCAAACTAATTTATAATGATGTTTACAACAATTTAAAGTAATAAAAAAAACTTCAGTTGGAGGAGGTGGGATGTGCCGCTGCTTGGAGCTTTTAGTGGGAAATCATTTCCAAAAGAGTTCGGGGTTTATGGAAACTTGAAGTATCTTAAAGGAGATGAACGCTACCATTTTATTTATTTACTTATTGTTTTTGAGTTTTGCCACATGGGGGCAGGATATCTGAAGTCAGCTCAGAACACTTGAAGATGAGATAGTTCAGCCTCCAGAGTTCTTTATCTGTCGGAAGAGAGTCAGACAGTTGCCAATAAAAGCCTGATGCTTGCAGGGTTGGTCCTAACGAGTTTTATTAGTGCCTATTTTTGAGGACAAGTCTGGCATACTGAACAGTTCAGACAGCCGTCGATGAAAAGCCCTGGCCAGAATTATATCTTGGATCAGACTATTTTGAATTGTTGGGGCAGTTCCTCCTGAAGAAAGCCAATTTGGTTTTAAAACAAAACATGGCACACTGAAATTTTAGATTTATGGAATAGGCATAATAGCATGATGGACCAATTGTAAAAATTTACAGAACAGAAGGGCTCCTAAATCTTTAATCAGAATCCAGGCTTTTTGATACACCTATCAAAGAGTGTGTGAACTAGGGTAGTCGTTTCTCTGCTGAATTCAGCGGCATTTAGGTATTTTGTCTCCCTTTCTTTTTCATTTATATATAGATGAGTGATCCAGGCCCCTGAACAGCTGTGACGCAGAAGTCAGGTCAGTGTCAAAATCTTTAACCACTTTATGTGTGCAGGTGATCTGATCTTTGTCCATAAAGTGGTGGCCTTCAACACAGGGTCTGTTCTCAGCAGGGTTCAGAATATGACATCAAATGCAACGCAAACAAGAGAAACATCCTAATTTATAGAAAAGCTTGACTTGTTTTGTAATATCTGGGCTGAAGCTTTCATGGAGCTGCTCGTAGGGTCTCATTAAGGCTGCAGGCGTGACCTTGACCCGCCTACATGAGCTGTGTAAGGTCAGGTCCCTGAAGAATGGCCCCGCTCTCCGGACTAATATTGGCCTTCTGGTTAAAATAATTCACACTAATAGTTTGGCACTATTTCATTTGCTTGATTGTGCTGTTCATTGCTGTTGCTGTTGTGCTACTGCTGCTCATTGTGAAATGGAATCACACCATTGGGATCAAATTACTAGGGAACATTCTTTAGAAATTCTGACCCCGTGGAAAAATGCTGAATGCACGCAAAGACTGTGTAATGTGTGTAAATCTGCACAAGGTCTAAATTAATGTAGTTAATATTAATAAACAGATTAACCACTTCAGTGTGCAAGCGCTTGAAATAATTATTGGAAATTGAGCATAAAAATTACACTGGCTGCACATCTAAATGTACTGTTACATCATTTTTAGGTTGTCAGGGTTTGATTCTTTCCTCTCATGATCGTGCTGACTCACATTTCACTTTTGCTGCTGTTAATCTCCATCAGCGCAAGGCTTAACTTCCATTATTGAGCAAGAAATAAGAGAAAAATGGGAGGATGAAATGGACAGAGCGTGAAGACAGATAGTGAAGGCAGAGATAACAAGAAGGGTAAAGTACCCTGTAGGATTAGCAAAGAGGGTGGATAATAGGGAGAAAGCGTGTCCACAGAGAGGAAGAAGCTTATCAGGAGATGGTGAAAAATGTTGATCATGTGCTGTTACTTATCCCAAAATGCACCAGAGACTAAATGTAATCTGGTGGCACCAAGAGGACCAGGTACCTGCAGTCCTCAGAGCATTATTTTCCTCATCTTTGAGGGGGACCTGACTGGTCACAATGGCCACCCGTCCTGCACGTTGGTCCCAGCTTGGTGTTTTCTCAATGTGCTGTGACTAATCCAGGAGGAGTCCCATATTTCATCTCACCCTAATTAAAAGAGGATTAGGGGGTGTCGACCACTCCGACATGCATGCCCACCACTCCCTGAGCTCCTCTGAGATAATCACACTTACTAAAATTGCCCTACTGTTCTGTGCAGGGCACCACCTGAACTCCCCTACAAATAGAAATAGCTGTGGCAGGAACTAAATGGGCTTATAAATATCGATTGGTCTATAAATATGCATGGTTGTAGCATCACAGCTGGTGTCTACTCGTGGTCTCCACACTCAGAGGGGACTTTCCTTCTGCTGCTGCACAACTTGTGACTCAGATTCCATCCTGGTATCTTTAACAATGCTTTGATAAATCCGTACCGTGACAGACGTCAGTACACTGGCAATCTTGGCGTTTCTGGATACATCAAACAGATAAAAGCTTTTGCAAAACATAAATAAATAAAACATGATTGGACTTGATCAAGTGTAGTAGGACTACAGAAAGCTGTTCAGGAGAAGTCGCCTGTAGGCAACTGGCTATCCACAACTCTGACTTTTTCTGGTCCGGTTGGAGACTGCTCTTTTTGGAGACTGGCGTGAAAGATAAGCGCCTCTTACCAGTTATCATCGTTTTTCATGCAGGGAGAATGCACTAAAACATGTGGCTTGATCGGGAATAGCATGTTTGGGCTCTTGTACTTTTGTTAACGTGACAATGGTGTTCATGATATCACAAATGCAATAGAAAGAAAAGGCTTAGGAGGTCAATTTGTTATCCTTTATTCTTTAAAGGAGCAAAGAAGTGATGATGTGATTTTTCAAAGCATAAAGGTAAGCTTTGATTTAAGGTAGCCTACAATATTATAACTGTTACATTGTATTACAGCCGCCCTCTCTACAACTGACATTAATTCAACAACAATCAGAAGCTATAGAAATATTGAATACAAGGTAAGATTTTAAAAGCGAGACAGTCGATTCTGTGTGCGTCCGCTTAAAATGCAACACAACACACACAACATGTTACTCAATGATGTTATTTTCTGCTCTAGCAGGATTTACAGTTGTGAATGTGACATCTAAAATAGTGTTCTAGACTGCTGAACTGCAAGGAGGAAGGACAAACTAAATGTTGATATGATGTTTAATAATTGCTGGTGCTGCACCATTTTGTGTGGTTGGGTGAGGAAGGGGGCTACTGAACATATGTACTGAAGGGGGGGATGGGCCAGGACAAAAAAAAGCCTGCATAAAGGTTGGGTGTAGCTAGCCGCTAGCAAATCCCGCCCCACACTTTCTTGTAAGTTTAGTAAAAAGGACAAATGGGATTTATGTGGGTTTATATAAAGCATTTACTATGTTTAGCTATTCCAATGGCTAAGGTGTAAATGGTGTCTGTATTACGGGTCCATACGAAAGAATGGGACAGGCTTTAGCAGGGTCACACATGTTCCCCCTCCAACGCTAAAATCGTCCCAAAAAAATAGGATAAAACAAGTCAAATTATCTTAAATGAAATGCAGAAAACATGTTAATGAGGAATTTTCCTAATGTGGGTAGTAGGACATACAGATCTGAATCTAAAGTAATATTTTATCCTCTGCTAAAAGGGCAGCCCTTTTTAAAAATTCAATTTGATCAAACATTTGGCTAAACAGGACCAAAATAATTTATGCGGATTTATGTAAAGCAATTAGGTCAGTAATCTATTAAAATAAATGTATTTTAAAATACATCACTTGCAGTTCAAAACGTACTTAAGCAAGTGCTTCCAACTTATTGTCGCCGTCACTAATATTTATGCCACTTGGTGACGTCATTCAGTCACAGCCAATAGGGAGCCTCGTTATTGAAGAGTCGACACCAGTGCGAGCGAAGAGTTTGCAGCCCAGCCAGAGTATCCTCCCTCGGACAGTCTGCAGGCACGACCAGCGCTTGTTCTCCCTTCAGCACAGTAAACACACGGCGTCTGCTTTCTGCTGTGAAATAAGACAAAGCAGCCATGCATCGGGACAACGAAGAAGTTGCGATGAACAAACCTCAAAGATTAGAACGTCAAACGGGTAAGGCTTTCTTTAAAGTCCGTTACACATCAAGTAAATCAGAGCTCGCCTTTAGTATCTATTACACACAAGTTAAAATCGCTTTTAATTTCTTTCCTCGGCGTGGAAATCGTGTGGATTACAAATATGACGCCATTGGTTTGTTTACGCTAATTAGCATAATCAGTTTAGAACCTACGGTGATGCTAGGCTAATGCTATCGCTATTGTAATAACGCAAAGGTCACTGCATCGTTTAACGTTAACGTTTAAACGTTTCCCTCCAACGTTGAATGAGAAATCAGAATGATTATCAACTAAACGAGCCTTATTGATACGTCTCGTCAAGGTTTCTGAGGCGTTTACTTTAGTTTTTGTGGCTGATGTTTACGTTGCGTAGCATATAAACAGCATATAGAATGCTAAAACACGCTATTCATCCAGAGGGGTAAATTAAATGCCCATTTATACCCGAAGTGATGAACTGCTTGGCTTCATCGAATTGGGGCGTGACCACTTTGTAAAGCTCGACGACGTTTCTTAGAAACCTTGTTCAGTACAGATCTATTCAGCAAGTAAACAACATAATCGCTATTCATGCACATGCATCTGCACTGTTATTGCACGTAATGTGTAACTCTGTTTGTAGGTTCAAGCAAAAAAGAGTCTTATAATGAAGGTAATCCCCGTCACCGCAACGTTGCATGTGCCTTTTTGCAGGCCAGTTGATAGAGGCCGATAGGGCGCCCCTCCCCCCAACCCCCTGGTGTTTTGATGATCTTAAAAATAGAAGTTAAAATGAACAATAATCAAGTAAATCAAGCGTTTACATTTGCAGCCTGGCATATATTTAACATATATGGATATATACAGTGAAGCATCATTTTAAAAGGGCCCAGTCAGTGTAGAGATTTGCACATAGCAGCGTAAATTTATCCAATCAGCATCACTGCATTTGTCTCCTGAGGAACATAATCGCCCCGAACCGAGTGCGTCGGTACCAGATCTGCTCAGGGCGCCAGATTGGCTCTAAGGGCACATCTGGGGCGCTGTATTAGCGTTAAAGTACAACCAAATTACATTCTCCAATGAAGAATGTGCACGATGTCGCCTGCGTATGACCCCCGATCCGATCCAGCAGCCCGAGCAGGCCCGGTCCCGTCACAGGTCATGTGACATTAACACAAGGGGGCGCCTCATTTGTTTTCAGCTTTGTTTTGTGCAATGAGCTATTTAGGTTTGGATTTCACAGAGCACTATTATCCAACCAGCTGTTAATATTAGATTGTTTTGGGGCATAATTGTAATCGACTTCACATGGAAGAGCTCCACCAAAAATATTCCTATTTAACTGCAGTTCGGCTGTTTCTTAATTCACGGTACGCCCTCTCGGTCTCGGTACGTACGTGGGCGTACTGTGTGTTGACGTACACACTTCCACCATCGCTGCTGGCTCAAATGCGCCCAGGTCACGTCTCGGGTGTACTTAATAAATGCGTACGGTGATTGATCCCAACCAGGAAGTGCACATATTGAGAAACGGCCTTGATCTGCTGGCAGGATGGATGATGATGCTGTGTGTAAAGCCGACTAATAACTCACTCACAAACGTTGCGTCTGTCATCATTGCTTGGTTACCAAGGATGTAGGGCATGGGTTCGTGCACCGCTGCGTACGTGTTTTCTATTTCTGCATGTGTATTTCTTTTCCCAGCTTTACAGAACGTGGACTACAACCTCGGCATTTGCGGCTGGCTCTTGGTTTTGCTGTCCCTGATTCTCACGGTGATTACGCTGCCTGTCTCCATATGGATGTGCACTAAGGTCAGCATCCGGCTGAAGTCTCTGTTTATTTTTCCCCAGCAAATAATTCGGACAGAGCCTAGATTACAGGATCAATCCCAATCACAACCGGGAATGTCTGATCCTTCACTGATTAACTTGCAGATTTACATGGATCCTCATTGGCCGTCACAATTTTGTTGATCCTGAAACCACCGAAGTTGTTCCAGCCATTTCTTTGATAAATAAACTTGTTTTAGAGTTCCCTCCTGTTTTAAACCCTGCGTGATCCAAGTATTTGAGGTGTGGTTCGTTAGCAGATGAGGGAGATCTTCTCAGCCAGCAGAATAATCCTTCATATTAGCATCCATGAATATACCTTTCTGCCTAGTTACTGCTGGGGTACCTTTACATTCTATAAAGCAGCCGTCGACGTGCTTTTCTTTCCCTCCACAGATCGTGAAGGAGTACGAGCGCGCCATCATCTTTCGCCTGGGGCGGATCTTGCGAGGGGGAGCCAAAGGACCAGGTTAGTCATGATTTACAGACTCTACGTATGCTTTTAACTAGAGGTGTCCAACATTACCGGGCTACCAATGTTATCGGCCTGTATTGGCAGTAAAATGAGATATTGGAAATGATTACTTTTATAACGACACGCCTTTTATGCATATTTAACGTGATGTGTAGTTTAAATGATATTTCTGTGTCTAACACATTATACATGCTTTTATTGTCAAAAGTACGTGTAAAGTGTTAATTCCACAATAGTAATGGTCATGCTTTGGTTTGTATGAGGATTTCCAACACACACACACACACAAACACACACACATCTCAGTTGATTTTGGTATCGGAAACCTACGGTTTAGTGAATATCGAAGGCCCCTACTTTTAGATACTGTACATTCAACACATAAATACGTCCTCACATTGCTCCAGGTGGAAAAAAGGGGATTTACAGAACCACCAATACAGTGGAAGAATACGTAAGCTTGAGGTGGGAGACAGAACCTCCTCCCCAATTTCAGCCTCGATGTTCGCCAGTTGTTCTCGGCCCCGTTTATCCACAGAACCATCGGAACAGTCAGCAAATCACGTGTCTGTTTACCGTCTGACTAACCGAATCCCTCTATTCTCAGTGATGTGGTTCCTGTTTTGAGAGGCGTTGTATTTGTTTAACTCGAACGGGGAGAAAAAGGCAGCCTCCCGCGAGGAATCATTTGCATACATCTCATAAATCATTGTCTCTTCATGTTTGATTTCTTGTTTCATTGGATCTAAAAACCAGGCTGTGGCATTTTTAAAATGCTGAAACGCGACTCCTCGGGCGACGAGGGAGCCTATTTGTGACAGTATGGGGTAATAATAGCTCTCTGCCAGCGACTGTCACATTCTTGAGGGGCAGGAGCAGCCTTCGCCACAGTTGAATTCAGTATCAGGGTTCCCCTGATACCCCTGACCCTCATATTCCCACTCTTGTCTACAACAGCTGCTGCGAAACAGTGATTTTTCAGGGGAGCGGTCGATGGTGTGTTTACGAACATTTGACATCTGTATATGCTGCGTTTCTGCCGCTCTGTTTATTCATGAAGAGAGCCTTTATTTGGGCTGTTTATCAGCGGAATTTTCCACGACGTCACAAGACGGCTGGCATGCTGGTTACTTTTCCCTTCCCGTAAAGATGCCTGCGAGAAAGATCCCGCGCATACACACTAGCCCGGCAGGAAACCCAAGTCCATTGTGTTTGTTAAACGATCGCACACCTTCCGCACGTCCGTTTCGTTCAGGAACGTGCTCGTTTTAGGCGCTAATTCAATCACTGGCTTGGAACGAGCCCACGAAAGCTGCGAATATCCACGGCTTTGCCACGCTGTCGGCACAGCTGCAGCCCGATAAAGAGAGCTCCACTTGGCCCCTCGCCCGCCTTTCCTTCATCCTGGCATTTTCAAACATTTGCGGAGACGCCTCCTCCTGACGGCGTTCGCAGAGCCTTTGTTTAAACTATTTGCCTCCTTGTGATTCTGCAGGGCTCTTCTTCATCCTGCCGTGCACAGACAGCTTTATTAACGTGGACATGCGCACCATCACCTTCGACATCCCACCACAGGAGGTACGACTCGCTCGTTCCCAATGGCGTCAAACATCTTTTCTGTCCCGTTGATCCACGTTGAGGTTTGAAAGTATCATCTTTCCACCGTTCTGCTGTCAGGTGCTGACCAAAGATTCCGTGACTGTCAGCGTCGATGGCGTGGTGTATTACCGGGTGCAAAACGCTATTCTGGCTGTGGCTAACATCACCAACGCAGATGCCGCCACCCGGCTTTTAGCGCAGACCACCCTGAGGAACGTCCTGGGAACCAAGAGCCTGGCGGAGATCCTGTCGGACCGTGAGGAAATCGCCCACAGTATGCAGGTAAATCAGCACGTTAGTGTTCGGCGTTAGTATCAATGGTAGCTCAGTGGTACGCTGACTTAGACTCTACGCACTTGTGTCTGACTCCTTTTATTTGACATTTTTATTTATACAAAGAGAACAAGATGCCAGTTTTTGGTGTGTTTGTGGATTGGCCAGCAAACCAGCAGAGAGAGCTCCTATTTTCCACTTTTCACTTATGTTTTTTAATAACTACAATTCATTTTCAAACTCATTAATGAGAGATTGAGCAAATTCAGTTGAACAGATGCTCACAGTTCCTTTTAAATCAGATCAGACACCAGCAGATGACATCATAAACCATTTGCACAATGTTTATTAATGAATAGATTGGTTTGGAAAAAGCTGACAAGCACTGGCCATATTCAGCCGTCGTTGACAACCAGCAATTATGCAGAAAATCTGTTGTGCAGTGAGAAAAATAAATGCAGGCAATAATAAGAGGCCCCAGTAGGACAGACTGACTGGTATAGAAAACAGAATGGAGGATTATGGTGCCACCTTGCTAAGAGCCGTGTTTGCCTGAACTGTGAGTTAAGCTAACAAACTGCGGTTAAAATGCGCACTGGCTGTAAACTAAGAAAACATTAAGTAATCCTGTGTTCTGAGCATGGAGCAGCTGTTAGTTTGCCTTTGATTTCAATTATTTACTCACTCATTAAACTTTCACTCCCAGTTGATGCAGCGATTCTGTAATGGGTGAAATATTTATTTTTGAAACACGCGCAGTTGGAGGATCAGTCGCTGATCACCCAGTGGTTTATTTATGTCAGAAGCAGAGTGAGTTTCCAGTAGTGATGTATTCTTTTTTAATGAGAAAAGCAAAGTTAAAAATAAACAAAGGAGGAAATGTGAAAAACGGCTCCTGGTAGAGCGCCCCCTGCTGGAGTGTCTGGCAAAAAGCAGCCGCTTGCTTTGGGAAGTGCCATTTCTACTCACATTAATCATTTTTTTACTGGGAAAAGCTTGGCCAAAATATAAAAAAGTTTGGTAAATAAGACTCTGACCAAGCATTGCATTAAGAACAAAGTTTTAAAGCCCTTTTTCTTCTCTTTTTAGAGCAGTCTGGACGACGCTACAGATGACTGGGGCATCAAGGTGGAGCGGGTGGAGATCAAAGACGTTAAGCTGCCAACTCAGCTCCAGAGAGCCATGGCCGCAGAGGCTGAGGCCAGCCGTGAGGCCAGAGCCAAGGTGAGCCGACCACGTAGACCCATCGCCGTAAATGCGTCTCGAGCGACGCCAGCCGGACCCACTTCCTGTTCTTTTCCTATTCAAGGTGATCGCAGCGGAGGGTGAGATGAAAGCATCACGGGCACTGAAGGAGGCCTCTCTGGTGATCGCCGAGTCCCCCTCGGCCCTGCAGCTGCGTTACCTTCAGACCCTCAACACCATCGCTGCTGAGAAGAACTCCACCATCATTTTCCCGTTGCCACTCGACATATTGCAAGGTTTCCTAAAAGGCTGAGGAGGGGGAGGGGTCGCAGCCCTTCACAAACAGACGCTCACACACACATATAGGCCACATGTGAAGAACATCTCACTCGCTCCTTTTCCACAATTCCAAAGGTTCACTATTCAGTCGGTTTATTTATTCAACCGGAAGCTTTCATCTTCCATTGTTTACAAAGTCTCTTTATATTTGGGACTAGAGAAAAGAGCAGATATGCATGTTTGTGTAGTGAGAAACTATTTCTGTAACAGAATGTTGCCTTTTGGATGAATTAGACAACTGTAGCAGATATCAAGGCAACAAAACGATCAACTTCTGGATTTACAGGCAATTAAATGAAGTGCCTGCTAGACCTGTGGCCTTTAACACACACACACACACACACACACACGTGCGCACACACACACCCAAATTACAGCTTGTACTTATTAGTTAGTGATTAGTGAGTTATTGCTGTTGCTGTAAGGCTTTGGCCACGGCCAATATGCGAGTCCAGGCAAGTTTAGTGTTCAGCTTTAATGAAGTTTATGGGATTTTTACTTTTAAAACCACATTATTAACCAGCATGACAGGTTGGAAGCCATCTGGGAAAAGTCCCTTTAGAGTGTGAGACAGTATACACACACTGCCATGTAAATGCCTTTTATTTGTCGTGACAGACAGCTGGTTACCTCCACGTGTTTACAGTATCCTACTTTTACACTTAAATAATTTGGTCAGAGCCTCGGAACAGTAAAAACAAGACCAATGAACACTAATGCGTACACGTGTACGGCGTATGCCGTCATTTAGTCCACCGTGTTTGGCTCTGCTGCTCAGCAGCAGGAACTGTTGCACAGAAACAGCAAACGTTTCTGCCAGACGCCTTAAGTCACTGCCATCTGTTCATTTCTATGCACTTCAAAAGGAAAACAAAGGGTTTAGTTACCTGATTTCTTTTATTTCCTACTCTGCTGTCATTCTGAGTGTAGACAAAAAGGACTTGTCTTTTTTTATCATACTGTTCCTGTGTTCTTTCAGTAGAGTTCCTATATGTTGTCTGTGGCTTACTACTGTTACATTATATATGAATTATACAGTCCTGTGTAGCTTAGTGACTAGAGGTGGTCAGAAGAGGTTGAAACTATGTTATAGAGATATATGTTGTTGAGTGGAAGTAGTTTTAGCTGATTGCTGCTGTTCTGAAAAACATTTTTGGTTTACGCTCACCCCAGAAGTGGATCCCCGTTCTTTTCTGTCCAAGTACAGCATTTAAATAAAGATTGTATCGACCACCATTTGTGTCCACGTGTTTGTTTTCAGATCAGCATCGTCATGGAGACACGCAGTCGGTGTTGAAATGTAGCTTTATTGAAGAGATCGCGCTTGAATCCGGATAGAAGCGGCACGGTTTCGCTCAGCGTTGCAGCATCGTGTTTCTGGGCACGAGCGTTTAAAAAAAAAAGAATAAATAGGTTGGGTGTCTTCCTGGAGGAGACTGGCTTTACTGTGAAGGGAAGGATATCAAGGCACCGGTTGTCCTGCTTCCTCAGCAGGTTTCTTGGCTCTGACTTTGAAACAATGAAATAATTTCCTTCGGAACAGAAATTTCCACGAAATCTTTAGACAAATGAGTCGGACAATGAGATCAAATGACAATGTAAATAAAAATATCGAGAGCGCCGGCTTTATAAGATGACGAGCGTAGAATCGGGGGGACGGGGGGTGCTGTGGAGGCCTCAGATTGCCAGTTCGGCCATGGCGCGCTCCAAGGGGTCGCTGGTCCAGTACTCGTGGTCCCAGCCCAGGAACCATCCGGTAAAGGTGGGCGGCTCGTAGCCCTGCTTGATTCTGACGATGGGCGTCCTGTGGTCCCTGTTGGCCGGGTCGGTCTCGATGTAACGGACCGCTGGGGAAGACGGGGACATTTAGGAATTAGTGGCAACCAGAGGAGTGGGAGCGTGACACCATCATTAGCTCAAGTTAGCCAAAGTCATCGTTCCAAAAACTCCGATTTCAGCGGCCGCTGCACCTCATCCTACCACAAATACATTCAGAAATATCAGCGCCGCCGGATCCTGTTAAAAAGATTTAACCGGATCCCTCTCATTTTAGCACCGTTCCTCACCCGACGGCATCGCCTCAGTCTTCTCCTCCTCCTGGGCCTCGTTTCCGATCCAGACGAACACCTGGAAAAGAGGAGAATTAACATCAGACGCGCGCACTCGAAATCCGCAGGGTGAGGCGTAAAGCACTCGGCGCTCCGGTTCCTTTACCTGCTCCCAGGTGTCGAGGATCATGACATCATCGGTGGCGAGATCGTCTTGGGTCAACTCCCCCGGAACCTCCTCGATCTGGAGGGAAGAGAGGGGATTTAGAGGAGCTGCGCCGACGCACCGCGGGCTCAAACGGCTTTGAAGCTTTCAGAAAGCGACACAATTTACATTTTGGAGACAGCGCGCCTCATACCCGGTCTGATTCGCTTAAGCTACAGATGTTAAAAAAAAAGCCTCCAACTTTTATAAAATCTAACAGCAGCTGCCTGAAGGGGCTCCGTCTGTGAAATCAACCTGAACAGCCCATAGGTGAACAGCAGCTTTTGAGCTTTCCACTGTACGTTGGCTGGTATTCAGAGCAGTTGCTGTCTGACGAAGCCTAAACCGGACTCACGATGAAGTTTCCAGTCTTGTTGGAGCAGGCGAAGAGTCTGGGCGGGTGGGTGTCCATCTTGTCTCTGAGCCTGACGGACGTGCGGTACTCTGCCTTTCCGCCGAGAGCGTTCCAGAACTCATCTGAGGACACATTGACAGAGTGATGTTACCAAGATAATGGGTATAAACCACCAGCCTGTTGGCTTGCAGCTACAATGGGGTGACCAGAGGTCCTGCTCTGCCTGGACTCGTCTTTATGGTGCCTAAAAATGGTGGAAATTTCTACTTTTCTTCTCCTAGAGCCTCGAAGGTGTTTACAGCGATGAAATGCCCGGGTTCACAGAGCCTTCTGTTAAAGCTCTGCATCTCATGTGCAGCTGCGCCAAAAGGTGAGCGTAAGTTCAGACGGGTTAAAAAAAATTCCATGTTTTCGTCTCGGTTCGTGGACCAGTTGAAGCCGAGCGCCTGACGTGCAAATCAGTTCAAGCGAGCGTTAAAACGGCAGCGAGAGGCGAGCACTCGTCGCCTCTTCCGAGTCGAACAGAGGTCAACAGGCAGCACGTGTGGCTGGGTGAAGAAGGTTCTCTAACAGCTCCGAAATCCTCAAGCGCTGGAAAGAAGAGCGAATCCATTGGAAAGGCTGTGACAGACAACAGTCGTGGAGCGGTGAGAATGTCCCCTCTGCTCACCCGGAATTTAGGTTGCTAATGACCTGAATAAGGAGACGATGCCCCACGTGAGGAGGACAGAAGGTGTCAGCCATAGTGGTCGACTTCCCACTGTTGAAATGTCTTATTTTGTGAACATACGTACAATTATGTATGCGCACAAAAACAAAATCATACGTTTCTGTATTAAGTTAAGTGCTTTTCTGTCATTTTAAGAATAATAATGATGATAATAAAGCTCATTATCGTACACAGTCACCATGTCTGAACATCCATCCATCCATCCATCCATCCATCCATCCATCCATCCATCCATCCTCGACTGCTTATCCGGGGTCGGGTCGCGGGGGCAGCAGCCTAAGAAGAGAAGCCCAGACTTCCCTCTCCCCAGCTACCTCCGAGCTCATCCGGAGGGATCCCCAGGCGTTCCCAGACCAGTCAAGAGACATAGTCTCTCCCACGTGTCCTGGGTCTTCCCGGGGGTCTCCTACCGGAGGGACATGCCCTGAACACCTCACCAGGGAGGCGTCCAGGGGGCATCCTGACTAGATGCCCAGGCCACCTCATCTGGCTCCTCTCAACGCTATTTGTAGGAATTCTTTAGTGTTTAAGCTATTTGTCAAAAGTGAAGCATTCCTGTTTTTTTAGTCTGTTCATGACTTTGAGGTGAAATTTCTGAAGAAAATGAACTAATAAAAAATGGACTGTATTAGCCTGAGGTTTCCTGTTTAAACTGCTGGCAGAGAATCCTTTTATTTGCCTTTGAAGTTGAATCAGATTACCGCTGACTGAAAGGCTGACGCAATCACGGTGCCCTTGTTCAAATATCCATGAACACGAGCGCCGACTTCGGAATACAAAACGACAACCGCTTAAGCCGCGCGGTGAAGGCAGACGTGCGCAGCTTGACCGCAGTTATCATCAGGCGCTCACCCGTCTCGCCTCCCTCTGACAGCTCAGACGCCGACACTCCCAGGATGTCGCACAGCTGCTGAGCCCCCTGTTTCTCCGTGTCACTGGCGCCCATGCCCACCCACAGGAAGGAGCCACCGGGGGTCACCAGAATAAAAGCATCGTTGGAGTTCAGCTGGGACGACACGGCTTCAAGCTGTGGAGGCATAATAATCCCAATGAATAAAACTGCACTTTTATTTTCACATAAATTACATAGAGTTGCTAAATACTCAAGTATACAAGTTCAATTCAAGCATTTGGAATTTACTTTCCCATTTTTCCATCAGACAATAATTCTACTTACTACGCTACAATGAACAACAATGTTAACACTGAAAACAAAACTAATAATGGTTCATAGATAGAGAGGAACAAACAAACAAAACAGCAGAATTAATAATAGTGTATCCTGAGATTTTGCTGTAAAGCATCAGAAGGCAGGAAGTAAAAATAGGAAGTAAAAACTGGAAGAAAGGAAGTTAAAAACTGTCTTACCTCCACGGCACGGGTGTGTCCTGCAGAGTTGGAGCGCACCTGGAAGAGTCGTGTCTCTGCAGGTGCAGACTGACCTCCCTCCCTGGATGTGCCCCCCCTGTACACCACCATGGGCTGTGTTCTGAACAGACTCATCAGATGGGCTGGCTCCTTGCCCTGTACCACCCTCACCTGGTATGCAAACATCAAATATCAAAACTCTGCCACTGTCACATCGTGTGTTTTGTGATGCAAATAAAACCCCAGGCTCATTTTGCATGTGAGATCTTGGAACACGCAACAGGGGCAGATTGGAATGCTGCAGTTCCACTTGTAGACAGCAGATGGCAGCATAGAGCCGAGCTCCGTGTATAAAAGGTTTATAACTTTAAAAATGAAGTAGCAATTAATGTTTAAAAAGTTCTTCGGAAACTGAATTACTAGTTTATCCAGTACTTCACAGAGTTAGGCAGTGAGATCGCATTCATGCACATGCTAACTACATTTTTAATTCTCATAACACTGTTGAGCATTTTTCAGAGTCTTTATTTAACACCTCTATGCCAATATTTGCCAAAATTTAATTATTTTAAAATATTAGCTTTTCCACGTTGTTCCTCCACTGTCAGGATCCGCCTAAAAGCAGCACTAAATATAAGGTGGTTAAAAGTTTAAGGTGGCACTGGGACATTTGTGAAAGCAATTTTTCCACCTGGAACTGGAAGCTGCTAGACAAACCAAACCAGGCTTATGTTTCTTAAAGGATATAAAAGGATGGTCTTTTTCGCCCGTAGGTCATGCTGACTTCTAAAAGTTATGTTAGAGTGTTGTAGGTGAATACTAAATCCAGAAAACTCCTGTAAAAGTGCAACTTCTGACAAACAAAGACATGCTTCACACTGCACACGACATGAGCAGGAGGGGGTGCAGGGTGAAGGCGTGTACACAAATACAAATGAATGGAGACTCACATGAACACAGAGCCTGGACTCACTCACTCTATAAAGATTTCTGGGTTATTGCAACAATTTGGCTATTATATGGGGGGGGGGCCCTCGCTATCAACATCCACATCAGAATACCCTGTGCTTGGTTTCAATGTGAATTCATTAAATCATTAAACTCATTAACGTGACGTAAACAACTATGTTTTCTAAATATCCTCAGTGGTTCTCTTGTGGCGACCCTGGAGAGGTCATGTGAGTCGTCCTGGGAGGTAAAGAGGGGGGGGGAGAAATACCTGAGTGGTGATAGGAGCACCAATAACCTGAAGACAGAGTAAAGGTCAGGAGCCAAGGACAGCAGCAGCATGAGGGAAGTTAAAGGTAACACACAAGGTTTAAGGAGGAGGAGTCCAGAATGGAGGACAGGGAGGAGATGAAGAAAAGCAAAAACAGAGTAGAGGAAAAATGGATTTTACCTGCACGGGACCGCCGCCGAGCTCTTCGTCCAGCTGAGCGGCGAGGATCGCCGAGGCCCCGATTTCATCCTGGCTGGAGTCCACGCCCTGCCTGGGGACACACAGAAACCAGGAAACAGCCGTGTTGGACTCCACTGTGCAATAATTCCATCCGAATGAAACAACAAAGACAAAGTAAACAAAGCCCCCTCAAATGACACGAAAAGCTCAAACTCACCACATGTAGATGATGTGTCCCTGACGTCCCCCGTGCTGGTAGTTGTAGAGGATGATGTAGCTGTCGCCTCCGTAGAACTGTCCATACGTGGACGGATCCACGGGCACTTTGTCCGATCCCTCAATACGCCAAATCTGGCCAGATCGGACAAGCAAGCAAATCCTTAAACGATGGCTGAGTACAGAGAAAAAAAGGAGGAGGTCCTCCACCATCTCAAGGCTCCTCACCTGCTTCTCGCCGCTGCCGTCGTCCACCATGCCGTGCTGGGCGGCCATGGCCGAAGAGCTGTGGAGGGTGGCGGCGTCGAAGGCCACCTTCTCGATCTTGGCGATGCTGTTGGCGATGTAGGCCACGCCCAGGCCCTCGGTCTGATCTCTGTCCCGCCAGTTCTTGAAGAACTGCTTGAAGAGCGGCGTCTCCCCCATCTCCGGCAGGATCTGCACCTGGGTGTGTTTGGGGTAGTTCATCTTCGCGATGAACTCTACAGCCGCCTTCATCGCCACCTTGCGCTCGTCGATGTTGGCGTCTTTGCCTGGAGAGAGGAGGACCCGTCAAACATCGAGCGCCGGCGTCGTGAGTGTCGCGCTAAAGCCAGCAGCTAGCTTGCGTGGCATCCTGGCAACCCTGACCTTTCCAGACAAAGATCTTCCCGTCGGGGCCGTGGTCCAGGATGAAGCAGTCGCCGGACTCCAGGGCGCTCTGAGAGAACGGGTTCTCTCCTGCTATGAGCGTGACGGCCATGGCGCCGCTGGCGTTGGAAACCTGCACGAGCGCGACAATGAAATGAGGCACTTTTCTTTATTTTGGCAGTTTTGTCTAATCATCCCGCTGCACTGACACATATTGTGGGGAAACACCTGAAAGATCAGAAAGCATCTTATTTTTTTGCCTCCAGATCAAATTTCCTTATGTTCTTGATATTTGTAGACGGTTGCTCTGAGGCCGACTAACGGAGAGGAAGTGAATCCTTCTGTTTTTATCTCTGAAAGCCTGAAATTCGTTGAAAATAGTCACAAAGTAAACAAAATGCTGCCCAGTCATAATCCATATCTGCATAAAGAAGATAAAAATAAAAGCATTTCTGTAGCATTTTGTTCAGAAGCACAATATCATAATTATAATAACATAATTTAGACATTTTGGACTTTCGAGTATTCATCAGGTCCTGGAAAAGACCCCTGACCAGGCAGTTATATATTTTGCACCTTTATTTCACCATTGTTGGAGTCCTGAGTAGTTAAAGAGCCTTTAAGACGTGTCGGACTGAACTTGTTCTCTCACCTTGTACAGTTTGGCCCTCTTCCTGTTTGAAGCATCAGCTTTGATGTCATCAGCGCCCCCTGCAGGTAGATCTGGTTTGGGACCCAGTACCTGAGGAGAAAATGGCCATATTAGCACCGGGGTCTCCCTGAGACCTCATCGGCACCTTCCTCTCCTCACCTCTAACATCTTCTCCCTCTCTGTACCCTCCTCGCAGACGTAGATCTTCGCCCGCCCGCTGCGCTCGTTGTCGCGGATGCCTATGGCGACCTGCGTCGCCTTGTACTTCTCAAAGCGGTTGCTGTCCGAGCCGAACCACTGGTAGATCTCCTGTGCGGGGACAAATCGGAGCTGGTAAAGCGCCGCACCTTCACCACGGAGAAGTCACGTGACACTGGCGCCCGCTGAGTTTGACCCACATTCCCCAGATCCAGGATGAAACAGTCTCCCTGGTTGAAGCTGTCCCAGCTGACCGCCACCTCGAACGCCCGGACAGAACGGCGACCTTTGACATGGAGGAGCCGCTGGACTTCTACCTCATTAGTCACGACGTGCTTGAACCCAGAGGCCACGCCCCCTTTCTGAAAAGCCAGGAACAGTTACTTGTTAACACTCGCCAACGCCACCTGAATATACGTAGCCTAAACTATGATACAGAACAGGGTCAAATATGCAATTATCTTACCATGTATTTGATTCCTGACTTGAAGTAGCCTAGGAAGGTTTTGGACTCGTGTCCCTGCACCTCCCGGTACTGGATGGGCTTCCCCCCCAGGTGGTCGTCCATCTGGACCGTGAAGATGGCCGCCGAGCCGCTCTCGTCCTGGCTGCAGGCATCGCCTGTGCCGGAGGAAAGACGGACCCGTTCCGTCGTGATAATGCTCGTTCCACAGTCCTGCCCGACAAACCCGCTCGCAGAGCGAGGGGAGGTCGACCCAGACCCGGCACACTAATACATTTGCAGTCCCCGTATCTATGATCAATTATATTGACTGGAAGCACACGGAACGATGCAACCGGCAGCCTCAGCTTCTCGCTGGCTTTCTTAACAGACAGACAATAAAACGCTCCAACTGCTTAATCATCTGAGGGAAATGGGCATAAAACTTTATGAGCAGGGATAAAGTCCTGTCAGGGAAATGCCACGGTACTAACCAGCTAGTTTGCTATTAATAGCCAAAGAAATAAAAGTTATGCTGTTTATATTTGTGCCTCATTAAAATGTTTCTGGCTAATTTGGCTAAAAGGCCACGTCAGTGCTCTCACCCAGCCAGAAGTGCAGGTCATACTGCAGGTTCCCGGAGCGCTGTTTGATGGTATTGAGGATCAGATAGGCGTCGCCGCTGTAGAACCCCCCGTACAGGTTCTCAGGCACGGGCACCAGGTCGAAGTTCTCCACCCTCCACACCTGGAGACCCTGTTTCTGCCCGGCCCGTTCGAACTCTGGGTGTTGCACTGCCATGTTGCCTGCAGAAAAACAGCGAGAAGGGACTGTGAGATGTTTGCTGTGGAAAATGGCGCCTCCCTGGAGACTGAGATGAAGCCATGATTAACAGTCGCATGATAAATCCCAGCAAGATGACTCACTGGTTCCCAATGTGTTTCCCCTAAAACCAGGATGTCCTGCATGTCATGAATCAGAGACTTCAACTGTCCCTGTCTAAAATTATACACAGGAAAACCCTGCCAGTTTCTTCCTTAACTATTAAACCAGCTGCTGGATCTGGAATATGTGCGGCTGTGCATCATATCGTGCACACCCGATGTCTCGGCACCAGGCTTTAGCCTAGCTAGCAAAATGCTGCAAACATTCAAGCATACACAGAGCAAAGCACGCCGGGAAATAAACATTTAAAATGTAATTAAAGTTCAACAGAAGTCCTGCAGAGCGGCTGAAAACTAATTCACTGAGCTGCTCTTAAATTAGAGCCTCGCGTTTACTGGAAGTGACGCATTTCTGATTTCATTTACCCGCTAAAGTTGTCTGTGGTTGCAGCACATTGAATTGAATTCATCAGCTGCGCCACGCGCGGTTCAGGCGGTCCAAAGTGGATCCGGGCTCCGGTTTTTCCACAGGAATGCTGCTGCAACCGGACCGGGCCGCCTCTCACGCTTCACCCAGACTGCATCGGGGCAAGAGTGGCCCGTTCCCCGCAGCGGCACGCTGCCCACAAACACGGCAGGAATCTTCTCCCGGCGCTCCCAGAGAGGGAAACGGTTCTGAGTTTATGTAACCGAAGCGATAAATGTGAGGTTTGTCCCCCCACCCCCCCCCCATTTCTGCCTCTCCTGTTACGCAACAGACCCAATATACAGAAATGTTTTCGCACCCCTCATGATCAGTTCACTCCATCAAGTCAGCACTTAGGGGCGATGATTCGGTCTAAAAAGATGGAGTCAAAACAGCAAGCTGGTAACCACAACAACCGGGGTCACATTAGGCCACGCACCACCTGAGCTTCCGCAACACTGCACCGCCTGTTTCTGGCTGGCTCGGGAGGTTTCCCACAATGTCCTACACAAACAAAGTCTGTGGTCACATGGAGAGTCCATGGAAGTGTTGATCCTTTGCATTCTCGCGTACTTGTGAAACTCACCGGCCCCGCCCAAGTACTGTTCCGATCCTAAGCACGCAAGTACGCTCCGGGTGCGTACTTGCATCAGATGTGACTCGTGTGGACTCGGGACGGCTCCTCCTCGGTGCAATTCGCAGCAGCAGCAAGTACACACTTCAAAGTACACCAGAAGTTCACAAGTCCGAGTCTCGAGAAGGACTTTTGTCTATTGTGAAAACAAACGAGCTGATGATAAAATAACAGCCGCTAATGTTGCACTGGTAGACAGAAAAGGGATGAGGAAGAGAGATGAGGAAGGGCTGGTGATGACGGATAATCACATGACTGAGTGGACAGAATGTCACCAATCTATCCGCCCGCCTGTCTGCTGATAGATCCGTCAATATCTTTATTTAAGCAGACTAAAAAGCTCAGAGGTGAGGTGAGATTGCTGCTGTGGAAGTGGAGGACAAGTCAGTCCTGGAATATTCAGCTCAATATTTGCAAGTAATAAGCACAAGTAATAAGCACAAGTAATAATCTGCATCCCTTTCCAGCTATAGATATTCCAGATTAGCAATGCTAAGCTATGTCGCTTCCCCACTAACTAACTCGAGACTGAAATCCTTCAACGAGAGTTGATCCAAACACTTTGAAATAATTTGTCGACCACACCCGGGGATCTAAATATAACCACGGCCGTGAGCACCATAAATTAGGTGAATGGATGTTTGTGAGCAACCGATCCGTAAGTTCCCCTCATTCATTATCTGAGCTGCCGCACCCAGAGTGACAGAAGCCTGTTTGACAAACACAGAGGCTTCAGTCTTCAGCTGGGACAAGTGAACTCTTACACGAGTGCTTCTATGTACTGTAGTCGCGCCATAAAGGCGCTCTCCATCCCAGCGGCAAACCTCCAGAGTCACAGCTGTTGAAAATAGAAAAGAGGGAACCTGAAAAGTCAACTCTGTTCAGAAAAAAAGCCTTTTTCATGCAGCGGAGCGGCAGAACACGCTGGAAATATCCGACTCCTGAAGATCTGCGTTTTCATCCTTCGGCTCGAGGAGCGAGATTAAGACACGTTATCTGAGTCACTGCAGGCTAACTGGAGCAGAGGGAAAGTTGAGGGAACAATGCACGGCGGGCCGGGCGGCAGCAGAAACGCTGTATGGACACGATCACATCCCAGATTACAACTCAAACCACACAGATGATCTCCAACACTGAGATCTTCTGACCCCGAGACTCTTGATTTGTGTTGCATGTGTGACAGATGTGGAGAAAACTCTTGTGACTTCCTGCCAGTCCTCTGAAATGCACGTGTGAAGGTGACAATTATGGGAAATGATGGGTTTTACCTCCAGGACGCTGACCGTGACACCCACTGAGGGTGGCGGGCCTGCAGCTATTACGCAATCACGATGATGTCATTGTGTATAAATTAATTCACAGCGTGTGGAAAGTACAGCAAAGCATGTTTATCTCTAAACTGAATCTGTGTGTGTGTGTGTGTGTGTGTGTCCAGGTGACCTGGCCAGTTCCTGCCTCCTGGGACAGACTCCAGCAACCAGATTAGCCGCTAAAGCTAAGTGCAAATGTGAAGTCTGAGAGCAAAACGAGAGCGAGGTAAATGAACTCGTGACCCCCGAGCCGTGCATCCCATTCCCACCATCTATCACCATCAGCAAAATAACCGCTGAGTCATCAATCCGATCCGATGGGGAGGTTTTCCTTGGCTGCAGGATAGCGAGAGCATCTTAAACAGGTTCAGACCTCAGTCTTGGGATCCACTCCCACGCGTCTACGCACCATGGCGACGCCAGAAGCCCTTGAGATTTCCAACTGGCGGGACCATGAAATCAACATCTCAGTCTATTTGCACGTCTGTCCAGAGTTTCCTCTTCAAAAACAAGGGGGGAGGGGGCTCCTGGTGACGCAGATTCTCCACAGGAGCTGCTCTAAAGCTCCACAACCACCTCTGCTTGACAGATTTAACCAGTTTATGATTATGAGATATGGCTGAAACCTGCTGTTCCACCCTATCAAATCTCTAAAAAGACTTTTTTTGGAGAGTTTACAGCGGCGGCGTTGTGTAGATGTTTACATTCCCCAGTTTAAAGAGTTTTCTGTTAAAGTTGTGGGGGAAAAAAAGATGCTGGGTCTAAAGTCTGAAAGCCATTATTACCGAGCTTATTACACGTGTTATAACAGTGCACAGTGCAAGACAATAACCTCGTGTTCCGTTTTCGCCCATAGTCACAGTTTTCAATCTTTATTTTAATCATGAAAAGTTTCAATAGCCTGCAAAGCGCCGCGGAGACGCTCCGGGTTCAAATCGCCAGCGGATGCTTCGCAGCGCAGTTGTTGACTCCGGGCATCCCATAATCGAGCGTGGATCTGACGCAGCGCCCTGTAACCAGCCGACAGAGGCCTGGTTTGACGCCCCTGCCCCCCTCCACCCCGGTGACAAACTTCCTCAGTGAACAATCATAATATTTGCCAGGCTGTTGCTGTGGCAACCAGGGAAATGCAATAAAGCGGATGACGCCATGCGTTTGCTCAGGTGTGCACAAAGAAATATGCAGCCTGAAATGTGCGGGGGAAGGTGTCCGATTTCAGCTGCTTTGAGAGGAACCACTGGGATTGAGCCCTCATCCCTGAGGGCCCACCGCCTGCCCTTATTTGGAGGCAGAAATGCGGCTCTTTTCCGAACTCTTCACACTTTTAACCACAAAGCACCAAAGGTCACGGCTACAAAAACCCAATTCCGTGGAGGACAGACAGCAACAGGACACACACACACACAAATCTCAATCTCAGATTGGTTCTGGACCTTTTATTCCCCACTAAATGGGACTTGGAGCGCGTTATCTGTGCGACGTGCCGCGGAGGAACTACGTACCTGGACCCGTGGAAAGTGATCGGATGGAAGGATTGGAGCGGCTCTGATTCTCGGTGGACACTCCTAGCTGCAGCGGGACAACAGAGGCGTCGAGTCGGCAGGACGGTGGAGGGCAGTGCTGCTATTCATGCTGGTGATCCGGGACACTCCCCGACCTGACGCTCCCACCCCCTGCGGTACCGCCATCCACCACAGGGCGGCGCACATGTGGCATCTATCTATCTATCTATCTATCTATCTATCTATCTATCTATCTATCTATCTATCTATCTATCTATAGGTTGTTTGTAACTCAGAAATAAACTGAATAAAGGCGATATTCCTCCATTTATTGATTAATTTGCCGTAATTACTGTCTTATTAATCAATGCGAGTATTTAAAAGCGCACATAAAACCCACGTGTGCTTTCATGCTGTTGAAGAGTCCGTCTCAGCCTTATATAATGTTTTAAGCCCTCATCACTGGGGATTATTGGACCAGTCTGGGCCTGGAGCATTAATTCAGGGTCACATATAGACACCAATTAATTAATATTAAATGATTTTATGCCACGATTCAGCCAGGGTGCGCGGATATCCAGAGTCCACATCTCAGCAGATAGGTGTGCCAATAGAGGGAAATATTCACGAACTCAACTATTAATTTGCTACTTTACCCACAATTGTGTCTAAAAACCCGCCTAATTGCAGCTTAAATGACCAGAAAATAACCCGCCCGTTGCCAAAGTTCGTTCCGGAGTTCTTTCACTCGGCATGTGCTGTGTAGTTTGTTATTTATTGAAGGAATTGTCAGTGATGTGCGCGCCTTTTTCTCGCCGTGTGCGCCTTTTGGCTCCGGCACAGACAGAGGAGAAAAGGCTGCGGAGCGGAGGGGAGGGGAACCAGCAACCGTGGCGTGCGTTGCAGGACGCACGGGGCTTCAGCGAGTCACCCTCGGAGAGGAGCGGCACCGTCGGGAGAACTACTAAAACCCCCGTCGTTCAACTCCCGGCATCGAGGTTTGCGCAGGAAGCGCAGATTCATTCGAAGAAGAAGACGAGGACGAAGAAGAAGAAGAGAAGTTGAGCTCCCACAAAGCAACGCGTGGGAGTGGGAAGCAGGATCGTGACTGACTGAGGAGAGCTCCACGGGCTGGCTCGTCATGGCAGGTAAGGAACCGCGGGGCTTTACCCGAGCATCTCCGGACGACGCCTCGGAGTTCCAGGGGACTCTCTGCTCCGTTTGAATCGTTTCGCCAACCGAAGCCTGGCTTGCTAACGGTGGGGAGCTAGCGCAGCGTAGCAAGTGCTAACGTTAGCCAGCGTGCTCTCCCGAGTGACAATGTACCGGCTGATGCTAGCTTGCACACTAGCCTCTTGCTGCTAGAAAGCAATAGCTGTTTACCATTATCACCGGCCCGGGACTAGCCTACATACTGGGTTAGCCAAACAGAGCTATAGGCGATATTAATTGACTTAGCCGTATTGGCTGCTTCTCAGATGTGTGCACAGTACAGAAACGGATACATCTGCGGATATTATGAAACGGGAAGAACCAACTGCAGCAGTAAAATCTGCTTAAGTCAACCCGGACATGGTTAGCATGCCGTGGCTGGCTTGTCAAACGAGGCTAACTAACGTTAGCTCAAACTTTGACATTGCCCACATGCAGGCTAACGCCAGTTCCTCGGGCCTGCTGGGTTTTGTCCAAGTTGTCAAATATATCCTCATGCATTTTCCCTCAGGTATGATTATCGGATCCGAGCAGCAAGTTTGTAATTCTAAAATGGAAAATATCAAACACCCAACTATCGCTGTGCGTGGATCTATATTAGCATCTGGCAGTTCATTCATTTGTTCATTGTTCATTCAATTTCATATTAAAACACCGATGCGAATTTTCTGTAATGCAGTGGTATTATTCGTTCCTTTTGGATTAATGGCATGAATAATAGGGCAAATATTTGGCTATTTCGGGTGGGGAAGTGGCGCTATTCTCTCGCCGGGGGGATTGCGCAACATCCGCTTGTCGACCTGATGTTATAATTTGAATGTTTGATGTTATAAACGACAGATTATGTTGAAAATAATGGACTTTCACAGTTTAATGTCCCAGCCAGGACCAGCCCCGTCATTGCATTATCCTCTAGCTTATGTTCATTCCAAAAACCCTGGGTGTACGTGGAGCCGCCGTGACTCATAACTGCCCTTGATTGTTCTAGGGGAGCCGTTACCGACAAACCAGACCAGTTCTCATTCTGGAGCAGGTTCATGAGTATCTGTGCAAATATGCAGGATTCAGAAAGCAACCCCAGGTGAACCTGTTGAAGTCACAGCATCCCGTGATGCTCCCAGTGGTGCACGAGCCTCTCGGATGCATGAGAGAGAGGGTGTGGACACAAATATCTGCATTTCCTGCTGTGGATTTAGGCCCCATACCTCCTCGGTTCCCCTCCCAGGTGGATGACGGAAGCTTAAAATGGAACTATGCAAAAAGCTACAAGTGGGGAAGGTTATTAACGTGACGCAACACTAGGACGCGATGCGATCGGGAGCTTCTGCAGGTGGACATCGAGTGTTGGAGCAGATGAGGCGAGAACGCCGTGTGGCTGAAAACACCAGATGTCATGAATCAGGACTTATTCTTGTGTTTAGCTTGGGCTGTTTATGTTCATCCGCTTCCAAAAGTGGGTCAGGACTGTTGCGTTAAAGGTCGGGGAGCAGCGCGTTGACATATCGGACCCTGTAAACCTGCACTTTTCTTTATTTTTCTCCTTCCTTCATCTTTGCAGGACCTGGAGGTGACATGCAGTGGTGCTTCTCTCAGGTTAAAGGAGCCATCGATGACGATGTTGCCGAAGGTAAGAGCTCAGAAAGGTTAACGAGCATCAAACAGGTCCCATGATTGACCTCTTCAGTTGCAGCATCACCTGCTAAAAAGACAGTTGTTGAGTTTTTTTGCATTCCTAAAAAGAGAGAATCCTTCAAAGATGTTTTGTGATGACACAATGACCACTCGTATAAAATAATATGGCACTTTTTTTGTTTTTTGGAATAACAAAGATGAGGTGTTCTTGTAAATTAGTTGTGAAACACAATTTAGAAAAAAAGAGGAAAAACCAAAGTTAAAAGTCTGTAAGGTTTTTACCCCTTTAAAGGCTGAAAGTCCCAAATGAATGAGTTTTAAATCAGCTACGGTGACGCGTAGCTGTCCAAATAATTATGCACTCCTGCAGATCGGATGCGTGCTACACTGCAAACATCTGAACATCTGGCTCCTATTGCGACCCCTGCGTGTTGCTGCGGCGCGATTCTGTCTTAAAAGGAGCGCCTCTTTAATTCACTGCCCAAGTTTACACGTGCTGGGGAGCACAGCAGCATGAAGACTGATGGGGTTGTTTTTAGACACCTGGGGGGGTGTGAAATGGAATAATCTGCAGGTAACAGTTGTGTGATTGGCTGGTGTGGAGACGACTGTGCTACCGTTGCCACAAATATTCAAAAATAGCCATTTTTAGAAGATGCTACCTGACTCTGAAAGGTGCTCTTGTGCCCTGCAGATCACACATAATCTAATAACACACACACACACACTCACACACACACACACTCACACACACAGCCTTAATCAAAGCCTATTTTTTGCTGCAGTTCTTGAGTTTAACCGTGACTCATCTGTGTCGGTGAGTTCATCCTCTGCTGCATTCACTCATGTTTTAGTCTATTTCCGTCGAGCGCACTCCTGCGCCGATACATCGGGAAAACGCTCACAGTAACGGCAAATGTGTGTCTGCATTATTGGGGGGGGGGGCGGGGGTTACGACCAGGCTTGGGTTCAGGGTTCCACACGATGTCAGTGATGGCTGACTGCAAGTAAACGCATCACTTCCACTGCTCCGCCCGTAAACATCCTCTAGTTGAGGAGTGTTGGCCCCCACACACGTGGCCCCAGGCAGCATCATTCACAAAAAGAAGCCCCCCCCCACCCCCTGCTGCATTGTGTTTCTGCTCCAGTGGAATACAAAGAGTTAAGCAAGAGAGAAGAGAGGGAGAGCAGCCTATTGCTACTGGAGAAATGCAGCATGTGGGAGAGAAAAAAGGAGGGGGGGGGCTGGGTTACTGGACATTTTCCACTCGCTGTCATCTTTGTGCTTCTCTGGCCAGATGAGAGAAATCGGCCCCATCCTGTGTTGTAAGTGTCACTGGGTTCATTCATCTTATCAGATGGATTCTCAGGCTTTTCCGGACACACTGCCAGCACATCCCAGATGTCTTTCCTGTTTTAGCTTCTTTTTTTTAACGTCACCATCGATCCATTCAACCCACACCTAAACCAGGAAGTAGGATGATAACTGTCCTCCTCTATTGGAAATCATGTGCAGGTTTTTGCAGGCTCATGGTGAAAACCCAAACTGAAGGGTTTGAGCTGGCGTTGAACTCAAGCGCCTGGCGTTTGTGGCCACCTTCATCCTCACACTCCTCCATTCCAGCTCTTCTGAGGCGCAGTTGCTGCTGGATGCATTTTAGAGGCCCGACTTGCTCTTGACATGTTTTGTTTGTGCGCTTGCAGCCGACATCATATCAACCGTGGAGTTCAATCACACCGGGGAGCTGTTGGCCACTGGAGACAAGGGGGGGCGCGTGGTCATTTTCCAGCAGGAAATAGAGGTACAGGCGCCAGTCAGCCGACTAAATGTGACCGTAGCTTCTCTGTGATTAGAGCCAGCTTGGAAGCAATCGCCACTGTCTAATTCTGTCCACAGAACAAGAATCAGCCTCAGTTCCGGAGCGAATACAACGTTTACAGCACTTTCCAGAGCCACGAGCCCGAGTTTGACTACTTAAAGAGTTTAGAAATAGAAGAAAAGATCAACAAGATCCGCTGGCTTCCTCAGAAGAACGCTGCTCAGTTCTTGTTATCAACTAATGGTGAGTTTCTTGCTGATTCCTGTGGTCACATGAGTCACAGTCAAGTGTTTAAGCCAATAAACGTAGGAGATGTCTACATTTTTCTGATAACCAACACCCATGTGATCATCAAGTGATGGCTGTGGTGTTGTCGGCTGTTCTTCGCACCTAAACCTGAAGCATCGTTTCTATATTTCTCAATCCTTCAACAGATAAAACCATCAAGCTGTGGAAAATCAGTGAGCGGGATAAGAGACCCGAGGGCTACAACCTGAAGGAGGAGGATGGACGCTACAAAGACCCCAACAACATCACATCCCTGCGGGTCAGTCCTCCAGTCACATGTGTATTTTAGGAGGTGGGGATTACCGGGCCCTGCTAGGGTTTCCACACAGAACTGGAAATAGTCTAAATGTTTATTTGATCCATGTACAGTTTGTTCTTCTCCATCAGGAGAGACACATACCTCCATCCTGCTGTGAGCTAAAATGTGCCACAGGCCCTGATTGAGGGAAATAATGCAGAAATCACCAGAACTGGGCAGATGGTCGTGCTCTGTAACCCCTGTTCATGTCCAGAACAACCCCCCCCATCCCCCGAGGTATAAACACCCCAGATTTCCCAGACGACATCCTGTAATGGCAGCAATGAGCGCCGTCTGGTCCTGGCGTGATTGAAACTTTACCTTCCCGTTTCCTGGTGTTTCACGTGCGGCCTATGAAGGGTTAACCTGGCACGCTTGGTTCACGCCAGATCATAAATAATCCTGCTGGCAAAATGGTTCTTCAGTTAGTTGAGGAAACTTTATATTCATCATTTTAACCATAAAGATCCAGTCTGTGTTTGGAGAAGCTGAATTCACTGTTTAATCTTGGTTTTTCCTTCCTTCTGCTGTCATCTGTTTATTATACGCTAATAACAACCGAGGGAAATTGCTTGTGTCATTTTCCAACACGTATCCTGCTCATTAGCAGTCGGGGACTATTTAAACTCTAAAGCCAATGAAAAGAATAAGAGAAAGGACTCATGGAGGTGAACCTCGGACGCCTGAACAGCGTGGAGACGAGCAGACGGTCAGGAGAGGTCTGGTGGCGTCTGCAGACTTTAAACAGCTGAGCCTTAAATCATTTGAACAGTTTAAACAATTGTGTCTAACTTGTAACAGTCCCTTTATTTCCAACCTCTCCATGAGCACAAAGCTTTCTTCAGCTGTCATGGAAATCTTCCAGGACGGCTGGTTTAACTTCCTTTGTGCCGTTAACGGCAAAGATTAGTGCAGCTGCTCCCTGAACTACTGGTGAGGCTCTGTCACAGGAATCTTCCCTCTGGGGCAGAAATGTCGACGAGCTCTCGGTTACAAACGCAAACGACTGCAGTTTAGCTTTTAAGGATGTTTAAATGATTCCCCCTGGGTGTGATTATACACTTATTCTCCCCAAGCACACCGGTTTAAAGGAGTAAAACTGTTTGTCTCTTGTTGTAAAAGTTGCTGGGGAATTTAAAAGCTGTGGGGCTTTTTGATGAATTAAAAAATGCAAAAGCTTTGGAATTAATTTGGGCATTTAAAGGGATTAAACGCTGCCCTATTTCTGCCTGATCTCAGGTGCCGGTGTTAATACCCATGGACCTGATGGTGGAAGCCAGTCCCAGGAGGGTGTTTGCCAACGCTCACACCTACCACATCAACTCCGTCTCGGTCAACAGCGACAACGAGACGTATCTGTCTGCAGACGACCTCCGCATCAACCTTTGGCACCTGGAGATCACCGACCGCAGCTTCAGTATCCTTGAATACGCTTGACCACCCCCCCCCAGCCCTGAGAAGCAGCGTCTCCTCGCACTCACATTGTTTTGGCCTACTAATATATTGGGTTTTGGGGTTGTGCACCATCAGTCTGATGTCTTGGCGTGGCTAAAACAGTAGCCTCAGCATACTGCATGCTTATTGGCTCCCTGGTTTTGTTTTAGCCCCCAGGCTGCTGGTTATTTCTCACTTTAAGCCTTCAGTTCTCCTTTAACTTGTTTGACAATCAGACATTGTTGACATCAAGCCTGCCAACATGGAGGAGCTAACGGAGGTGATCACAGCAGCAGAGTTCCATCCATACCAGTGTAACACCTTTGTGTACAGCAGCAGCAAAGGAACCATCCGTCTGTGTGACATGAGGAGTTCCGCGCTGTGCGACCAACACTCCAAACGTGAGAGTCCTTCAGTCAGATTTGACGTTGCCTCCGCTACTAAATGACAACAGGAACTGATTGGAAACTGAATTTCATGTCTTTATACTATACGTGTTTTCTTTTTCCCGCTCGTTCACTTTAGTCTTCGAGGAGCCAGAAGATCCCAGCAATCGCTCGTTCTTCTCTGAGATCATATCCTCCATCTCAGATGTCAAGTTCAGTCACAACGGACGCTATATGATGACCAGAGACTACTTGTCTGTAAAGATTTGGGATTTAAATATGGAGAACAGACCAGTGGAGACCTATCAGGTGAGTCGCATTGAATGGCAGAAAATCCAAAAGCTCCATGAGATTCAGCAGAAAACTGTAGAATTCCAGTGCCAAGATGTTCAGCAGCATAATTCTCATCATCAAATTTATTCGTTTTTAGAACCCTTGAGGGAGTAACTGAGGCTTCATGTAGCTTCAACTGTTCGGATGTCTAACCACGATATTAAAGTTATTCCTAATATTTAAGCAGGCTCAAATTGGGGCAAAGCAGCAGATGTAAACGAACATTTATCTTTTGACACCACTTCGTTTTTGTGCAATTGTTCCTGTGAGGAAATGTGTTCAGAAGAGATAAGTTCTCCACTGGTGAGGTCCAATATATTTAGCCTTTGGTAGCTTTTGTGACTTCAGTATTCTAGTCACTATATAGTGTGGTTTAATACCATCTTTAATATTCAGACCACAGAGACGAGATGATTTTTTTTTTTTTTTTGCTAAAAATGGGTGTTTAGCTTCACATCTAACCTGCATGGTTCAACTCCTCGTCAATTCAGACGTGAACCACTAGGTGGCGACATTTTTAAAGTTGCTGGCTGAAGGGAAATTCAGGTTGTTTGCTTTTGTGTGGGTTTAAGTCTGAACCTCTTTCAATCTGACCCGTCCAGGTCCACGAGTACCTGAGGAGTAAGCTGTGCTCACTCTATGAGAACGACTGCATTTTTGACAAGTTTGAGTGCTGCTGGAATGGCAATGACAGGTACCAATATAATGATGTAACACGTTCCTTTAGTACGATCACATGATTGAATGTCAGTCTAATGGTTACAGCATCTACCCTAATGTCCGGACTATAGAGCACACCTGATTATAAGCCGCATAATCTAATTTTAGAAAGAAAATCAATTTTCTACTTATACAAACCGCACCGGATTTTAAGCCGCAGGTATCCCACGTAGTAATATGAAAAATTAGATCAAAAACATTCAGTACCGGTATGTTTTTATTACCGTAAGAGACGTCACTGACGAGTGACAGACAGGTAAGAAACAACAGCTACTCTTTTCACTTGTATGTTTATACAGAGACCTTAAATCCAATTTTTATCACGTCGGGATTTTTTAACTTTTCTTTTAATCCGCTTAGCAACATAAACAAATATATTCTACCGGTAAATGTTTTTTTTTCTAACGGTGTCTGTAATGCAGCTACCGTGAAATATACGTTTGTATCAGCTACACACAAATTACGTTGTTTATGCTTTTTTACTCAAACAATGAACAATCTAAACCTCCCCGATGGCCCACCTCTAAAATCTTCTATTTTCATGGCGGTGGCGATTGCTTTTGCCTTCCGTCTGGTTTGTACAGCGGAAACACCGCGGCCGCCTGCTCTCTGTGTTGACCCAGTCTTCCAGAACGTTTTCAAGCTCGGGCCACCTGCAATGTTTACGTCTAAAAGCTTTTGTCTTTTTGCTTTGGATCAGTTCTTCAGGCTGGCGTCTCCACCTTCTCGCCATTGATTACCATAATGCCAAGATTACGCGCGGCAGCTCGATTTCCTTCTTTGACCGCCAGAGTGATCGCTTTAACTTAAACGTCGCATCATATGCTTTTCTTCTAGTATTTTCCACGTTGATGAGGGTTAGTAAAAATGACTGATTCACAATAGTTGTGATAGTGCGCCACGAAAAAAAACCCATAAGCAGCGTAGAATAAGCCGCAGTGTTTAACGTGTAGGAAAAAAGTAGCGGCTTATAGTCCGGGAATTACGGTAATTGACAAGCAGAACAACAACATTTATTGCAAACACTGTACTTGGGAAGAGCTTTCACACTGATTCTTCCTCCCCTCAGCGTGGTGATGACCGGCTCATACAACAACTTCTTCCGCATGTTTGACCGAAGCCAAAGGCGGGATTTAACTTTGGAAGCTTCCCGAGAAAACAGCAAGCCCATGCAAGTCCTAAAGCCCCGCAAAGTGTCCGCAGGCGGCAAGCGCAAGAAGGACGAAATCAGCGTGGACAGTTTGGACTTCAACAAGAAGATCCTTCACACTGCGTGGCACCCCCAGGACAACATCATCGCAGTCGCAACAACCAACAACCTCTACATATTCCAGGATAAAGTGAACTAATTCCAGGGTGAGCTCCTGTGGGATCTGGCGTGGGCGGCTTGACACGTCCCACCCCAAGCGTCACAGCCTTACCCAGGCCGATCTGTGGTAACGCCGTTTAGAACGGCATCCCTGTCCGTCAGTTCTGGGTGACCAGTCTTTGCCACTTTGTTCTGGGTGTGGACAGAGGAAGCCTTACTCTGGCCCATCGTCAACCCGTCTGTGGCAGAGTAACACCCGCCTTGTCGTTTAAGTGTCGTGCCAATTCCTCCCACTCCTTATTTTTGTCACCCAATGGTCCATTCTCTTGCCTTGGGTAAACTGGGGTAAACCAAGTTAGCTTCCTTAAACTGAAAAATACAGACACACTTATTTTTATAACTTTCCCCAATGGCTCTGTGGTAGAAAATACAAAAGTAGGTTTCATTATTGTCCGGTGCCATTCAAGTGTTCATTTTTGCAAGAAAACAGGTATTTTGTGTGTACACCTTTTTTTTTTTAATTCATCTGTTATACTGTCATAGTGAGTCTGTTCACATGTCTCCCCCTTAAATCACAAGCACACTGGACGTTCACCAATGTACACAGTTTGGTTTTTTTACACACGCACACTGGCCCCACTCATTATTAACATGCCCCAGACCTTGGGTGGGCAGACTATTGAGGAACTGTTTTTTTTTTTTAAATTTGGATCTCACATCTCTGCTTTGGTTCTTCTTCCTTCCTGTATAGCAATAGTCAGGTATAAGAGATAGCCTATTCAAAGATAATAATTATGATTGTCATATTTATATTAAAGAGAGTTCAAATGTCACCAGAAATTGTTCTGTCCTATTTTGTGAAATGAAGCTGGATCATATACATGTTTAGGAATTACCTGAATTATTGTCCTCCCACAGCCTAAATGCAGCCTCAACGCTGAACTGAACCGGATTAGACACTGGACTTCTTATTTTCTACCAACTAGTATGTGGATGTGTTATAATGCAGGGGGGGGAAGTACATTATTTGAGGCATTATGTCAATTACATCTTTAAGTGTATGAACTACTGCAGATATAAATAAGTACTACTGTGTGTTGTGGTTCAATAAGCTTCACAAAGGTTTGCAGTTATCTCCACGACATGTTTAAAATGTGGTCCAGTCCAGACTATATTGATGCCTCCAGTAATGTATAAATACAGTTTTAATCTATGACAGTGAAGACAATAAAGGAACTACTTTTTGCAGCTCTGTCATGGTCTCATGGTTTGATGGGAACATTGTGCTCTTGCTGCTACCTGCTGACTTTGACCCCGAAGGTTACATCATTTAGAAGGTTGCTAGAACAGCAGATGTCACAAATTCGAGTGCCTGCAGATGGAGGAGCCCGTTTTTAAGTCGTTGCCTCTGTGCTTCAGCAACACAACCGAACCCAACAGTCACCGCCTTTCGCTCGCCAACCTCCTTATGATCGCGGTTACACGTGGCCGAACTGAACCGCGCTGAAGTCGCTTCTGTGTCGGCTCCAAAGCCGATCACCCCCGCACGGCTGTGTTTTTATCACGTTGCGTGATTGGACTTCCGCTCCGGTTTGTTTATCATTGGGACGGTGACGTGATCGTCCAGCTCACGCGGGCGGGGGTCCAGCACAGCTCGCGGCTGGCGCTTCCAGATTAGCTAGAGGACGGTAAACAAGCCGCAGCTCCGCTTAATTTCAGTTTCAATTGGAACAACCGCTGTGAAGAGACTAGTTATTTGAGGTGTCGCACGCCTGAATGTGTGCAGATAGACTAGTGCACGTTTTGCACTAGACTAGCCTTTTATGCAACCCACTTAGCTCACTAGACACAATAATGTCCGAGGCTGCTAACAGTACTACAGACAACAATGGAGACGCCGGGCTAAACGGTACGGTAAATATTACCCAGTTGATTGTAGTTGCACTCTTTCTAGAAAATTGTATGACTATCGCCTCTTTCACGTTTTATTGTTATGTTATGGTTGTCGATTCTGGGCGGTTTTTTTTTTCCATCGTGAAGCTACATTTTTTAGAGGAAGTAAGTTGTGTTTAGCGACACGAGTCGCGCCAATCGCGTATCCGCACCTTTGATTGACAGGTAATTTAGCTAATGAGCGATTCGAGCGGAGGGGAGGAGGCGGGCCAAAGGCTTGTCAACAAGACGAAATGGAAGAAGTCAAGAATGGGCAAAAATCGGTGAAGACAAACTGACACCTTATTACTTGGTGGTCTTGTTAAGTCTTATTCAAGGCAAATATAAAAATGGCTCTTTCGTTCGTATGTTGACCGCTCCAACGGAGCATAATTCTGCAGGATTATCACTTCATAAGTGTGAGATAATGTATTGGATGGACATTCAATAGATGAAATAGAATAGGCAAAGACCTTTTTTCCTTACATTAGAGGGGCAAACAAAGCCGTGTTTATTCTCAGGGGCCAGTCCGTGGTTTATGTTTTACCACACTATGGGAGGCCATGACTTTGCGTGCTATTTATGGCCAGTGACACTGGACAGACGTTTTAGACGTGAGTAAACTGGAGAAAGTGTTGCATTGCACAGCAGACTCGGAACGCGGCTGGGTGGGGTGTTTAGTAGCACAACTGGGGCAGAAATCAACCATAAAAATCTTTTTAAAGTAAATATGATGCTTTTAGAAGTTGTCCTTTATAGTTGAGCAAAGGTTTTACTGGGTACCAATGGGGTTTTTTTTCCTGAAATTTTAAGATCTAAATATCTGCCAGGCACCCATGTTTGAGTATTATCACAGTTGGGGGCGATTAAAAGAGGATTTGGACAGTGATGATGTGAAAACCCTTTAAAAAGAACCAACACTTCCATACAACAACAGCAAACGTTGACAGCAGAACCTTTCTTAGGAGATGCCAGCTGTGTTATCAGACACTGTTATTTCTGGAGCTGTCACATCAGTCATAAACATCTCATCTAATACCCCAGATCCCCTCTATGACCCCTCTCTTCCCCAACAGGCTGTAAGCATCAATGGAGTCGGATCATAGCTGCTCACTCCTAAAGCCCCACGACTATAACCGGGGGCCGAATGTTCAGGAGTGTTGGTGGTGTGGTCCTGTGTTGGGTCCAGCTTGGCTCAGTCCACTGTGTAATCTGTCAGACCAGTGCTGACTCTAGGCTTCTTTAAGAGGGGGAGGGGTATATCAATTGAATCGAGTTGGAATAACTGAACCCATCACTGGCCTGACCCCTAAAGCGCAGTTGAACTCTGTGTTTACCGGCTGTTGATTTGACGAGGTGTTTTCTACCTGCATAAACGGCATAGCTGTTTTTACCATGCCGCTCAGGCTCGGCTGCTTTCTCGCTAATATCTGTAACCCAACTCTTGCGTTCTGTGCACACCAGAGCTTACTGTATGTCCAAACAGCATCATAAATCACAGCATGCATAGGCAGGTATTTACTGCCTTTTCATTGTATAGCAGTAAATAGACCCTTGAGCCCTGAACTACTTTACTACCTCGGCCCTTTGTCGTGTCAGTTTAGGATGAGGAAAGCGTTTTCGGCCTCTGTCTATTTCTGTATTCTTGTGAGCAAACAGCTTTTATTAAGTCACTCGTGGTCCATGTCCTTAGTGATGTTTGCCGAGCCATCAGCCAAACTTCTGGCCTCCTGGTTTGGGATTAACAGAACGCTGATAAGTGAAATTACACCCACCCGGCTGTGGGTCTCTCTGGGGGTGCCTAATAACGACCCTTCTTGTTTCGGTTATTATTAAAAATCTGGATTTTCCACTGCACCCATCACAACAATGTATCACAAAAACACAGGTACAACTTGTTTCTGTGATAATTGTTGGGTTTTCTCTTTTTGCTGTTTCATGGTGACTTGAATCAACACAGCAGCCAATATTTTTTGGAAAACATTCCTTATTTAAACACCGTTGCCTTGTGTAACTTTATGGAGGAGGATTAAGCACACTTGAGAGTACTGAGGATGATGCCGGCTCGAGTGGATCGCTAAATACTGATGAGGTAAAAGCCGAATGTTGGATATGTTGTTCCATGAGTTTGAAGACCCTCCGCTATGACACTTGCACTGTGGCTCTGTGGACCTTCCTTTTTGCCTCCATCACCTTTGAGAGGTTTCTCTACCGTAGTGATTTGCTAAGCAACACGCCTGTCTACGTTAGGCCTCGTGGCTCATTACACACATCGGTGGAAAGAAACACAAGCTCAGATTGTGCGAAGGTCTGCCTGTCTGACCAAACTGAGGTACCTGGAGGGAGAAGGCTCTCTGTAAGAGGTGTGATCAAGAACCCAAAGGTCACTGAGCACCAGAGTTCCTCCGTACAGGTGGAAGAAGGTTCCCCAAGGCCAAGTTTGTCCAGACCAAAGCCTCTCATCAGTGAAAGATGCAGGGAAGCAGCTAAAGTGCCCTCTTGTGAGAAACACAATTCTCTGATGTAATTCAAAACAAGATTACATTTTTGGCCTCCCATCGATGCATCGTGGTGGCGGGACGGACATGATGTGGGGGTGTTAGTGCTCAGGTCCTCAAACCTAGCTAACAAGGCAAAGACCCTAACACACATCCAAAACAGCACAGGAGAGGAGTCAATGAGCGTCCTTGAGTGAACCAGCCAGAGCCCTGATATGAAAAATACCCATCGACCTCTATGTCCTGTCCACTTAGAATCCCCCCCACATCTGAAAGGATCTCCAGAGAAGAATGGCACAGTCTAGGTTTATAGCATACCCAAGAGGACTGGAGGCTGTTCTTGAGAAGCATATAGATAATATTGGATTTTTTAGCTTTGCACGACTTAACGGGAGAACACTGATAACTGTCCAGCTGCACCTAAATCCAGCTCAACATTCGATTAAAGGCAACGTCTTCTGTTGTAGCAGTCAGTGTAGGCCATAATTAAATGTCATCCAAACTTTCTGCTCCACTTTTGCAGTGTGAGGCTTTTCCTAGCCGTGGTCTGAGTAAGCTGGTATTTGAGGGTCTGGAATTTTTCACTGTGTTGCACCAATATGATGATTTCACTCTCCTGAAATCCTGACACGTTGAACCAATTCATTTTGAAATAATTTTGTTAAGCATTTACAACTATTAAGACTTTTTTGCTTGTCTGGTTCAGGTTCCTGGGTGGAGTTAGAGATGAACAGAGGCGCAGCTGGATCGGTCCAGTCCACCTCCACGACTGGCCCTGCTGCTGTCCTGCTACCCCTGCCTCAGGTTGAGGAAGAGGAGGCCATGGTCGGGGGCCTGGAGCACGTTCCTTCATCATCCTCAATCCACAATGGAGACATGGAGAAGATCCTGCTGGACGCTCAGCACGAGTCGAGCCGCAGCAACTCGTCCTGCGACAGGTAGGAGTCGGCTACTGTCTGCTCCACCTCGACACAGGTCAAAAATAACCTGTGGATGAATGAGCCTGTTTTTGGCCGAGCGGGGCAACATCTGAGCTCACACCCTGAATCTGAACAGTCTGAGCTCCTCTCAGTGCAGAGCTCAGACTCCATTTCAGTCATTGTTTCTTCGACATTGTTGCAATTGTCTCTGAAACCCAGGAGGCCTGAGCTAATGTGACGTGAGGTTCAGCCTTATGTGTCACCGAACAAAAGCCGGGGATTAAACCGTGTTGTGTGATTAAGTTGTCACTGCAATTTAGTCAACTAGCTTTCCAGCGCCATAATACTTGAGAGTGCATATTGCCACAAAGCTGTTGGATTAAAATTTAGGCCCAAATATTTATCTAAACTAAAAGAACAACACACGTCTATGACTGGTTTCTCTTCAACTCCCATTATTGTGCTAGTTAATCTAGGGGGAAAAGATGTTTAATTGAAGGCACCCCGATAAATAAAGAAAGAAACAGTGAACTTTCCACACTTGGTTACATCAGGTGCGCGTGTTCTCTCCTCCCGGGTGATAGTGGGCGAGCCAGGCGGTCAGCCGTCTCTGAGTCACTCGAGGATGTTTATCAGGACTTCATTTACGATCGTGAAACAGCTGGACGGTGCTCCTTCTTGTTGACACTGTTGGCTGCTTCAGAGTTTTAGAATCTACTGTGAACACATGCTGAAACAAACAACAAGAAAATCCAGCATGGGGAGTCATATGCTGCCTCACACAAATAAGGCCAAAGCTGTGTAACATGACACGTGATGACGTGCTAATTCCTGATTGGGGATTTTCTTCCAGGATTTTCAGCTGATGAAATTTATCACATTTTCCCTATTTAGTTCCTAAAAGTCTTTCTAGGAAGGGGGGGGTGCACTTTCCATTATTACTGGTAATTTTCCATCCATACAACACTGAAAACTGTTGTGATATCAGATAAGACAAATATTAAAATGCTGTCTGCTTCACCAAAACGATACATTTTTAACGAAGGGCCAAATCAAATATGCTGGAAATGAAACCCACACAAGCTTTTAGGGACGGCTTAAGGGCAAAATAAGCTGCTTTGACACAGCCTAACCCAAAACACTGTTGTGATGGTGACTTGCTGATATCTTCTAAGCACATAGTTGTGATCAGGGTTCAACATTTTACCAGCAGTGGCTCTTTGACAGGATCGGAAGAATTTTGAGTGAGTTTTTTTTTCCCCGGCATGTGGTCAAAATTGAGATGTCTGACTCTCATCTGTGTCCATCTGCAGCCCACCACGGCCCCACAGCCCCCAGGATGAGGGACAGCTCATCTTTCACGTGGATGTTGCAGGCAGAAGAGACAGCCAAGTAAGCCCGCCTGTTGCCATGGCAACTGCTGGGACCGAGCTTCTGTGTGGACATTGCAACTTTCGCCCCACCCGGCAGCTCTCGAATACCATGAATTTATTTCATTAATCAGACTTTTGTCATAGTAATCTTTAATCTATTATAGTGTTTTTCTGTAGGATGTTGATGATCAATGTGTGTGGGGTGTTTTTTAGTCAGAAGAGGAGGTGGTGGACAAGGAGAGGGACATGGACATCTTGATGAAGGATGCCGATTGGGTTGCTGACTGGTCCAGTCGGCCAGAAAACATCCCACCCAAGTAAGTGTCAAGTCAGCAAGCATCAGCACTTTTTCAGGGCAACTAACTGTAACCCTTCTATTTTTCAATATTTTGTTAAAAGTAGAGTTTAGTTCAGCCAATCGCTGCGAACCTCATGCTCAAAATTGACTCATAAGGTTTTATTGGAAGCAATAAGCTAATGAAACAGCCACAGCGCGATTGGCAGCTGCCACCTGGTAACGGTGTATCACTGCGCTTCACGCAGGGAGTTTAATTTCCGCCACCCTCGTCGCTCTGTGATGCTCAGCATGAGGAAGACTGGCGCCATGAAGAAAGGAGGCATCTTCTCTGCTGAGTTCCTCAAAGTCTTCATCCCCTCATTGGTGCTATCACACATTCTTGCGCTGGGCCTGGGGTAAGAAAATCACAGAACACAAACCTGAAGCTCTTAGGAACTCACCTGTGCTTAGTGCATCGATGTAAAAGACAGGAATAAACTACCAGAAGGTTTAATTTGACTAAAAATGTCAGTTGCATATAAGGCCCAGCAGGGGGAGTCGTACAGCAAATATGAGTTCAGTGATCGCTGTAGATGGAGCCTGTACACTCCCAGCAGGCTTCTATGTTCACAATCTGTACTGAAGAATTAATACAGTTTATGTGGATTTCCTCATTACTCTCATCTGTTGATGACAACAAAGATTCTCTAAATCCAATTCAACAGCCTCTACCGGATTAATGCTGCTAAGCAGATCTTCAGGGTCTGAAAGTACTGAAAGACCGGTTCAGCTACATTGCCATGGTAACCTGCTGCATAACTAATTTATGCCAGGGGTGCTGCAACCAAAGGCTTAAACACACACCAGTAGACACAAGTTAAACTAATGATAGGGAAGTGAGCCTGAGAAGAGTAATCTCGCACATGAGCGCAGCTTTAATTCTAAGATAATCTCAGTTTGACTAATATGACAGTAGCCCGCTGATGCTCAGCTCTGCTGCCATCAGACTTGCCAGGTCAGCTGATACTCTCTTGTCTCGACAGAGTCTACATTGGAAAGAGGCTGACCACGCCCCCCGCCAGCTCTTTCTGAGCCCCATCCTGAAGAAAAAGTGCCTGAGAAGTGGCCAGCAGTTGTCGGAGAAAGTTTTGGCCGTTGTGATGAATGCCTGTCTTTCCTCCCTCTGCCCCGCCTGCCCCCCCCCCCCCCCCACCTGAGTTATGACACGTTCTCAGGAGAACTCCCCCCACCCTCCTCTTTCTTGATTGTGCTCCTGCTGTCTGTAAATAATCCCCTCTCTGCATCCCCCCCTCTCATTTCTATAAGCCTTTAAGAATATTAACATGCTGTCTTTTCCTCTGCGTTTGTAAGGGGTGGGTTTTCAGGGAGGGTCACAGCATTGAACCAAACCTCTGCCGCTTTTGATCACCTGACAACAAGGGATTGTCAGATTGTGCCACCTACATGAGAATCTCCATCTCAGACAGAAATTTAGCTCTGCTGCAGCAGTGATATTGGTCTTGCCTTCTGTTTTTCCTTTAGGTCGCCTTTTTCTCTTATTTTAGTTATTTATTTCGCAGCTGTGATGGTTAAAGAGGAAGTTGTGTAAATGAAAAGTTGCCATCATGACCAGATAACTCAGATTTTGGTTTCAAACCAGGACTTTTTCCGTCTGCATTTGAAAACATTTTTTCTCCGAGTGACAATAACTGCAAAGCAGGGTGTTTGGACGCTGGAGGTATGTTGTGGTTGGGCGGAGGATGAAGGGTCAGCGTAACACGCGGGGTGCCCAGACCCAGTCCTGGGGGAGGGCTCTATCCAGCTGGGTTTCACCTGAGATCCCATTTTCTTTGGTAAGAGCCTTTTCTGCATGGTAGGACAGAAAGCCCGGCTGGACTGCCACCCTCGAGGACTGGGTCTGGGCTCCTCTGCTCTGTCCCAGTACCTGCTCCCGTAACTGTAGGGGGCGCGATTGTCATTCCATGACAGATATTTGCAGTTCCTACTCATATTTTTGGCAACGAGTGGCAAAAACATCTGTCGCTAGTTGACTCTTTCCAGACTGAGGGGACAAATTATGTTTAGAAAGCAGCTGAAGACGGCAAGACCACTGAACCAGAAGAGTGAGGGAACCTTCACTTCCATGGCTAATGTTGATATTAGCTCATGTCCTCCTGTATTATGGGCACTTTAGTAAAGCTAAAGTCTAGTGTTAGACTTAATCTTTTGATGAGATTCTTATGCTGATTGGAGAGCGCGAGAGGGTGTGTGAAGGCAGAAATTTGACAATTATGACGTATTCTACAGCTAGCATCAGTTGAATAAAGCATCTGGCACCAAACCTTTGCTGTGACACGCCAAAGCACATCAAACTGGTACCATGAGGTGGAAAAGGTTTAGTCCCAGCTGCTCTGAAATCACTCAGACTTTGTCACCAAAAAAAGCTTAAAAGATTAGGATTTGATAGTGGCTTTTTTAGTGAGCTTTGCTTGGAGAAGGTTTGACTACTGAAACTGTGTGTATTGAATCAAAACCTTTTTTATAACACTCCACCAGTATTTTGCCACAAGCCAAGTATAAAGGTGTGATGGAGACATAAAGAAAACATGTTTGCAGGACATGTAGAAGAATGGATCTAAAATCTGTCATCCATCAAAGACTGAAGTTGCTGTAGGTGCTGCAGGGTGTTTTCAGTGCTTTTACTGGTTTCTTGCTGACTTTAACACATCGAGCTTCTCCATGAATCACGACCTGACCCAGCAGGTCGACTCAGGAGGTGCTGCCTTTCTTCTTCTTTTTTTTTTGACCTGTTCTAATGGAGTCATGAAGCACCAGCTCTGTTGTTGTTGTTGTTGTTATCTCCATTTGGGGTACTTCTTGTTTAGACGTCTCTGCCTGCCTGTGTTTTTAGGTGCCTCGTCTTGTTTTGAGTCGGCGCTTTTTTCTCCATTATGTCGCGAAAAAGATTGTGATTGCACACAGGGAAGGGGGGTGAAAATGGCCCCCTTCGGTTGACAGGAGGTCCCAATGTGAATGACCATGTGGAAAGTGATTTTCTTTGGACTGTGACGCTCTAACAGTAGTTCTTGTAATGATGCATTTGCTTTAATTTCTCTTTTCCCACCACATTGGTAAAAACATTCAAAACATGGCATTAAAGTTGACTGAATAAGGCCACTTTCTGACTTTTGATTCAGTTATTCTTGATGTTTCTTATCAAGTAAAATGTAGGTGGGGGGGGTCTTCATTAATTATATAAAGTGAGTGGTTTTCAGCCAAGTTAACAGAGATGGTTACTATTGTATGCTTAGTAAATGCTGTATATATTTTATTGAATTAATGTGCACCTGACAAATGTGCAAATAGTAATATTCCGGTAATTCCTACTAAAGAGTCAATTGTGTTTAAACCCCCATTTAGAACTGAGAAACGACTGCATCCTGGATTTAAAATGTAATACTAACTTAAGAAGCATTTTGCTTCAGAGGTTTATTCCCTAAACCTGGTATTAGAATAGAAAACTGCCAGAACCTCAAAATATTTAAATGCGATTTACAGTATATAAGTCAGCCACTCCACAAATGCTTAAAAATGAATCAGAATGCTTCTGTCATTTAGAGCTATTGTGTTTGGTTCAGTCACCTGGGGGTAAGGGGGTCCTGCTGGATGTGGCGCCAGTGATTAGAACTAGTTCAGAGATCTGAAGGCCTCGGCTTCCCTCTGTCCTCGTCTGCAGCCTCACTCACAGAAACATTATTTCTTCTATATTCATCACAAAATATGTGATTGCATTAATATAATTCGATCTTATCTTTAAATCAGGGCATCATTGTTGAAACCAGAATAGATCTACTTGATATTCTACCACCATAAAGCAATACTTCAGCAGCAGTGAATGTTTTCCACTCAAAAATAGCTAGAAAATGCTAACAGAATAAAATGTCTGATTCTTACAACTCATATAAAGTTTAAAAATCAAGCTGCATGATATCATTATTCCTATTGTAAGCAGTTCAGTCCTATCCAACCTGATCTCCTTCACTTCCTGTTCTCCATTCGTCCTTTTATGGAATCTCAGCTCACCTGCTCTTGGCCAATCCGGACACAGCATGATGCTAAGCCCCTCCCTCTGCTGCTGACGACATTGCCCTGGGCAGTCAATGCCCAAAATCATGCGATTAAAAACACCCTGACCATTTCAGCATGCACAAGTGCCAGATTTCCACCTCTGGCTGCTGTTTTTGCACTTGAAAACAGCTGTTTTTACAGTACAGGGGCGTGTCCAAGGGGCGTGTCTAATGTGGTTGACATGTCACAGAGGGACGTGAGACGATTGCTGGAGGGAATTCAAATTCAAATGAAATCACTCATGATTAATGTAGGTCCACAAAAAAGTATGTCTATGAAGCTGATACAATCATTTCGGACTTTAGCTGATGAGACTGTAGAAGCTGCTTCTATGTTGTAATCAGAAAGTTAAAATAACATCAGAGTTCTCCACACGCTAAAGCGTCCTGGGCGCCCTCTGGTGGTGGGCGACTGTATAGAAAATATTCCTCTCCCTTTCTTTTAGGTGAGAGCACAAACTGAAAAGTATTTTTTTCCCCCATGTTATTTTTAGATGTTTTGCTTGTGTTATCTTTATGATTTTTAGGATATAATTTATAGACTTGTCATTACAGTTTCAGTAGATACGGTGTGGTGTTCTTGGTGATCTATTGATAAAACAGAAACAGTACAGACCCCTGGCTCAACACGGACAGGCTGGCTCTCTGGCCAATCGCAGAGCTCCAGAGGATCTTCAGACAGATTGCCATATCAACTACAATAAAACGATGAAACTGTCTTCTTCCCATCTTTTAAAAGACTTTATTTTGGAAGTGTGTTCAGAGTTCTTTAGAAGATCCCAGTCTGGTGTCATGATCAGGTTCATTCATGAAAAAAAAAAAAGTAAAATGGATGTTTTCCTGTGGAGGAGCAGATTAGACCCCCGCTTTTCCAAACACACCACACACACACACACACAACACACACACGCGCGCGTGGCGGAAGCGCCTGATCTCACTTGTCTTACATCTGCTCCTGCCTGCCAGAGCCGTGCCCTTCCTGTCCACAGACCAGACGCCTCCTCTGCCACCTCCAACTGTTTATCAGGCACGCTGCCAACTTTCCCCTCTAATTATCTAACATTTAAACATTAGTCTCTCTCTCTCCCTCCCTCTCTCTCTCTTGCTTGCTCTCTCCCTCCCTCTCTCTCTCTTGCTCTCTTTCCCTCCCTCTCATGCTCTCTCTCTCCCTCCCTCTCTCTCTCTTGCTCTCTCTCTCCCTCCCTCTCTTGCGCTCTTGCCCCCCCCCCCCTCTCAATCTGTCTCTCACACACACTTGTATTTATAGTGTGCGGTCTTCCATGGACGTAATGCATTCTCCAGCGCCCTAACCCTCACCCTCACCCTAACCCTCACCCACACCCTCACCAACGCTCCTCACTCTCAACCCTAACCCTCACCCTCCCCCCACCCTCACCCTAACGCTCACTCTCACCCTAACCCTCACCCTCACCCTCACCCTCACCCTAACGCTCACTCTCACCCTAATCCTCACCCTAACCCTCACCCTCACTCTCACTCTCACCCTCACCCTCACCCTGAACCTAACGCTCACCCTCACCCTATCCCTACCCTAACCCTAACCCTCACCCTAAGCTCTCACCCTCACCTCACCCTCACCCTAACCCTCACCCTAATGCTCACCCTCACCCTCACCCTCACCCTAACCTAAGCCCATTTCTAAAATCAACCTTAAAACCATGTCTCAACCCTCCCTTTGTTAGTATAATGAGTATCTTGGTACTTAAAATGTGGCAAATACAAAGGACGCACACACACACACACACCACACCACACACACACACACACACCCACGCACACACACACACACACACACACACACACACACACACACACCACACACACACACACACACACACACACACACACACACACACAGGAGCTCCACCAGCCCTTTGGTAGAGGAAATAGCAGCAGTCATTTGCTGCCCAGTGCGTTGTTATGGAAACTGTCTGCTCGTGCTTTCAGTGCACGTTTCCCATGGATACTTGGGACAGGACAGGTTTTGCCTGTTGTACTGTCAGTCAGAAACAACCGGTGTTTTAGAGGTTGGCTACTTGTTGTCATTGATCACTCTCATTTATTTCAAAACAACTCAGCTGTATTTGTGCATATTTTAGGACTAATAATCAAAATGAGATGCTCTCAGTTTGATGTCCACAGTTAAGTAAGTTTTCATGTTTTTATGCTCCTGGGTTTTTCATTTTACTGAAATCACTCAGTTCTGACTAAAACATAAATAGAACTTTGTGTGATTACCTGTTTCTTAGAGAAGAGTTTAAAGATTCAGTTTTGACAAGAAATAGCGTATTTTTGAGAACACTTCCAAATACTCATATTAGAGAGTATTCTCACTCCCCAGAATAGACGGTTGTTCTCAAATCTAAGAATTAAAGGATATCTTTGTGTCTGTAACATACCTCACAGTGCAAATTACATTTAAAGAAACACAATTTGCTAACAGGGCGTCTCTGTGGGCTGGACCTGTTATTGACCATGTTATCATGATGATACTTTACGTTTTAAGATTATGGTCTTCTTTCATCATTCTGCCAATAATAACAGTCTGGAAAAGTCACAGTTTTAAAACATTATCAAACCACTTATGTGATGTTTGCATCTGCGTCTGGTTCAAACATGTCTGGCTGAAAGACAGATGAGTTCTGAGCACAACGGCGTGGAATCGCATTCAGATAGTTTAAACCATATGGGAGTTTGTTCTTGAGCATTTCCATCTGTGGGGGAAGGGAAGGGGGGTGAAAGGTGAAACGTTTGCAGACAGTGCGTCATGTCTACAGTTTATTTCATTTGTTCCTACAATTCTCAGCTGATTGACTGTGACCACGCCATGGCCACGCCATGGCCACGCCATGACCACGCCATGGCCACGCCATGGCCACGCCATGACCACGCCATGGCCACGCCATGACCACGCCATGACCACGCCATGCACCATTCAACAGCCGATTAAAGACCGTCTACTTGAGTAAATGGCACGAAATTCAAACAGCATCAAACGAATCACACGGCCTGGCTTTAGCACAATAACTGACCAATCAGAAATCAGCAGCATGTGTCTAATGGTTGGCGACAAAGTTAGATTATATTTTTTAAATCCCTAATCAGTGTTAATCAACTGTATAATCAACTGTTGCATAAACATGTTATAACTCAATTTCAAAACTTAACCGACCTTATTCAAAGGTGATTACTGATAAACATAGGAATAAGAAATGGATTGTGTCAACTTTATGTGCAACAGGGCCTATTAATGGAACATATCAAGCCACTAAATAACCCTAGATCTTTATTGTTATCAGCTTTTCTCACGTATCATCTCACATATCAATGTTGGGGATTTTTGGCATGAGCAGAAGAGGATGAGGAGGGTGTGGTGCTGAACGGACAGCGCCCTTCTTCGTCGGAATGGGTGTGACTTTGGTGGAACTCTCCTTGGTGCTGATTGCGTAATCGCCTCAAAGTTTGGTGTCAGAAACGCCCCATCCGTCAGATCGCGGAGACACAGCTGTGCGACATCTGTCCCCTGATGTTTCTACAGCTCTGGCTTGACCCTGAACAAGAGAGGGCGTCTGGGTGTTCCCGAGGTAATCCCATCATCAGGAAACATCCTCCTCCTGTTGCCTATAGAGGATCTTTGTTTCCACAGACAGGAGGTCTCTCTCTCTCTCTTTATTTGCCGATGAGTAAAATCAGCTGCTTGCTGCAGGCTCAGTTAAACTCATGAGTAAGCAATTCCAAACTGTTTGCTTGTGGCAGGAGAGACAGTAGGCTGTGCCCATATTATCGGATAGATGACAGAGTGACTGTTTTTGCAGCATTCGTGAGCTTTTCCTTTGCGCTGTCGTGCGTCCACCTGCGCTCTGAAAGGCGGCGGCTGCACAAGCCGATACAATAAGTAGGGGCTGAACTCCGTTTTTTTCCCCCACTGACCACCCAGACAAGGCATGTCTACCACCGGGGAAGTACCAGGCTTCTTCAAGAACATGGGCTCCGACAGCCCCGCCAGGCCGAGGCAGAAATTCTGCGGCGTGTTCTGCCCGGTGGAAGGCTCCTCCGATAACAAGACGCTCGACTTTGACGTGCTGTCAGCGTGTAGGGGCCGGAGTGAGGGGCGAGTCATCGACCGGCAGACCGACATCTCCAAGCCGAGGAAGGTGGAGATCAGGGAGAGCAGCGGGAAGGAAGCGCTGCAGAATCTGGACGATAAAAAGGTAACAGTCTGTCTTCATAGCATGCGGTTTTTAATTTGTCTTTTTTTAGTTGCAAAACTGGGAATCTGATTATCCTTAAAAATCAGAGCAATGCGCACTATTTTTCGTCCCAACTGCAGCCAGACGCACAGTGATTTGACTTTATTTAAGCTTGTAGGCGATGAATGGAAATCAACTTACCGGGCCTACATTTCCCAGGAAGCAATGGAGTACAATAGATGACATAGTGGTGGACGGCCCACTCCCCGGCGCTGCGGTTTGAGGGAGTGGCCCCTGACATTTTCACTTGTCATCCCTGCTTTTTCAGTCTGTTTGGGTCAATCCACTGTAGATTTCAACAGTCTTCAATAGACTGCAAAATTTTCTACTAGGTTTAGTTTGATTTTAAATGGCATGTCCGATGAGTGTTTAAACATGTCACACATGATGCAACGTCTACTGATGGTGCGTTTAGGTTCAGCAGAAAAGAACCGTTGTCTGGATGTTGTAAAAAGCTTAGGGTCGTGTTCAGCTGAGATGTGTAACATGTTGATCATCTGTGTGGCCCAGGACTGTGTTTCAAAGGCAAACAGGTTATTTCAGAAATACTGAAATCTAAATTTAATCTGGATTACGCCTCCCTTCACCATATATTTACACTGTCTCTGTCCAGGAAAACCAGGTTTTCATTTACAGCACAAAAGAAACACAATTGCTATGAGAGAACCAACACAGGAAGCAGAATTGTTCTGTCTGTTTTAACACTTTTAACCAGTAGAATAATTCAGTAATGTCTGAGATAATTACCAGTACCACTGATAGGTAAGGTAAAGGGGCAGATATTGGTCCAGATGGACTGAGTTGGATTGGAATTCTTCCCGACCTCAGCTGCCATGTTGCTATGCAGGAAGCTCAGGAGAAAGAAAGTTGTTTATTTCAATTAAAAGGCAGTTTAATCTTCCAGAAAAGGAGAAAATGTAAATCTTTGTTAGAATGAAACCTGTCTACTGGCAGAAATTCCTTGTGTTTGAGTCAATCTTTTTTCTTCCTTTTTTCCTTCTTTTTTTTTGGGGGGGGGGGTGGTGAAGGATCAAATTTCCATGTGCACTCACATGATCTGAAGAATGAGTCATTCTGAAGAGGCATATGATGCTGGTGGCCATGGAAGAAATGGTGTATGTATGCCCTTAGGGAGAGCTCTGATTTATCTTAACTTCTTTGATCTAATCTTAACTACTTTGATCTTATCTTAACTTATTTGAGCTTATCTTAACTTATTTTATCTTAACTTCTTTGATCTTTTCTAAACTTCTTTGATCTTATCTTCTCTTGGGTGAGAATAAGCTCTATCTTTGGCAATGGTAAGCATTACTTATTACATTATATTACAGATGTCTTGAATTGTATTTCCATTGGTTTGAAATAATAATTTAAGGATAATTTAAAGCAGGATCTCTGATTTCGGAATGGTTGCAGCATCTGTTGGTGACAACTGAATATGCGCTGGCCAAAAAAATGACCTCTGAATAAGTGCAAAAGTTCTTCGATTCATTATTTTCAGGTATTCAGTTTAAACAAAAACTCAAATTATATTTATTTCACTTTGGAACCATCCTCGAAAGCTTCCTGGACCCACGAGGCGTCCCCACCCCTATCTCCTGTGTGCCAAAGGTGGATTATTGAAGATGCCTGATCTGGACATCACATATGCTCTAAGAATAAGGTCAATACAAATAAATCACAGCAGTTACATTCAGATTTGGAGCCCCTACATTAAAAAAATAAAAAAATAGAGCCAAAATGGCTGCTTGCTCTTTTCCCCGTTTGTCTGTGTGTACACTCTCTGCCTTCACTAATCCACGTAGAGCAATTGATGGCATTAATGGCTCTCTCCTGTCAATGGAGCAGGGCGAGGCTTTGCGCATGCGCCGTCGGGCTCCTTTTACATGGGAAAGAGGCTCGCCAGCGGTCCCTCCCTCCCCCGTTGTCGGACTCTGTCTGGAAAGGAACGGTTTTGGTGCATCGGGAGGAAGCCGGGACACGAGCCGAAGTTGAGAAACGGGTTTATTCTTTCATTTGCGACCACCCCGCTCTTCACGCTCAATTTTTTTTCGCCCACCTCCTCATCCTCGCTTTAGCGGCAATCCAGCGTGCCATTCATTGATTGCGGTCCGGCGGCGCACAGCAAGACGGCAAAGATGTCTGGTTATCAGGGCAAGAAGAACATTCCCCGCATCACGGTGAGTTTGGGGTTCATTCAAACGCTGCAGAGGCGATCGTCGTGCTCGATTTGGTCGCCTGGGCCTGCCGGATGTCACCGGGGCGGCGAGGACCATGCGCCTCGGCCTCATCCGCCGCTGCCCTCCTCGGCACTTCTCAGTTCGGAGCTGAAAGGGCTGCAGCTGACCCAGCAGCTGTCTTCGTGTATTATTAGATGCATTCTTTTATTTGTTTTTTTGCGAGACCAAACCTTTTGGAAACGAGCCAGCCCATCGGTAGCGCGCTGAGGCCGAAATCTGACGGTCATCTGCAGCATCTTGACGACCGTGCTGAAACCAGGACTGGAACTAATGTATATTTTTTTTCATTTTCACATTTATTGGTCACTTCTGGTGCAGATTTATCGACCTTTCTGTCAGGTTTTGTTCGTGGTCTGTCTGTAGCGGAGCCTCCAGGCCGGTGGTCTTTGTTAGGCGGTGTGTCTGGGAGCCCAGTGTCACTGCACAACAACTGGTGGAACAAATGCTCCCCTGCATCCGGCTGCATTTTTTTTCCAACCTCTTGCTTTACTTTAGAATCTATATGTATATATACGTGTTTTAGAGGCACGGAAACATATAAGAGCACGCTGCCGGTGTCACCCCGGGGCAGATCGCAAATTACCCCGGGATTGCATTGATGATGGTGTGCGAATGGAAAGTGGAGAGAGGAGGAGGGAGGAGATGGGTGGGGGAGCCAGGGAGGAGAGAGGACAGTCATTCCCGTTCCATCCCAGCGGTGTAATGAAGGGAAGAGCTGAGGAGGGAGGCCACTGTCTGCATGGATGGAAGAAAAGGAAAATCTAAAAATATCTCTGATATATATCAAAGGATTTGGGTGGGGGAGGTGCAGCCCTTCTGCACCTTAAAGTCGGTGCAAAGCTGCGATAAAAGGAAACATTTTAGCTGTAGATTCTTACCAGCCTGTGAAATTGTTGGCCGTTTATCAGAATACAGGTGCCGCAACCTGATAGGCTGGTTCATTTTCATATCGGCAGGTGCAGCAGAAAACAGGCGGCACGTTCAGGTTCCCGTACGACCAGGCATAAAATCCTAGAAGGAAACAAAATCTCTGGGCGCAATCTTGTTTCATGAGAAGAAACCTCGAGCTGCAGCCGTGGTTGGTGGAGGGATCAGAGGATTAGTAGGTGTTTGAGTCCCATCAGTGATTAAGCCCAACCTAAAGGGATAGATGTCCTATTCTTGAAGGAAAGAAGTGGGTCAGTCCAGAATTGAGTTCTTTGAGATGTATTTTCACGCAGCTGGTGAACAGGAGAGCTTCTCGGTGGCTTTGTGGACTTCAGGCCTCTCCAGACGGTCCAAATGCTGCATCTCCAGGTAACACTGTAACCACGGCGGAGCTGGACGTCATCACTGACCAGCAGATTTAATTCATTCAAACTGAGGCTACAGAGGAAACTAATGACATTATTCAATGAAAAACCACAGCGGTGATGGAGGAACTCTGCATTCTGAGCCGTCTTCCGCACTAGCCAATCTAATTTAGACGTTAGATGATGCATCAAGCGGACTTTCAGGGTCCGGTCTCTTCGGAGTGCTGGTTAGGCTAACTGGTTAGGTTGGGACAGATGGAGTCAGGCTGGGGCGCACTTAAGGCGGAACTCATCAAATATGAATGAACCTTCACAAACTCACCACCTGCTTTTTAAGCTTTTGCATCATCTGATAACTTCTGGTGAATCGGAAGAGTTCAGGCTGCAGGGAGTATGTAAGATGCATGTTTAGGGTAAGAAGAGCTTTGTTGCTGTGATACATGAGGCTGTATTTGAGGTTGTATAATTAAAGTGCATTTTTGCCTAAAATTTGCATTTACTTTTAGCAAATTCTACATTATAGGTTATCAGTAAGATGACATTCAAATGGTTTTGATCTCAATTCCAGCATTTATGAAGCATTTTTAACATGATATAAATATTGACTTTTCATTTGCTTTTTCAAATGGGAGCAGATTGTCTCAGTTCCTTTGAATTTTAATGAAGGATATACATTTGGATGCAAGTGAAATGGAGCAAGCTCATGTTGGAGCTCTTGCATGTAAAACAGAGGGAGGATATTTAAAGAACATCCAGGAAGAAAGTCTCTGAGTTCAATCCTCAGCGGATCAGAGATCATCTGGCCGTTTGCCTGTAGCACGTAGTTGCTACAAGTTGCTCAACGCACGCATGTGTGTGTGTGTCAGTGTATACATGTGTGAGCACCTTTAGACTTATCGCACAGTGCACTGCAACCGGAGCTCCTCCCACATTAGCACACTGTTGAAAACAGTTTTTAATTGTATAAAAGATAAAATTATTTCTAAAAAAGTGATCCATCGGTTATTCGAATGTCCCTAAAAGTACGCGCCGCCTAGTGGCCGCATTCATGATTGCAGTCCAACACGTGCTGTAAGTAAGAGAAATACTCCCTATATTTCCAACAGCAGCGGCACAAACGGTGATAAAATATGGAAGTTTGTATCCCTGTTGAAAATGTGTCCACTAATCCAAACATTCCTGTGGCTGCTGTTGGACGGCGGGACAGAGGATGTGTCTGGCCCTGTAAAGTTTGACCCTGCATGAAGCCATGCAAATGAATTCAGCCACAATTTAAGATCAGTAGTGAAAGAACGGACAAAGAGGTTATTGTGATGCCCAGACTTTGCAGAAAGATAGTTAGCTTTAGTGAATGCGTTACCACGGTAACGAAGTTGCCGCAGAAGTGGAGCATTTCCCTGCTGGCAATTGAGGCAACGATATAAAAAAAACCTTCACTATTGCATTTCAAACTATCCCAAATTGGTGATATTACTTTTCTTATTAAGTATTTTTTTGTATTTGCATGAATAAAATAAATACTTTTAAAAGCACACACATTCAGTTTTGGGATTCAATCAATAATAATAACAAATCCTGCTTGAAATGCAAACCTTTTACTATTTTCCTTTGTTTTCCTGAAGCAAAAAAGGAGGAAAAAGCCCCTCAATGAGCTTTTACTAGTCAGCTGAAAGTGGCAGCGCCGTGTTCCTGTTACAGTAAACAGTGTTGTGCTTTGTTTAGCCGCTAATTCCTGAAACGTCCCCTTCATATGCTCTGGCTCTATTAACACGAGGATACACAGCAGTTAGTCTGCATTCAAATTTACACTGTTTACACATTTCAACTTACACTTAAATAAATCAGCGTGTGTTTTTTCCAGCTGTCTCGGCTGCGTTTGAATTTGCACGGGAGCCTCGAACACGTACAGAGGCGATTTTGACAGCAGAATTTAGCCTTCTAATCATCCCTTGCCTAAACAATAAATCCTCCTGTCTAATTTGGCAGCGCTCTATCTGACTTCACAAAAGTTCCCAGGATATTTTCCATCTGGACAGCAACACATAGACGTTACCAGGTTACATCACACATTGGCAGAGGCATTTATAGATTTTTGCCCTGAATTCATCCCTCCCCTGACGCCACTCATCTTTTTTTCTTTATGAAATGTTTCGGACAGATTGATCTAACTGGACAGAATGATCAAATACGCAATATTCCGTCATCAGATGTTTGTTACCTTCATGCAGACCACTCATCCCCTCAATTTTATTCAAAGTTTTTACTGGCCTTTAACACTCCCCCATCTGGATGTAGCATCCTAGCATCACTGATGCTTTTTCACATCATAAACATTGACAATTCTCTCAGAATCCTCCAAAAAAGCTGGTACAAACGCTCCTTATGAGTAGTCTGTCTGTTTTAAATTTCCAGATTTAAATAAAGAGCACCCATGAGTTCTAGAACATGAGCAAACTCACTCCAGAACGTGGCTGCTGCAGAAGGTTCCTCATAAAAGTTCCAATGTGGCTCATGGTTCTGCTATCACAATAGGCTCAAGGAAATTAGCCAAACTCATTCATAAGTCCGCTTCAGAGGAAAGATGGCTGGTTCTTTGTGTCTAGATTCAGTAATAATCACCAAAGATTGGATATATGACATCAGCGGCGGTTGAGTAATGCAGTAGAGTTGAACACAGCTGTGAACCCAGCGAACCTGTGTGCACTTCCTGTTTGGGGGCCTCCATGAAGGAAAGGTCGCTGTCATGTTTGGGCTCCGACCCACTCTCTCGCGCTGCGTCTGTGTCTGCAACGCTCATTTAGCCTCCCTGGTTTCGTGTTAGCCCGGTGTTGAAAAGCGAGGTCGTTTCGTCGCGGCCCCGCTCGGTAACCTGACACCGGCAGTGGTGCATGATGTAATGGCGTCTTTCACAACATTGATGAAAGCGGCCCAGTGGGTTGGAGCGAGCCCAGCGCTCCACCGCAGCAGCCTGCTGCACACACACAGGCCATTAGCACCCCTCTGCCACGGATACTCTCCGTCACATAACCTCTTTGGCCGGATCCCATCAGGGCTGTCAGATAATGGCGAGGAGGCGTTTTCCAAACCTGCTGCACTCAGCTGAGGTCCGGAGTGTGTTGCAGCACACAGCGTGTGTGTCTTCCTTTAATTGAAAAGCCACAAGTGTGCAGCTGCCAACTTAGTTTCCCTCCAAGAACAGAGAGGATTCAACTTTATTACATCTGTCTGTTCCGTCTGTTTACGCGGTTCCTATGCAGCAGCAATATAGACAAATAACTTTATTATTTCAGCCTCTCACTGAGAGCTCAGACCAACCATCATCTTCATCATTTTTTTATTTCGGAGTTGAAATGTAATAAAATCAGTACTTCTCTATTTTGTTTTTTAAGCCTGTTGGAGTCTCCTAAAACATCTGCACGTTAGAGCTAATCAATCTGTCCTTTTCTCTTCATGCTATTGCGAGCATTTCCAGATTAGCTGCTTCCACCGAGCTACAGTTGGAGAACAGGGCTGCTAATTTTGGGACAGTAATCTGGGGGTGTGGAGCCCCCTCCTCCTCTCTGCTTGCGACCAGCTGCGCGGGCCAAAAAGACGTAGCATATGTGGCTGAAGTGCCGACGGATTTCTTTTGTTTAACGCGTGCGGCCTGATCAGGAGTGTGTTCAGATGCAAGGCGGTGCTGTCGCCACGAGCAACCGCTGTTGTGTTTGGGGGTCAGAGCTGTTTGGCTGCTGGAGCTCCAACATAGCGGCCTTTGTTAGCGGAGCACGCTGCAGTCCTTGTGACCACTGCCACCACTCCCATTTTTTGGATAGACAACCAGGGGGGCGACCAAATGGGTGGGTGGGGGTGGGGGGGTGGGAGTGGTTTACTGGGTGGGAGGATGTGGCCTGGCTCTCCCTCCCCTTCCCATGCACCCTCATCCACCCTCTCCAGTACTGAGACAATTGGCGGCGAAAGAGCGTAGATGATTGATTACACAGCCGGCGCTCCCATTGGCCCTCGCGTAATCGCCGTGACAACACGGCCACATGAGGAGAGACAGAGGGGGCGTGTCTGGAGGAAGGAGGGCGCCTCTTTGTTGCCGCGGCGCTCAGCAGGACATTTTACACTGAAGCACACCCCGTGTGAAGAATTGGACTGAACCTTCCTGTTGAATTACACGTTCTGAACTTAGAATTCATAACTGAAGCTAAATGTTGATGAGGAAAAGGGCGCATAAGAGAGATAAAGGATGAAGGTCTTTGCATCTGACCATATATATACTTTGTGTGAGCGCTTTGTGTTATTTATTTTTCGGCCAGACTAAACTAACCTTCATAACTTCTTCCTTAATCTTCTCTCTGTATCTCTTTTATTAATGGATATTTTTAACATATCTTGTAATCCTTCTTCAGACATCAAAGGTACTGAGCCAAACATCATAATGATATAAGATCTTTGATGATGGATTAATAAATAATTAGTCTGCATGTGTGTTTTCTTGTTCCCGAGTGAGTAACACAATGTGCTTTTATAGCAAAGTGGGGACATTTTAGGCTGGTCCTCCCGGCCCCTGGGGTTGAGGGCCTCAGTCCTAACAAAGATAGAAGTGTGTGTGTATGTGTGTGTGTGTGTGGGGAGTTGAAAGACATTTTTCAGCCATAAGTTCCTTATCAGTCTGCATCCTAAAAAGGCCATAGTGAGGCTATTGTTTACATACTGTGGCTCCAAAGAAATTTTATTGGTGCTTGTGTTGGTTCCCATCTTTTTTCCCCACATTTTTTTCATGTATAAATTGAATTTTCGCCTGAAAAAATGTTTTCTTACACTGTCAACGTGCTTCGACTGGAGTGAAGTTAGTGCAGAGATGAATCGTCTTTCTTGCTTTGCAGAGCGACCGTCTCCTGATCAAAGGGGGCAAGATCGTGAACGATGACCAGTCCTTCTGTGCGGACATCTACATGGAGGATGGAGTCATCAAGTGAGTTCTCTCCATGTTTTCAGCTGCTTGGCTAAATAAAAGAAAGTGAGCACGATGTTGACGCAGGTCGTGCGGAGCTATTAATCAGAATACAACAACATTAAAAACAAAAAAGCTCTCATTTAAAATGTGACAAATGACAGACATGAATTACCCAAGCAGAAATACTTTTAAAGTTCATTGTAGAAAGTAAACAGTTAGAAAGAGAAACCAGGTAAGCTACAATCTTGCTAGTTTGCATTAGCTTCCTGTTGTGCAGCGACGGTTCTGTGACCGTTGTTTTAACCTTTAGCTGAGCGGTGGCGTGACAGAAGGTGCTATTCTTTTGAAACCCTTTCCAACTTCTTACAAATAAGTGACTGATGTACAAATAACACTGAACTGTACTGAACTGCACCATTAGGTGGAAATGAGGCCCAGGAGACACCTACTGGCAGAAGCTGCACATTGCAACACCATCATGGACTCAAAGGCCATGATGTAAAGTTTTACAAAGTAAAGAATGAATCTCTTGACACTGTTGTCAGTTTAACTGATCATAAATTGCTGTTTTGTATGTTTTTATAACTTGTTTCCCCAGTTACAAAATTAAAGACTAAAGTATCACAACCGGGGGAAAAGGATATGACCCTGCTCCATGAATCAGTGCAGCTGTTCGTTTATACGCATTTTTTTTCCCATTCCGATTGTGTTTCATTGTCCGTCATATTTCTCTGCACAGACAAATTGGGGAAAACCTCATCGTGCCAGGTGGGGTGAAAACCATCGATGCCCACGGTCGCATGCTGATGCCAGGCGGCATCGATGTACACACGCGTTTCCAGATGCCAGATCGCGGCATGACATCGGCGGATGACTTCTACCAGGGCACCAAGGCAGCGCTGGCAGGAGGCACCACCATGATCAGTGAGTTACACCATTCTGTATCAGTTTACTGCAGGTGCGGGCTGCACTATTTTGCTGGACCGCTAGGTGGCGGTCGAGAGCCTGCAGTTCTGGCATGATTTTGCAAAAAATGAAATGGAATTAAGTTTCCAACAACTGATGGATGAGCACACTTGAGGACTGAGGTGGAGTGGAAAGTCATGAATGCAGAATCAAAAACAAAGGTGAAAGGTTTCTTTCAGTAACCACTGTGGAATCATCAGTTGTTCCATTAAAACACCTTTTATACTGTATTTGGCATGAAACTCAACAGAGCTTTTCTACATTTGTAAGGAAAAAAAGTGACAGAACCGTTTTCAATTCAGAATGTATATTAACCATTAAGGCTGAGCTATTGTTGCTTCATATGGACGTTTGTGCATTAAAACCCAGACACTGTATGAATTTAAACATTTGGTTTGTGGTTCGTATTTTCAAAGGAGCTTAGTAAGCTAGTCAAACTTACAAAATTCCCATGCAACGTTATTACTTTACAACCATAAAACAAAATTAGCAAAGGTTTAAACAGCTCTCTGGTGAAAAATATGCTACACACACATGTGTTCCAACTAGAGGGGGATCACACTGGACCAGCTCTATACCCTCCGCAGGGTGCTCGAGGGTTCATGGGAGTTACCCCAACAGGTCAACATTCCACCGTGTCCCTCGGGTTGTGCTCCATAAGTATGGGGTCCGAGCTTGGTTTGCATTGCCGGCAGCAAGTCAGACCCATTTCCTGTGCATGTTGGACTCCGGCACGGCTGTCCTTGGTCACTGGTTCTGGTCGTAATCTTTATGGACAGAATTTCCAGGCGTAGCCAAGGGCCGGAGGGAGTCCGGTTTGGGAACCGCAGGATTCCATCCATGCTTTTTGCAGATGATGTCATGTTGTTCTCCTCAAACCAGAACCTCCAGGTCGTACTGGGGCGGTCTGCTGCCGTGTGCGAAGCAGCTGGGATGAAAATTAGCACCTCCAAATCCGAGGCCATGGTTTCTCGACCGGAAAAGGGTGGTGTGCCCTCTCTAGGTTCATGAGGGATGGAGGATCGGTGCAGCTTCTGCAGTTAAGCAGTCGTGTGTATCGGACTGTCACGGTGAAGAGATTTATCCGTTCATTAGCCAGACAACGCTCCTACTCTCACCAATGGACATGATCTTTGGGTAATGACCGAAAGGACGAGATTGTGGGTACAAGCGGCTGAAATGAGTTTCCTCTACAGGGTGGCTGAACGCTCTCTAAGAGAGGCTGAGAAGCTCAGGCACTCTAGTAGAGCCGCTGCTCCTTCACGTTGAAAGGAGTCAGCTGCGGTGGCTCGGGCATCTGTTTCAGATGCCCACCGGACGCCTCCCTATGGTGGTGTTCCAGGCATGTCCCACCAGGAGGAGGCCCTGAGGCAGACCCAGGAGGCGCTGGTGAGACTGTGTCTCTCAGGCTGGCCTGGGAGCACCTCGGAATACTCCCCCAAGAGCTGGAGAAAGTGTCTGGGGAGAGGGAAGTCTGGGCATCTCTGTTCAGGCTGCTGCCCCCGCGACGCGGTTCTGGATAAAGTGGAAGACGAGACGAGATGAGAAATTTTTTAAATTTCTTGACATGGAGCATCTTCTGGTTTAGGTTAAAGGGAGAACGGGAGTGGTACCGTCTGGAGGTCTTATGGTGTGACCTTGATCTTGGTGATGGTGCACGAGGACGCCTGTGGCGCCGCTCGTGGCGCCTTGATTTCCAGAGTGGACGTTTACACGAGAAGGAGCACAGTGGGGAGAAAGTCGTACAGGGTGGGGGGTAGCGGGCGGGGCAGGAATGCTGCAGGAACAGATTATGAGTTTGTTAGCTGCTACATGTTTCATTTTTCATTTGGCACAGAGCAGATTCCTGTAATGTCGCCATAGCAACCCGCTGTAAGCAAATAACTCTCTAACGTGAGAGTTGATGGGGTGGGAGGCAATCGGGACTTTGATCTTTGTTCTGTCAAAGAAAGGTAGAAATTTTATAACAAGACACATTTTCACACTGCTATCCCAGTGGTTGCTAGGTGCTCTACAGAAACCTTCTGGGAAATCTTCCTTTTAACAGGAAGAAACCTTGAGCAGGACCACGAAGAGCAACTGTTGTCATCCAATTAAAAATAAACTAAAAACCCAAGATTTGCCTCTAACACACTGTCAAAGGTGTGGAGTTGAAGTGTCGGACCTGGGCTCACCTGTGATTCCCCGTCAATCAATCTTTATTTATATAGCGTCTTTTACAATCAGAATTGTTTCAAGGCGCTTTCCAGAATCCCAGGGCCTGACCCCAGACAAGCAACAGTGGCAGGAAAAACTCCCCTTTAACAGGAAGAAACCTTGAGCAGGACCAGGCTCATGTAGGGGGACCCTCCTGCTGATGGGGGGGTGGGTAGAGAGAGAGGAGAGGAGGAGAGGAGAGGAGAGGAGAGGAGGAGAGGAGAGGAGAGGAGGAGAGGAGAGGAGGAGAGGAGAGGAGGAGAGGAGAGGAGAGGAGAGGAGAGGAGAGCAGAGGAGAGGAGAGGAGAGGAGAGGAGAGGAGAGGGGGAGGAGAGGAGAGCAGAGGAGAGGAGAGGTGAGGGAGAGGAGAGGAGAGCAGAGGAGAGGAGAGGAGAGGGGGAGGAGAGGAGAGGAGAGGAGAGGAGACGAGAGGGGAGGGGAGGGAGGGGGGGGGGGGTCACTGGATCAGCTGTGATAGAATCAGGAATCAGTAAAAGGATCGAGGAGGATTTTCGTTGTAGTTTCTTAATACTTCCATAATCAAATGTCTTTTGATGCATTTACTTAGAGGGTATCAGGCTACACTCACACTCATCAGAACTCTTGGCGCCGATCGAAGCGCATGTTGTCTTTAAGGCTGTCTGGGGAAAGTCTGGGCTGGTTGCCAGGGTGACGCAGGTGCGCCCCACTGATGAAGCATTCCTGATGCCTGAGAAGACTGTTTTAAATTAGACCAAAGCTGGAAAGTGCAACATTGCCTCCAGCTGCCAGACGACCGCGCACAATCACAACGAAGCCACGTAGTCACGTGAGAAGCAAACGCTGTCGCCCCCTCGCACGTGATGCCGTCACGATTAGGTGCAACAACACGATAATTACCACAGGACACTCCCAAATGTGTTCACCGGGCAGTCCGCACCCGCAGGTGTGGTCAAGAGGGGCAATTTTGCCTCCCCTCTCAGAGTTGCTGTCAAAACAAGTTCTATTGATTTCTAATCATATATTTAATGTATGAAGAGACTATATGACTTTAATCAACAAGAGAAGTGTTTACTACTACTTTATCATAACCGGACTGGGCAATCGTGGCTCGGATATCTTCCTCCTCTGATGTTTCAGTGTTGTGTAGGCGTCCGTCATCCTTTAGAGAAGCTGTAGGTTGTGGAGAGGAAACAGGAAATAAGAGGATTTTGTAGAACAAATGTATGACTATGTTAAAAAAAAGTAGGTTGACATAAATAATAATAGGAAATAACGTACCTTTGTGTTTATGTCAGTGAGCCGCAGGTCTGTATAATCAGGTTCTTCAGGTCATAACAGCTATACTCATATTAATATCTGTCTGCTTTGGACGGGAGCGTGTAGGTAACTTCGCTAGTTTAGCTTTTTACCCTCGGAAACAGTTTCAAACAGTTTAAACAAGAAGTGAAATAAAATGTAACGGCGGCTCTTTCATCCTCCAGATTAAAATAATGATTTTCTCCAATAAAAGTGAAATATTTTGAAGTGAAAATGCCCTTAAGTCTTTCAGCTGAGACAACAGGTCACACTTAAGCTGTAATTCTGCTTTTGGACGCTCAGATCAACGTCAGATCTGCTGAAGCATTTTTTATCTTTTTTTGAGGATTAACAACACTGGTGGTTTATTAATAGTGACCTTAATTACTAATTAAAATGCACATCATGTCTAGCTCATCATGTGCAACCACAAAGAAAGATGGGATGTATTGCTTGGTTTGACCACTACTTTTCACAGTGCACTATAGGAAACGCTGAGTGCACTAAATAGTATACAGCGATGCTCACTTAACCTCAACAAAAGGGTGACCCCAACAAAGATAGTGCCCTATAGAGGGTGTAGGGGGTGTCCCATATCGAGCTGAACTCAAATTTCTGTATTTGTGGTTCGTTAATAAGCCAGAAAATTTGCTGTGGATTTAAGATCAATATGGGATCAACTTTGTAACCCTTAATTTTTATTTCCTTCCTTTCAGTATTCAGGTATAGTGCAGCTAACACACACCTATTGTCGGCAGCCCAGCGTCGGGCCCTGTTGGACGCCTCTGTAAACGGCGTTGTGCGTGTGTGTTTTCCAGTCGACCACGTGGTCCCTGAACCCGGCGTCAGCCTCCTGTCGGCCTTTGAGCAGTGGCGCGGCTGGGCCGACAGTAAAGCCTGCTGCGACTACTCGCTGCACATCGACATCACCGAGTGGCACAAGGGCATCCAGGAGGAAATGGAGATGCTGGTGAAGGATCACGGTACCAGAACAAGTTTACCTCTCTAGTTGTTATTCCCGACCTGCGACTTTCTCTAAAAGCACCGAGGTTCTTAATACCCTGAATGCATGCTTGCCTTATTTTCTATAACTATTTCTCTCTTCTTCTTTCTCATTTGAATTTCAGGTGTCAACTCCTTCCTCGTCTATCTGGCCTATAAAGATATTTTCCAGCTTACCGATTCTCAGGTTTGATTTTTCACTTATTTGTAGCAGCCGTACAGAGACTCCGATTGAATATAATCAAAACAAATGAGTTAAAAGATCAAATCTAATAGCCACCTTGCAGCCAGGCAGCCAACAATAAGTCTTGTATTACATTTTGACCTTAACTTTGGCTGCTGATCTACAGTTTGATTCTTTGTCTTGGCGACTCTTCTCTTCATGCTGACATGTTTAACTTCCCAAAGGTTAAAATGGTCTCGTTCCTATTCTCCTCCAGACTCCTGGTTAAGTTATTTACTCCCACCTGAAAGTGCTTTTGAAGCAGATCTGTGTTGCCTTTGGCAGCCGTGGAAGAATTTATCATTGATTTTTACATGTCGGAGTATTAAACAGTTATTATTGGAAACAGCGGCCGGGAGACGGTGATTCACCTACATTTATTCCAAGGCCATGATTCATTTAACCACAAAAATAAACCGTTATTGAAGTCAGGAATAGTGTCTGGATGTTTTTTCCCATCAGTTTTTTTACTTCAGTGTTTTTTGTTTATGCAAATGACATGTTAGCAGCATCGTCTAGTCAAGGCTAAAAGCTTGCAGTGCAGAGTATGAATGCTTTTCTGTGTGCACACTCAGCACATTAGCTTGTTTCCTAGATTCATGGTTGATTTTTGAACAGTGGTAAGTATTATCACATATCCCTGGAAAATCTAAAATGGTCAGACTGTGAACTTTCCAAAGTTTTTTCTCTGTTTCTGTCTGGTTTGAGCTGAGTCGCTGACTAATCACCTAACCAAAGCTAATGAACATAAACTTATCTTGGGAATTGCTTCACATTACCGAAGGAAAAGCTGTTTCAGACTTATGAAAGAGGCCAGAAATATGGAAGTCTATTTAAGCATTATTTCCCCCTCATTTCTGCAGGTATATGAGGTGTTCAGTGTGATCCGTGACCTCGGAGCCGTTGCTCAGGTCCACGCTGAGAACGGAGACATTGTTGCTGAGGTAGGCTGTCGCTTTTTTGTTTTGCTTCTTGTTTGGTTGGTAAAACGCCATCAGATGGATACTAACATTAGAAATGGGCATTTTTAGGAGCAGCGCAGGATTTTGGAGCAGGGCATCACTGGGCCAGAGGGACACGTCCTGAGTCATCCTGAGGAGGTTAGAGCAGATCTGACGATTTCCTGCAAATCAGGAGGTGTTTTAGTTCTTACTTGCAATAAAATGACTGTTGCAGAGTAATAAAACTGTGAATTGTGAACAGATTTTCATCTGTCATCCTGTTTCTGCTTTTCCCGTACGAGGCGGGCGGGGAGGGCTCTATCCCTGCTGCCTCCCTGTGGGTACACCCTAGCCAGCTGGGCTAGGCTAACAATTTAATCTTAGAAAAAAACACCTCCTTGGGTCGATATTTCTATGTAAATGTGTAAAAGGTAAAAAAAAAATCTTAATATTGTTCCTCAAAGTTCAAATTCGTCTCTCTTCCTTGTGTAGGTGGAGGCGGAGGCTGTGAACCGCTCGGTGACCGTGGCCAATCAGACCAACTGCCCCCTTTACATCACCAAGGTGATGAGCAAGAGTGCCGCCGACGTCATCGCTCAGGCCAGGAAGAAGGGTGAGACGGCCTGTTTTCCCTGAAAGGGAAAATTACAGAGATGCTGAGTAATTTGAGATCCAACTGAAGGGGATCGAACTCACTGGGGGGTTTATTATAATCCTGATTTTAGGCACGGTGGTCTATGGGGAGCCAATCACTGCTAGTTTAGGGACTGATGGTTCCCACTACTGGAGCAAGAACTGGGCCAAGGCAGCTGCCTACGTCACCTCCCCTCCTCTGAGCCCCGATCCAACGACGCCAGACTATCTCAACTCCCTGCTGTCCTGGTGAGAGAACGATCCACCTACCTGGACAATACTGGACTGTGTGTGTGAGACTGTGTGTGTGAGATGGGGAAACAAAACTATTGTTTTCTCCTGTAGTGGCGACCTCCAGGTGACAGGAAGTGCTCACTGTCCCTTCAACACCGCCCAGCGTGCTGTGGGCAAAGATGACTTCAGCTTAATCCCTGAAGGCGTCAACGGTACCGAGGAGAGGATGTCGATCATCTGGGACAAGTGTGTGGTACGCAGGAGATTCCTTGAATTAAGCAGAAAGGGGGGGTCACAGGTTAGCACATGTGCTAAGTGTCGCTCCCAGCTTTAGACTGGGCTGCAGTAATGTTAGCATAATTCATTTTTTATGAATAAGCAGACAGTCGACATGGCAACAGGCACACTGGCAAGAGGCTGGGTCGTGGAATCCAGTAATTATACTAATACATGCAACAAAGGGACTGACTTGGTTCTGGGTCCTTCCAGGTGACAGGAAAAATGGATGAAAACCAGTTTGTTGCTGTGACCAGCACCAACGCCGCCAAGATCTTCAACCTGTACCCTCGCAAAGGACGCATCGCCGTGGGCTCGGACGCCGATCTGGTGCTGTGGGACCCAGACACCACCAAGATCATCTCGGCTAAGAGCCACAACTCGGTACAAACCAGTAACAAACCAGTTCAGCCTTGACTGCATCGAGGAGACAGTAGTAGTATGATGATCTCATCCTAACGGACACAAGCCGAAGTATAGGGACATCACAGACACCTCAGATACACACCCACACACCACTGAGTGGTCACGACTGATGAGAACAGCTGATTTCTGTTAGATGACAACCTGGTTTTTGGGTCTCTTTTTTGCCTTAACTGTTGAACTGGGTGTGGTCCTCCCACACTCTCTGAGGGGTGATGTCACATCCTCAGAACAGATGGCTCTGAGTGTGTGTTGTGGTACATGATACATACCAAAGAAATGTACTTTACCACTAAAGTGAGAACATCTCTTTGGAAGTGAGGACATTTTGGCTGGTTCTCACACCGTCGGTGGTCTGTTAAGACGTGGTTTTATGGTTCAGGTTATATTGTACCTGTGAAAGATCAGTGTGTGTGTGTATGTGTGTGTGTGTGTGTTTGTGTTCTTGTACATGGGTTCAGGTTAAGGGGTTAGTTGGGCAGGTAGGGAGCTAAATAATGCATTATATCTATGAAAGTCCTCACAAAGGTAGATGTCTCAGGATGTGGGTGTGTGTGTCTGAAAGAGTGTGAGTTTCTTACTGTGTGTTCTTATGCTCTGTTTATTTTAGCCCATCAGGTTCTTTGGCGTCTTTATACCACTTGGTCAGAGAAAAGACTACTGTTCAGAAGAGAGCCTGTGTGTGTGTGTGTGTGTGTGTGTGTGTGTGAGAGGGTATAAAAGTAGGCCAAACCTGGTGATTTCATGCATGTGCTCCAAGTATCCATGAGCTCAGCTTTAGGTGCAGTCAGCGAGAGCAGCCATCCAGCCACCAGATTCGTAGCACAGCAACCTTCCCAAACAGCAGGACCCTGTAAACACCCCAAAACCACCACAAAAAACCACATTCGCGCTCCTTTTGCAACAGAACGGAGCCCTCATTCTTCCTCTTGTGTTGTTCCGCCCCGCCGCTTAGCTTTGCTCTTAGCTTTTGAAGCCCGGGGGGACACTTTTACCAGCACATAAATGGAACCAGTTAAGCTACGTTCACAAGTGCACTTTAATCCACCAACATTCTGGCCATTTTTTTCCCGGCTACTTCACATAAGCGCAAATTCCTCTCAGCCTCACTCTGGCAGCTTTTCAGCGCGGGGATGAGTGAGGTTTTCCATAAATCTGTGAAGTTGAAGCATAAAAATGTCCAGATCCCGCATGTGATTAGGGCCCATTACATCATATCTAATCAACAGGAGGGAAGGGGGTTACTGCTTTGAGGCTGTGATGATTTGTGTTATCGAGGGAGACAAGAGCCTCCACTTTCCTCAAATAATAATGATAAGCAGACATTTCTGTTTCATACCTGCCTACAGCACCAGCTGTTCTATATTTGGGCTTTTATACAAATCTTTATGGTTTATGCCGTTCCTCTCCCGACAGAGCGTGGAGTACAACATCTTCGAAGGCACCGAGGTCCGCGGTGGGCCCCTGGTCGTGATCAGCCAGGGCAAGATCGTCCTGGAGGAAGGGACCCTTCACGCCACTGAGGGCTCGGGCCGCTTCGTGCCCCGAAAACCCTTCCCCGACTACGTTTACAAGAGGATAAAAGCTCGCAGCAGGGTAGGCAAGCCGTCTCGAGGCGCATCCAAGTTTCAAAATCATTTAGCTCATTAGCTTAGCGTCAGAAAGCTGAAAGGAGGTGTCTCTCCCCGCAGCTGGCTGAGCTCCGGGGGGTCCCCAGAGGCCTCTACGATGGGCCGGTCTGTGAGGTGTCAATCACACCCAAAGCCATGACCCCCGCCTCCTCGGCCAAGACCTCCCCTGCCAAACAACCCAACCAGCCCGTCCGCAACCTGCACCAGTCTGGATTCAGCCTGTCCGGTCAGTTTATCCACACACTTCTTGGTCACATGATTTCTACTTGTATAAATTCCTTTCGGCTCCGTACATTGAATTGAATTCTGTATCTTTATGATCACAAGTTGATCCACGCTATAGTTTTAGCTGAGCTAACACTCATCTAACATTAAGCTGGGGTCGTCTATAGCTACTCGCACTTGGATTGGAACTTTACGATCTTATAGATCTTTGTAAAATGAGAGAATCCACAACACAAATGTCATTTTCTTAAAGTCAGAGCTCTTACAGGGCCTTGTGTTGTGTTGTTATTGTGAAACAACATCAGTCGTCGCCCAAGTGCTGTTCCACTTAGTCCCATTTTTGGAACCTACGTCCTTGTGAACTTGGAAGTCCTTGGTACTTTTGAAGTCCGTACTTGCATACTTTTTTATTTCAGATGTTTGGGTTCAGATGAAACCAGTTAACCAGTGGCGCTGCTGCTAATTTTCCAGTTTGAGGTCTTTAAAACTTTAAAACAATCCTTTTTACGGCCTGTCTCATACGATCGCCCCAACAGGAGCGCAGGTTGACGACAACATTCCCCGTCGTCCCACCCAGCGCATCGTAGCACCCCCGGGTGGGAAGGCCAACATCACCAGCCTGGGTTAGGCCTCCGACCTCCGGCCTCCGAGGAGGAAGCCAAAAGATGCGAGCGGGGGCGGCCGGCAGGAGCCGCGGGCTCAGAGATCAGCCATCAGCGTCCGCCGGCCTTCGACCTTTCACCTCCTCCTTGGCTCCTGCTCACGTATTCCTCCTCCCGACTCTTCAAGAGGACACAGTTAGAAATGAAATGCTCTGCCTCATGTGATAAAAAAAGAGAAAAAAAAATCATTGTTCGAGCACTTTTAACTGCATTATTTTGTTTGTTTTTTATACCGTTCTGTCTCCCGTATTTTTCACGTTTTTTGTTATTTTAACTGCGGGACTAGATGAGGGTAAACCATGGAACTTGTATTTTCCTTTATTCTTCTCTTCCGTGCACCGTCGGAACGAAGCATGCACACCAGACGTCGTCACTATTGTTTGAAGAGGCCAAAACAGTCAAGATTGCTGCAAATTGAGCAAAACGACAAGCTAACGCGTAACTCAAGTCGTGAACTTTTGATCCTTCGTCTTGGTGGGTTCCGTTTTTGCATCCCGTTGAATTGAGCCTCCACTGATAGCAGATCGCTGCTGCGGATCCCCGTCACCAATCGTGAGTGGGGGATGCGATTTGAGAATGAACCAATGCCTCTTAAACAACGTTGCTGTTGTTTTGGGGTTTTATTTTAGCGCTTGCTGCACCGTCCCACCTGTTTGGCTTCCAGCTTTGCGTGTTCTGAGTAGCTGAAGGAACGTTGGTAGATGAACCTTCATTTTCGGGCGTCGGATCGGTCGGTGCGATCGAAAAGAGAAAGTTTCCGCGTTTCCTCGCCCTCCTTGCAGCGCAGGGGAGATACCATTCCACTCCGCAGCTACCTTCACTCCTCTGACACCGTCCATCACCGATCAGTGCATTTACACACCGAATGATTCTTTTTTCCTACTCGCATAAAAGTTCCTCTTTTTTTTCCTCCCTATTTTGCTCTTTATGTGCCTGAACTCACAAAAGTTGTACTGATAGTTTACTTTTCTCATTTTGGTTATTGAGCTTAGTGGAAGATGTAAGATATAAAACAAGCTGTAAAATAGCCAGGATTAACCGATTCAAAGGTGCCAGATTTTGAGCTTTCATGGGGTCGACAGAACCCTCGTAAAAGGTGAAAAATGCTCGAAATGTTCTAATGTGTTAGAGTTTTTACCTTGTTGTCAAACTGCTTTTTAGTGTCATTCTATACCTAGAGGCGCCGATGGGCCGAACACTATTAATTTATGCTTGAAACTAGACACGAGCTGATGTTCTTCTGACTGTAGTGCAGCGTTGATGTGTGAGGGATGGGACACGGCCCGGGGGGGGCCTCCTCTGCGACACAGGTCACCGATCTTCTTTTCACTCAGCCCACCAACTCGTTTTACAGTCTCTGATGAGGTAATGAACGTAGCCTGAGGTCAGCTGGGCCGTTCACACTATTAGAAAATGAAAATAATCTCCTGATGGACACAGAGGTGTTTGGGGGCGGGGCAGCGAAGATATTTAAACATCCAGAATTAATGTTTTCCCCCATTGAAAACGGCCCCTCGCCCTCTTAAAGGCTGTCCTACATTTGGGAACTTGCTCAAACCATCTGTCCAAGTCTTCTTGACTCTCATTTTCTGCTCTTGGGGCTTTTTTGTGCAGCAAAATCCACCAATCGATAGAACATCAGGAGCTCGTAGTCGCAGTTGTGCGTTAGTTCCCTAACAGAGTGTTAATATAGTAATACACACAGCATGTGTTGCTTTATTTACAACCCTGGGGTGTGTTCAAACCTCAACTGGTTGCTGATGGAGACTAACCTGACCTGTGATCTTGTGATTCTGACAATGGTGTTGCATAATAGGCCCAAAAGCAGGGGAGGGGGTCAAGGGCAGACCAGTCAGGACCGCGCTGAGACTAATGATCCGAGGTTCACTGATGGAGCGACAGTATATCCGTGGGCAAACGAGACACCCGAGGATCAGTTTAAAATAGCAAAGACCCTTCTAGGATGGGTAGTAACTCTGTAAAGATATATTAGAAGGGCCCAATATGAGCCATCGTTCCCCTCATGGGCCCTGCTGCATAGTCCCCCATAAGATTCAAGTGTTAAATTTATCTTATGTGGATTTATTTATTCTTCCTAGTCGTATAATTTGAGTGTGACTTTAAAAACCTGACTCGCACAGACCAAGTCCCATATGTTCCACACTGTGCGGGGGCTGTCCAAGGCGAAGAGATCAGACATCAGCCAATAGGCTGCGACATTCCTCCCTGCTGTTACTGTAAATGTAGCTAAAAACACGCTATGGTGACTAATCCCACCTCACGTCTCCAACCCCGCCCCCCTTTTCCCCTCCGCCACCTCTTCAATCCCTGATGCGTAAATTTGTTTGCAGCTGTCGCCATGGTGCCAAACCCCTTCCACCCTCGCGGGTTTCTCCTTGATGTTTGTCATGGCAACGCATCCCCGTCCCAGCGCGCATGTATGGTTGGCCTCCGCTTCAAAAGAAAGGGTCTTTAATTGGACGCAGTCTCGCACACAGGCCCGCTGTCACGCCTGAAGAACTGAACGCGGCGTCCTCGCTGTGTCCCCCGCCGCCTCGATTTTACACTCACTTGTACTCCTTTAATGCTCTGTCAGCTTGGATGGATTTTTTAATGCCACATTATGTGAAAACATGAGTGATACGTATGTCCTCAGGCTGAGCTTTCCGAGGGTTGCTGATGCTTTTGAACCCCCCCCCCCCCAACCTTTGTAGGCCCCCGTCCCTTGTGAAATTGAAACTGTGCAATGGTGTTTTTGTCTTGGTGACCGTGGGGATTTCTGGGATGCTGTGGGAGAAGTGTCAGTCCTTATGAATGGTGATGTTGAAAAAGGAAAAATTAAAAAAAAGAGAAAAAAAAGACCGTCTTTCACATCTCTTTCATTTCCTCCGCAAGTCTGCAGAATAAAAGAGTGCACAAGGTCTCTTGCAGGGAGTTTTGAGGTGAACAAAGTCAAAGTGACTCTGACACACACCAAAATGTTCATGAATCCAAACCTAACTGAACATCAATTATGCAACTAGCTGAGCAGATATCAGGTCCAACTTGTAGAGTAGATTAAACACACAGAAACATTTTGATTTGGCTATAACGCTGCATGTAATCATTAAACATAGCAGAAAATTGGACTGGGGATCAAGACATGTTTACATAGTGGCCCCAGGTTTGCATTTTAAGCTTGTACTGTTTTCTCACAATTTGAGTCTTGGACCAACGTATATAATCCCATGAAATCCAATGATGCCTCGTGGTTGAGGCATGTTTGCAGGAGAAAAATGTGATGTAGCAGGATGAGTTTTACTTTCATCCATGCAAAGATGTTACAATGATTGGCTCCTTCGTGCCTGCACTCATTTTCCTCCATTTTTGACCTTTTTCCTACAGAAAGAAGACATTAGCCATGAGTTGAACTCTTTATTTTAAATCAATTTATAGAAAAAGGACCAAATTCCAAGAATATTTCTGTAATGAGACTTACTGGAGACATCCTAATCAAGATGAACTAAGTCATTAATTAAAATGGTTGGGAAAGTTTGTAGAAAATGCCAGAAATCTGGTCTGATTAAGTTTGCACATCTTTTGGATTGCATGTAAATTCTGTATGACCTGGTTGGTATTAGAACTCAAGATCTTGTTGTGGTAAAGTGGAAGGGCTCAAACACTATATAGGAATGTTCATACTGTTATTCAGAGACCCGACATGCCCAACTTTTCTTTCTGCACTCGACTCCAGATAAACACTGAGGTCTTAAAATACAAAATTGCAACAGGATATTGTAGTATTTACTGCTTTTCTAAACCTTATACTTGCTGGCTGCACATCAAGAATCATCAGACTGATACAGGAAGCGTTTCATTATCGTTCAGAGGATGTTCACCATTCAAACACTAGGGGGCAGTGTTGCCATCTTAATGGCCACTCCTGTGCACTTGTGTCTTGTGGGACTGTCTCGTCTCAATATTTTAGCAGGTAAATGGTCTATGACACATCTGCTCCTGCTGTTTCCTTTTGAATGTGCACCCACTGGCTGACCATTGTAATATATTAATAAATTAAAAGCATATTGTCACTGCCCTTCACAGATTTAAAATCTTCAATAGCAAGTGGGAACCAAGCAGCAGGACATGTTTCTTAAAGTTCCACGATAAAATGAACAATTTCCTTCTCCACAATGAATTAATTAAATCCTGAATGAATGCATTCTTTGATTTTATAAACCTTTTCCCATCTACCTTCCACTCAGGAACATAAAGAAATAGGAGAAAAGATGATTCAGCTGAAATTAAACTTCAGGACTGAACTTTGATCGCCACCTTTAAATTTTAATTCTGTCTTTTTAAAAAACCAAAAAAACCCAAAACTGAATGGTCAAATCAAAGCCCAAGTTCATTTTTTGACTCTGGTGGTGCAGGCTCTTTCTTTTGACAACTTTCTTTGATTTTTTCAATTAAATCTCTTTCTGCCTATCGTTATGACCTCAACATAAAATCTTTACTTGTCGCGAATATGTTCCCACAGGCCATAAACACTGAAGTCTAAATTGGATCTCTCAATAGGAGGGTGTTTATTAAAGTTAGTATTCTGAACTTTACGAGGACATTTTGTCTAAAGAGACTTTATTTTATTAAAAAATTGAATTTTATGGAGCCCCACATAGAAAAACAAGGTTTTTGCTCAGCCTTCTGTTATCACTGTTTCGGTGCTTGACAGCGGCGCAGACTCACTCTTGAATACTTGAAGAATACAAGGCAGAGCAAGTGAATGCCACACATCCATTATTGACTCGAACAATCATTCAGGACACGTGTGAGAAATCCTTGAATAAACCCCGGGTTCATTGTAAGCTGCTGCTCAGGCTTTGGACAGGGTCCTCTTGCCTCTGAGGGTGAACGCAGCCACCCCGGGGACGACCTTAGGCTGGGGTTGGGACCATTTCACACCGTCCAACACTTGACTGCATATACAAAAGCTGTTCTGTCCAGAAGACCTGTGATGTCGCAGCACTGATGGAGTTCATCCCCAACCGGGAAAAGTACCGACTCACTGCTGGGAGTCTCAGTCTGACAAAGCACAGATCAAAAGGTCATGACCTTTGAGCCCAACCATCTTCATCAAGATCTCAAAAATGAAATCCTCCGCCGCAGACGTGTTGTGATAAACCCACGTGGAAACGCAGCAGTGTCGTCCACCCATAAGGGAATATTCCCTCTACCAGAGCTATGGAGTCTGCATTAAATCCTGTTTGTTCTCTAACCCCAAATTGGCTCATAGGTTTATTCATCTGACAGCTTTTCCCTGTTGTTCCTCCCTCCCCGGGGTCTGAAACAAACTCCAGGAAGTCCTGATTAATCTCACACATTATCAGGGATGCTGTGACTTTGTTTTAATCACTGTTTATGTCACTTGAAGCTGTCCAGATTCTGTGCATGCTGCTTCGAGATAAATCCACTAAAATGACCAGTTTAGTGAGCTGTTTTGTGGCTGGCTGCTGACTGCAAAAAGACTGTAAATCATGATTACCCCCTAGAGAGGAGCTGAATAAGTAGACGTCCCAGCCTCACGATAGTTAGCCGATACCATGTCTTAATAGCTCTTCTGCACGCGCAGGGGGAGGTCTTGTCTTGGGCAGAAGACCAGCATTAAAAGATGTTACGAACAGGTCAATAATCCTGTTTAGAGTGAATGTGTCCAATCATTCACGCAGGTCTGCTTCTGTGGTGACGTTCTGCTTCCTGAAACCTTGTATTAATTTAAAATGAGCAAGGGCTTCATTTGCTTGATGTTCGGGAACCGTATTATTACTCCTGTTCAGTGGGTGTTTTGGTCTGGTATGACACACCGATGCGGCGTCTGCTTCCCCTTCAATGGAACAGCTGCCAGATATGCTGCTTTTTTAAAAATCTTCTATGTGCTAACGTGCTAGTTTGAGAGTAAACTGTTTAAGGCTGTCCAACTAGAGTCAAGCCAAATGTTTTATTTAGATAAAATGTAACTTTTCTTGAGGGGCATTCATAGCATTTCCTTTTGTTGCTTAAACATAGCTTTTTTCAGGGCTGCATGGCCCCACGGATCCATTCATCCTCTTCAAGGCTGTCTGAGATTTTGCCATTTGAAAAACTTTTTTGTGTTACTTTTGCCTTTGAAAGATTCCGTATAGTCAATTTATTGCTCGACATGCGTCAAGCAAGAGGGCAATAAAATGGCAGTTCCCATAACTCCAATGAAGAGATCAGACTAATCCATGCAAATGGGCACCCTCAGATTTCCGTCATGTGCTGCTATGACAGAGTCCAATTACTGTAATGGTGCTAAATAATTGCTTCCATTATGTTAAATTTTAAACATAATTAAAAATTAAAACAAAAGAGAAATCTGTTACTGACGAGTCTCTACATAACTGTGTCTCTTTGATATCATGTACACCAGCTTGAGTTAGCTGATGCTAATGGTAAAAAGGTTGACTTGTTCATTTAAGCTTTAATAAAAGATAGAACAACCCCCCCTGTGCACCACTCAACAAAGAAACCTGGAAATAAGTTGTTTTCAGCAGCCTCGTTTCTCTCCATTAATCACGGAATAATTGAAAGCTAATTGAGTTTCTACCTCCAGGTCAGAATGCTTCACTTCTTTGCTCCCGGGGGCTGCAGGAGTTGCGCACTTGTGCAGATACCCAGAGCACATGACCCTGAACAGCACCGAGACTCAGTCGGGGTTCCTGGAAGAACAAATCAGGCCTGTCTTCCAGTTCCAGTCAGTATTGGCAAACAATGAGGGACGTTTTCATTTATCCTGATTTCCATTTCTAAGGGTGAAGCCATCACTTTGTTGAGATGAAGGACGATGTTAAAAAAAGGAGGATAGGAGAGGAGAGGAGAGGAGAGGAGAGGAGAGGAGAGGAGAGGAGAGGAGAGGAGAGGAGAGGAGAGAGGAGAGGAGAGGAGAGGAGGAGAGGAGAGGAGAGGAGAGGAGGAGAGGAGAGGAGAGGAGAGGAGAGGAGAGGAAACCATGACCCAGTGGGGTGACAGAGGCCTGTCAGGTGATCATATTTCTGGACCAAGGCAGCCTCGGCCTATAGCAGCATAACTAAGATGTTAAGCTAATGATTAGACGACCCCCTAAGTATGATAATTTGTTTGTCTAGGATAATAACTAAAATTAAAGAATTAGTAACAATAAGCTTTTTCAAAGAGGAAGGTTTTAAGTCTAATTTTAAAAGTAGAGATGGAGTCAGCCTCCCCTACCTGGACAGGGAGCTGGTTCCATAGCAGGGGGGGCTGGTAGCTAAATGCTTAGAAACTTATTCTACTTTTAGAGATTCTGGGGACCACAAGTTTGAATCTATTAAAAGCAGACAAAGTTGCTGTGGCGTAGGTTCTCATGTCCTGCTACAGTCAGCTTTCTCCTGTTGTCAGACATTTTTAATCCATCACTGTCACTCTGTGCGGTTCCACCTCACAGTTTTCAAGCAATCTGGTGCCTGATCTCAAGAAATGGCCCCCATCTCATCAGAGGGATGACAGGTCTTCTCTTTTCCATCAGTGGGTGAGAGGATTTCCATTACAGTGGCCTTGCATGAATACATCTGTGGAAGAAGCTTCACTTGGCTCATAACTGGTGTGAAAACATCTGGAGGGCAGAAAGAGCCTTTCAGAACCCTTGAAACAAACATGTTGTTTATGGCATCCAAGCAGAGTGACCTTGACATTCTTTTCTTTTCGCAGCTGATAACAGATAAAAGGATATCCCTTTTTAGGTGTTCCTCAAGGCTGTTGTCTCAGCCCTTGTTCAAGAGTCAGTAGTCAGTCAATTCATTCATTGTTGGATAGCAAAACCTGAAAAGGCTTTTACTGTGCAACAGTGCGACTTGGGCGCCCCCTGCTGGCGAGGATGCCACATCCAGCAACCCCCTCACCTATACACCTGGTATATGATGTCTCTTTTATTATTTGTTACTATCTTTGGGAAGAGAACATCTCCATATGTTCCATGAATACATAGACAGTAAAAATTGAATCCTTAGAACTTTAGAACATGTATCATAGAGCCGTTCTACATTACTCATTTATTTTCTTTAAAAAATGCACGTTCTTGCCCAGACCACCAAAATGTCTTGAATGTATGTTTTTTTTGTGTGTTTTTTTTAAAAAAAAAGCCTTAAAGAAATATCAGGCTCTATTTAAACGTCAGAAGGTTCTAGCAACGTGTCAGCGGTAAATTTCCCAAAGAGGTGAGTGAAAATGCTCGACCACAGGAGCTCCGCAGGAAGCAGCCACACTGTGTCATGGACACAAGCCACCCAGGAAGGAGCCTTTCTTCTTATCTCCCTCAGGGAAGGAGCCAGATAAGAGCAGGGACCTTGTTCCTCTGAGACACCCCCTGGCACCTCCAACACAGAGCAGGAGCTTCCACGCTGAGATGTCATCAACGCCTTTATTTGTTCCTTTCCCCCCACACTTTTGGATTTGGTTCTATCACATGCATCATTGTATCATTTAGGTATTTATCAGTTATAAAGGGCTGAGATGTAGGGTGACGTATGTTTGATCCCAATTTTTTTTGTGTACTCTAATCCACAAGCAACAAAGTTCCAGTGAGTTTAAAAGGTCACATCATGGCAGAAATGTGACACTTTGGTCACTTCATACAAAAACCTTCAATTCCGCTGCAAATATTTTCAGATGAAGCTGGTCTTGAGCTTAAATCATATCTGTCTTTTTCAGATTTCCCTTCAATCTAATTGTGATTCCGGCAACATTACAGTAAAGTACGATTATAATCATTTTAATTACTGACATTATTGGAAAAAGGGCCGCTCTAAACCTCTCAGCTATGTATGGTCCCCTGATCACTGTCACTGTGATTATTTCACCCATATGTTATGCTGCGGGGGGGTTTGCGTTTGACATTTTCTCACACATCCTAGGCTTTCTGCATATTTTTTTCAAACATTAGCCACCATATAAGTAAAAAAAGTGTGATTAGAACACAAAAGGTGTGTTTGTGTGGGTGTAAACACTCGTCACATTCAAACAATTATACGAAAATAGTGTTTTTAATGTCAAGTGCTGCATATGGGAATAAAATTAGCCATTAAACAGACAGTACATCATTTACTTTCACACACTTAATTGCTGTGACATTTTATTGGTCTCCGGCACTGGGTGGGCGACGTCTCTGTCTCTCCCGTAGCTGCGATTGTCAGCATCAGCATGAAATGTTGCTGCACAAATCATCACTTTTCTTTAGTCACGCTGCTCTGAAAGGGGTCAACAGCTCATTCTCAGCGACGTCTGGCCTAATGCAGCATAACATGGCTGAGGGGTGGAAATGCTTCTGCGCTGTGGTTTTATTTATTATCAGAGAGACTTTAGTAATAAAAAGTTTCCAGCCATAACCACATCATTTAACGCTGTTTAAATCCTATAACATGATGCAATGACCAGCCTTTTTTGGTGTTTTTCATTGTCAGATGGGGTCAAAACAGAGAAGAAAAACATGGAAACATGCAGCAATTAACAGACAGGGATGATTTTAATTTCATTTAATTCAATTTTTGTACTCTACGTGACATAGATGCTTTATTGTCTCATTTCAAGCTAAGGTTGGTATACCACGGATCATAAAGAATAATAGAATTTAAGTTCCCGGCTGTAAAATTGACTACCATTGCGTGCAGGATTTAAATTCAGGGGTCCATCTGATGGAATGTGCCACAATAAAATAAACCATCTTCCAAAGGTTATGGGGTTACATTGTCTATCGTGGAGCTAAATATCACTGCAGCTGCCTTCAGGGGAGGGGCGGGTCACACCCTGGACAAATCGAGTTCATGATTAGATTTTTTTTTGAAAAGTAGCTCATAACTCATTCCAGCAGCTTACCGAACACTACAGAAAGTTCCCGTCTTTGGTTTGCTGGGTAGTCCGTTTGCATTCCCATTGTAAGCGAAAAGCTCCAGAGTTCACTTCTAAGTGAACCCAGACCCACAGGTGGACCAAAGTTCCCTTCTTTAGTCTGCACCAGAGCCTAAACGAAGTGGACGTGAAGACGTAGCACCAAGATAAGTTCAAACTTAAAGTGAAGCTTTGTGCCCCCTACTGGTTGGGTTAGGTTAAGTCTGGTCCCAAAAGAAATAAGGGGGAAAAAACTTTTTAAATAAATATGTTAAATAAATACATAACCTCAATGGCCCATGAGCTTCTAGTAAAATGTCTGAACCCTGCAAAAGGTCGAACCAATTATCTTTTCCAGTGTGATACATCATTAAATTGGGTGTTGTTTTTGTTCACTAAATGGCTCCAGTTTCCCATGTATATGGCTACTTTACTGAGAAGCTTATCTACATTTTCAGTCTGATTTAATTCCAACTGCAAATTGAGCTGAATAAATGGTTTTAGTAAAATGCGTCTGTGTGTTGTTTACGAGGGAGGGAACCAACTAATACGTATGTGTGTTCTTGTAGTGATCCACTGTGAGCACCAATATACTCATTCTACGAGCAAAAGGTGGACATTTATGCAAACTGGGAGCATTTTGGATGCTGTTTGAGCATTAAGACATGGGTTTGAGGTTTAGTTTAGACCTGGGTTTATATTAGGGTTTAGGTTGGGATGTTAGTGTTAGAGGTAATGATTTATACCCAGCAAAGTCCCCACAAAGATAAGAATATGAGAATGTGCGTGTGTGTATGTAAGGTAATAATTAAATGTATGGGGATGTGTAAAATTAAGAATGTAATAGTAATTATAGGAAATAAATATGTTTTTATTAACAGCACAAGATACAATCATAGACAATGCATTTTTGTTGGACGTTTAAATAAAGCCTCTACATCACTGAATGGTAATTGTGCTCGGATAATTTAAAAGCTTCTCTCCAGAGCTTTTAAGAAATCTGCAGTAACAACACTCAAGTTCGAAGAAATCCACTTTCATTGGCTTGATCGTCACATCTGATTACAATTAAACTAAAGCAGTGGTAGGTGCGAACTCTTTGCACATGCTTGCTAATGCATTCTCGCCTCCCATATTTTGTGTATAACGCTATTTTTTAGATGTTAAATTCTCTCCAGCCTTCGTGGCTTCGGTCCTCACTAATGCTGCAGACGGTAAAGGACCGTCTACTCATCATCTCCTCCCATTTATTTGACACTCTGGGCATTTTCAGCGCCATAAAGCTGACCATGAACACCATTATCCCCTGCCTTATCTGTGCCATTATCGGCTGTTTGCAGGGGTCCTTTACAGCGAGGTTAATTGTTTGCATTCATGCGCTCAAGGTATACTGAAGCGAGACATCCATTATACTATACTGCTTCACCTGGAACACCAAGAGAAAGGCACAAGACCTTGGTTGGTCGGTGACCAGAGGGGCTCGGCGGTATCGGGGTCTGACTTGCTGAGAAACACCACTCCTTCAGCAGACTCCTGCTCGGCATTTGTGTCTGATCCAGGCCGCCGTCGGGTGAGGAACCTTTATGGCAGCGACACCAACAACATGCAGCCTTATCAGCTGAGAGGTCAGAAGTGTTTGGTTTTAAGTCCGAGTTGGATGAATGGGGCTGCCCTTGGGTTTTGACAGCCGGGGAACCGGTTCTCCGGCACTGGCCGCGGAGCACGCTGGTAAAGGCTTTCTTGAACTCACGGCTGAAGCAGGGATAGATGACGGGGTTGATGCAGCTGTTGAGGTAGCCCAGCCAGAAGCTTATCTTAAAAATGGTCTCAGAAGGTTTATAGGATGGGAAGATAGAGCCTGGAAAATAAACAAGCACACGTCCAAAATCAAAGACTGCTTTAAAAATAAATGCGCCATCAACAGTTTGGGACGTGCACAGGGGTGATTCTCTTTAATGGCCAACTAGTTAAAAATCTGCACTTGTGCTCACTCGCTTAATGAGTAAATAATTCAGCAAATGCTCCTGCTCAGCTGGGAGTAAAGAACTGGCGGTTCTGTGCTCCTCAGTTCACAGACCAAAAGGTTCATTGAGCTGAAGTCCGGTACAAGTACAGACGTGAGGCACTGTCTCAGATTAGCGTCCTAAATGAACAGCGGAAGCTGCAGATGTCACAAAGGGAGCAATTGTGCTTACGCTCCACTCTGGGCTCTGGACATAAAACTCCAATCATTCATTCTAGATTGTCCTTGTCTAGTCTTCTGCTCATGCAGAGAAATGGCCTGATTGAGGGTAGCCTTTAAGAGACAAAACACTTTTGGATGATACCCTTCACCTAAACTCTTATATTTAACTCAGGTCACCAATCGCTCATAATTCTCATGTATCTCGGCCTGTATTAAGTGCTAAAGTATTCAGTTTGTAGGTAAGTTCTGCTATTTGTTCCGAGCAGGCTTTGGTCAGGACCCAGCGACGAGCAAGAGTCTATTTATAAGCTCGGCGACTTCATTCCGCTGCAGCGATAAAACCCACCGGATACAAGCCAACACAAAAAAAGACCCGAATGCAGGAACACAGGCCAGATAAAACAGGCTGAGAAAATCAAATTGTCTCAGAGGCTGAGTGAGAGCTGAGCTGTGAGCCATGAAGGTCTGTCTCTCCTAAAATGCAGAACTATTCTCCGATTGACCCCCCCCCCCCCCTTCCAGAGACCCCTGGGTGACAGAATATGCCTCCTGGCATTACGGCTCATTAAGCAGCGAACTTGTTAGCCATAATAGCTTTCATATGAGGCAGTAAATATCTTGGTTCATTTCATTTTTAAATTGCAGCTGCAGCACCACTGTGGTGTTTTACTTGGTCATCTGGGTTGGCTGTAATTGAATTTCTGATGCCCCCTCCAAGGAATCTGAATAGACGCTTCAAGACAGATCACCAATGGAGATGATGCTCTGAAACTATACAACTCCATTTGCTGCACTTTTTTTAAAGTTTTTTTTTAAGTTTGGCAACTTACGGTAAAACAAACAAATAAAAAACTACCAGACCATCAAATACATGAATATTCTCTCTCTTGTTTGAGTGCATCATTTGTTTTTGCACTTAAAAAAGAACAAAAATCTATAAACTACAAAATTGGAGATTTTGTCAGTTCAGTCAACTCTAACATCCTAATTTCAGTTCAGGCTGCAAAGGATAAAGCAAAACCAAATTATATATCAGTTACATAAGCAAATAACCAGAGTTGCAACTGCAGACAACCTTTGGAAAGTGGAAACTGGTGATTCGAAGAATTCTTTCTGCATAAATTGGAGATGTGATAAGAACAATTTATTATCATTACATAACTACCTTTGATGTATAAGCACAGTTTCTCCTGGATTTAGTGAGATTTGCTAGCATTAGCATTAGAATAATAACACTAGTATTTTAAATGCTAATGATACCATTTAAATGTGCTGTGCTTTGTAGATAACTATTATTAATATTATTATTGTTATTATATTATTATTATTATTATTATTATTATTATATTATTATTATTATTATTACCGGTATTATTATTATTATTATCATCATCATCATCATCATAGTTGTTGTTGATTTAAATGAGATATTCCCATGAGAAAAGACCAGGAAAGGATTACAATAGAATTTGCAGACAGAAGTGTTATCTTTACTTTAAAAAGTAACATGTTCTAGAAAGTAAGATTGCTGTTTGCCTTCGGGACAAACATTGGACAAGGATCAAAAAGTCCATGAGAAGTTCAAGTTAACTAGGGGAACAATGTGATGGAAACTGGGAGAAAGTGTCAATTTGGGTCATTGTTTGTGTTAGATTTACAACTAAAAAGATTGTTGCCACTTTGCTTTTTGAATCCCTGTAACAAAAGACCTTAAAAACAATAAAAATCAGCCAACAGCTGCGAGGATTTCACAGGCACCGTTGTGTTTATGCAGGGATTACCCTTTGTACTGTTCAGTAAAGCTGGTTATTAATGTCCACATATGAACAATAGAGAGGAAAGACAACACCTGCACGGATATTTCACCTATCGCGACTTCGTGGTGCTCTGTGACCTCAATAAAATGAGTTTGTGGAATCAAACAGGCCTTTCGGTCGTAATCTCACCATCTGATCTTCACTGACTGCTGGCATACGTCTAAAATATACACAAGTCAACATTTACATGCACTCACATGCAACAAGAGTTTTTTCAAAAGCAAATAAGATTGAAGATCAGGCCTGACAACAGTTATCACAATCTGTAGATGAAGTTTATCAGCTATGAGGATCCAATATACGTATGTGTGTGACTGGATTTTATCGAGCTTTGAGCAGCTCATTTTTCTGAATCTTGTCACTAGGTTGATGTTTTGACTACAGCAGCAGAAAATTGATTCACGTACATTTGGCTTTCTTTCAGCTAAAACGCCACAGAAATTCAAACAGACCTCATTTGTTTCTACCGTTCCTTCAGTCCTGTGGACATTTCTAGACAATGAAAAGGAACAAGAAATAAGAATATCATTACAAGTAAACATAATACAGTGGGACCTCTACTTATGAAATTAATTGGTTCTGGAAGTTGTTTCGTAACCTGAAAATTACGAAAGTAGAGAAGCGTTTTCCATGTAAATGCCCTAATTCGTTCCAAGCCCCCAAAAATTCGGCCCTATTTTTTTTATAAATCATAAAAATGCATCAAAACATGTAACAAATACATGTTACAATTAAATTACCGCACAATAAATGTAGGAATTCAGTGCAAGGCTTCTCCAGGAACAAAATGAACTTTATTACAGGCTAATCTTACATTAGCCATCATTACTAGCAACGAACGTTAACACTTGTTGTAACACCGCCATCTAAGATGCTAGGCGATAGCCAATGGCAGAGCAGCTACAAGCATGTTTACGTTCGCTAAACTCCGCGAGCTGCGAGTAGCAGCGGTAGCGTATTTTTGCCTTTCGTATCCTGAAATTTCTTTCGTAACAAGAGAAAATATTTTCCCGTTGAGACGTTTCGTAACCTGAAAATTTCGCATGTAGAGACATTCTTAAGTAGAGGTTCCACTGTATACATTAGCTTGTTTCATGATCTTAATGTTTGATTTTGTCTAACTAGCCTAATTAATTGAGGACCCATGCAGATGAACATTTGATATAAATGTTTTCTGAAACCCTTAATTTATGATGCCGTGAAGAGTCCCCAAATGATTTTGGAATTTTACATTTTGAGCTCATTGTTCACCTCTTGAGAAATCTGGGATGTGGCTTTAGCCTGAAATCAGAAAGTAATGGTGCACAGTCTGTCCTGCTATTGAGATTTGACAGCTCTTAACATTCATATAGCACATTTCCCTGCACTTTTGCATTCCCTTTTATTTTATTGTTGTCTATGGTTGCTTAGCTATCATTATTTTGGGAATTGGCAGGTACATCACTCCTTTATGGGGGTTTCTAATGAGAGAATTTGTGATTGGTACAAAACTCACAAAATGGCCATAAACTCACAGAGCAACGATTTAAAGTCAGTATTGCTTGATAATTTAAAAAGGTGAGAACAAAAAGTTGTGTATATTAATGGATAAATTCTGCTTCATATAATTTGCCTCAATTGCGCTATAATACCTTTACAACACTATATGGTGTTAAATCCTTCATTAACTGTCATTTTATTTTTTTGATTAATTTCACTCGTTACATATCATCTAATTGTACTGCAGACATAATTGTCCTGTGAGATTAATCCTAAAAATGTAAAAGAGGTTAGCAGGTACGTACCAATGGGTAAAACTAGGAAAAAGGGAAGCCAGCACAGAATGAAGCATCCAACAACAATACCCAGAGTCTTGGCTGCCTTTTCCTCTTTGGTGAACTTCAGCAGCCTTGGCAGGGAAAAGGTGGTGCGTTTATGACCCATGCTAATGTTATCATCCTGCTGCTTCTCCGCTTGAGCGGCGTTCCCTCTGTGCACCCTCAGCATCACCCCTTCGGTCTCAACCCCATCTCCCTTATTGCCCTTTCTGAGTGTCGCGGTCTCCCTCCTCGCCACGGTGTACACGCGGCAGTACATGGCCAGGATGATGACCAGCGGGATATAAAATGACCCCAGTGCTGAAAACAAAGCATAGCCGGGTTCCTCTGTTATTCGACACACCGACTCATCTTCTGGGTCTGGCTCCTTCCAGCCAAACAGGGGGCCTACGGATATGGCGGCCGAGAGACCCCAGAGAGCTGCCACCGCCGCCAAGCCTCGCCTCCCTGTTGCGATTGCGGAGTAGCGCAGCGGGTAACTGACAGCCAAGTACCGGTCGATCGAGATAACGCACAGGCTGAGGATGGAGGCGGTGCAGCACAGGACGTCCAGGGCGGCCCAGACGCTGCAGAAGGGTCGGCCAAACACCCACCGTCCCAGAGCTTCCGAGGTCGCGGAGAAGGGCAGGACCGCCGAGCTGAGCAGCAGGTCCGCCGCCGCCAGGTTGGCGATGAAGTAGTGCGTCACAGAGCGCCAGTGGTGGTGGAACAACACCGACAGGATCACCAGGATGTTACCAAAGACCCCAAAGATCACGAACACCAGCAGGACCAGCCCCAGAAGCACTGCCTTTACGACGTCCACCTCTGGGTGGGCGGTGGAGCTGCAGTTGAGACAGCGTTCCTCCACAGAGGATATGCTCACGTTCTCAGCAGGAAACATCATTTTGTGCGAGTGCTAGTCTCCCAGAGGATCATACATCATCCCTTCCTCAAACTGCAATAACTCCTCTCTGCTCCCCTCAATGCACGGCATGAAAAGCTTTTCCTGCCGCATAAGTAGCCCTTAAAGTCAATTTGTTGATGCAGTAACTCTTGCCAGCACTCCACCAATCATATGGCCCGAGCTCCTTGACAGAACGTTATTTCCACAGAGAGCGCTGCCGTACAGTGTGTCATGCGGAGTCTGGCATCATTCCATATTCATATTGCAACTGGCAGTCGCTGTTGGATGGTAGTGATGTCAGCCATGTCGGAAGGTTTACCGCTGGAGGTCTGCAAACACAATAAAAAAAACAATTTAAGATAGACCGAAGAAAACATCTCACGTGGAATACATGATAACAAGCGTGGCCGCACTGGGAAAATTGCTCAGCCTCATTTCCAAAGCCCTCTGACCAGTCTTTGATTACAGACGCATCAGAGCACACTGGTGGTAGATGGTTGTCGGCTCTCACAACTGCAATCACAGGAAAACACCCGGTTTTGGTTCTCCTTCATGTAACAGATCTTCATGGGCAGATCAATTGAAGAAAAGAAAAAATCAATATCCAGAAACTGTGAGGGGATGCAGCTCTCATCTAATGGTGAATTTATTCAGGGCAAAGGCAAAATGCTATGACATTATGAGAAAAAGCAGTCAGCCGTGCAGGGATTACGGAGATAAATGAAAGCATTGGTCATTTTCCTTGAGAAATGACATTCCGCCAGAGCTCATGATGACTTCCTTTAAGGTTTTTGTGTCTGTAAGCTGTGCTGAACTCAAATTGTTAGATGACAGGCCGGGAATTGAACCTCGAATTGCCTCTGCCTGATAGTCCCACTCACCGCCACTCACGGTGTACGTGTTGGAGATCCGGGATATCAGCGTGGGGAGATAAACATGGGCTAGGATGAAAAAGAATAAAAGAGATAAAGCCTCCGAAGAGCGGTCATGCCTGTCACGCGTTCACGTGGGATCAAACGCTTGCGATTGCTCGCGTGTCCCACGGCGAGGGGGAACAAAATTTGCCAAAGCAAACACTGCTTCAAACGCATCAGGATCAGTAGCTATGAAGAGAGTTGAAATAATAAGGAAATAGTTGCTGGAGATAGGATTCAAAAGCAGCATGATGCAGTATGCAGAGCTCTTTCGGAGATTTTGTAAGGATGAATGCACTGGCCAACTGTGGTTGATGATTATATTTCTTTAGACAGACCCTTTCTTGGCATAACTTTAGCCTATTATTTGTGTTGGTGTCAGTCAAAAAGGGGTTCCTGAAGGTTCAACAATGGGGACCTGGCTGGGAATCTGGAGCTCTTCTTAAAGGGTCTTTATGTGTATCTCGCATCCGTCACATCATCTGAGGAGGCAAACGTGCTGAATGACTTTTACCGAGGCTTGTCCGAGCCCCAGTCAGGAAACTTCAAGAACTGCTTTCTGGCTGGTTTTCTCTTGTTAAATCCAGTCAGGCTTTGATTGAATGTGCTCCAAGTGGGACAGAGGATTGTCAGACTTCTGAGCTCTTGACAATCAGTTTTGGTTCAGCGCTCTCTTTTGTTTTGACAGTCTACACGACGCGCAGACTCGAGCGAGTGGCCCTTGCCGGCGCAGTTCCAGGCTGGCAGCGACCTTCCTCTGCCGGAACATCAAGAGCACGTCGGCATATTTCATCACTGTCTGGTATGCTGGATTTACAGCGGCGGTTCAGAAGAAGCTGCAAAGGGAGATAAGGTCAGGCGAAAAACAATTGCTCTCCCTCTCTGCCTCTCCTCCTGCCAGCCCGCCTTATCTCCCCAGATTGAGGAAGATTCCACAATCGCTTCCATCCCAGACTCACCTGCTCGGCAAGCTTTCCTCTGGAAGGAGGCACAGAATTAAAAAATGATGCCTTAAACCAGAAGTATAATCCAGAATTAGTTTATTGATGGAGGGTCTGAGATTTCTCATTGCTGCCTTTCTGACCTGCAAATCAACCTCCTGAAATTAAAACCCAGCGAGACTGGGACACGTGACAGTTTTATGTTCAGAACCTGCTTGTCTGACACCCCACACTTCATTCGTATGTGCGAGGTTGGTGCTTGGCTCCAGGCTCATAACCCAGAGTGTGCCATAAAATTAAAAGTCCACAGCCTGTCCTTTCACTTTATGTCTCATTCATGGCTGCATTATTATGGAAGGGGCGGCTGATGGAAGAGCTGAGATAAAATGATGATTTGCTAGTGCATAATGCGTTAAATGTCATCTCAGGCAGATGTTATGAATGCACACCCTCCCTCCAGAAAGCCTGTGTGTTTTTGTTTCTATTTATCATAATTTCCTCCTCCTTGGATAGAGGATTTTCCCGAAAGCTGTGAATGTTTATGACTTCAAATGGACTATCTCAGATATATTCCTTCAAATTATCATTTCAGCTCGATACCATTCCTCTCATGTAATGCCTTGAGGTTTCACGCCATGCAAATCAGTCAGAAAGACAATAAAAAGAGGCAGCGTATTACATCTGAGATCACACGATCCCTCCTTTCTCCCCGTGAAGCTGCTCGAATAAAATCTATCAGGGAACAAATCGGCAGTCCATTTTACATCTGAATTGCAAAGGTGCAGCACTCATCATCGTTAGATCTACAAAGATGGTGTCGTGTCCTTGAAGGAGCTTACTGATGTCATTCTCTCAGCCCGAGGGTCCATTATAGTCTTAGAGCAAGTCAGCCAATCAGAACTCTAATTGGACTCATTATGATTTTGTTTCAGGAAAGCGATTAATTAGCGAGCATATTAAATGCCTAATGTAGCCTCATGAATGGAGCGACAGCATCACTCCCTCTACGACTGTGTGCTTGATTTAATAAATACAGGCTTCAGCACTGAGAGGTCTAGACTGAAAATATCTCCTTGAATTTCCTTGAACTTTGGGGTTGTTGACTTCAGTCACTTCTTAAAGACGAGGCTAATTGAGTTAATGCCTCTGATCGTGCTGACTCTTTAGCATTGAAGTGCTAGTACATTCGAATGAATTAGCTCATTTAGCATCATTTGGGTAGGATAAATAGCAGAGATCCCCCAAATATATGAGAACATTTTCCAGCTTTGTCGGTATGTGCAAAACAACTGAAAACATGCATTGCGTGATAGGATCCAACTCTGATAAACTCTGGTTTGAAATGATATTGGCCTCTTTGAGCCACATATGCAGCACAACGTCCATTCAACACCCTCCTCCCCCTGTCATCATGATATTATGTTCTGCTGCAAAGCACGGCAGAAATCATGCATGAAAACTATAATATGAGCAACTTTCCTCTGTTTCTTTGGATCAATGCTCCAGTGAATGTTTAAGGACCATTTTGTGTAGGCTGCACTTTCCATTAGAAAAAAATTGCCTGACATTCCTATTTCTTTATTACCGAAATTAGCCTGGAACGATTTCACTTCCTCGTTCGAGTAATTTTAGCATACATCGCAGGTTGAAAACCCTGTGCCCTTTTAATGCTGCATTAACTCTAATGTGTTCTTCACATTTATATCCACATTCTTTCTATTAGCATTTGTATATTCTCTGGGTTACTTCAGATTCAGGGCAGCTAGCTGCTGGGTGAGAAATGAAAATATGAATAAGACTCTGCTCTCTATTTGCTTCACATCCAAGCTGATGATGCACACAACACCATGTTTTGCTGCTGGCATCTCACAGTGATCCGTGAGAGGGAACAACAGTGCAACTAATTAGAGTGGATCAAAAATAGCCAGAGTGATCCTTTATGAAAATTAGAAGTCAATCAGCCTCAAAAAGGATGCTTCTGAGATGGCTAGAAGAGGAGATGAGGAGACACCTACCTTGTCCCAAAGCCCCTTCATAAACATTCAGGCAGGAGATAAGAGCGGGGCTTATTTGCTCCTCAGGCAGTCATTCTTCTCTCCTCTACAGAGACTGAGGACGGACATCCTCTCCTTCCTTTTTTCCTCCAGCTGCCGGAGCAGGAAAGTCACACTGAGGACTGTCCGAACTGCTCCAGCCAGGCCCCGCCCACCCCCCGTTCACCGCCCCCCGACAGCATGGACCCTGTAATTAAGGGATGGTCACGAGCCATTAATTTACAGCATCACCTGGTGTAAGCTGACTGATTAGGCCATTAATAACAATAGGTCAACAACAGCAAAACTGCACTTCTTTGTGTTCGAGTGCAGGTTTGCCACTAAGGTGAGCAAAAATCCATTAGTTTTGTACTTTAAATGTCTACAGGAGGTTGGTCAAAACCACCTTCATTCTCATTTGGAGTTTTGTTGACAAAAGGAATATTTTTTATCTTCCGTGCATCTACAAACCCACAAAAGGTTTGTAAGACATTTAAATTACTGCCATTAATGTCTGTTTAGATTAAGTGCTGATAACCTTTTCCATTACCTTCTTTGTCCTGTTTCTAAATTTAATTTTAGGAAGAAAAAAACATATCAGTGATGCATGCAATACTGAGTCACCTTAAAAAAATAGAAAATATACCATAAATGGTATTGACAAACATTACAAGTCAAGTCAGCAGCGATTTACATCACTACGCAGTAAAGTGACTGCCCAGAGAAGAAAAATACCTTCAGCAGTCTGTAGGGACTGAAGCTACAATTTCACATCACCATGTTGAGGTGAGATCAGGCGTTGCATCAAACTTTGAAGTTTTGCTTTGGTCCAATCAGCTCAGTTCACGTTTGATGATAGTTGCAAGGTGACACGGCAGGTTCCACTAAATCTCGACATCATTTTCCTGACTGCTTCACCTCAGTGGAAAGCATCAGGCACTTATTCATTTGTACAGCATCACAAACATTCAGAAACCACTCCACAGAGACATAAAGCCACAGTCAGATATGTAATCTTTAAAGCTGTAAAGAATCAGGTGACAGAAAAATGTCACGTTCGTCATCTCCAGGATCAAACATAATGTTTTAGTTGCCCCACATTAACACCAGTTTGAAATTTGAATGTTGAAAGAGGACATAGTTCTCAACTTGAACAGTTGTTCACTTTGTTTCATAACTTTTTAATTAACTTTTACATCTGGGAAAAATTTCTTTAGGATATTTCCCGTAACGCTGCAAACTCTGGCAATGACAAATAGGCTTTTTCAGGTTATTGTCTCAAGTTGAGTTATTTATGACTCAAGCGGTGGTTCGGTAACCTGACCACACGGGTGTCAGATGCTGCTCAGGGCCCTGGCAGCTGCGTCCACTTTATACTTTTCTCAAATCTGTCTCAAATGCCGGGGTGACGCATTCATCTTCAGACAAGAGAGCCATCTCATAAGTCTGATGCCGCCGGGCGTATCGATCCATCGTATGGATTTTTTCAGTCCATGAGTTTAAATTGCAACTTTGAGGACTTGTCCTCAGCCTGTCTTGTTTTCTACAGCCGAATTTACATCCATTGTTAAAAATTGGCTTTGTAATGCCTTTAAAATGTTTCTTTTGTTTTCATCCTTTTCCAAGTTTTTTGCTTGAAGATTCTTTTGGGTTTCTGTCTGTGAAAAGTAAACAGACAGTAACAATTTAAGATTCATCTCTTAATGCTAAATCCTTAAAAGTTCTCTCAATGTATCGCCACTTGAAAGGTAGTTAGTTCACTGTTCTCCACAGCTTTACATAAATGGATGGTCACTTAACCCACATGGAAACATCGCTTGGATGTGATATTAAGATTTAAGAATTATAGAGAATGAGTGAATAGGGTATAAACAGGAGAGGAGAGAGGCAGTGAGAAGAAATAAGTGCTGTTAAGAGAGCAGGTTCTCTCTGAAGAGCTGTGGCTTCAAAAGCTTATTGAAGGAAGAGATGGTCGCCCCTAATCTGACAGAGCTTGTGGGGTCTTTTCACCTTTGGGGAACAAGATATGAAAATAGTCTGATTTTTTTGGGTGTTGAGTGAGGCAAAGCAGCATGACTAGGAGCCTGAGGCTATATGATCAGAAAAAGACAGTTGATCATCAATCATGATTCCAAGACTTTGAACAACCTTGGCAAGAGACAAGGTCTCAATGTTGTGATGAATGGATTGGTTAGCCAGGAAAAGCAGGAGCTCGGTTTTACCAATTTTAAGTTGGAGGTAATGATTCTGCATCCATGCGGATATGCCCAAGAGACGGTTTGAGATTGAAGGTTCATCTGGGGGAAAAGACAGGTATATCTGGGTGTCATCTGCATAGCAAGGGTACGAAAATCCATGCAACTTGATGATCAGTCCCAGTGAGGTTGTGAATATGGCAAAGAGCAATTGCCCCTAGCAGTGATGTTGGGGACCCAAGTGGAGAGCTGGTAACGAGCCAAAAACTGACCTTGCCATGACATCCTGAATGACGCCCACGTAGGCCCAGGAAAGTATAATGCAGCTGATGAGTCCAGCAAAATGAAAACAAGAGTTGATCATGCGAATGATCACTGGGGTGACGGTGGCAGCTACTCTCTGTAGGAGAGTGGTTGGGTTGGAGTCTAGTGATGATGTAGTCGGCTACGTGTCAAGAGTTTAGATACCTCTCTATGTGAGAGGGATGAATGTAGGGAAGGAGGGGAAGAAGGCTGAGAGCATGCAGTAGATGGCAACATGTTTGACTCTTGGGATTCTCAGACAACCAGCAGATGGTAGCTGCAACCTTCTCCGTGAAGAATGAGGCAAACGTGTCAGCTATGAGGTTCACACTATCTGAAATGCAATGAACATTTTTAATTGCCCTTTTTGTGACACTTACTGCTGTAAACATATGGATAACGGGCCAAAATAATCAGGAGAAAATGTTTGTGTGTGTGGGGTGCATTCAAGGATTTATTCAAGTATTTTTATCCTTTAAACCCTAAATAATAGAAACCCTATAATAATAAGCATTGTCCTTAAAGAGAGCACATTTAATGCAGAGCAGGATTAATTTTACATCATAAAAATAAAGTCATAATTAAAAATTAGAAGCTGAATCAATAATTATTACAACTGCAGTACAGAATCACGTCTTCTATAAAAAGCTGACCTCAAAATGCTTCAAATTCTGTAGCTATCTACTTATTCCGTATATGAAGATGTAAGAAGAGAAATATGGGGAAAATTCCTTATATCCAGATTCTGAAGCCGTCCACTGTTTTGTGAAGGCCATACAAAGTTCAGCCACAGATTTGGAGGAGTTTTGCTGAGAAATCTCCCAATGCTGTCATGAAATATTAACCCAACAGTTGCCTTCAAATGTTAGCGAAGGACTCACCCTCCAAATCTGTCTCTCTTTAGCCCTCACAGCAAGAAGTGGCTCTTGTTCTTGTCACCGGGTGCCATCATCCACTGATCTGAGGAGTCATTTTTGGTTTTAAAATTTCACACAGAAAAAAAGTGTCTGACCTGGATTTGATCTCCCAGTATCATACTTCGGGCTGTTTTCTCATGTAACACTGCAATTCTGCCTGCAGCTTTTCTTATTTACCCCATTATTTTTTTTCTCCAAAAACAAAGGTTTAAAGGCTGGGTCTTTGCTTTGGGCAAATATCGCTCTCTGTCGCCCTTCCTGATGTTGTCCCACGTCACAAACTTTAAACATAAAACTGATTACACTTTTAGGTTAAACCCTGATTTCCTTCCACAGCCAGAGGTATACGACTGAAGCACGGCTCCGGCCTCTGCTTGGCTGAGGGAAATACTTCATCAGCTTGAGTTGGTTTAACAATAAATTATTTATGGGGAGGTAAAGGCTTGCCATCCTGAGATTAGCATGCCTTATTGTTCAAAGGCTCGGCTGTTTTGGAGTCAAAAGTGAGGATGGCTAAACACCAGCATCATGGGTATGCTCTACAATAATGTTATAAAAGAGGCACAACACTTGCAATCTATAGACAGTCTTTTTGTACATTTTACATCAATGAAACTTAGGGAAATTAAAAGAAAATTAAACATCAACATGGTATCATGGCAACCAGTGGCTAGGCAGCAAGATAAACCCAATAACATTTTATTGGCAATTAAGAAAACACTGTTATCTTGCAGAGCTTTCACAGGAATTCATCTTACATTCTTATCAAGGAACTCAGCACGCTTGTTCAGTTCACATTGTGCCTCTACAAAACCGAATTTATGAAGCCTTTCAGTAATAACGTCCTTAAAAGTATTGACTTCCCTCTAGTGGCTGGCTGCAGTAAACACCATAAGATTATCACAGTTTGGACGTGACTTGGTTAAAACCCCCTCAAACTACTCAACACTTGCTACATTTTCTGTCCTGCAAACACTCTGTGGTGTGGTTAAGCTGGCACAATCGCCTAATTACAACAAAGTTCTGGGTTGGATCCCAGCCTAGCGTTCATTAAAAGAGGGTGAAATTTGATTAAGATCTTCCTGTGATTAGGGAGGCAGACCTTTGATTTTACTTTTACAATTAAACAGTTGTAATCCTTTTAAATTGATCACACATGAGTCAGACCAGACGAGCTCAAGGTCACTATGATCTACTTAGTGAGCTGCTTGATGCATGAATTTGCAGCAATGAAAAGACTAATGCTTATGGCTCTATCCACTAACCTCTTCACAAATAAAAGCAACAGTTTACATGTTTTGGGAAATTCAGTCAGGTTTACACTTTTGACGCCCAGTTTTCAATGTATTGTGAAATCCCGTCATCTGCTAATACTCCTCTTTCAACTCTACCTTCTAGGCTGCTTGTAGCTGTCCTTGGGGGATAGGGGGGGTGTTCATAAGTCTGTTGGTGCAGGCTCACATGATTCTGAGTCTGCCAGATAGAAGAGTGGTGAAAAGAGAGTGTGTGGGTGGGAGGGTTTGACCTGAGTTGGCTCCAGCAGAACTCTACAAGGCTTGGGAATGAGGAGAGCCACTGACCTCTCTTGATGACCAGCTGCAGTTGCTTCCTTTTGGATCTAGTTCAGCTGACACGCTACACTCTGACCCCATAGGTCAAGACACTCTGTTGTGCAGTGCCAAAAGTTTTGGAGGATGGAGTTTATTACGCCTCCGTGTCCTCAGGAAAAAAAAAAACATGCTGCTTGGCCTTTTTATTTATGTTGGTGGTGTCCTTATAATTAAAATTAAAATAATTAACACTCCAGCTCAGGTCCTCTGAGATGTGCAGTCTGACTGACGTAATGTTTGTGACCTACTCTACTTCTTCCCCATTGATGCTCAGTGCAGTGTGGTCATGTGTCTCACTTGCATCTCAGTATCTCCCTGTGCTTTTGAACCTGCTTCTCCTTCCCTTGTGTCTTGTTATTTTGAATTAGAACAAGTAAAACTGATGTTTCTGTTATACGATAAAATCTGTGTGCTCATTTGGAATTTCTGTTGGCTAAGAAGTTTTCCTAATAAACACTGGAACTGTCTGAAGTACCTTCTGAGCACTCTGAAGTGAGGTTCTGCTTAACTTGGTTAATGACTCAAACTGTAATTTTCCAGTTAGAACAAAATGACCCTTATATTATTAATTAGATCAGTTTCACTTTTATTTATCTAGGACCCATCGAGGAGCCCACAGTGGGAGTGGACATTAACACACCCAAGTTCTCACAAGCACATTGTTTTGCGATGAACCACAGTCGCCCCAATGATAATAACAACAATATAACAATAATTCAGTAATTATTGGTTAATCAATGGATATAGTTAATGAAACGTGAATACAAAGTACGGCTTGATTTGACACAAATTAAATAATTCCAAAGACAGTTGTGTTTAAAGAGCAGAGAGCCGACATCCTCCCGGATTAATGGCAGTGAAGAGAAGCTCACTAACAGAAGGGAGAAAGCTCATCTAGGCCCCAGCTCTAGACAAGCCATCTTCTGGGGACAGAGAGAAAGACAGACAGAGAGAGAGAGACACAGAGACAGAGAAAGGCAGAGTCAAACATGTAGGTCCTCTCAAACTCTGCCATTATTCTGTTCTGCAGGCCAAGGTCAAACCCATTCATCTGTGGCAAGAATAAAACACACAATAGTTGTTAAAAGAGCACTGAACCAATAACCAGGAGTGCACTATCACGTGGATGTGGATGTTGAGGAACTACTCAGGTCGGCCTCTCTTCTGTGCTGCTCTTGAGAGACCATCTTCATTATCTCTCTCTCTATGCAACATTTTCGCTTTTTGGAAGACTTTAAACGTCTTCTGGATCTGGTGCAATAGACAAAAACACACTACTATCAAGTGTTCCACTGAATAATGTGTGTTTCTGAGCCTGTTCTGTTGTCTGACCATTTCTCTGCCTCTTTAACTCATTCCAGGAGTCAAAAACTTTCTTTGAAGGCTTCTTTGGTCCAGTTCTGCCACTCTTCTCAAAGGCTTCCAATTTTTAAAAAGAACATTTGTTGGAGCTTCTTTTGGTCGAGACAATGGAGTCTGGTCCCAGATAAGATCAGAAAATTAAAATTAGAATATTAATGCTCAAACTATCTTCAAAAAAATAATTCTGGTATAATTCTTACCGGGGAACACTGGCAGTCCACTGGTGACAGGTGTTCACTGATGCTGTGGACATTTCTGTCAGATAGAAAATAAGTGCTACTGACTCACATTTCACTTTTCTTATGTTTTATTTTCCTATGATGCCAAGCATCTTGGGCCTCCTTTCTTCTCCCTGTACTTCTGCCCCTTGGATTTCTCCTCAGTAGGAACAACATCTCCGTCTATTTCCATTCAGATGACAGTCAAATTTATGTGCCACTAAAACAGGAGAATGGAGGAAATGTAGACCAACTTTTAGAGTGAAGAAGTTAAGGCATGGATGTCTTTAAATAGTTAAAATGATTAAAATGCACGTTAGTGTTTCAAATCCTGATTTTGGAATTTAAGTCATAAGCGACAAGACAATGACCTCAAACGTGAAGCTTAGAATGGCTCAGTGGTCAAGTCCACTTGACCACTTTCTTTCTCCTGAGACATCTGGCTAAGGTTAAATCATTTCTTTCATGTGGCATTCTTTGTTTGGCTTTGCGTTTTCCTATCACTGGCTTCTGGTTTGGATTCAAAATGATTTTAATTGTCTTCATGGTGTTTTCCTATTTACTTAGCTGACCTGCTCCACCCTCTTGGTCCCTCAGGTCAGCAGATCTAACGGAGGGCTGAGAGGAGACCTAAAATTTTTGAATCAGCTCCCTCTAAACATCAGGCAGGCTGACACGATTCCTTTTTTAAAGGTCATGTAGAAACACACTTTTTCCCTGTTTAACTACTGGTTGAGATGTTGCTCTTGAATTTTATAGTCTTTTATCATCGATTATTGTTTGCATTTTTACTGTTTTTTCCTTAGACTTCGTGTACATCGCTTTGGTGACACTGTTGTTTTTAAAGTGCTTTATCAATAAATAGATAGACTGATTGAATAGCTTGAAATCCTGGCTGAAAAAATTAAAATAGCAACAATAAAGATTTGTTGTTGTTTTGATTAAACCGCTCGATAAAACTCTTCCAAACTGTTGATCTTTGGTCGATCCCCGGTTTTGATGACATCTTTGCTATTCTCCTTTTTTCTTTTTTTTTTTTTTACTATTCTTTTGTTTTCTGCATATTCATTTAAAAAGGTTCATTTTGTGGTTGCTTTTCTATTAATGTGTGTGACTAAAATATAGTACTTCTGCTGCAGAATAGATGCTGTCAAATTTTTGTAGCATGTTTCAGATTATTCCAAAGATTTCTTTAAGATGATTACTGTGTTATAAATAGTGAACCGCTGTCACAGCTTCGGTTTCAGTATTCAGGAAACTGGACATGTTTCTGGGTGTTCCCTTCTTAGAGCATGTTTTTAATAACAGGTTGGTTTATTAAAATCCATCAAATCTAAAACACGCTGACACACACAGCGAGGTGGAGTCCCCAAAGAAAACAAATCTAATTTGATTTCCTGTCCTCAGCAGAGCTCTGTGCAGATACTGATGGATGCCTGTCATGCCAGGGGACTTGTTTAGTGAAAAAAAAGAAGATATGAATTCAATTAATTAGGGGATGCACTTAGACATGGCTAATAGAATTTGAAATGAGCACTTTTGTTTCATTAACTGGCAAAGCCTCTGGGGCGGACTGAAGACCTGGATGGATTATTCAGCAGTCAGAACAGGAAGGAAAGAAAGCAGCAGCAGTCTGTGGACTCTGATGTGTTTCCATGATCAAATGGGGAAACTGCTGCCGCAGTCTGCTGGGTCCGTTTTCCATCGTTGTTCCAAATTCCAAATTTAGCTTTTCGATACGATCAGTCATTTCCTGTATGCTCCATAAAGCCTTTGTTAGAGGCGGCTTTGCTTTGGTTCTTGGATTTTTGCTCTTAAATACAATACAGTAGCCTCTTGCAGCTGGTTAATTACTGAAGACGTTAAGCCAAAGGCAAAAAGAGGACAAACAAGGCCTTATATTTATGGTACTGCTATGTTTAAGAGAAGCCACCCAGTAAAGACAATAAGGTGCAAACCCAGATACAGCCCTTTAAAAGTAAACCCGGAACATAGGGCTAATTTGTATCAACTGTATATAATCACACAGTAGTGTAGAATTAGATGTGGCATATTTATGATACTCACATTTGATTAGCATTTATGGCTATGGGTATGAGGAGCGTGTATCTGTTGGACAGATCTGCAGCGTGTGCAGGTGATGTTGTCCACAGCAACATGTATAAAGCCGGGATTCCATCTGAGTTCTTTAACGATTGCCGTTTTTGTTATTAAAGTGCCAGAGGACACGTGATTGATGATTGGATGCACGTGCGCTGTGACCTTCAGTTCCTCTGACGTTATCTCTTTTATTAAATGAACCAGTCTGGTTATGGAAACACGATTAGACTGACATTGTTTTACATATAGTTTATGAAGTACAGTAATTACATAGATGTTCATTTAACTCAGTCAGGTTTTGCACCTTAATGTGATTGTTTCCTGGGGTATATCAAAGGATCTAAAGTTTTTATTTGAAAAATATTATTGACACCATAGCAATGTTGTTTTATGTAAACGTGTTAGTGATTATTAGACATTGAAGGACATTCACTGTCAGATAAGTATTCCAAAAGTAGTTGGTGAGCTGAGGACATGTTGATTCTTTTTTTTGGTAACTGACAAGTTTTTATTAACATACACTAAATCTAAAATTTCTTTTTGGGGATTAAGTTCCTAATTTCTGCTGTGTTTCAAGAGATGAAAACCTCTAATTTGTAGTTTAGCAGTAGTTTGTTGTTTCGTTGTCATTTCTTTAATGAAAAAGCTAGTCTTGGTGGATTTTAACCAGTCCCATGAGGCCTGAAATCCAGCTGAGTTTTCTGTCCTACCAGGTAGACAGCTTCTCTTTTTCTTCTTTTTTTACTGCTTATAAGCCCCTGACCATTGGCTGCAAAAGCAGATCCCTGGGGGGGACGCAACGGCCCTAACCTCTATGCTTTTAGATAGTGCAGGAGACTGGAGCCCCTAGAGGGGTCTCATACAGGCACACAGCGAGCATTCCAACTTAATACAGAAAGGCCTGTTGTAACTGGTGCTCAAACCTGCTGCCCTTTTCCCCCTTTATTTTCACAAAGTAAACTGGGATCTCAGGGGACAGCAGGTGCCAGCAAACCCAGCTGGATTGCAGGCCTAAAAGGACTGGCTTGATGACTACTCTCTGAAACATTCCACGAATGAACAAAAGAAAAAAAAAAAGAGTAAGATGCAAATTTCCATCTAATTCCAGTAAGTGAGTTTTTTTTGTTTTGTTTATATCAGTGTACCATGGCAATCAAATACCTGTAAAGGAACATTTGTTTTAAATGACTTCTCTAAGAGCAGCTAATAATTTAGCTACATAAACTGAAACGTTCCTGAACAAAGGTGACATTTATGGAGAAAAAAAAACCCTGAATAAATGCACCTCTTTACAGTTGTTACCAAGAAAAACCAATACCCTTAGTGTCACATATCATCTCAGTTTAATTACAATGGCATGACTGTCCTGACAGGTAATCCTTTTTTGTGAACTCTGAAATTAACATTTGTAATTTTTTTTATCCACTCAGCTGAGCAAATCAGAGGAGTGACTCTGATCTCAGAGAGGCAGGTTGGAGATAAAAAATATTACAGAACACTGGAAGCAAGGGCTTTTGTGTTGTTTGGGAAGAACGTTATCCATTTTTAAATGAAAATCCTTTTAAGAGGGTGTTTGTAGGGTATTTGAATAAACATCTTGCTGAGCCTTCACTTACAGTTGTTGGCCTTAGAAATTTCTGTCATCTTTGAGCATTACATTTTAAAACATCATGGAATATATGGGAGAAACATCCTCAAACTGTTCATTAATAACATTATTTGGTTCTTTCCTGACACATATGTGCTTAAAGTCATGGCAGGCAAGCACAGCTTTCTGCCAAAAAAACCCCAAATGCACAGAAATGTTTAATTTATTCTTCTTCTTCAGGCTACAACTCCTCACTTGGGGTGGGAGGCATAGAGTATGAGGACATAGAATACAGAGGACAGTTGGGGGGTGGGGGGGTGGGGTGGTAACCATCTTACACTTACTTGTGCGACACTTGCACACACAGAAATGAACGCATGGTGCAATATATTTGGTGCACTAACCTCGTTCTCATCCGTACTGCAACTTAACCATATTTCCTGTGTGCTACTCTTTCTAATGTGCTGCTGGAATTTTTCAATTTCCCTGAGTGAGTCATCACAAAGGGACCAATAAAATTGAGTTGAAGTTGAAGTTCAAGCCAAAGCTCGCCGACATTATGTCTTCCAGCAGCAAGTGCATATTTGACCGGCGTCTCTATGTAAAACGGCATCAATGCATGCTCAGGCTCCATTTCCGTTGGAAACAGTCAGGATTTCAAGGTCGAGGTCTTAATGGACTTCAGCATGTTAACAACCTTAGACCAGACCTTGTTTAGGTCTACCTCGACCATCTTTATTAGTACCCAGTGCTCCCTTCTTCTCCCTGCCATTGTCTGTGGCCTCTCCGTGCTGCAGCCAACAACCATCTTTAATAATATAGCTGTCAAATTGTCATTTACTATGTCAGAATTTCCCTAATTTAGATATGAAAGAGATGTCGCTCTTAATCTCGGCATATTTAATGATTGACTGTACAGATCATACAGTATTTGTAATTTTATGCCTTGCAAGCATCCCAGGTGATTCATACATTTTGTGAAGACATTTACAGGTTATTGATAGGTTGCCTTGAGACATTTCTCCTTGTCAGTGTCTTGTGAAAGTAGTTTTTTTACCTACTCCTCATCCAGTTATTTTTTTAAATAAAATAATAAAATGTGTGTATATATGTGTGTGTGTGTGTGTGTGTGTGTGTGCATATACATTATAGATTGTACAGATTTTAAAATAGCTTTTATTCTTTTTGTATATATCTGTATTAATATAACATTTTAGAAACACTTCTACTGCTAGTACTGTCACTATTACTGCTACTACTAGACTATTACTAATAGTTTATTCCGTTACATACAAAACTAACGACCAAGTTTAAGTGAGTTTCGAGAAACATTGGCAGAAATGGGGCGGCAGCATTGCGCATGCGCAGTGCTACAAAGAGGAAGTTGATGTAGACGTGACACAGTGGAGCAGCAGTCTGCGTTACTTTACAATATTTACACCGTTACAATTCAGCTGTAGCTCAAGTGAAGGTAGGGATAAAATAACCTGCTTTAAAAGTCTTATTTTAACGCATTTAATGCCACGCTCCTGTCACTGTCCGCGTAACTTCAAAGAAGCTAATGCTACAGCTACTTTAGCCGATTATTATGTACAAAAAGGTCACGCCAACCTTGGTAAACTTTACATCATCTAATATTTAGTGTTTGCAAGATTTAAAGGCTAGAGAGATGTAAATGAGTGTTAATTGTTTAAAAGTGAGACATACTTATGAGATGACATTCGCCGAATAAAGTACACATTTGCCCGATTAAATTACATAACAAAAGCTGCAAATATCCACACGGCTAAAAAGCGTTTTATTCTTTTACAGACGTGAAAAATGTTGATCCAGTCAACCATTGTTCCTTTAGTTCTGCTGCGTCACAAACTCCACATTACAGATTAAAACATCATCGAGCTTTAAAGTATATTTCATTCCCGAACAATAACGTCACAAACATGATTAAAAAATAAATAAATGCATAACTTCTCAGGGGATGGGGTCTGATTTTAGGAAATGACAACCATTAACAAAAGGTTCCCCAATGGTCATTTAAATAAATGCTATCAACATGTCTTTTAAATGAGTGGGTCAGTATGTCATAAAGGGTTTCCTTCAGGCTGCCTGTGATTCCACTGTGTTTGTATTTATGCTTTTCTACCTTCCTTTTCAGATGATATAGGAGCCTCCACCGTGCTGCTGAAGCCCGGAGATTTGCTGTTGTAAAAGCTTTGTGGTGAGTAGATGTAGCAGCATGGTTCTGAAACCTGCCCTCTTCTCTCACTTCTCTAAAGGAAGTTACAGCTAGAAAGTAAAAATAGGGGGTTTTGTCACGCTCTGTCAGATTTTCCCACTAAATATTTACTGTATGCATTTATAGATTCTGGATGGCACAAATATGACTATAGGAGGAGTTAAAGGTTAGTCGGCTTAATTTTGTACAGCTAAGGTTTAACGTTTGTTTGTAGCTATTTTGACCGATCTGTTTTTTCCCTATAGCTCCCACCATGAAGGCAGCTAGGAGCAGTATGTTAGGAGCTGGAATGTCCAACAGCAGCTTTAAGTATTCCCGCTTGGCCGCTGATGAGGATGGCTACATAGATTTACAGGTAAGAACCTGCTTTCTGTGCATCTTCAGTTTTAAACCACCGTTTCTAGAATATTATTTTGTACCTGAATTCAGTAGACTGAAACTTTCTTTGGTTCTCTTTTTGTTTGAATTTTACAGTTCAAAAAAAGTCCTCCCAAAGTCCCGTACAAGGCCATCGCATTGGCCATATTCCTGTTTTTGATCGGCTCCTTGCTGATAATCTTGGGAGCTCTGCTTCTGTCAGGAGTCATCGAGGTTGAGGTGAGTTTGGTCGCTGTGGTCGAAGCAATCTGTCGACGGGCCTCATTTAGCCTTTGTCTGGATTCATTAATATTGGATTATACTGTGCATATGCTTTTCTCGTGACCAGCTTATTGTCAAAGGTGTCACATTTTCCCACCATGTGGGTTTAAAACAGCTAATAACCTGATAGATTTGTTTTCTTAAGCCTTTTTGTTTTGGTTTGTTCAGAATATCTTTAGCCACCACAAGAAACAGACACAATAACCAAAACAATGACGTGTTTTGCTATTCAAACTCAATATAAACTGTCATGTGTGTGAGGATAATTAACACAGAAAGGGTGGATTTCATTTGCATGGGCAGAATCAGATTACCTTGTTTGCACTACCTCCTGCGTTTATGCTAAACTAACAGCCTGCTGTTAATCTGCATCTTTGTATTGTTCACGTGGAAAATGAAGAAGCATTCCAAGAAATATCATGTGGGGGGGGGGGGGGGGGGGTGATTGTGGTAATTATATTGACACAGAAATTGAAAAGTGTTAATGTACCCTGAGGTCTCCATGTTTACTATATTTGAGTTCTGTCTACAGCCTGGCAAAGATGGTGTCTTGCTACCTTTAAATTGGACCAATTAGGTTTCTGTCTTGTCCTGCTTCCAGTTCTTCTCTCTTGGATTTGCTGGCTGCACTCAGCTTGTCTGTGTTTGAAAATAGCTAATGATTTTAGTATTCCAAAGCCTTCACATGCCAAATTGTGGATTCCCTGCTGTGATCTCCTTAATTCCCAACTCCATGTGGGTGATTGCACATGTTCTATTTGTAATTGTCAGTAGGAGGTTTATATTTTATTTATTTCACTCTGTGTAAATCCGATTTGACATCGACGGAATGTTTGGGCGCTCCGCTTCCCAATTAACACACCTGAATTAAATATCCCATGACTAATATCAGGAATTACAGCTAGTTTATGCAGAAGCTTTTAACAGCTTTGAAACAGGCACCTTCTACAGTAAGAGGCTTAAATAAAAATGTATCCTTTCATCTTGCAGAAGAAAGTTTGGACGTGTTCAAGTAAACTTATTATTTGGTGACTAGTCTCATTAAAAACACTTACAAATACATCTCAGCAGGTCCCACTCCCTGTCGAAAAGGTAGAAATATTCAGTCAGCCACGCCTTTCAAAGAGAAAAAGCCCCGCAGTTCTGTGCTGCGTCAGACTGCCACCTGCTGGTGGAGTGAAACACTTGATATTTATAGAAAGTGGCAGCACTTCCTGGTGGGTGGGCTCCTCTCCATGCAATGATGAAGGCAGAGCTATGCGACAGCCTCCAGATGAAGTCGTCCCACCCTGATGGGCCTTTTTTAGATCAGTACACTTAAGCCCCGTAGAGCACCGTAAGTAGGTTCTTCCCATTCCTCATTAAAAAATATTCTAGTACTTGTGGGCAGGTGTGACATGAATGGATCAGGTCAGTGTTTTGGGTCGTTAATTCAAAGAAAATGTCACTTGGTCAGCTCTGATGGCAGGTTCTTATTGTTCACAGCACCCGGACCGCACCATTCCCGTCATCATAATCGGGCTGCTGGTTTTCCTGCCTGGCTTCTACCATTTAAGAATCGCCTACTATGCCGCCAAGGGTTACCGGGGTTACTCCTATGACGACATCCCAGATTTTGGTGACTGAGGAGAAGAGGACGTCCTGGTTCTTCAGACACGCTGTGTTCTCACGCAGTTATTTTGGATCCCTGAATGTTTGTAGCCATCGAGGAGAGGCGTCACCACCGTTCTGCGTTCACAGGTGGCAGATTGGAGTTTGATTTTATCGCCTGTTGTTTATTTTCTGCACTTTGTAGCAACGTTGAGCCACGGAGATTTAACGGCAGAGAAAAAGGACGTTAAAAAGTCACTGTAAAGGCCTGACGCTTTCTTCTCGGCAGCTGAAGACGTAGATTAGCATATATGGCAGATTAGCATCCTAGAGACAGTTGTCTATCTATCTTCTGAGTATTTACTGGTGTCAATCCAATATAACCAGAAACTTTTTGCGGCACTGTTTAGAAGGCATTTATTTTAAAATGTAATGTGTTACTTTGTTTATGCATATCAATGTAGAAAGATGTATTTTTTATATGCATTTGCCTGATTTAAGAAGTAAAAAAAAAGTCATGTGCTGTAAGAAATTATATTTATTTGCCATAAACTGAGAATAAAATGCTGATTTTATGATGCACCCTTTATTTAAACTGCACATTCATGCGGAACACCCGTTCATGTGTGTAGGGTATAAAGGTTATGTGCATTTGGAACCTGTAGCATGCTCTAATAGACAAAGGCTGTTTGAGTTAATCTGTCGGAAATAAGTACGATCTCTGATAACGACGTCGCCTACTTGAAAGTGTTGACCCCAAACCTGAAACGTCTCCAGCACTAATGGTGTTTTCACCAGCGTCACGGTGCCACGCGCCCTCATACCGCTGCCGTCAAAGCCTTTTTGAACTGATAACAAGCCGAATGTTGTGTCTCTTCAAAGGAAAAGAAAAGAAAACTCAGGGTTTGACTCTTAAAACCACTTTCACCCCAGCTCATTAGAAATGAACTCGCGCTGCGAGTGGCTGCAACCGGTGCACTCAAACAGACTCGTGTCAACTATTAAGAGGACCGATCTGGGAAAATAAGAGGATTATCCTGCTCAGACTTTTGTCAGATTCTCTATATAGTTAAAAGTTACTTCGTACATGGGCTAAATCCACAGCCTCTCTGGGCTCCTCTTCATCGGCTAATGACATCTCTAATCTGCTGTCACACCTCGCATATTGGTTGTGAGGATGTGGCATATTTTTATTTATTCCTGCCATTGTGTGATGTCTTTCCTTTTGGAATGTTTTGGAGGTGTAAAATTCAAAATAAGGTCATATTTTCAGTTTTCGCCGCCTTTGTGCTCTTGAAATTGAATGTGTGGCTTCAGTGATTTCCAAAAGCATCACCAATCCTTTCTTATTTCCTCCCTTCCTTTTCCACATCTCACCCAGCACCAATAGAGCCATTTCTCATCTGCAGGCTGCCCTGAGTGACTCGCAGGTCAGTTTCCTGTCATGGCCGACAACACCAGATCAAGGACGCCCCCTGGTGGCCTACACTAAACCGGATGCCCCTGAGGATTAAAGGATTTTTTTGCCTGCGCACAAATAAATAAATAAATAAATAAAATATATATGTATATGCACAACGCATGTGGTTTAACGTTGAAGAGGCTTAATCACATGTCAGAAACGCAGTTGAGGTTGATTTGGATTTTTAAACGACAACAGGAACCAGAGGGAGGAAAAAGTAGGAAGGGAGGGTCGAACTCCGAGGTAACCGAATACGTCGATGCTTCGCTGTCACCTGTACCTGAACGCAACACCTGTTGCCGGCGGCGGTGAGGTTTTTCAACCAGGAAAAAAAGCTCTAATTTCAGGTAATTGTACGACGGCAAAAAGAAACAAGAGGCCCCGTTATCAGTCTGTGACCCGGAGTCCACACGAAGCATCGATCTGGACGCGTTACTGCAAGAGAGCTGCGTAAAGATGCGTTTTTAAAGGGAAGCGCCGGGAAGAAGGGCCACAGGTAGGGTCGCTTTTCACCAAACAATTCCTTAATGATACCGGTTGTTTTTGGTGGATTCCAGCAGCTTTGAAAGACTGGAGAAAGAATTGTGCAAACTCGTGCAGGGAGAGTGCCAATTATTCTATCACTATCTGAAAACCATCGAGAGGTTTTATTATTTATTATTTTATTTATTTTTGTAAATGAAGAAAATGAATTTCTGTTCGGCCCTCAGGGCCACCAAATGGGCTCTTAGTTAATAATGAATAGGTTGTGTGTGGTATATTTTTTATTTATTTATTGCTCATATATGTTTAATACCTCCTCTTCATCATTCATGAAATGTCAAGAAAACAGGTTGGCTGACCTTTACAGGCAGTTCCACATGCACTAAAGAGCATGTTTTATTGTTATGCGCCTCATTTGGAACGAACCTGCATTTACTTGCCCAAACATCTGCTTTCGGATGTTTAAAACCCCTTTTCTGAGATATTTCCAAAGCATGTGTGATGAAGTAAGAAAATAACATCCAACTTGTCCTTTTATTCACATTAAAAGGAGGCTACTATTCCTACTACTCCTATTACTTCTTCCATATATTTAAAAGCTTTTTTCTGATACCAAAGGCACACATTTGAGCTTGCAACAGCAAACAGAATCTAATTTAGATGTCATACAATCCAGACCGGTGATGACGAGCGTCCCAAGGTCCAGGCTCCTTTCATCACTATTTAGGCCTTTATTTTAAATTTTAAAACCGGTGTAGCTTTGTGAACGAGCACATCGTGATGTCATTGGATGGAGTGCGTATCTGTTTCACCTATTTTGTAAAGGCCTCGCCTAAAAGCTCCTGGACGTGGTAAACACCTTAATCGGCTGAAGCAGATGCAAAGCACGGTGAAGAACTTCCCGGCAGGTTTGCATACTTCATACTACGCTGGCCTCTCAAGTAGAGAATGTCCGAATCGTGTGTTGCTATATTAGTGTGGACAGGTGCAGATAAATTCAGTTTCAGTTTAAAGTTTGAGCCCATTGAGGTGACCGAGCTCATAAACTGGTGTTGTTTGCAGTATTGCTGCGATCAGTTAGCATGGCGTTCTGTTCCAAATCAAGGTACATGCTCTTCGCCATGCTAATCGTGTGATGCTGATCTTTTGAGATTTGGATGTGCCTCTTTAACCAGGTGACTCGGAAGAAGCTGCTGAAAAAGTAGGATTTCATAGCCTTTAAGGTAAAATGGTTATCCGTCTTCATCGCATCTCAGTTGTTGGAGTGTTGAGTTCCAATGGCGCAGTCGAGGAAATTAAACTTTAAACCAGGGTCTGCTCACATGGCTCGGACTCAGACATGTGTTGACTTTAGTCAGGCAGTGTCAACATCAGCTATGGGCTGGATTTACAGGTGTATTAAACAGTTGTAAGTCGGATTGAGAGCAACCAGCCACCTGTTGTGCAACAAGCTGGCAGATATCTCAAGTGAAATGTTTCTTTTGCTATTATTTCAATTGGGTTGAGACTCAGATGGAAACATAGAAATAATAATATATATACACACTTTGTGACTGCTTCCACATAAAAAAGTGGCAATATGAATGCAGCCCATCTAAATACAACTACCCCGCTGAGACGCACGTGCATGAGTAAAAAATGGAATCCAGGAAGAAGGAACTCATAAAACAGGAGTAATTCACGAAAAATCGATATGCTACTAAAGGAAAAATGTTTCCCCGGCGGCCGTGGTGATTTTCAAAAATGCTACTTCTACCTCTCTCAGAAGTACAGAATCGTCTTTATTTCGTCCGCTTCTCTTTGAATCATTCTTCAAAATACAAATCCAGTCAGGCCACATATAATGTTCTTGTATATGTGTAAGGAAGAACTATGAAATGAGTTTTCTATACATTTCATATGACTCACTTGGTCCAGACAGCAGATAACAAGTCTCAAGTGAATACTCTGAATACCCAGGCTTCTTTGAGGCTTTTTGATAGGGAACGCTCAATGAGTAGGGACTCAGGGAACAAAACCAGCATCTGTATAAACCAGGAAGACGTTACCTTCTCTGTCCCTGTGCTTTATAAACCACCATTAAGGGGAATGTTGGTCATTATTCCAAGTTTTAGCATTAAACGCCTACTGATACGCAGCGCCGGGGTAGAAATAAAGCCAACCGTGCACTTTTTCACCTTCCAGTTGAGCGTTTTGTTGCGGGGTGCAGACATGATTGCGAGGTCATTGCTTTGTTCTGATTGTTGAGGATTTCGCCGTACATTTGCTGTAAATGGGTGGCGAGATCGTTGGAACTTCAGAGGAAACGTTGTCTAAGGTTTTGCGTCTTTAGGGAGTTGAAGGTTTTCACATTAATCTGTGTTTATTGGTTTGTGAAAACTAAGTTGTGCAAAAAAAAATTATATATATACTGAAATTGGGGATATGGCTTCGGAAAATAGAGTCATCACCTTTCGTGGAGCCTAGCAGCATGAACCCTACAAGTAATTATTTAGCATTTAAAATAACTTAATAAAAATGACCCCAAATCTGAGTGAGGAAAAAGCCACGTATTTCCATAAGGCTTGGCTCAGAGACGATGGCCGTTGCATTCAGTAAGGACGTGGCGCCGAACACTAGCTTAGCTTCAACACTGCTGGTGCTGCTCTGCCTCCATCCATAGTCATAGCATTCATTTACCAATAGCTCCCAATGGTTCTGTGTAGTTGCCATGGTAATTTCCCTACAGAAGGATCAAATATATTAACATTTGTATGTAAGGGCCTAATTAAAACACCAAAAGAAGAAACAGCAAAAATTTGCTCTTTTACTGTAGAAATGAACCTCAGTAGCTACAGTCAAGCGCTGATTCTTGCATCGAAAGTATATGATGTTATATTTAGAGACCGTTTACGGTGGATTACAAAACCAAGAAGAGGTTAATTGTCTAAAAAAATGATAATGGCGTGTTTACACTTGTCACTTGCGCAGCTCTTGGCAGAATTGCTGATTATTCCGTCTTTGTATTTACAAAAAAAAGGTCAGAATTTGATTTGCACGCCTGTGGTTGAACAGCTCCAGTTGTGTCTGCTGATATATCTGTGCTACATGGGGCACTTGGCTGAATCACTCCAACTCGCCGCCGTGGTAATGTTTCTAGTTTCTCGAGGCGCAGAGCAGGAAGTGGCAGGGAAGCGTCCGTGTTTCCATGGCACACTGGTCTCAGCACTGCAGGCCTGTTTGTCTGGCTGCTCGATGAGCTGGAGTCGCCGTTTTAATCACGGCCAACAGCCCACAGCGAGACCTTTGTCACCTTTGGTCTGGTTTTAATCGCTTGTATCCCAGTTTATTAACTTTGGTGTTTTGCCATTTAACCTCATTGGAGCAGTAAACTTGTAAACATTTTATTGATCTACTCGGTATCTGTGAGGGAGCCGAGTTATTTGCGCAAACAGTGGCGGCGTGTGTCAATCCGGAGTAATCCAAACTCCTGATCTCTCCAAGGTGAACAGCAGAATCTGGAGTGAATCTGCTCGTTATGAGGCAAACATGGCGAAGCCACCGCTGTTTCGCCATTTTAATGAGGTTTCCTCGGCCGTTCTGTTCTGAGAATTGGGACGATGACATCTCAGTTTGGCTGGCCGGGCGTGTCCTCAACCAAAACAAAACAGCTGGGATATGATAAGCAGCGGATCAAGTCTCTGCTGGATGGTTTTGCATAGAAGCGCATGGTGGAAAAGGGGCTGGGAAACAAATGTCCGCATGTGAATCACAGCACAGGAGCTGCAGATGCATCGCAGATCCTGTTTTCTGGCTTTGGCTGTGATTTTATTAAGAAAAAAAAAGTCGGTATATGTTGTGCTGTGGGAAGCAGCGGCATGTTGACAGCCTGTGTAATTGTTTTCTACCGGCACAGACCTTGCCCCCGCCACAAAATGAAAAAGCCCATAAAAGAGTTATGGATATAGCCTGCTGGGACTGGGACTGGGACTGGGATGGGGGGGTCACTGTTTACATTAAAGAATAATAGGGATCACTGAAGATGGCAGTCGCATCATTCGCATGAGCACATAAATCTAATAAGGCCGACCTTGTTGTTATGATGAGCGCGTTGCCAGGAAATCTGCACACACAGGGAACCTTGCAGTCTCACCCGTGAGCATGACCCTAATGTAGTTTTATTTTATATTTTTTTAAAATTGCATCAAATATGTGCTTTACTACAATGCAAGTGAGCTGAAGAGGAGGAAAAATAAATAATCCTGCTCTCACATGTCAATGGCCGATTAGAAGAATTTGGCAAGACGTTGTAGCAGAAGCACTCAATTATATGATGATGTCATCTAATTATGGCCTAACCTCATTTCAATTAAGGCGGCTTTCCCCTCGCTCTGCCGTTTGCTTTTGTAGTCTGGCAGCCTTCAGATTTCTAGTTTTATATATATACCTTTAAGCAGGTCAATTGTTGCCGTTGTTTGTGACCCAGATACCGTTGAGTGTAAAGGTCATTCGTTAAATCTTGATTTCCTCTCCTCGCTGAAGCTGCCGTCTCCAGAGGTGAGTCAGCGCTGAAACCGGGAGCTGCGCACGTCCCGATCTGTCCTGTAATTCGGATCTGTTTTCGTGTTGCTCCTGAGTCGTCCCGGTGACATCAGCGCTGCCTTTCTCTCTTTATGGCCTCCCAATCAGCTCTTCTTATCTCCGTCCTTGACGGCTAAGTACAGCCGCTCCGGCCAGAGACCTTCATTGATGCGTTTTAAATAAAACACTTATCTGTCACTCCGCATGTGACTCTCCGGAGATTTATGTGACTTTTATGACGTTCACTTTCAGAAAAGGGTACAGGTCCGCTGAGTTTTCTGGCAGCCGAGTCGGCGTCGGCCATTTGTGTAATGACATGGGACGAATTCCAGTTACTGAAAAGCTGCATAAAAACACACTCACACGCACACGCACACACACACACACACTGTGCTTTAAATTATGACGGAAGCAAGCGCTCTGCAGCAGCCTGTTGGGTTGTCACAGGCTGTCGCCCTGCGTGCGGCCGAGGCAATAATGTGATTGTGACAATTTTGCCCCTTGTGCCAACAGAGGCTGACCATGTGACCAGGTTGTGTGAGTGACAGACATGGGGTCACGAGGAAGCACCTTCACCGCGGCGGCAGCTTTCTGTCTGTTCTGTAAGTAGCCTGACAGTTTTGCTTGAAATGTGTTGTGACTGTTTGTGGAACAATGGGTCAGATTGTACAGGTTTTCTGTTCTCCTGATAAATTCAGGGCTGTGTGGAGCTTTGAGGCCGGAGGTGCGCGGAAAAGTAGGAGGTGCGGCGGAGTTGCCGTGTAATTTTCCTTCATCCCAACCTGCTGGGAACGTGTCCTCGGCTCCCCTGCGCGTGGTCGAATGGGTTCGACGGGGGCTCGACAGCCCCGTGCTGATGAAATTCGGGTCGTACAAACCTCGTGTCCACCCGGATTATGAAGGTGAGTGAAAACGGGAACGCATCAGTTGGTTTTTTATGCACCACTGAAACATCAGCGTGGCTTTTAACACATGAACATTTAAGGCAGCGGTGCCCAAATCCAGTCCATGAGGCCGCAGACAAGCCAGGTTTTCTGTCCTACCAGGCATAAAACGCTTCCTCTGACAAAGGTGGGATGTCAGGTGAAACAATGTCGACCTGGTAGCACAGAAACCCGCTTCATCTGGATTGGATTTGGGCACACCTGATTTAAGGTCTTCATATCTTTATTCTACACCGGAATACATTTTCTGTCCATTCTATTGATTGATCAGTCACAATTACACAATATAGACAGTATTGAAGGTTAATTTTGAAAGCTGAACAACAGAAGAAGACCAGAAGAACCTTATACCGAACCCCCAACCTCATCAAATCTCAAGCAAGGTGTAAATTGTCAGACACGACTCCATCAGAAGGTTAGTCTAACAGGGCTTTCACCAGCAGGGCTTTCTCTCCACCTTCACCGGGCTCCTGTTCATGCTTCAGTTTCCATTTATTCAGACTGTCCATGAGAAGCCCTGAGCCTCGACCCCTCAGCAAGCAACAGGTAGTTTGGGTCCTGAGTTCCTGCGTTGAGTTGGCGGCTCCATCAATATGGGATGTCCTTCAGCCTGTTGTGGTGGTGCCTGAACAGGACAAAAGCTGCGCCAGATTACATCTTAATTACATCTTAATTACACTTTGCTGAAGATTTATGCACATAACATCACAAGTATTGTTGAGTTTTGGTGAGCAGCTGTGGATTAATTAACAGAGCGCAATCAGGCCTCATTCTAGAAAACAACGAATGCCGTGGATTCTTCTCAGAGCCTTAGGAGATTCAGCATATTAACAATGACCTTTCTAACCTGCTTCTTTTAAGATGGCTCTAACTCTCAAATTGCAATGACCATTGTTGCCTTTGTGCCCGCAGCGTTGACAGCAGTAATGGTTCTGTGAGGGGAAGTTCCTCGGTGCAGCAGCAATACCTGCGTAAAGCTCACTCTAGCCCTTAAGAGCTCAGACAATGGGAACTGTGGACAAAAGCTCAGTTGCTTTCTTTTCAGGCACTCTTATTTTCTGTGGAGCTGCCCGAAGAGAAAGCCTGCAACTGTTCCAAATAATTCCAATACAGATGGATTGAAACACCTGTTTGGAATGCTTATATGTTGAAGCAAAAATGCTAGAATCACAGATGAAATCTTTAAATTCATTGCGGTATTATATCTATTAAGCTGCAACTAATTCATTGTCGATGACATTTCTATGTGGATGTGAAGCTTTCACAATGATTTCAGCTCTGAGTGGACTCGGGGGCAGCGCGGCACACAATAAAGAGCAATACTCGTCACGTTTATGTGCATGTTTGCCAAAGGATCAGAACCTGTGTTCAGCTCTTTGGCCTTTCAGGTCAATGCCACTCCCTCCCCTTCCTCCAGCAGGAAATATGACACATTTACATGGCTATAAAGTCATGTTGGACCTTGGCTGGTGAGATCTTGTAAGCGGAAGAAGGGCAGACTTTAAATTTCTTGCGCGGCTCATAAAATCCTTTTGTTGCCAGATCTGCAGATCACTGATGGCCAATCCTGGATTCTGGATGAGGAAGCAGCTATATGCTGCTCCTAGGAAAGATTGCTCATACTTTATGAAATGAACACCACTGCTTGTGCTCCTCCTATAACCGGGAGGGTAATCACGTGCCTCTCTGGCAGTTTCTCCCTCCGTAACGCAGACAAAAGGCTTGAAAAGAGACTCTTTGTCCTTGCTGTTGCTAAGCTCCAGCTTTCTCACTGGGTGCTGTGGGAGTAACAGGTGCAGGATGGAAAACTGATGCTTCAGAAGTGGAACAACTGGTGTGGATTTCACCTCCTCCAGCCACACAGCTCCTCCACTGCCTCCACCATTTGCCCATGAGGCCCCATTGAGTTGCAGCTCAGCTTGCCGATCAACTCGTGTATCTCTCTTCTTCAGCCCCTTATTTTCTTTTAAAACCCATCTGGTATCAAATTTAAACATTCTCTGTTCAAGCACGCACAGCAACAGAGCGTGATACGCATGACTCTCCTCCAGATTGTTCACCCAAGAATCTTTAAAGCTGGAAAATATAAATATATTTGCTGGAATAAAGCAGTAACGATGGGGGATTAACATGGGTTTGGTGAGTGGGACAGGGAATCTCTCAGCTCACATACACTCACCGTACAGCTGTATAAATACATTTCTCATGTAAATCTCTTAGCAAGAGAGCGGACTGCGCTGCCATAACACATTAAACACAGCCAACGCGGATAATAAGCCTCCTTTGGGGGATGGACAAACACGAGAGTTTGCACTGGGATTACTGACGTCCGTTACAGAAACAAGTATCTTCTGATAGCCAGAGAGCTCTCAATTTAAATTTCAAATGCTCGGCGTGGAGGGAAACCTTATCTGCGTCTTTCTTAAGCGAAACCTGAACAGCTCCGTGTAGATTGCCAACAACGTCTCTCGCTGATGATGCGGGCCTGCTGCCCGTGGATGTGACGCGCTCGGGGACGCTCGCGTCTGCGGACGCCTTAAATATAAGCAGTATGGATGTGAACCACATTTTACAAAAGGGCCATATCCAAGCAAACAAGACGGATTCCTGATCATTTTGGCTTTGGGAGAAAGGAAAATATTTCTGGGCCACTGCTTTTGAAATTATAGAAGGAATCCAAATAAGAGCTGGGTTAAAAATTCTCAGGAAGTATGTGTTCGTCAGTGAAAATTGTGTTTTTCTAGTTTCCTCGTGTGTGCTTTTGAGAGTGTTTTTGGGTGGGTGGTACATGAAAAATCCTTTGAGCATTTTTTGAAGAATGAAGACTTTGTAACGAGTGGTTTCGAGTTTCTTTGTCACCTGAGATTGTTTTGAACGAAAAAAAAGCCTTGAAGGGACTTGAGCAGTTGGAACAGTTTGGTGGGTGTGGGTGTGTGTGTGTGAGTGGATGGATGTAGGCCTGAGTACATCTGTGTCATGTCAGAAGGAAACTGCACTTTAGTTAATTTAACCCTTTCATTGATCATTCATGGGAACATGAGGATCAGGGATGGTGCTGTTGGTGTGGGCGGAGCTTCTGCCTGTTCACAGTCATCTCTGTCAGGCCAGGTCACACCAGCCCAACAGGACCCGAGAGAGAAACAGCATCATTCAAACAGCTCATTGTTCTGCTTAGCAGATATAGCATAGCATGCTCGTGCTGGGTCTTCTCTTGCAGCTTCATCAGTCTGCGTTAACAAATTGTGCAAATCAGGAACTTCCTGTGCACGTTTGTTAGAAAATCTGGTCTATTTTAATCACGCGTTGACTTTGGTGATGAGCTGGTTCCCAAACCTGTGGGGGAAGAAGCAAGAATCTTAATTTATCCAGCAAATATTTGCTCCTCTTTAAAAATGGGACACTTTATTCAACTCAAATTCTCCGTCGGTTGCATATTTATAGACATTATATCATACCTTTTCACCAATAAATGATTTCTGAAGCTGTCATTTGAGAGGCTTATGTTTTAATCTGCTCATGCAGCAGCTTCCAATCATGTGGTGCCACCCTTTCCAGAAGCTTTAGGAACCCATCTACTCTGATTTTCTCCTCTCGGCACAAAAGTATTAGAGCAGTCCAACAACATGGAGCTTTTACTCATTTTCCAAAAGTTCATGGCTCAGTTTAGGTCAATCGTGTTCGTCCACGAGGGCAGAATTTATCCATATCATGTTGGTTCCTCTTTAAAATAATTCTATTTTTACATTATAAGTTGTTCCACTAAAAAAATAAATAAATGACTGCTTTTTAATTGTAATAATCATTATTGTTAATATTGGCCCCAAGTGCATATAGTCAATTATAGAACAAACATATTAACATTGTTAGCCAGCATTCATGAAACACATCAGTTGTGGACCATCAGAATTAATTAAATGATAAACCCATAGCAGGAGAGCACTTAATTTCTGTAACATAGAAGCTTGCAAGAAGGAGCAACCATTGTCCTTTCAGGCTTATCTTTTTAGGCTTATTTTTTAGCAATAAAAACATACTTGATATATTTAGCATTTAGCATTTAGAGCACAGTTCGTCCTGCACAGCACTGTACTGGGCCATATCGCTCGATTCGGCAAACATGAAAAAGATGTAGAAATAAATAAATTACTGCCAGGGGTCAAAGGGCAGGATTTCCAAACCCACTAATCCCCACAGTGTATGCTGATGTGTGTTTTGCTCCACTTTTTAAGCTCCCTCCCCTCCTTTTCCCTTGTGGATTTAGTCCCCTTTGGCAGCTTGGAAAAGTAAATAAGGCGCGTTATCTCTGCTGACATACCTAACTCCAACTTCCTGGTTCGTGTTTGGCTGTCAGAACTGCCCCTCCCTGATGCAGCCAGCAGAAATCACAGCCTCCATTAATAACTACCGCCGCAACACGCATGCCTGTTTCCATGCTGCCGCCTAGCTGCCGTTTTTTTTATTTCGGAGGTTGAGAAAGTCAGACGTTTGTCCTTGTATTGTGCTTCCCTTATACTCAGAGTTGCTTTTTTACTTTCAGTGAGGCCACTGGACAATCGTGTGGGTCATTAGGTGTGATTTATATAGATCCTGGCACATGTGCTCTGCCGACTGCAAAAGATAAAAGGGTTGAAGACAATCATTGGCTCCAGGGATCCGTCACCTGGCAACAGGGAGTTTGCGCTTGCCGTTGCACGTGCGTGTTAGACATTTATATTTTCAGCATCACTTGGCTGTTTTAGGCTACGTTTGAGGACAGTGTTGTTTTTCATGTAGCGGCAAAGGTTGCCTGACATTCTAGCAGTAGAGCACCGGATGCGCATGAACACCGACAAGTGAAAGCAGCGTCCGGCGTGCCCCCATGGCCCCCAGCCTCTGCCCTCCCACCTTTTAAACTGCTGTCTGTTGAATAAATAAAAAGGAAAATGTTCAAAATCATGCCATCTCTTTCCACAGGGCGGGTCTATTTGGTACAAACCACTGCGCTGAGGCTGGAGGCTCTGCAGCTGGATGACCAAGGCTTGTATGAATGTCGAATCCTCTTACTGGATGAGCCCACAGATGAGCTGCAAAATGGAACCTGGACTCAGCTCTCTGTAACTGGTGAGCTTTATGGAATAGTCTGTGCGTGTATTTGTTGCACTAATACAGCGTATTGCTGAGCGAGTGTTTGTGGTCAAAAATCAGTGATCCGTATGTAAAATATCTTTGACACGTCAGTGGAGAAGCCAACTTTCATTCCCAGCATTACTTCCACATAAGAGGGAGCTTGGTGAGTGACACGAAGCTGAAAGACACCTTTACAACCATCATGATTGGCACATGTAATCTACAAGTGTGTGTGTGAAATCACACAACCCTTTTTAATATAATCAACAGTGCACTGTTATCCTCCACTTTGGTTTTAATATCACCAGAGGAGCGCTGACATTTCCAAGTATTGATGCCAGGCTAACGACACCAAACAAGCCTATGATGGTCATTATCCATTTAAGGCTCGAGTGTGAGCAAAGGCCAACATCAAATATCAGGCCCTTCCCTTAGACACACAGTACAAATGTGGTCCCACGGGTATCACCGACTTTATAGCTGTTCGATGACCCGCTGATCTGCTGACCTCTGACCCTGCTGACCCACTCAACAGTTTTGCTGACAGCTTGTTGTAATTAATGTATTTGGATGATCTCTGCATATTCTCTCCTCTCCTCTCCTCTCCTCTCCTCTCCTCTCTCTCCTCTCCTCTCCTCTCCTCTCCTCTCCTCTCCTCTCCTCTCTCTTTACCCACCCCCCCATCAGCAGGAGGGTCCCCCTACATGAGCCTGGTCCTGCTCAAGGTTTCTTCCTGTTAAAGGGGAGTTTTTCCTGCCACTGTTGCTTGTTGGGGGTCAGGCCCTGGGATTCTGGAAAGCGCCTAGAGACAATTTTGATTGTAATGGATGCTATATTAATAAAAACTGATTGATTGCCGTAGACGCACTGAGTCTGAAATTTAAAACTGGACTGCAGTGTTGTACAGGCTCATTCTTCCTTTGAGCTGCATAATAATAATATTACTGCATGGGGGACTTTTATAATCTCAGGAGCAGTTATGCGGGAAAAATGACCTTTTAAGGTCTCCACATTGTCTTTGTGAAGGTCTCCACATTGTCTTCTTGGTGATTTATTATTCCCTGGGTGAAGAAGATGAGTGTTGTGGCAGCACATATTTGTTTAATTTTCCATTTGAATTGAATTTTCCCCTGAGGACATCTTGCAGATCTCACTGTACACTACATTTTGTCACTCTGACCGGCTGTTTCAGTCCCTCTCCAAAATCATTCAAATAGAAAAACCGAAGTTTAAACCTCCAACCGCTTCAGTTACAAAAATGATATCTTCGCTCCTTTTTCTTTAAAACACAGTTTACTATATGTGGGATTTTATTTTATTTTTTTGAGCAAAGAAGTCAAAACAACTCATTAAAAGTTGTTTTGTTAACTTATTTTGTTAAAACCCTATTGGCAAGGCATCGGCTTCGACAGGTGTTGGCATTACACTTATTGATATGCTTAAATAATACATCTCTATTTAAAATATGCGTCATTATTTTTATGTCCTTTTGAAGTTTGTGCATACAGAGGGAGAACCTTCTCTGAGCTCAAACCTGCACAACAAAGCATCACCGCATGCCGCTGATCAAAGCGTGGTGAGACAGTCTCACTGTGGCTGTTAGCAGATGGATGTGAAATCTGTTAGATTGTGGTTGTGTGTTTGAGGCCCTCGGTGTAACCTTACTGCAGATGCTTTTTTCATATCTTATCATTTGAGATCACAGGCCACAAAATCAGATTCAAAACCCCCTGACTGTTATTTTTTCGCATGCAGATATTAACTTTTTTCCCCCAACACTTTCCAACACTCAAAATGAAAGGGCTCTGTGTAATTCATCTTTAAAGGGTGTGATGAGACCTGTATTCAGGTTATGCATGGCAGCAAGGTGCAATGGCTCATCTCATTAAATGCTGGTTCGCAAAGCTGAAGCTTACACCGACTCTGGCTTTTTAATATAGAACTCTTATGACATAGTGTCTTTGTTTGGCTGTTGTTGTCCAGAATAACGATTGCCCCGTCTGCAGGGATTCTACTGCACTTACCCGAACCCCCCACGCTTCTTTCTAGTGTTGAAACCAGAGTAAAGATTTGACATTAAGCTTCTATCGCTCTAATTTGTTCTTTGTTGAGGGTTCCGTCAATTGAACTCTCCTTATTAATTTTTTAAATGTCAGTATCTGATTGGGACTAAATTCTTGGAGCATTTTCTGTTGTATGTTTTGAAGCAATCACAGCCCAGGTGTGCGGAGAAAACCTGCTTTTTTATATTTCTTTTTTTCATCTTTTTTCCCCACAGCCCCGCCCACCTTCACACAGGCCCCGCCCCCCGCCCAGGAAGCCCTTGTTGGAAGTCATCTTTCTCTTGTGTGTGTTGCTCATGGCAACCCGTCCCCAACCATCACCTGGCTAAAAGATGGCAGAGTGATTCAAGGAACAAATAATCAGGTGTGTTTTTACTCATTTGTGTCAGCGTAGGGGTGTGTATCATTCTGCGGCTGCCTGTCATCCTCGATCTAAACATCCCATCCAAGGATGCTTTTGTATCACACTGTGAGCTGATATAGAAACAGAGCAGAGTAGGAGTTTGCATTCAGATTGTACGTTTATACTTACTTACTCTTAGGCAGAACCTACCTGACAAACCTCAACAATTATAATAATGTGTTTAATCTATATCCTAGTCAAGAAATTCTGCAACACAATTGTCACGTCATAACTGTAAGCGATATTTCTCATCTTTCATGATAATATAAGACTTTAAATAACTGTTTAACGAAAGGAATGTGACTTTCCTTTTTCCAACTGCAGTCTGATTTGCAACTGAATGATGACTTCTTTTAGAAAATGTTGCAGAAAAAAAGGCTGTTGTGATTTTTAAAGGGAGCATCAGAGTAAGACTCATTTTTGCATGATGAATGATTAAAGCGTTATCACATCCTCTTTCAGCAGCAGATGATGTAAATGTCTCTGTTCCTCTCTTCAGATTCTTTTTAACTAGAGAAGCTTAACATCAACCACTCTGGTTTAGGGACTGGAACAAAACCTCTGACAGAAACGGCTCCTGTTTGATCAGACTTTCACATTGATAAAGGAATTAATTTTAATTTAAAAACCTACATGACAAAGTTTGCCTTTGAATCCATTCAAAATGGGGACAGTTGCTCTGGTTACTCTGTTTTCACTGCTGTGGCTCCTTTCCTTGCTTCCAAAGTTTGCCTCATTTTCCATGGACAGAATTAAGCTTTAAACTTGTCTCTTACGTGACACAGTGACAATTTTTAACATTGGAATTATTCAGTAAGACACGCAGAGCAACTTCCAAGAACCTTCAGGAGCTAATTGGCGATTTTGAGGCATTGAAATGGAAATTTTGACCTATGATATTAGTAATCCTTAGGCCATTAATGATGCATGATGGTTCAGTGGTTAAGATATTTTTATAGCCCTTCTTTAGGCCTATAGGAGTTTGATTATTTCCATGCTTGTGTGGATATCCTTGGGATCTGCCAATTCCCCTGCATCCAAACACATGTTAATGTTCATTACAAGTCAAAGGCCTTGAGCAGGGCACTTCATCGGCTGGCTCTGCTCCCTCAGGGCTACACATTAGCTGGCCACCTCTCATCTGATGCTGGTTAAACACAGAGGTCAAATTTAAGTGTTTCTCGTGTACAGACTTGGTCTACATCAAACTCCAATAAAAGGAATTATGGAGCAAATAAAGCGCTCCGCGCCACGCTCGGGCTCGAATCTCGTCCAGTTTCCGTTACTGCTTAACTGATGCGTTTGTCACACTGTATTTACCAGGATGGAGTCTTGTCTCTGCATGCGGTGAGCGCGCAGACAGCGGGTCAGTACACCTGCCACGCCTCCAACTCGGAGGGAAACGTGACTCGCGTGACCAAAGTGAAGATCAAAGGTCAGTAGTTGTTGACGCCTGTCGATCCGCCTGCCGGCTCCGTCCGGCTGTGTGGTGTCACTGGTTGTAAGCGTCACTTTACACGTCCGTTTCACCCCTCTTACATCATTTGTCAGAGCCATAACTGAAAACGAATTGGCTGCCAATACCAGGAGCGGCCACGGGAATTTTAAAGGCTGCTTCTTGGACATCTCTTTTCTCCAAACAATAATGTTTGCAGTCTTCCAAAACATTACCAAATGTTTGCTCCCCAAATTCAGGACAAGCGCATGTAAAGCATGCACATATCCAATATCGGTGGATTACACCTACACAGTTTTGCATAATACAGCGCGGAATTTAATTCTGCCTATTTCTCTTCTCTTCCTTCTGCTGATGTTCTCTGGAGAGCCGGGACACGTCTGCAGCTTGGCAGAGCTGGGGAATGTTTTTGTTCTGTTGCGATGTCTCACCCCGCTTCCACTGTGGGATCACACAACTGCAGCAGCCACCTTCTGTTTAATTACCATGAGGAGAGCCCGGTCACATGACCAGAGCCTTGGCAGAGCATGCTTGCGGTTTTGCCTCATAGATGAATTATGGTGGATGAAAAGCTTATCTGGATAAAGTGTGTCTAAAAACCCACTAAACTGTCACTTATTTATAGACTGTATCCATCGGGCTTTTATCATTATAGAGCCGAACAGTAATGACCGCTGTACAGGTCATATATGATCAGGTATGTGTCAGATATGACACATTAAGCTCCATTTTTTCACACATTTGCGGGGGCGTTACATAAGAACCACTGACTCATCAACACTTTAAAGCAAACAATTGAGGACTGTGAACTTGGACTGTGCACATACGATGCTTTCTAATCTGCTTTCCCCAGGCCCTCCCGTCATTGTCGTCCCTCCGAGAAGCATGTCCGTCAACGTATCCCAGGATGCCCTTCTGCAGTGCCAGGCATATGCTGACCCCCCTAACATGACATATGTGTGGAGGAAAAATGGAGAAAACGTATATCACGCAGAGTAAGTGCATTCATTAGTCATTGTGTTGGGGCTGTGTTAGGGTTTTCACCTGGTTTCGAAAGCAGGCAAAACGCAGGGGGAGGCGTGTCGTACAACGTCTTTATTACAAGGTCTGTTCAGAAGTCCTACTGGACTGCAGGAGAAGCACTCGTCCAGCCTTCCTGGCGCACAGAGAGCTCCAACGTGGAGCAACGCGTTCTTCCCTCCAGCAGGGCGGCGTGGGGACCTTGAACAGGCAGGGAGAAGCGTTACTACAAGTACACGCAAATAAACACGATAACTCTCCAATGCTGGCAGACAGGCGCTCATTAAATACGTGGCTATGGAGATTGCCGACAGGTGCGTCTGTCTGCAGTGCCAGCTGAAACCAATTACCGGCTCTTCCACGCCCCCTGCAGGAGAAAGCAAGCAACACACATCCTGGAACCCTGGACCCCAGCACATTGTTGTCTAAGTGGTCTATTTTTACCCTGACCGCTTGATTGATTTAAATTTTCACCTTCTGGTTTAGTTCCCCACATGCACGTCATCAAATGTGGATGTAAGGCTTCAATTTTTCCTTGAATGTTTTGTGCTTTAAAATCAAACTCAAGAAGACGGGGGCAATAATGGAGACGTTCAATCATAAGCATTTATTTTTAGGATAAAATAAAGAGCGTAAAAGCGCAAAGAAACACTTTCCATCATAGTCCATCATTGCATTTTATGTTACCCATACCCTTCCCAAACACATATATATTGACAGCCATTTAACATATGTACCTGTTTCAGACCTTTTAAGTGGGTCGACCTATTAAATTAAACAGCAAACGTGGGACAAAACCAGCAAAATAATGCAAAAAGATACAGCAGTTACTGAAATAGACCGATTTGCCTTTTTAACTGTCGGAGGCTATTAGTACGTCATTTATCAGCGCATGTCGGCACAGGTGAAGCATTAAAAGAGAGCTGCTGTCATGGCAATAAAAGGGGTGAGTCACCTGTATTAACAGTTTTTGTTAAAATGGCAGCCCACGTCAAAACTGAGAGGATCCGTTAGGAAAGATTTTAAAAATATGCTGTGAACGTGTGGCCAACTCAGTGGGAGGGACACAGATTCAAAAATCTTTTTATTTAGTTATTGACTAAGTCATAATAGAATAAAATTGTTGATATATCATCATTACATCATCACACAATGGCCCTTCACATGATGCCGTTCTTATTTTTCCACGTACTGTGTAAATAAGCCCTTTTAAAAGGACTTGTGCTGGATTTATTATGGTACGTTCTATGTGTCGCCTGCGCGTGCAGTATGCGTAACAAAGACGACGCTCTGGTACGTCTGGGCCATACTCTGTTTATCTTTGGGCTCGACATGCACGACCAGCCTTTGCAACGCTTCAGTGACCACTTGGACAAATGTTGGTATTTGCGGGCATATTCTCTTGATTACTCTTGGGCTGGTTCATCAATTAGTCAGAGATGAAGCAGAAATTCAGTGGCAGACTGATCACAGCTGTTGCAGTGTGTCACAACAGTTTATGGTGGCATCAGAAATGTGGGTCATAATTACACATTTGGCGAGCACTACGCATTTCTTATTTTAAAAAATGGTCTTTTTTCCCCTCTTTAAGTGTTGGTGTCTTATTTGTGCAGCGGTGGTGATCGGCCACACTGGATCAAGGCTATCTATGACTTTCAGTCTATTACTAAAAAAAACAACAACTCCATATAATAATTTAGTTTTAGTTTTTGTTTGTTATACATTTATATTTCATTTCTTTGCAGCGATGCCTACACTTGACACATTTCAGGCCAGCCCGAATTGCCAATTCCAACAAGTATCAAAAGAATCTTGGCAGCCAGACTTTGAGTTATGCTATGTTGCAAAAATGTGTAATTATAATTTCATCTTGAGTTCTCAGCTGGCCATGTACAGCAGGAGCTTGTTAAAAGAATAGCGTCACCTCCTGCTGCTGGACAGTTATATAAGTGCCGGAACAGTCTGGAAATCTACCTGATTGTCACTACATTGAGATCTTTTACAGGTGTAATTTCTCATTTTTAAAATGCCATTTCACAATGGGAGAAAAAAAAATTTGCTTGAAAAGAAGGTTGTAATTGTCCATTATGTTTTGTACAATATCTTTTGTTCATTTTAAATACAAGATGTGCCAAATCAAGTGGGCGTGGCAAGTGCTGTCTTTAGAAATCGACTGACTTGGTGTGTGTTTGTGTTTGTATTTCCTTCCTTTTTAAAAAAAAAATAAGGTCGCTGAAGTCACGAGTCAAGATCATGGTAGATGGAACTCTTCTCATCTCCAGTCTCATCCCAGAGGATTCTGGGAACTACACCTGCATGCCCACCAATGGCCTGCTGATCCCACCTACAGCCTCCGCCAACCTCACCGTGATGCGTCAGTTTCCGTCTTTTTATCCCCTTTTCTTTTTTCCTCATCATTCATAAACACACCAGATTTCTTGGAACTAAAACATTTCTAAAGGGCACTTTTATTTATCCTATTTCAAAGAAATTAGGGCATTGGTGAAGTGTGAAATCCCGATGGTTGAGCTGGCTAACACACTAGCATGAATTTATTTTTGTTTGCTTTGTTTTTGTTCCATACATATCATTTTTAATGATTGTTATATTCTGTTTAGGGTATCGGGGGGTTAACTGTTGTGTTGATGAAGGTGTGTGCTGAGCGACTAGTAAACAGCCTTTTACTCATCTGTGTTCAGATCCAGCCCAAGCTCTCCAAATGCCCCCACAAACATACCTTCCCACAGGTATGGAGGGTGTCATCACATGCCCGGCAGCCTCTCAGCCTCCATTAATCCGTGTTGATTGGACAAAAGACGGTGAACCACTGGACCTGTCCACGGTAATCAAAACAGTACTTTGTACATACAGGGGCAGCGGCCTGGACACCCCTGGTCAAAATGAACAACGTGATCTGCAAACAGTCTAAAGCAATAGATGAAACATCTGCATTTTAAACAAGATCTTTTTTTCTTTTTTACTTTGAACCTTTACATTTTCAAGGTAAAAGAGAAATAAAAGGCCCCCCAGCAAAAGTTTGGGTTTGGAGCGGGAGACTGTGGGGCCGATGGCCAAAACCTTGTGGTTGTGCCTTTTACGGTAGTTCATCCTGACTTTTGAGGTGTGTTTAGGATCAACATCCACCCACAGAGGCCATCCTTTTCAACTTCAGCTTTTGATGCTGTTATATTCACTTCTAGAATTTTTTTGAATTTATTATTTCCCATCTTTTTCTTACTCCTAATCCAGAGAATCTAATCCAGGGAAACCTTCTCTTACTCACTGGCTGCATCATGCAGGACAGGTGTTCTTTTCATGAAATTCTGCACCCTTTCCTCTACAAACCTTTGCTCTTTTCAGCCAGACTTCTATGCTGACTTCTAATGCATCAGTGTTGTTAAGTTGTTCTTTTGATGCTGAATTCTGTGGCGAGGAGGCTGTGGAGGTGTTATTCTGATGACTCTTCCATAAGGACTGTTAGTGCCGGTGGTGCTGAACAGTTGAACAGCGCCACGACTCCCAACCTCCCTGAAGGTCTTTTGCAGTCAACAGCGAGTCGAAATTCGAACAGAAGTCCTCCCTGATGGGTTTCTTGGTCTTCCAGACCTTTTTCTGACCCCTACAGTTCCTGTTAACTTCCATTTCTTAGTTAGATTCCAACTGAGGGAACAGCTACCTGAAAACACTCTGATATCTGATCTTATTCCCCCACCATGTGGGCTTCAATCATTTTCATTTTCGGAGTGATCGGCAGCTGCTTAGGGACCCATGGCCGCTGAATGCTGGAGCAAGATTAAAGGAGTCTCCGTAACGCTTTAAAGATTACCTCACCTGGACTTAGCTAATGATGAATGTAAACAAGCCAAGGTCCTAACGGGCACCATGAGGTCTGATGCATCGGGCACAGTTCTTTTTCTTCTTTTTGTACAAAACCAAACTACAATGCTGATATTACTTACTGGAATTTTGACCAGATTTTTTTGGGGGGCGGGGGCTGTGAACGTTCCTGCATGCAGAAGCTCAAATCTCAACCTACTTTGTTCAGTCAGACTGGCTCTCTATATTCCTGAATATTTCCCGAACTGCTTCCATTTCTCTTGACAGTTGAATACATTGTTGTTGTTTTTTTTAGTAAATAAACACAAGACGCCACTGACATCACTGAAGTGACAGCTTTCAGCAGCCTGTCATGCAAATGCTCTCCTGACAAACTTCCGCACCTGTTTACAAAGCAGCAGAATCCTCTCACTATTGCTCTCACTATTACTTTATGTTGGCAGTTTATACGTATATTCATGTGATATAAGTACAATATTCTCATTTTCTGGTTGGATTACTGAAGGGCCACATAATCTAATTTCCAAGTGGAATCATTAGTTTGAAGGAATCTATCATTTGAACCAGCAGCGGCAAGTTTTTATTTTGAATTTTTTTTTATTGCGTGCAAAGCATCCACCCGCTTTCCCCCTCCGCCTGCTGATCCCACTTTGGCGTGAGCGATGGATATGCCAGTGAACGAGAGCGCCACAGGAACCGTGATGGATTCCCGCCGTGCCAGATAGTTTCAGGCTGTTAATTCACCAATTATTGCAGAACCGCGGTGGATGTGACGAGCCTCGCTATCGGCTGGAACGGTGTCTCACAGCCTCGTTCAGCTGACGATAGTGGCTGTTTCAACTTCACTACACCAATGTAAATGCAAACCTTTTGTGCCATCTAAGTATAACACCAGCGCTCCGCTGTCCCTTAATAACAGGGAAAGAAAAAGATAAAATTCAAATGTTGCTCCAAGAGATCGTGGAACTGAAGCTCCATCTGAATCCATGAAAGCGGTTAGAAAAGAGGATGTTTTAAGTGAGAATAGGCCATTGCTCACGATGTGCCTTTGATGGTTTAGATTATTCTTGCAGGATTTCTGATGATATTAAATACTTTGTGGTTTTGTGTTTGAGTCAGCGGAAATCATTTCTGTATTCCTGAGGACACGTCGCATGTCTTATCCTATTTTCTCCCATAGTATCCAGGATGGACCTTGACCTCGGCCGGATCTCTTTTAATGGCCACGGTCAATGACGACGCGTCCGGCGTGTACACCTGTACTCCCTACAACAGCTACGGGACCGCGGGTGCATCTGGACCAACGGATGTAATCCTGAAGGTTGGTGCACGCTCCCAACTGTCGCAGGGCCAGAGCTGAACATCATTTTTAAAAGTCTTGCTCGGGACATTGAAAATGCGGCGCCGTATGTGTCTGCACCCGCTGTGCATGTGTTTTAATTAGACACAACCACATCTGTCGCGGCCTATTAGAAACTTAACAGACATGACATTTTTCTGACCTTTTCGCTTCGACGCGGAAGCCTCCTGGCGTTAATGCAAGTCAACTCAGACTCACTGCAACGGCTCCACTATTAGGGAGTTAATTGTGGGGCTAATCCTTTTGTTATTAAGATAATCTTGTCCAAAGCTGCGGTAATCCAGTCTTAAAATCCATTGTTGGAATCGCTGCAATCTCCCTGATGCAGCTTTATTGCTCATGAAACAGGACCCCCCATCATTTAGCATCACACCGGAGACGCAGTACAGAGAGGAGACCGGTCGAAGCCTGCTCATCCCCTGTCAGGGAAAACACGAGGATCCGACCATCAAAGTTACCTGGAGCAAGGTAAATCCCTCAAAGCCGTCACTCCAACATTCCCGCTCTAATCATCAGCACGCGGCTCAGCTCAAGGACAACCTTTGTGTCGCATGTGGCTCACGTGGCTCTCGGCTAAGAAATCTATCATCTGCAAATAAAATGGATGAATCAAATAAAATAAAATGTAAAAATCATTTAACAGCCAATACCTGCTGTGGAAGACACTCACCACCATTATATTAGGTGTCAAATGTAGTTGCTTCTTTAGTTTAAGTATCTCGGGATCTTGTTCATGAGTGAGGGTAGGATGGAACGTGAGACAGGTGGATCGGAGCGGCGTCAGCAGTGATGCGGGCGCTTAACCGATCCGTTGTGGTGAAGAAGGAGCTGAGCCGGAAGGCAAAGCTCTCGATTTACCGGTCGATCTACGTCCCGGTCCTCACCTATGGTCATCAACGTTGGGTGATGACCGAAAGAACGAGATTGCGGATACAAGCGGCTGAAATGAGTTTCCTCCGCAGGGTGGCCGCGTTCAGCCTTAGAGATAGGGTGAGAAGCTCAGACATCCGGGAGGGGCTCGGAGTAGAGCCGCTGCTTCTCCACAGCGAGAGGAGTCAGCTGGGGTGGCTCGGGCATCTGGCTAGGATGCCTTCCGGACGCCTCCCTTTAGAGGTGTTCCGGACATGTCCCACCGGGAGGCAGCCCCGTGGCCGGCCCAGGACTAGGTGGAGAGATTATATCTCTCGCCTGGCTTGGGAGCGGCTGGGGGCTGTCTGGGCATCCCTCCTGAAGCTGCTGCCCCCGCGAGCCGGATCCGAATAAGCGGGAGAAAACGGAACGGAACTTCTTTAGTTATTATCTGTTGTTATAGAACATGTGCATCTTTTAATGTAAATTGTGAAAATAGATGTTGTCATTTCTTTAAGTGGTTATATGCATTAAAAAGACACGGATAAAGTGCATTAATTTACTGACATCTGTGTCATTGTTGACTAAAATGACATTAAAGTATGTGGAAAAGTTGGTGCAGTGGAAAAGTATACACCAAAAAACATTAGGTTTCATAAATAATTCCATTAATTTACATTTCTAAAGTGTGTTTCATATTTCAAAGTGGTAACCAAAGAGGTTCGCTCCTGTAAAACAAATTCCTAAAGAAGCACAACTGTAAAAATGAAGACACGATCAAAAAAATGTGGGTGAAGACATGAAATGTCCTTATAAATGTCAGACACATCTAGGTGTTGGAATTTTTGAGTCGTGGGTTTCATTAATCAAATATGAGCGATGACTCAAAGTCCAGCCAGTAAAGTGTTTCAGAGTTCTTGGAACTTTGGCTGCAAATCACTGAACCCCCACTGTTTTTCCTGCATCTGGAACATTTGAGATTTCTTATTTTAGGTCCACTTGAGCTGAGGGCTTGTGAGTACAGAGGCCTCCATTTAAAAGGCTTTGTCCAACAGGTTACTTCAGTATGCCGCCCATTCCAGCCGTGCTGAACTTTTAAGAGCCTAATTCTGAGGAATTCTTTGTTTTGTTCTCTCCAGGTGGACCTGGTGCGGCGCACTTCGTACTCCATCCTGGCCAACGGCTCCCTGCTCCTGCAGCCTCTGACCAAGGACCACCAGGGCGCCTGGGAGTGCACCGTTACCAACCAAGTGGCTGCAGTCAGAACCAGCACCAGCGTCTTTGTGCTGGGTCAGTGTCGGATAAATGCTCGCAACAGGGCACCAGTTTAAATCCAGAGTTTTCATTTTAGATTTTATTTTCGAGCATCCGTTCTTCTAAATGCCCTTTTAGTTCAACGCATCTTTCAAAAACAAATCAAATTTTCTTTTTGCTGTGAGTCTCCATTGCACCCACCATTTGAAGCCTCTGCCTCCGATCCGCCTCCGACAGTTAAATGTAGCACATCAAGAGACGGTCTCTATACTTTGGAAGCACGGTTGAAGTGCTGGATGATTTCCATCGACTCCTCTGTGTTGCAGGAACCAGTCCCCACGCCGCCACCTCTCTGTCCGTCTCTCCGGGGGTAAAGCAGGCCAACATATCCTGGGAGGCAGGCTTTGATGGAGGATCAGCGCAAACATTTTCAGTTTGGTGGGTGTAAAGCCTCCCACTTTCTCCTTCGGCTGTAACCATGGCAGCCATTGACAGAGCCTGTATTATTGTATTGATCTGGAGGAGAAGAATTCATTTATCTGTTATCACTTCTTGGCAACTGCAGGGGAACATGCTATTGCTTTCATAATGCAGAGGCCACGTTTGCAACATGACAGAAGGTTGCAGGAAAAATGTGGGCCACGACCAGTTCAGAGAGTGAAGGCGATGTACAAAGTGCACGTATTGTTTATCTTAATGGCTGTGTAACCTGAAAGTGCAGGAGGAGACGGCGGCATGATGAGCTATCTTAATCCCTGAGAGGGTAATTGATCTCTGCTGCCGCAACGAGCAGCATGCAAATGGGTATATATAACATTAAAATGGAGGTCTAACTACATCAGCCAGTCATCCTTTTAAATGAGCCCTTTCCTTGACTGGCTGGTTGGATAGGATCTTGGATTAAGGAGGGGAATTATGAGGAATAATCCCTACTCTGAGCTACGACAACAGATCAATTTAGCTTTTTATCTACACAAGTCTGAACTTTAACAGGATAAATTGTGAATCCTTTAACTCCTACAATCTATTCTCCTTTGCCCCAGAGATACTGTATAAACAGACCTTTGTGCCAAATCCATAATCAAACACAAATAAAGATGTGAAATGATGTAAACACAACAGTAAAAAGGTTACGGTGTGACAAAACATCTGCATCTCTGTACCAGTTAAACCCAATGGAAACAGCAGTTAAATTAAAATCTAATAATAAAAACCATAAATAATACTACCAAAACTTTGTGTGAAAGCACAGGACTGATCTGAGAAGAACAAATATTGATCAAATGCCATAAGAATCTGTCTTTTCTTCTCATTTATCTGTTTTTTTTATTATTTATCTCCACTGAGATTCACCTGCTGGAAGCATTTAAAAGAGCAAATGTTCAAAACAAATGTTCTCAAATCTGAATCATCAGGCTTAAATGTTTTCTACTCCTGCGTCACGCTCAACAACCATCATCATCTTCAGCACAAAAAAATCATACTGCCCTAAAAACTGAGCTCTAATTAAATGAATGTTGATGTGTTGATGTGTGCAATGCTTGTTCGGTTTTTCTCACACGAGAGCCAAACCTGTCAGAGCAAACCTTTAAAAAAAGCCCCGATCATCACACTTCCATTAATAGTTTTTAAGGTTCGCATATCAGCAAGCAAAGAGGTGCCGGTTTAGCCTTGGGTCATGTAATTTGTTCTTTATTAAGCAGGCAGAGATCCCCAGCTCCACTTGAAACATGGAAATCGCTCTAATTGGCGGCGCGAGCTCTCAGCGCGATTGCAGTCATACATCAGCGGCGTCTCTGCCTCAAATTCTGCAACTGATGGAGAGCATGAATGATTAATGAAACCTACTTTTCTGTCATGTTCCATAAAACCAGACTCGGTGTTTCCCGCCCCGGCTTTTGTTCTCACGTCTTCTCTCTGCCTCTCTCTCTCCAGGGTGAAGAAGATTTCAGCGAGCGATAATGATGGGAAGCAGGGCTGGTTCTCTGTGTCTGTGCCCCCCAAGGCTGGCACCAAGATGCACGTGGCAAATCTGTCCTCCAACACAGGCTACCAGTTCAGCATCCTGTCGCAGAATAAGATGGGCACGGGACCTTTTAGCGAGATCGTCACCGCTCGGACCTTGGGTCAGTCCTCCCGCTTCAGAGATTGCTTCTCTTAACTCTTTTAGTTGTCTGAGCAGAACCTTAACAACTTGGATGTAAATGTTAGAAGGCTGAGACAGATAAAATGCCTGTGGTGTGAAAAATGAGTGCAACTTTTGCTCGGTGGATAAAAACCGAGGGTTGGCTCCGCAGAAGAAGGGGTTCATTATAACTGGGAGAGTATAAAAAGGCTTAAAAACAACATGCTGGTGGCTAATTTGCTTCTATGAATGTCACTTTTCTGGTTAGAGTTTCTGACACCAAGTGCTGTCTCTCCTCATCGAGACCAATGCCGGCGCTCAAAAAAATAGAAATTGCCCAATTAGGCAGAAAATAATCTTCGCTGAGGACCATTTATTGTTCAAAGGCACTTTGAATAATAGCCCAGTTCTCCTGTATGATCTGCATGCGTGGAAAGTGTAGGAGTCCTCCCGACCAGGCACATCATTGATAAAAGAAATGCTAATTACCAAATTTAGACCCTTTACCTTCACTACTGTGAATGGGTCTTTCTTGCGTTGTCAAAAGAACATTTCTATCCAATTTCCACACTGCTTATTTTGTTCTCTTTAGCTGGACGGACATTACACTTATTTTTGTTTAGCCTTCTGCAAAGCTTGCCTGCAGGAAAGGATTTGTTCTTCACTGTGATTACAAGTCTGTCACATTGTGGAAAATCTTACAAGGTTAATGGTTTTTTCCCCCCACCCTGCTGTAAATAGTTTATCCTTCCCAGCAGCAAGTAGACATCTTCAAGACGTCCAGCTCACAAAGCGCCTTTGAAGATGAAACCTGCTGCTGGAATCTTTTTCCAAGGCTTGTCGGAAGAATCAGGGCAGCAGGGCTTTTTGGTTCTAACTAGATCCTCTCTTCAGATAACTCCAAAAGAAACGTCTCATAATGACATTTTTAAAATTTAACGTTCAAGCTGAGACTTTATTGTTGGACTCCACTGTTGGAGTAAACATCATCAAGTTGCTAATCAAACTTGCATGTTGCAGATTTGGAACCCCAGAGCTACTCCAACCAATCACTCTCAAAAGATTGGACGTCTGCGAGCTGATTTTTTCAACCCCACGTCTGACTGTCTGGAGGTCTTTTTCTTATTCCCTCTGCTTCAGGATCTCCACTGAGGAGAGGCAGACTGAAGCCCCCGGCGTCTCTATCAGCTAATCAGAGCTCGGCAGGCATTATTCTGCAGTGGTCGCTTCCCGAAGTGCAGAACCCTCAGGTTACCGCCTTTGTTCTCCAGTCCCGCACCGAACAAGGGGAGTGGTTCAATCTGGACGAGAACATCGGCGCCAACAGGAGTGAGATAGTGGTTCCAGGTCTGCACAAGGTACAGAGCCATGCACAATGCCCCCTCTGAGACTAATCAGTCCACGCACACAACACTGTGGAGATTTTTATCTAGGCTAGCTTTCACTCCCCGGGTCTCTCAATGATGCACACCTACCTCGCAGCCGCCACTTTTCCGTCATCTTTCAATCCGCACTCTGTGCCCTGGCTTTGCGTCTTCCTCCGCACATTGTTTTGGTTTTTAGTATCCAGGCCTTCACAGATTCAAATGAACTTCATTAGCATTGCAAGCAGAGGCCCGTGTTGACAAAGTGTGGTTTCATCCTCTGTCCTCTCTGCTGTGTGTGTGTGTGTGTGTGTGTGTGTGTGTGTGTGTGTGTGTGTGTGTGTGTGTGTGTGTGTGTGTGTGTGTCTCAGGACCGCGCATACGAGCTGCGGCTGCTCTCTCGTTGTGGGGAGTTGCTGAGCGAGCCCAGTCCATCAGTCAATGTCTCCACCATTGGTAGGTGTCTGAGAACAACCTTAACCCCTCACCCCACCCTTCCCATCCTCCTCCAGCAGTCTCCTTTTCCAAACCCTATTCCCATTCTTCATTTTCCAGTTCCAACACTGGAGCCAAATTAGAGCGATGCCTCGGGGAATTCTGCCCATTACAAGCTCAAGTGATAGAAAATGGCTTCACTAATAACTTTAAAGAGTTAGCAACAGAACTTTTATTGGTCTTTTCTGATTCTAATGTGCAAGTGTGAAATGAATTTTTCATTAGATTAGAAATACAGAGATATCAAAGGAGTGGATCTGGTATCCCAGTGGTATCACCAGGGTTACGATGCTGTTCAATCATCTGCTTATAATATCAGTCTGGAGAAATTTACGGTTTGCTGATAGTCATCATCAGTGATTACATCCATTTCACAGTTATACTAGGCCAACCTCATGGTTCCAGATCTTTGTGTGATATGCAGAGATTATTTTAACAGCCTAAAATAAAGCAAAATTACTTTTAAAGTTGTTTCCACTACTTCCGCCTAGTAAGTTCTGCTGACTTTAAAAAAAAAAAACTGTTCCAATGATGTCACAGGGATGGACAGCTACCCGGTCTCGTCCCAGCTGCTGGAGAACGTCCCAGAGCCATTGATGGCCGGTGTCCTGGGCGGGGTTGGCTTCATGGGCCTGGCCCTGGCTCTGCTGCTGGGGAGCGCCTGGGTCGTCAGGCGCAAGATGGGCCGACGCTGCAAACAGGAGGAAGACGGTAACCCCCTCCTCGCTCTAGGGAATCAGCAGACACTCACTTTGATGAACTGCATCATGAATATAACAATTTATTCAATAAAATATTGAAGGCACTTTTACTCCATTATATAAATCATGCTACCCCCCTGCATGGTTCTGCTGCTCCTCTGTTCTCCCGCTCATCCATTCAGTTGTTAAAGTTATTGATGTCATTTACATTACTCGCTAATTAGGGTAATTTCTCATTAGTGGTTGATAAATGGAAGTGTAATTAACTTTTTGGACAAGCCTGTGCATCCCTTGCCCTTTAATGGACTCCTATTAGGGGGGGGGTTGTTCTTGCTTCCTCTCAGTGTGGTTGTATCCTAATGAGTCAAATGCCATCTCGTCCCTCTTCCTTCCCTCCAGAACCCCCTCCTGCCATCTATAAACGCTCCCCATCGATGTGAGTACCCCTTTTTCATTCCTTAATTCCTCCCATTGCCCTTTCCTTCTGCAAACGTAAATGCCCCGAAAATGCCAGCACCTCAGCCGTCTTCTTCATCAAAACCGATTGACCCTCTCTCCGCTGCTATTCTGGTCTGTCTGACTAAAGTGTCTTTCCTCCCTTCCTCTCACACAAACCGTTATTCTCACTCTTTTCTGTTTATTTTTGTTTTCGTATTCACCCGCCTCTTCCTCTTTTACCCCGTCTGTCACAGAAAGACTTCAGGCAGCGGCAGTCCAGACAGTGTGTTAAAGAAAAGCCTCCTGCCACCCAGCAGCCTCTGCCCCACCACTTCCTCTAGCACCTCCTCCCCGTCCTCCTCGCAGGCAGACTGCTCCTCCTTAGGCAGTGAGAGCCATCACTGGATGAAGCACCTCTCCACCAGCAAGAGTTGTCTCAGCAAGGCGACCTCATACCCCGTTTCTTCTTCAATCGAGCTGATCTCTCGGGGCTCAGATGGACGCTTTCTGATCCCGCCGTATAAAAATGACACACCGGGTCCTTGGAGCAAAAAACATTGCGACCAGCTCGAGGGAGTTCGAAGGTCTGTGTCGCTGCGGTCGGAGAGGTTGGAGAAAAAAGAGCCCCCCTTTGTGCTTTCTGTTGAACTCCCACCTTGCGATCTGACCGAGGCGCTTCCCTCTAGCCAGTTTTGTAGCACGGCTCAGCACCTGCCCCACCGTGAACCGTTCGGTACGGAGTCAAACGCAGGCGATGACCGCTTCCCTGACCTCAGCAGTGTGTGTTCAAACGGCAGTTTGGCCACATTTCCAGCTAAAGATAGAAAACACACTCTTACTTTTCCAGTTCTCCCACATATCAGGCGCGGCCTCGGGCAGCCAGCTACGAACGCCAGCGCGCTGGTTCTGCAAATGGAGCACGAGCGTGAGAAAGGGAATCTCAATCACTGCCTGAAACTGGCTCAGGAGAGGGAGGAGCTGGAGAAGGAGCTAAAGAGGTACACTTTGGAAAGAAGCTCTACAAGGCAGCAGCATTTAGGTGGAGAAAGACAGGGGAGACGGGATTCTGAGAACCTGTGGGAATATAGGAGCAGGACCCTTCCTCACAGATACCCCCAGGGCAACAAGCAGCGCTCTGCCCTATCGTCAAGCAATTTTTCAACACCTTCCTTAGGCTGGGAAGCTCCTGCATCGAACTTAAGCTGTGCAAATATGTCTTTGAGTCCTGCTATGTCTTCTGACACAGAGCGGCAGCTTCACTGCGGGGAGGGAGGTGGGAAATCCATAGACAGATGGACTCTCCCATATCAGCCCTCAAAGAAACACAAAAAGGAAGTGGCGGGACCGAAGGGCTGTGATGGGTCACCAGAGAGCAGTCCCAGTCATTGTAGCATTTCAACTTTGTCTTTCCATAGCAACAGATATACTGAAAGATCGAATTCAGCTCTCAGTGCAGTTGCTCACGCTTCAGGAGTGAAAGAGCTTTTTCCAAGTGCTTCTGATGAAAAGGTCAGTGTGGAAATGAGTGTGGATGAGCCACAGTTGGAGGAAAGTATAGTAATACCTTCCAGGTTAATGCTGCACCACAGGATCGCCTCTCATCTGCAGCATGGCCATTCACCAGCTAGTGGAAGCTGGTTTGAAGACCAGGGTGATCCTATTTTTGGAGGTTCTTCTATCAGATATACTCCTCCGGACCCTCGGCTTGAACTTTCAAGAGTCCGAAGTTCTAAAATCTGGGAGTCTGCGCTTCTAAGTCGTAGCCTGGACATGAGGAGACAAAAGGAGGAGCAGTTCCTTACTCCCAATGCTTGGATAAACTCTCTTAGCCAAGAGAACTGCTCTGCTCTATCTCCCGACCGCACATCTTCTTTGTTCCTGGAAAAACGGGGGCTGCCTTCCAGGACAGTCCTCAAATCTCCCAACAATTGTCCCTCTACTTCCCAACCTCCGCAGGAGAGTTCAGATAGACTATCTTTGAAGAATAACACGTTTCTAAACTCAGGTTGTAAAATAAATGAATGTGGCCACCAGGAGGTGGTTGCAGAGACGCAAGGTTCCTCAGAGGTGCTGAAGGACCCTCCCGCATGTGTCCACGACGACAAACACCTCGACGACAAACACCTCGACGCACTCGAGATAGAGGCAGGAAGCTACGAGGGAGTTCCACAGTCTGGCAGCTACAGCAGCTACGCCAGCAGCGGCCGGGGCAGTATGGGACCGGCCAACGGGCTGCTGTCCGTTTGTCACCTTCCCCCGAGCCTCACCATCTTCCCGGAGACTGTGGAGGGGAGCCAGAGGAGGACCCATGATGACGCTCCCCACAGGTATTTATGAAGACAAAAAAACCAAAACAATCAGGGGACTTTATTGATTTTTTCTAGTTTTATTATTTATAAAAAATCAGGTTCATCTCTGATTGCTTTTTGTTGAATTTCCACACGTGAAATCCAGTTACTTACTTTCACAATCCAAGTCCTTCCATTGAAAACCCTCTCGTCCTTCAAGCACAGTCTGATGTACTGTGTTCTGTGCTCCATCATTCCGAGAGAATATACCCCCATAAATAGCAGAACTCTTCGTCTGCATTGAAATGCCGACTGTGCTAAGCCATGTTCTGTGACCTCTGCAGGAGAAAGGCCTCGGTTGATGAAAATTATGAGTGGGATGCCGCTGATTTCTGCTCGCAGCCTGGAGACTACGAGGGTGAGAATTTCTCTGCGCATCATTTCTGTGAAGGCTGCATTCGGTGCACAAATGGAACTGATTATGCCGCATTCAAACTGTATGGATTGTTATTTACACCCATTTGTTGTTTAAAACTCGTCTAAGGCTCCCATGAGGCTCCCATCTTCATGGATGTTTTGTGCAACCTTTCCCTTGATTTTTTTTTTTTTTAGTAAGATACGAAGAAACACACTTTTAACAAGCTCGGAAAGCATCAATTGTTGGGTGAGAGTTGGAGGGAAATTGCAACTTTCACCAGCTGTGTAATCAAAAGCAGTGTGCAAGCGGCCCGAGACAGCTGGTTAGAAAACAATCCGTAATGGTTTGAAACCGACCGTCGTGTTTGCTGTCTCTAATTGTCCTTATTTTCCCTAACTAGACTCCCTGTGTCACACATGTCTGCTCTGTAATGAAATTAGAGGCCGACTACACAATTATGAGATCATATACTCGGATTATGATTAATAACAGGGCTGACTGTCGGATCCAGATGGTAGGGCGGTGAAAAAACCCTTTCCAGAGGAGTCTGTTGTCGGATGAAACGAAAAAAATGGAGGTGTTTGGTCACAGTCAGGCTTTATCCAAAACATTTCTGTGCTACAAGACAGTGAGGTGAATAATCAGGAAGGAGGGCGAACTCCAAACTCTTCCTGAAGGCTCGTAGCACAGCTGGATGCTGCAACAGCACACGCAGCTTGAGAGTTGAGAAAATGGCTAAATTAGCACAACATGTCCCCATTTTAAACTGACTCGACTCATGTTGAAATGTTGGAAACTCCCAAAGTACCAAGTCTGCAACGAGCTGATTTGAAATGAGACGCAAGGTCGGTGAAACACCAGCTGCTATGAAGACAGTTGAGGCCACAGGTGGCTGCAGAGTGCAACGCCACGGAAGCGCTAGCAAATTTTCTTCAAATGTAATGGTGTCAACTACAAGTTGACATCATGTGGAGGCGTTTTTTTTCTAAATTCCAAACCTGAGGAAGATGTCCCAGATACAGTCGAGTGTTCGCCAAAACACATCTCAACACACTTCAGCAAACCAGAGGAATTCTATAGGAGCCTCATTGGAGGTATTTTCCTGAACAAGTGAAGGGTAAATGAAGGGTAAAAAACACACGTTTGTTTGTACCCTCAGGAGAGCTCCCTTCTTCCGATCTACTGAAGCCTTCACAGCGCAGACGCCTTCCCAGCATGCAGCACTCCACAAACACGCTGAGAAACTGCACTCGCCTGCCATCGCACCCGGGGCACCCCGGCAGCTGCTCTGCTGGACCAGAACCAGAGGCTGTGCTGTTCTGACCGCACCGGGCTCACAGGTTTCAGGTGTCAGTTCTCGCTGCTGCTCTCTAACAGCTGAGAGATCAGAAAGAGAAAATCTGCTCACCCTGCTGTCTGTCATGCTCTTGACTTTTCATTCTGAGGCGCTCTGCCAAGCCCAGATGGCCTTTGGAGAAGCAGAGCTGCTAAACTAACATAATGTACGGTTATTTCCCTTTCCTGACATATTTGAAAGGTTAAATCCCTTAATGGTTGCACCCACTTAGCACCTACTTACCTGTTATCGCGCAGTTGTTCAGACTGGGAGTAACCGGCAGCGCGGATGTTGTCACTGGTTGAGTAATTAAACCTTTCAGACGCGTTCCTTAAAACAATTGTTTGAAGTAAAGGCTAATGTCTGCATAGTTTCTACACGTTATCTGTATTTTACTTCAAGGTGAGTTCATGATTTGCCTGTGAAGTAGGCAATTTACATCTTTTCCTTCCGCTTCCTTAAAATTGTGGGGAGCAAAAGACGACATATCGCTTTCAAATGAGCGCGAGCGGAGCGATATTTACCGATTTCATTCTAATAGATGCACAATTTTTGGAGACATGTGATGCGCGTGCGTTCCAGCCCAACAGCAAATGACACGAATGAGATCACACTGCAGCTTCAGCACGTGTTTGGAAATGAACTCATCTCATACTCTACACTCCCTCATGCAATCATTCGTATATTACATGTATAATTATATTTCTTATCAGTGTAGTTACTTTATCACCTAACATGTTATTATAAACAATGGTGGAAGGAAAAAAAGGCCGAAGACCCTGATAAGATTTAAGTAGATAATTCCAACCTTTGACACGCAGAATCTACATCCTGGACCCAATTTTGACTGGCAGAGGGAACGCGCTCTGTGTAAATCCTCCATTATAAATATATTGTTGCCCTGCATTTAGTAGCTTCGTTTACTATTTGACCATTGGACAGAAAGATGTTTTTTTTTCCTGCATAATCCTGGCAATAATAAAACCAAAAATGAAAACATACTCAGAAACTGTATCCCTCAGAATGCAGCCATAAAACGTCGCCACAGAAACCTGTTGACAGAGACAACAAAGCCAGGTGATAAACTTGTTATACTGCTACCTTTTTCAGTAATTGTGTGTACTTAGGTGGATTAGCTTTTAAACGAGCTCTCTTTTATTATGGTCATTAAATGCTCAGTGAATTATTTCCAAATGTCAGAAAGCAACTCCCCAAAGCCTCAAGCAAGTCAACATGAATTGAAATGTCAAATCCAAATGTAAGAGTGCTCCAACAGGGTCTTTTAGCTCAGCGCTTCTTTAGCATAACGAGTGAGTGTTTCTGGTGACGTGACCACCGCAACATGCAGGTCGTGTTAAACGTCTAAGGAATCGTCACTCACAGAACAAATACCATAAATTGAAGAATTCCACATTTGGAAAGTGTGACTGACGCACTGACGTCTGAAATCCACCTTTTGCGCACTTAAGTCAGCACTGAGAGCAAATTAGAAATGCTAATATGATTGTTTAAATGCGTCTTGACCGAATTTATTTGAATGGCAAACAGAGCATTTATACAATTGTTCAGCCTGTTTAAAGATTCCATTTGCTATTCTTGATTAATACTCTTAACTTTGTCTCGATTATTCCCTGTAGATATTCTTATTTGATTTGGGTTTGTGGTTGTAGCCAAATTGTTCTTTTGAGATGGAGTTTTCAGGAACTGACATGCAAATCATGGGTCTGATACCTTGGCTGTCCTGCTCCAGGCGCCCTTCAAAGCCACGTTTTACCGTCGTTTCTTCCGCATCTCCTGTTTTGATTCCATTATTCACTAAAAGAGTGTTTTGTTTTGCAAAGAATGAGGAGACCCATCAAACCTTAAGGCTGAGGATAAAGGGATTATTATCGTCTGCCAAGTGTAAAATTAGTGTAATTATCAGCAATGCTGCCATAGAAAATATTGCAGTTGCTGAATAATTCAAAGATTGAAAGTTAAATTGGAGTTTTTAAATGTGCAGATCCAGCCTCACTCTGAAAACACAAATTCTCAAAAATGTCAGCAGAGTTAATTACACTTTGAGAAAGAAACAACAGCGTCGGAGCGAGAACAAGTTCTTTCCCAAGTTTTTTTTCAGTTTATTGAGTTCATTTAGGAGAAGGTAAAAATTACCTGTTGTTTTGACCTTGAACTTGTTTGTGTAGATATTTGATAAAAGGTAGTTTTTAAGCTGTTTAATGACCTTTTTGGATGTCCTGGGATGCCCTTTCCTCTCCAAGCATGTCAGAATCTAGTATTTTATATTTGTAGACAATACTCAGACCTTTAAGGGAAGAGTATTTTCCCTTATTAAACAGGCAGTATTTACCAACAAAACCTAAACCTAAACCTAAAAAAGATTTTTTAAACTACTATAGATCATGTATACAAGGTGTAGCTCAGGCTGTTGGGGTCTCCACTGAACGGAGGGTTCTCAGCTCAAGCACTGAGCAGGCAAAAACTTAGAGGTGTTCTGATATCAGAGGAAGGTGCCAGGACACCTTCACAGCGCTACCGGAAGGCTCACATAGGGCCTTGTGATCAGCTGGCGGCTCATTGGTATGCAGCGAGGATACCCCCTCCACCTCCTTGTGAGCCTGATAGAGGAAAAAAAGAAGATAATATAGGCATAAGTGACCCATTTATTTATGTAAATGGGCTGTGATTGGTACCAAAAAATGTGAGTGAAGCCTATTCGAAGGAAGGAGAAGCTGAAAAGAAAGAGAAAATAATGTCCAACTGTTGCCGTGCTCCGTAGGCGTCTCAACTCCAGTAGGAACATTTGCAGACTCCATTCTAATGCCAAACCAGCTGCAGCCCCCACTGGCATCAAGCTGACGCCACAGTCGTGTCAGGACCATTATGAGCACATTCTGGGTTCTCTCCATATATTTGAAGGGTTGATTGGAGATGGAAATGTTGATTTTAAACACTAAGCTTTTCCTGGAGAGAAGCTGCCAGTGATTCACTTTGGATTTCATAGCTCTTCTCTGTGGCGTCTCTGTAGAGCAGCGACGATGGTCATATATGTGATCCGTGCATGTTTTAGCTAGTGACAGTTCCCAGACACTAACACAGTAATTATCTCACAAATACTGAGTGACCTTTTCAACACCTCGCCGGCTGCCGCATCGCGCTGCTGTTTATTTGCTACGAACATCTCAGAACGGATCTGTTTTACAAGTCAGAGGTCTTTTTGTTCATCATTTACAGCTTTTACAATGTTGTATGAACAGGATAAATATGTGTATGAATGTGTATTTGGCTGAAAGGGAAACAGACCTAAACAAATCACCGTATCTTTCACAGATTTTTTTTTTAGCGTGTTTGCAGGTGTAGTTACCAACTGTAGTTTAATCAGATTTACTGACAAAGAACTTCACTTAACTATGTGATTTTTATTTTGTAAATTCCATAAATTTGTCACAACCTATTGATTTTCTGCCAATTGTTCAATGTGTGTACTATCCATGTGATATTTTATACATATATACTGTATGAGATCTCTAAAATGCAAAACATATTATAAAGAAATAGTTTCTATCATCAATCACTGAGTAACACTGTCTGAACAGCATTGTTCTTTAAGTTTTGTGGAATCTTTTTGTTTCTTTTTGTAAATGAATCATAAACCCTTCTTGTTTATTTACAGTTCTCACCCTTGTAGTTAAGGTTGTAATAATGTCGGAGTATGAAGGGAAAAAGAAATTGTTGTTTTATTTGAGGAATGTATTTTTTAAATATGAGCTTACTCTTGAAGGTTTTTTAATGCCACTTTTCTATTGAATGCCTGTAGTTGTGTTTTGTTTTATGCACTTGTGCATGATGTAAGTCATAAAAAATGGAGGATTGTGTGTTAAAAAGATGAAAAGCAGTTTACATTTTACACTGTTTACACTGTTGGCGCAAAAATGTTCATTTGGTCACAATCAGGCTTCAGCTTTCAACATTGGAAATCCTCATTTTGCCCATTTTCGTATTTTTAATAGAAAACCAATAGTCCATGAATCCATGTTTTCAAATAAAAATCAAATGTACAGTGGGATTCGCTTTGGTTTGACCTATTTTGTTGCCTGCTTTTTCAAACAAACGTGGTTTTTCTGGATGTCTCCGTGCACCGGTTCAGGCTGGTGATCTGTAGTTATAGAAAACACACAAAAAAGTGCAAAAGTCAGATAAATAAGATGTTTCAAAGCCAGCAGGTCTAGATTACAGAGGCTGAATGTGAATTAGCCTGTAGCACTAGCATGGTTTAACAATGGGAAGCGTGAGTTTGGCTGGTTTCATCCTCCTCCACTCTCGGCTGTTGAATGATATTGCGAAGCCTCAACCAGCTTGCAAGTCTTGGTCACACTTCAAATGAAGGTCTGGCTGCTTGATTTCCTTTCACACAACAGCACTTGAGCACTTATCAGAACATTTGACTAAAAAATATGCAGAAATGACACGTTTGAGCATTAACCTTTTCATTGGTTGGATAAAAACTTTGGAGGAACAGAAGTCTTTTTAGTTACCTTTTGCTACACCATCATCATCGTCTTTGTCATCATCATCATCATCATCATCATCAAGGCAACTTATCCCAACAGAACACAGACTAACAACAGCGGAGATTTGGCTCTTTGTGTATCAGATGACATTAATGTTTATGAATTTTGAAAGGATTGAGCAGCTGGTGGTAGATCTGGGTCAGACTGGTCCAGTTTGGTTTAACTTAAGAGTGGGAAACTCAATCACAGACAAGCCCAAAGGATGGATGATATTGACCATTTCCCATTATTTATTTTGCTGACCTGTTGCCACATTGTTTTAAACAATTACCGGAAGGTTTGACCTGGGCTCGGACCCCGGAGAAGTCAGCTAAACCCAAAATAACGATTAAAAAACACCAAGATGTATAATTTCTCCACCTCATACAGGTCTACTGGTTTAAAAAAACAATATTATTAAATTATGATTATTTAAAATGCAATTTAAATAATGATTTATATAACTTGGGGGTGGGGGTGGCATGTGGGGGGACAAGGAGCAGATAATTTTTTTCAAAAGAGTAAAAAGAGTAAAAGCAACATAAATTCACTGGAGACTCTGGAGGTTTTCTCCAGATGAGCAGCTTCCATGCTTTAATTAAAACTTTTACTTATATTCTCATATTGCACTCGACCAAAAATACAACTGTACGACGTGTCACTCAGTGGCGTTCAGTCGGAATTGTTAAAAATGAGACAAATCCAGAAAGGCTTCCAAAGTTTAATGTTGCTTATTAGCAGGAAGAATGTGGAAACAGTTTCTTTTCAGACAGTTGTGGTTAATCACTCTGCAGCTGTGTCAAAATAAGACCCTGTCCTGATTGAAAAACTATTATATAGTTCCATTTTTATATGTAATTAATCGAGCAAACAAAATTGAGGAGTGTATTGAGTTTTAAAAAAATACATAATAGGAGAGCTAAGGTGACTAAAATGGACACAGAAGAATGACCTATTTGATTAAAATTACAAAAAAAAAAAAAAAATTCTAATAAAACTTCAACATCACTACCGCAGTCGTGTAGACCCCAAAGACCTGAGGTGGGTCAGGAGAGGTGGATGTGGGAGGAAGGAGATGTTCTGTAGTCTACGCACCATAAATCCACGTCTGTGCACTTTGTACAATCCTGCATCCCGACTCAGGGTGGGACGGGGGTGGACCGGGCTCCTGCCCCCTCACCTATCCCTGACAGGTAGAAGCCAGCAGCTACACAGGAGGGACCTACCTTCCTTCCTTGTATTTGCTTTGTACGCAGTGCCAAAATACTTGTTTTACTAGCACAGTGGGAATTATTATTATTGTTAAATTGGGCATTTCTGCTGGGCCCCTCAACTCCAAAATATTGTTTCAGGTTCAAGACGAGGTTTTAAGGTTAAAGTCAGAATTGGGTCAGTGACTTAGTTGGGATGGAGAGGGTAGGGGCAAGGAGCTGGCTTATGTACCATGTCTACAAAAGTTAGAAATACAAGGGTGCGTGTGTGTGTGTGTGTGTGTGTGTGTGTGTGCCCACCTATAAGAGACAGGGGTATAAGTTTGACACTTGGTGTAATGAGTAGTGACGCTGGGATGCCTCAATCCCACCACGAGTGTGACAGATCTGGGATGCCTCAATCCCACCACGAGTGTGACAGATCTAAAGACCGTCCATCCCAGGACAATTAAGCAGCTCTTCGTAGTTGTACATTGTGTTTGTTGTTGTGAATTTCTCTGCCTGACACCCCCACACACACACACACTCACACAATTTTGAAGATTATAACTACTCCCGCTTTTACTATAAGAGCAGTGCTTTTGTGGTTGCCATTTTAAATTGTATGTTTTCATAGTTCCTAACTACCAGGCTCCTGGAGTGGTCACAAAAACAAAAACAAAAAAAGAACACTGCATCCTTACAGTTCTCAAAAATTACTGATTGTCAAGAGCTGAGCTGAGAAAAGTCTACATTTGTTCAGTTCCAGTTGTATCAGAAAGGGATGGCCTGGGTCTTGTGATTTTTAATGGGACTGAGCGGTGCGTTGACATATCTGGGTCAGCTCTGGTCTTGTTTATCATCCCTTAAAGTGTCAGTCTCAATCGGGAGGTTTGAGACTACCGGGTTACAGGGAGGCCCAAAATGGTGGTCCTTCGGCCTTGTTCATTTTACTGGAAATATCACACTACGCCCTGGCTCGGTTCATCCCACCTGAGTCATTTTGGTTGTTTTATTTTGTTTGTTTTTAACAATTACTGGGAACAAGATTGTGCAACTGGCCCTCCTGTCAAAACCTTGAACCTCCAACAATCTCGAAATGTCTTTCAGATGGAATCGAAGTGCATTTTTACATGTTGGAAAAAGCTTCTTTAAGGTTTCGGCATAGCTCGATCATCTCAATATAGTTTTGTGTAAAGAGCTTTAGAAGGCTGCTCAACCTCACCTCCTCCTACGTCCAGACCAAGAGGTAGGTAAACAAATTACTCCCCAGTAACGCATGTGCTCCTAGTTCCTGTGCGACCACCGGACCATTATAGGAGAAGTCACTGGTCTTTGGACCGGTAGCAATTCAAATAATATCTGAACCCACTATTCATTATGTAGGGAAGAGAAGACAAAAGAAGAGAACGTAGAGCTGTAGCCCGAACCCCTAACTCTAGCTCTCTTCTTTACAACATTCTGAATGTCATTATGCAGATTGCCCTCAGTCTGATGACATGGGTGTGTGTTCCCCTTGATCTCAAAGATGTGCATCACACATTCACCTCAACACACATTTAAGTTCACAATATACTGTACATTCGTGAAAAAAGTCCTTATCTTGGCATGCAGACGTGACCTTGTCTGCGTAGTGAAATGGAAAATTGTTGCCCGCAAGCAGTTTCTAAGAGTAGTTTTGTATGTAAAATAATTGCTGTGAGAACGTAAAGTGATGTTTGCGAGAGCCATCATTAATTCCAACAACATTCAAATAAAGGCCTAACAAACCACAGTACTAGTGTTGCATCCCATAATTGCCAGCCCAGGAATGGAATGTCATTTTTTGTAACGTCTAAAAATCCATCTATTTCAAGATGAAAGACTCAAATATAGATTTAGCTAGAATGAGTGACCTCCTGAATGCAGCAGTCGATGGGGGTATTTCGCACACTAAATGTTGGCTATTTCAGCCAAATTGATTATTCTATCAATCAAACTGATTACAAAGAGGTTATTGTGGTAGCCAGACATCCAGAGATCTACTAGACTTCAATAATCGGGGGGCCTGTCTTATTATAAACCTCTTACAGTGGTTAAGTTTCATTTGTGTTTGCTCTTGGCTCTGTTGTCCGGTGTTTTGACAGCCTGTCGCTGGTTGTTCGGGACTGTGCCGCGTTGCCCTTCAAATCTCTCCAACCTGCTGTTTAGTCACCCCTGACGGACATGCCTCTGTCACTTCCTGCAGTTTATCTCTTCAGCTGCCTCAGTTTATCAGTCACTCCTGTCCTCCGCGTCCAGCTGACACTCCTCACATTTGTCTGTCGCTCCTGTCTTTCGGATCGCGCATCACTCGTAACATTTGCACTTGTTAATATTTTATGTCAAACCAAAACGGCCTGAGGATGCCAGAATGCATTACATCATAGTTAATTTTATGGCTGCACTATAGTTGGCACAGCTCTAATACGGACAAAAGCCTTTTGCCACTGATGGCAGATAATTTATAAGGTATAGTGCGACACGATTAAACCAACAACCACTAATGAAATTGAGCAGAAGGCTTCCTCGGGCTATTTTCAAGAATGTCCTTGACCAATTGCAGTTACAATTATGACGTAATGGAACAGAGGCTGAGCCTGAGGGCGCATTACTTAGCCTGCAGAAAATATGCTATAACTGTTGAAAGTAAAATTAAAATGCCAAACAACATCCATCCAGCCACAGGGTTACCGGTGTTGGAGGATATCCCTTGGACACACAATGACTCTTACACCTAGGGGCAATTCAGAGTTTCCAATCCACCCAAATGTGCATGTTTTTTGCCTGTGTTGGAGGCTTGCATGCAGGCACAAAGAGAACACACAAATTCACACAAATTACAGAAACTGTGTCAGCCACTGCACCAGTCCTCTACGAAATGACCATAAAACAGTAAAAAGGACCTTGTGCTTAGAGGTGCAGTGTGTAAATATAGATTAGAGTGAAACTTGTTAGCCTCTGCTTGTTCGACATGAGTTTGATTTCTTATCATTTTCAACGTTTAGCTTAGTTGAAGGTGAAACTAGCCTTTTTGGTTTTTTATCAGTGGGGTACAGCTCCCCTGGGATTCGCAGCCTGACGATGGCTGAGGAAACTGACATGGAGCTGACAGAACCTTTGAGAATTGCCGAGGTCAGTTTGTCACCAGAGAATACAGCAGAAGTGAGAAAGTACACAGAACAGAGTGGTCCACTTTTTATAGTTCAAGCTTGAATAGTCTATGTAAAGCCTTCTTCAGTAGCATGCCAGGTGACTGTATGACTCAGTAATGGGATAATGGGATGGGTAACCAAGCTCTATTTATAGTGTGCCACCTGTAACCTCAGAAAGAGGTCTAATGCATTGAGGTTGCACATACTATACTTTATAAATATGGCACACCTGCTGCTATATGTGTCTATATACTATAGTTGTATTCCTTCATTCCTTCGTCTATGCTGCTATTACAATTCAATTTCCTTTTGGGGATGAATAAAGTAAATCTTGAATCTTGGAATTTACACCAGAATGAATGAATGCTGTAGATTTCATGCCAGGCCACTAATTGCTGGTGTGCTTTGTGTGATGCAACAACACATCCTGGTTACACAGAAAGTGAGGCTGAACCATGTGGAAAAGCACTTACTCCTACCTGTTCACAGACCCTAAAAATGCCATTTACATGTAAATATGACAGAAGTGTAAAGAAGTGAAAAGAAAAAGTTCTGATTTAACATTCTCGGCCTCCGCCCAACACAAACACACTTAGTGTCACATGGTGACTTTCTGATGAATGACTGAAACCCCGACATAACAATAAGGATCCACTTTTTCCCACATGCATTTTTAACTTATGCAACTCAAAAAAGCCCCACAATAAACCCTGTCAAAATAAGATAGGTTACTCACAATGCTGCATTCAAATGTTGCCACATTGAATCAGAAAGGTCACTGTTGCTGATGACAGACGGAGGTTCAATGGTCCACTCGCAGCAGTATTAGGTGCTGAGTACCTGGATGCTGTGCTGGGTAATTACATTTACTCAACCCACTATTTAATAACCGTCAGGCTAACATGATTGAGTGGAATTGCATTGAAAATGCATCCTGCTGCTTTGACATTATGGGTGGGTGAATGGGTGGGGGTGCAGGTTTAAAGAACTGAGCCTTTTTAGAAAGCAGAGCATGTCTGCATGGTGTCCGAGTCCACGGATGCATTGTCAGGGTTGCAGAGGAATAATGTAATCCACTTAGAACTTTTCTGACCTTTGCTGATAGACATGCTAGGTGCCAGGCTAATGCATGTGTGGAAACCTCAGATTGTTTTTTGTTTTTCTACTCTCCGATAACCACTGGAGTCACATTCTGAAGTGACTCTGGGTTTTACGTCTTCTTAAAAAGGAATTTTTCAGGAATTGTTTCTGCGGGAGTTTAACCCTAACCCTAACCCAACATGTGAAATGAATTGCCACGTTTACGAGTTTAAAACCAGTGTGATGAATAAGTGGGATGCAGAATTTAATTGGTTCACAAGTTATCCAACAGAGAATCCTCGTGAATAACGTATACTTCAGTTTTACTGGAGTATTCTTTGGTTTATTCTTTTTACAATTGTGGTGTTGGAAACTCAGGGAATAAGAGAGGGAATTACAAATGACTTGGTCTACAACAGGGTTAACATGTTAATGGTCACCGAGGACAACGCTGCAAAAACGCTTTAAAAGTTTTAAGGAGACACAGAAAGGAATCGCTATCTTGTGTATAATGTTTCTTTTATTAAATCTGCCCCTTAAATCTGTCTGAAATCACATACTCTTTCACTAATCCTTACTCACTGTTTCGAGAGCAAGGATGAGTCTTCATTTTTTTAAAATTATCATTACTAATTAATAGATGTAAATCAGTCACTGGTCATTATTTTTCCATGTACAAATAAACCTCCACTGCTTCATGCTCTATATTTACTGAAAGTGCTGTACTATTGGCTAATAAACCTTTATATAAACTAGTATATTTATGTATGTTAATATATACAGTATATGCATTGCACAATATGTGTGTGTGTGTGTGTGTGTGTGCGTGTGTGTATGTAGAGGAATGCTAACACCTTTGAAGTACCGTGAACATCATCAGTGATAGTTTTATTAATCTGGTAATTTAACTCTTCTTAGCCAAATAATTGAAATCATGAATCAAATAAAATGGGATTAGATTTAAGATGATTTAAATCCTCTTCCTCGATGTTTTTTTTTAACCACTCCTTTATTACCTACACATGGCTCTCTGTATGACAGAAGTCACTGCTGTGATGTCACGTCCTGTTTTGTGTTTTATTTGTAGAACATCTTACCTGGTCACAAATAAAGTGAAAATAAAGCCTGGTTATTAAATCCCTATTAAATTTGTGAATCATTAAACTCAGTAATATCTATGTGCTGGTATCCTCTGTGGAGTGTTTGTGTGTTCACACCCCCATTGGCAGGAACAAAGGATGATGGGCCGGCTTTTAACCGGGAACACATGACGAGGCTCCTGGTTCTTCACCTCCTGCTCAGATGCCAGCTCGTTGCTACTACTGATAATCGTTGATCCTGTCAGCCTGGATTAACCTCTGCACGCTGCGTTGTGTTGTGCACTGCATCCACAGTGTAACAATATGCCCGCTTCCACAGGTCTGATGCTCGGAAAAGTCAGGAGAGGGTGTGAGGAGATGAGGGAGGAAGGAATGATGATGATGGTGAAGAGCTTCATGGTCAGGATCAGGATTTTAAAGCAGATGCAAGGGCTCACAGAGGTGATGCAGTGGTGTGAACAGGTGTGGGTGAGTCCAGCAGGGAAAGTGGCAACCAAAAACCAGTAAGGGTAAGGGACCTAGGGTCATTGATAATGATGCTGGACTTACTGTAGTTAAGATGAAGAATGTTTGTTGGCACCCAGAGTTTGTCAGAGGGGAGAGGATTGTGGTTGGGCTGGATTTTGTGGAGACGTGTAGTTGGGTGTCGTCAGCATAGCAGCAACAGCCAGCATTAGATTTAAGAAGGGTCAAACGCTGATGGCAATAGCACTGGAAATTCAAACAACCAACAAGGAACAATGGCTTTACTCGATAATTGCAGAATACCTGAGGGATTCAAAAGATATTTGGCAAAAAGAAACGAGGAACAACATCTCGCAGGATGATTTTAATGTCTTTGCTTAAACATTATGGCCCATATCAGTTAGAAATACTTATGTAAACTACTACAGTCGGTAGGTCCCTCTGAAAGGATTATTATTCTATCGACAGCAACTACCTTGTGCAAAATGCCAGCAATTTTGAAGCCTAGCTGTAAATGTTCTCTACTAAATATAGATTTTCAGTGGATCAGCGCAATTAGCATTAATCACTTCTGGAGACGTCAATTGTTCCATTTTATCGGGGTTCTCTTTGACCAGGAGAAAGTGTTCCATTACAACAGGGGCCATGTATGTGTATGTGGGGAAGTCCTGTGTTGAGACAGCCTGAAGAGCTGCACTTTCGACGCTGAAGAGGTTCTGAAACCTCACCTGCTGTGAAGAAAACAGTTCACAAGCATTTGTATCCTTGAAGACGTCAGACTTTAGCCTGACAGGGTGGCATCTCTGCGTCAACGTGTTAATTCAGCATGGTTATCTCGGAAAGGTGGTTGCCTTTTGTGGCTCTAGAAGCAATAAACCTGTCAAGAGAAATATCTTTTGATCATTGAGGTTCAGGCAGATGCATCTGCAAAGTGCTGCAAATGTTTTATACTTCAATACATTTTGTATCATGGCTGAGGAAAAAAAGCTGGAGGAAGAGCTAATGATGGGTCAACGATCATACCTTTGTATTTACTCGTTTTTTTTTACCAAAGTAGAAAAACATTTGATGCTGCCGATAATCAAAAGCTTTTGACTCTGAAAGCTGGACGATGTTTGAAATAAAATGCAGCCTTGCTCTGTGGAATGCCACAAATGCTTCCAAACATGTTATCTCTCTTTTCATAGGGAGACTTGAATTTACAGCACAATCAGTTGAGTAGAATAAGTCCCCTGATTTAGCCTGAGGCCATCCTTTGCTGTCCTCTGCGGCAAACTTTACATTTGGTAATGAACGAAGAGGCCTGGACTATTAAAAGGGGCTTTTGCTGACGTCTCTATAAGCCTGAGATAAGCTGGGCCTAAATCAAGAAAAATGCAGACTGAGCACATTTCAGTCCAAGGAAATATTAGCAAGAGGAGCTTCCAGAAGACGATAACTGAAGGTGTATTTGCCTTTGCATTACCCTTTTACACACTGTGATTTCTCTCTATTTGAAAATCTTCTTAGAACTGATATTTTCTACAACTATTTATTTATAAAACTATTCAGATTCTTGGGATGATAAACAGGTAGGACCCATAGGAGATTTGCCCCTTCATATGATGAACACAAGATATTCTACATGCATTACCCATTATATTAAAACATTATATCATGTAAGTGTTTTCTTGTCACATGACAATTAGCAGCAAGGCTGTATCCTGGCAAGTCCAAGAATTGATTCAGCCATAAATCTCTTTATATCCTTGTTAAAGCGTCCCAGAGTAAGACACCGGGTTCTACTACACCTGACTAAAAGCATTCTGTGTCAATGATGGATGTAATTTGTGTCTAATGGTTGTGTAAATGTGTGCTGATGTATCCAAGAACTTGACACAAAGTGAAGTTCAGTTGTTTGGGAAAAGGAAGCGACTCAGAGGATGTTGAGACTTTAAACTCAACGGTGTAAGAAGAGGCATAACACAGGGGTGGAATTTCCCAAATGAATGAATGAGCTATAGATTAGAGGAAATGACTCTGTTATGGCAGCCTGTTAAATAACCAATGCAATCGGAGATATTTTGTGACAGTAAAGCAGGGGTGGGGAACCTCCGGCCTCCGGGCCGTATACGGCCTCCGAGACCATTTCTACCGGCCCGCAACACAATAAGATTTTTATATTTTATATGTGCACTTATACAGTGGGACCGTTCGCTAAACTCCGCGAGCTGCGAGTAGCAGCGGTAGCGTATTTTTACCCTTCGTATCCTGAAATTTCTTTCATAACAAGAGGAAATATTTTCCCGTTTTCTGAGATAAAACAGACGGTTATTTTATGTCCGAGTCAAGGTTAGGGTCAGTGAACACAGCATGTGATGTACGTAGTGGGCTGGACTGATTGACACGGACGAAAAATGTATAGCGAAACACACTAAACTCGACGAGTTGAAAGGAGAGATGAGTTTGGATAAAATTAACGCTCTTCGTCGGCGTTTGGAGGCTCAACAAGCAGCTTTCACACGACCATGTACCGACAGAGAGAATATTACGCGTGCAAGTTTTGTGGTGAGAGAATTAATAGCCACGAAGCTGAAACCTCACGCCGAAGGAGAGTTCGTGAACGTGCCTCGTAGGCGCCGCTGAGGCGCTCGCGCCGTAACAAAGTAAAATTGTTTCAAAGCGTGATTTTTTTTTCGTGAATAACTATTGAACTAAGACATATATTATGATTCCAGTGGGTAACTGTATGTTTTTATGGTCAAGGAATCTAAATATGTAGTCAAAGTATATGTGGGACTAATATTTATGGTGGAAATCACAATATGCCAGGAATTGTTGCGCATGGCGGAGGTCTGCGCTCTCCGAGTGCTTTCTAGTTGTTATTATTGTCTTTATCGTTCTTTCTTTTCATTTATTTTCTTGATTATCTTGTTGTATTGCAGTTTTTGTGAGTAGAGGCCTCGAACAGGCTCTTATGGGTCTCTTGCCTCAACTCTGCACCTCTTTTTTTAAAATTGTTTTCATTGATTATATTTAATAATTTTCAGGATTTTTGTAATTATAATTCCTCTTTATTAATTTCTACAGAAATATTCACATTTAAAATTGCCTCTAGGCACTTAACAGAATCCCAGGGCCTGACCTCCAATAAGCCAGAGGGGCAAGGAAAATACTCCATTTTACCATGGAAACTAACTGTAACAGAAAACAAAAACATATAGTATAACACATGCTAACAAGATAAAAGAATTCTCTTCAGACAATAGGTAAACAGGTATCTAAATGTGTTTCTTACTTCATTGTTCAAAGAGTAAAAGATGCAAAATAATGTCTCCCTTTTATTTGTTACAAAATGTACGGGTTTCCTTTTTTCATTTTCATTTTATTACCACAACATTGTAACACATGACTTTCTGCAAGTTGACACAGTGCAGTGGTATGGATTGTAAATACATGTTTTTAGAAAAAATGATTTACAGCATAAATTGGCAATCAATGTCTACAATTCTCTGCACAGTATGAATGTTCCCCCTCTGCTTTCAGAGTCGCTCCTCTTTAAAAAGGTCCCTGATTGCTGGAAGCTACCTCACGCCGTAAACTGAACTGAGGCAGCGAATTATAGCTGCTGGAACCCTGCGAGACATTCATAGGATGGCGGTGGCTGAATTATATCTCGCCACTATTATGATATGTGCTACCTTTACGGAATCTGATGAGTCACTAAATCTGGTGAAAAATGCTTTTCGGTTGGCACTTGTGGTGGTTGGTGAGCAAGAAGCTGATTTAAAAAATGTGAACAATGATGGGTGGATGCAGTCACATTCTTTTATGATGGTTTGTGACTAATGGCCCCGCCGATCTTCCTTTATTGGCAGGCGCGGCGAAGCTGTTAACAGTAATGTTGCTCTGGGAGTAAAGCCCCGGCACTGTGATATACTGCGACAGCAAATGTGTTTGTGAAGGAAATATAATGTAAACACAATAAAAAAATATTCAAAACTAACTGAATGCTCTAAACCAGTGACGGTGTCATTCTTCTGGTTTCCTTCTGTGATGATTCATATGTTTGATTTTTATTTAATGAAACCTGTAACTTTTGCATTGTATATGCATTTTTTTGGAAAACATTTGCAAAATTAAGAATCATTTGCATTGGCATAACTGCATTGTTAAACTCAACGTTTAAAATTAACATTTAAATTTGCGGAAAACCTTACTTGGTGCTATTGGCAGAGTCACGACAGCGCCACCCCATAAGGACAGACTCTACATGCACACTTCTCTAAAGCAACAGCCCCCATTCATGTACGCTCTCAAACAGAACCACACTTTTTAAAGTGGAACAGCTTAATGTTAAACCACCACCTGTTCGGTTAGCAGGGCAGCCATAAGTGTACAATGAGTACTGTATATTTTAGCAGACTTAGCCCCATGGCTGCAGCTCAACACAAAGAAATGCTTTCTAAATGTGCAGCACTTTGTGAAGTACTTTTGTGTCACCTGTGGGCAACAGAAAATGTCTATCAAGCACAGCCACAGCACAGCTTTTATGTGCTACTGTTTTCTTTTACCTTTTTCAGTTTTACATCAGAAGGCTTGTTTAAAGAAATCCTAAAGTTAAACTGACACAGCCATACTCTTTTAAGCATGGCCTGATGTTTCAAAAGTAAAATCACAGACAACTGAAACTTAAATATTCTGTTTCATCCCAGAACAAAAAGGTCACCTGTTCTCTTACTCGTTTTAAATATTCACCTTCATCAGTGGCAGTGTTTTAGTTTTTATTGTTTGTGATCTAAATAAATACATATTTTAAAATGTTTTGTTCCCTGGGATTGTACAAAGTTTTATACAATCAAACAGCATGTCAAATACATTAGGGGTAAATAAGCAGATGAGTCGGTAACTTTTAAACGGAAATTAAACCTTACGGAAAATAAAGTTTAGTCTACTCAAATGAGCCGCTGTATTATCTAGATATGTAATTATGAAGCCATAATGATGATGTAATCATCACAAGATATCTGCAGTCCTAGATTTTTGCTCATATAGGACATGATGGAGTGGACAAGGAGGGGAACAAAGTCAAGGAAAGGAGGAACAAAAGGGAACAGAAGTGCAGAACAAGATGTTCCTCAACATGCCAGAGAGACAGAAAATGGACGTACAAAGGAAGAATCAGAACAGATGCAAAGGTTACAGAAGAGGAGAAGGCTGAGACTGACAGCCTACGCCAACCGGAGGGGGAACTCAATCGACTGAACAAAGTGAAGGTCCCGAGACTCAAGTTGTGCAGCTGAAGAAAGAAAAGCCTGAAGTGACCATTGAACAGAGAATGATGGAGAAGATAATTTGTACAACACATCTAGAAAACATGGAGAGAAAGAAACGAGATTATCAGATACACTGTTATCAGGCAAAGTGTAGAAAAAATAGATGTATGTCTTTTGACGCTAGAGCCAGAGGTTAAGGAAGGTGGACATCACAACCGTCCCTCCACTCTTAAATCCATCTTCCACCCCATTCCTTCCTCCATAAATCCCTCCCCCCCAGTTTTCTCTCTACATTATCACACAAATCTTTTGTGAACATTTGTTTCAATGAAACGCGTTCTTGACCTTTTAATAGAATTTTGTTGTTAATAAAACATTATGAATGAACTGATTATTCAACATTATTTTAATGAGCAAACCAAAAGATCCCACGCATGTTGTTAGTAACGTGTAAGCACGTGTTTATCTGCTGAGACCCACAGAGATAGTTCAGAATTTAATGAGTCATTTAATGAGGAGATGATTGAATGATTTGGCGAAGCAAACTAAACTTTTAAATGTTACACAGATATTCACTTACGTCCATCAAGTACAGGCTCACCATTGGCCAACAGAAGATTAGAAAAATGTTGCCTGGTCTGACGAGTCACAATTTCAGCTGTGATATTCAGATGTTTGGGTCAGAGTTTACCTGCTGCTGACCATGTCCGACCCTTTATGACCACAGTGGACCAGCCTCTGATGGCTACTTCCCCATCTGGAACATGAAAATGAGATCACTGTACTCCAGTGGCCTCCACAGTCACCAGATCTTAATCCAATAGATCACCTTTGGGATCTGGTGGAATGGGAGATTCACATCATGGATAAGAGCTGACAAACCTGCAGCTTCTGTATGGAGCTATCATGATACCATGGAGCCAATTCTCTGAGGAATGTTTCCAACACCTTGTTGACAGTATGTCAGGAAGAATTAATGCACTTCTGAAGGCAAAATAAACTCTTTCACTAGCAAGATGGACCTGATAAAGTGGGCGGCGAGTATAAACGAATGAAGCATCCGGACGTTCACCAACAGGTCATGATTTGATTAGAGACCCTATTTATTCATGCCTTCCAACTTGATTTATAAATGAGGCCAACAAATGAAAATCATTCGTGGAACTTTAAATGTGTTTAAAAATCATTGCCAATCTACAAATGTGCCTGGGATTGACCCAATGGTTTTTGTATGACCCTTGGCGTGAGAAAATGTAGCCATTAATTCTGTCATTTGACACCAGGTCATTGAAGACGAACTGGAGCTGCCTCTTGGCTAAGAGTCGAATCGTCTTTGGCAAAACAAAAGGTTCAGTTGAGTTCACTTAGACCTGGACATTTGTGGCCATTGTTCCTTATTTAACACATTTTAGCTCATTTCTTCACATTTTTTGTACTTCAGAGCAACATCTGAGCCTTTGTTTTTACACCCCCTGCCATAAAGGTGCGGGAAAACCGCTGCACCCATCGCCGCTGGGATCAAACAGAATAGAAAATCATGCGTTCCTGATGCCTTTTACACATTTTTAATATTATTTACATATATAAAATATTGTTTTTTGTTTTGTTCTTTTTGCCTCCATGGGTTATGCTGCAGCCCCCCCCCCCCCCACCCCCCCCCAACACACACACACAAACACACACACATACATGCACATTTCCATAAACTGTCCGGCCACATCGTATTGGTTTGTCCCTTGTTTACATTATTGTATCCCCTTAATGCACAGATGGATGCATTAAAATGAAATTAGCATAGCCTCAAATAGGCACTAGCTGAAGCATGAGCAGCCTCCTCGGTCTCCTGCTGCTTATTATTGCAGGATGTCAGGCGCTGAGAGTGGGGCGATACTGTAAAATTGCTTTTTCAATGGGAAATGCCTTTGAATTTAGAAGCATTTATGTAATCCCTGCTTCATTTGCATAGGACAATGGGATGTTTGTGTGAGTGGGAGTGACGTGACGCCACTCCGTGAGATGATTGCGCGTTGCCTTCAGCGGGATTCGGAGCTTGACTTTTATCGTACCCCTCGCAACAGCGCAAATGGATTGGAGTCTTTCAGACGCCCTTTGGAGGCCCTCTCGGCGCTTCAATGAGATGTGGGCTTTTAGTGAAAATCAGCATGCCTCTGTTGACTTCAGTCTTTTGATTTAAGGGAAATGTGAAATCCCTTTAATATTCTCAGCTCAGCAGGTGCAGAGAGGTGTCGCTCCGCATCTTATTAGTCAAAGAAAGCCCATTTAGAACTTAGCTTCAGTCCGCTAATTAAGAGAATAAATGAACAGATCAGTGCATTACTTGCTTTCTGCTGGGGCTCAGGGATTTCTCTGACTAAGACAGATGACTACATGTGGTATTTACAGAAGCCACTAGCTGAGGTTGGAGTACCTGCTTATGTGCACATTTGAGCTTTCTAAACCCAAGTGCAGTTACAGTTTGAATGTTATTATGTGACAAAATGAAGAACGGCATTACACTTTTTTCTTCTACTACTAAAAAGAATAACAGTGAATATTTAGTTAGCAGAGTACATTTGGTATTTTGAGATTGTCCTTGGTTGACTGAAAAGAAGAAGAAAAACTTTGTTGCATGAGGACTTAAAATTGTAACACTTAGGGACCCCATCTGGACCCGACACAGTGCTACTTTGTTTTTTTAAATTTATTTTTCACTCTCCACATCTTTAATTGCTACAATCTAGCCCACAAAAAAACTTGTTAAAGTTGAGAGTAAGTAGAAAAAAAGGTTCTACGAAGTGATGAAGGGTTTTTGTGCTTAAAACCACATAACAAGAGGCATGCTCTAACTTTTGTCTTCTCCAAATGATGTGCAAACGAGTCTAATTTTCTAAACCAGTCTGGTTCTATAAGGTGAGGAGCCAAGATTTGTATCTTTTATTTAAACTGTCCTGGAACAGTCTCAAACTCTCCATTGGTGGGAAATAGATAGGATTCTTTTGAGTTGATACCTTAATAATCATATACAATATTTCCCTCTGAAGAATATCCACAAACCTGTATTTAAAATAATGAGTTGTTTGTGCATTAATGGCATTATCCCACATTTCATTTTTATTTAATGTTTTCAGTGCATTCATTTGGAAAAAAATAAAGGAGAAACATTTTTCCCACTTTAATTATTGATTTAAATGTTATTCTCTGGTCTCTCAGCAGTGATTGACTTATTTGATTGTGGCCTTGGTGATATGGTAGGATAATATATATTTTTAAAATTCTGTTCTCTTTTTCTAGTCATGTCTGCCAGATAAAAGCTTGACCGCTGCTCTCATCCCCTCACACACTCATCCACTGGTGTTATTGCAGGACAATCTGCTCCTACACAGAGACATAACCATTAGAGCCATAGTTTGAAGACACAGCATCAATCCAACAACCTTCTGATCTGTGGATCAAGCACTTTGCTGACCACCACTAAGCAATTAATCAATTAATTAATCAGCCAAGTCAGTAGTACATTATCAAGGATTCAGGCCTTTCATACTGGTGCACTATAAAAGGTAGCTTGTACTCTCTAAATGTACCGTAGGTATAATCACTACTGATCACACACACACACATACACATACACACGCACACACACACACTCTGTCAGAAATGTTAAGACGGGGGAAGTAAATAAAGGTGGCTCAGAAGAAACTGGCAAAAGGATTGAGAGGAACACAGACCGTGATGAAGGTGTCGCCGAGACAGTGAACCACATCGGGGTGGAGTCGACAGGGGGGACAAGAAAAGGGGACGAAAAGTATATTCTTATAATGAGCAATGAAAACAACAAATGAAAACACCCAGAATAATACGCCCTCCGGGACTCTGAACAGCGATTCTCCTGCTATGGCTGGAGATGTTAACTCAGTTTTAACGCCTTGAGGAGCAGACAGTAAACACCTCTTCAGCATTAAACTTGGCAGCCTTTTCTGCTACAACCGAAAGTCTTGGAGTTTCCAGGAAGATTATGCAGATAAATCTTATGAGCCATAGGAAAATATTTGGAGCTGCTGCAGTTTTTATGTTCCCTAATTAATTGATATTTATTGTGGGCTTCTCCAGCTTTTGTGAGCTGTTCAGTGGTGACGGACAGCTATGGCCGCTCAGTTTTCGCTCACTCAGCTATGCTGGTATTGTGCTATTAATGATGTCATTTTTGGTTTTTTTGCCATTATAATTCCCCCCATATATGACATATATATCTGTCGGCCAACAAATGGAAAATGTTGGCGGACAGATAACATATAATATTGGCACCTCCTAAAATAATCAAAAGTGCACCATCTAAATACACAATAATGAAGCCATAGAAGGATTCCACCATTGTGTAACTGTGATGTCATTGTGGAACAGACGTCAAAGGAAGTACAGAAAATAATCCAAAATCACATCATTTTTGTGTCCACGAAGTTCGATATAAGCCAGCATGAGAGACCTGAGGAGAAAGGATCCCAAACAAGGAGATCATTTGTCCGTGGAAGGGACCACAATGATTTTCTCGGAAACTGCAGGGACAGAGGAAATCTGGGAAAATAGATTTTCTCTCCTAAAAGACAAGGATGGACACGGATGTGGATGTTCTGCGTCAGCTGGAGAAGAGGACAGGGAAGGTCTAGAGGAACAAGAGAAAAGAGAAAGACAAGAGAGCAAAAGATGCTCCTCAGCATCCGCCACAGCTTTCAGGGGCAACGGGGAGATGGAGCTGAATCAGCGAGGAGAGTGTCAGAGCCCAAATCTAATGATGTAAAGGTGTTAAAAGATGAGAATCAGGGTCAGGGCCAAACCAGACAGCCGACACAAAAATAAATCCCAACCCGAGGAGGAAACAATCAAGTGTCTGAACAGACTGAAGGTCTTGACTCTGAAATCCTGCAGCAGGAAGAAAATAGAGTACAAACCCGAAAAGATGGGGATTAAGGATGGCTTCTTTGGTTTTAATTCTACTTTAAAACATGGAGCTGAAGAAGGAGAATTAACCGAGAAGCCTCAGATAAACTGTTGGCAGAGCATTCTCTGCAGGAAGAACAGAACAATCATTTCCTAATGAGCTGATTCCCCCATTCAGGAAGGAGGAGGTCACATCCTTCCCTTATTTACCTCACACGTGTTTCCTCTCTCCTTTATTATATTTCCATTTTTTTTTGTTGATATTCAGTGAAACATGTCTAGTTTTTAATGGTTAGCTGTACTTTTTCTATGTTAGATACATTATACAATTATTTTTTCTTCTACATCACGTTGCTGTTGTATCAGCCAAGATTTTCATAGGTGGTTTATAATCACAGCCTGAAGGTTTTGTTATTCAAAGAGAACATTTTAACAAAAAATGATAAGTCTCAGAAAAAAAAAATCACTCGAAAAGTTACAAATTGAACTTCAAAAAGAAATATAAGCAGGCAGACAACTGGGGGTCTCATTTTATGCCACTCTCCATGACTTGTAAATGTGGCTAAAGTGTAAATAAAATGAGTTACACAAAGTTAATTATGTGTAGCTTCAGATTGATCTTCACATTCAAAGTGTTGAGCACATTTCTGGCCTCCAGAGCGTTTTAATTCAGAGTACTGTCATGCAATATCTGCAGGCTGTGTCATCAGGAGTTAACCTTACAGCCAGTTTTACGTTACCATGAGGCGGCTGTTCGTGCAGAAAACACTTGCTCTTTTGCCCTAAAACACTCCAGTTCCCAGTCAAACATGTAATATTTTGATATGAGACCCTTTTAATGTGTGAGTCAGTGTCATATTCATTTTTTCCACCAGTTAACCGGACACCTCGGGCCCATGGTCGTCTTCAGGCTGCGAACACGCATTTTTCACAGTGATGCCGCTTAATTAATTATGATCAACTTCCGGAATAAGAATAATAAACATGCAACTGAAGGGTGAGTGCATTCCGTTGTAAAGCTTTTCTCTGTGGCATTAACATTATTTCCAATACAAGACCTGAAGCTTGTAGGAACACAGGAATTTTAATTTGACAGTCTGTGCAGGGGGATATGATGCTTGTTGGAGATGTGAGCGTTGCCATTAATGATGCTCGGGAGAAACAAACAAAATAAACGAATGAATACGAGTGCTGAATTACCAGAGGCACAACAGGACACTGCACTCAATCTCCATTACTTTTTGAGCAGCTGAGAGATCATGTGCCAGCTCATGACAACAACATCTCCTAGAAAGAATTTGGAGAGTTTAGGGCCAAACTCTTACATTAATTATAGTCAACTACATTCGTGGTTAGAATGTCAAATTCTGATTTAACTCTCAAATCAGCTTTTCTTCAGTCCTCCTCTTTGCTGCGTCCTTCCATTTACCTCTAATTAAAAGCAAAATTTATATTATGCTCCACTAAATTTCTTCCTTTAACTAACATGAATTCAAAATACAAATGAGAACGGTGCTTGCATGTTCTCCAGCCCCTGACACCAGTCCATCTGATGACGTGTCCCTTCTCAAATCTGTATCCAAGTGTTGCAACAGCAGAGGCAGCAATGGCGCATTTCACACTTTATTTCACAACACGTGCCCGAACGACAGCATAATGACAGACCACTATATATACTGCATATGCGTGTGTGTGTGAGCGAGTGTGTGCATGGCACTCGGAAGAAAACATGTAATTTCATACTGTGCTAATATATCTCTTCTTATGCACATGCCCAGATGCAGCCAGCTTCCATGCAGACTACGCAGGTTGATGCCGAATATAGAAAGGCTTTGAATGCTTTTGCCACAAACTGAGACAATGAGTCAGTGATCGTTCACATTTCGTTTAACACAGAATCCCCTGTCCGGCAAGTCTGCCCAGCGTCGCTTATCATACAGCTGCAGTAGATCTCTAATCTGAACGTTTTGTCCAGGCTGTGGGAGAGGGGCAGACGTGTGAAGAGAAGGCTCTCACCAACTGACACTGGCATTGTTCATCTCCTCTGCGTACAGTTTGTGCCATTTGTTTGGGAGTATATCCCGGCTGCCGCAGGGCGAGAGGTCTTGGCAGGCTCAGATGTATGGAAATATACAAGTATATACCGGTACAAGCATACACGCCTCAGGTAAATTGGACTGAGGACATGCATATGAAAGCTCCTGGTCTCAGGGGGATTTGAAACTAGGAACTTCTACCTTATAATATTTATGCTTTTACCCCTTCTTAAATTTGACAAGACATTAAGTTCTGGCTACAGAGTTCAGTTTAGAATGTTCCAGTTGGGTTTGGTATAGAACCTTAAACTGGCTGTCTTTCTCTATGGATGCTAATAGCTGCATTGCTTAATACCTCCAAACTTTCTGTCTAAGCTGTTTTAAAGCGTAATTTGTGTTAATAAAATCTTGGAGTGAATTACTACAGGACCTGCAATTGAGCCATTTTGAGCTGCTGATATTTGAGGCCATGGGCATAACTCTAAGTGGAAAGTCAGTGTTCGGAATGATGAAAAAGGGACTCTGAAAACTCTACAGATGTTGCAATGCAAAGATATTCAAATGAAGTGAAAAGAGTCCTTAAATGCTCTCGGCTGGCCGCTTTAAACTTCACACACATTTCCTTCCATATTGTTGATGTATGCCAAGCTAACCCATTTATCAATAATGGTAAGAGTCAAAGCATCAAAAATTGAATTTTAAAGGAGTGCTGCTGAAAGCATGAGCTTTGTTACTGAACAACTCTTTTATACGAAAGAGTTTCTGAGAGCTTAAAGAGTTATTAAATTATTGTTATATAGCTTCTCTTTCATTACTTGTTAGTTTCAATTGGAAACCAAAGTGGAAAAGCTGTTTTATGACGAAACTGCTCGATTCTTTGCAGTGTGAAGAAATTAAAAGTTGTTTTAGCTGAATTTCTATTCCCAACTACAGCATAAACGCTGAGAGCCAGGATGTTTAAGAGAGGTTCTTCCGCCTTTTTAAAAGGTCTTCATAAATTAGTTGTAGCTTGTTGATCACAAGCTAAACAATCAGTAGATGAGACAACAGTCAGCTGAATTGGGTTCGCTCACTGCTGCTTGTCTCTCCCTGACTGCAATAAACGGCAATAAATGTGTCATATATTTAAAGCACAAAGACACCCCACCCCCACCCAAGCTGGAAAACCAGCTGCTTTCCATTAAAACAATATTGTGATTTTGTCTTTATGGTTTTGTGGTTCCAGCATTCAGAGTTAACATGTTTCATGACAAATGCTGCTCATCCATCCGGAAGAGGGAAAATAAGCTTTTTTTTTTCTCGTGTCAGCATCTTCCTGCCAGTTGCAGCAAGATTTCCAGATTTATTCAGGAATGATCTAATCCTTATTATCTAATATGTCTATCTATCTGTCTGTCTGTCTGTCTGTCTGTCTGTCTGTCTGTCTGTCTGTCTGTCTGTCTGTCTGTCTGTCTGTCTGTCTGTCTGTCTGTCTGTCTGTCGGTCGGTCGGTCGGTCGGAAACACTGAGCAGGACCAGGCTCATATGAGGGAACCTTCCTGCTAATAGTAAATAGGCAAGTTGGGTAAGCAGGGAGAAGGGAAGAAGCGCGGGGGGAAAGAGGAGAAGTATGAATACATTAGTTGTATTGAAGATGCAGAACAGAAACTGAGTGTCTCATTGGGACTGGTCAGCAGGTCAGACTATAAGGTTGGCAAAACAGAGAGAGAGAGAGAGAGAGAGACAGGATGAGCTTATAGTTGAAGGTCACCAATTCTTTCAAAGGGTCTGGAATCGACAGGTAAAGTAGCACAGTGTATTATTTGGATGGTATGATGCTATCAGCATCCTTAGATATGATGGAGCCTGACCCTTTAGGCACTTTAGGTCAGGAGAAGTATATTAAAATCTAGTCTGGATTTTATGGGAAACCAATGAAGAGAAGCCAGTATACGCTTGGCAATGTGCGCTCTCTTATCCTTTTGGATTGAGGCTTGACCAGAGAATTGGATATTTTTCACATTGGTGGTGAACCTTAGCGTAATCTGGATTCACCATTTTATTAGTTTAAATATTGGTTTTAACCATGTGTGATGATAGATAGGCAACTGTTTGTGTAGGAAATGTGTAAAATTGTGTAAAAGCATTGCTCTTTCTCTTATACTGAAAAAAATGAAAAGAAAACATGTGTGTCTGAGTACAGGAGGCTAACTTCCAAGATTAGCTTTGAATCCTTCTTCGTTTAAGAAAGTTTATAGTCAGTAATTCTGCAATTCTCACACTAATGCTCATACTTAGACTCTCCTCTCCTCTCCCCTCCCCTCCCCTCCCCTCCCCCTCTCCTCTCCTCTCCTCTCCTCTCCTCTCCTCTCCTCTCCCCTCCCCTCCCCTCCCCTCCCCTCCTCTCCTCTCCTCCTCTCCAGTATTGACCTTCAATAGAGAGATTTCTTTGTAAGGAAATAAAAAAGGTAATTTATTTTAATACAAACGAGGCCTTGATAAACATGTTATCCAACTATTCATCTTCATGTTGTCTGCCTTACAGTTAAACAGTCAAAGCCTGCAAAAATTCTTTCAAAATTTGATGTAATTGTAACATCATCAATGATTTTCTTTTTAGAGAACTAACACTTTTGTTCTCTAATGATCTATAAATGTGCACTTTTCGTCAAGTACCTGCCTGCAGGTACTTCCTACATCAGTGAATTACACCCACAGCAGCCCAAGCCAGCTCCTCTGGGAACGGCTCACTTAGAACCACAAGGCACCGACGTGCTGAACTTTACATCCTATTTTCTCCTCTGTTTAAACAGAGGTCTGATGAAACAATTTTCCATTCCCCTAGTGGCTCCGTGAGCTCTTCCGCAAACATGCCACACTTACACTTACAACAACCACATCATCATTGGAGATTTTCCTTGTTCCGTCTTCCCTCAATATCGCTCACTCCCTGAGGCTATAGCTGGCTTTGCTGGGAGTAAAATTATGTGTTTACCTTTAATCCCTTTCCCTTTTATTGGCAGTGTCTGACCATGCTGGTGTCGGTGGCCGGCTCCCTGAGTGATGGAAAGAGTCACGCCCAGAGAGCAAGACAATGAAAACAAAAGGGAATTTGAAATCCTCCATGTAGCCGGATGTGCAAAGTAAGATCACTGGCGTCACAAGATTGATGAGCGCCCTGCCCGAGACCACAGTGGGAATATTGGGAATGCAAAGTTATGTGCTTGGCAGAGCTTTTGCAAGGCTGGCCTCTGTGATCACACCCGAGGGCTCGATGTGTGCGAGACACGACGAATTGCAGGAGTGAAACTAAAGGAAGGGTTCTGGCTGGTTTAGAGATGACCCATAAAATATATCTCTGTCTCTGCAGAGTTTTTCCCCCCGTTTCTGTCAGAGATTACCATATTGGTGGAAAGAGAACAGCAGGAAATACAGTTTTGTGTTGTGTGTTGTGTTTTGGCATCAAACAACAGTGATCTATAGTTCCTGATGAGAGATTGCATTTCTCAATTGAAATGAAAAAAGGACTCGGGGAAAAAAATGGCAGCTGAAAAGATCTTGTTGATCTTCAAGTGAATAGAGGACTTTTGCATGGACATAACCATGGCAACGCACTATAAAACATCTGTCCTGTTTTATGTTTGTCATTCAAAACTCAAGCCAGACAGTGAAGCATTGTTTTGTTGAGACTGATTAGCTTGCCTTCTGCGTGTATGCTTGAATTCTTGAACCCCCCCTGCTGTGTTGCTTAAAAGTCACGGTTTAATCGCTGTAAAAGATCTGTATAAACACTCAACCAGATGCCACAGGAGAAAATTTGTCATGGGAGTTAGGAAGAGGAAGACTTCAAATGTGCCACTGCTGCTGAGAGCTGGACTGCGTAATGTTCACGGGTGTCACGGACGGGTTGATTAGGACCCGAATGCAGGCCAGGACACAGTGGTAAAATGGTCAAACAAGCTTTATTCCCAGGAGGGAGGGGGCACACAAAGAACACGAGGAACACGAGGGCAGCCCTCCAGGACTGCGGAGGGCGCAGGGAACAGGGGAGGCCCTCCAGGGCGCAGGGAACTGGAGCAGCCCTCCAGGAGACACGAAGCTGGAGCGGCCCTCCAGGAAATACAGAACACCAGCACACAACGAGGAAGACGAACAGACACGCTGACAAGACAAACAGACAACCTCACAACCCAAAGACACAACCTGCTTAAATGGGCAGCCCGATGTAAATTGCCTACAGGTGTGCCTGCCAGCAGTGCCAGCTGCCACCAATTGTGCCGCACACCACCCCCTGTAGGACAACGACCGACACAACCCAGAAACCCTGACAACGGGCCATTTAGCAGGTTCAACTCTTGTGCGAATTGCTCCTGCTCCTGTGGGCAATGCTGTCAACAACAGATGAGGAAGTGAAACTGACCATTCTCACGCGTCAGTTTGCGCTACAGTGTTCTAACTTGCCACTGCACGGCAGAGAAGACTAAATAAAACTAAAATCAATGTTCCTCGAAGGCTGACTTTCCACAGCCAAACTTAGGAAAGGGTTCTTGTTTGTGTAAACTGCCATGGTGTTCGCTACACAGAAGAAACAAAACCAATGAAATCATCTTGTATAATAATCTGAATAACATTCATTGACATCTTGATCAATAAGAAATTGTACAATTTTCAAACACCAGGTGGCCTGTTTGAAGCCTTCTTATATTATGCTGTGCCTTGCAACATTTTTTAGGGAAATTGGAATCAATAACATAGATTTTTAATGAGCATGTAAAACATATTGGTGAATGGTGGCATCTCCTCCAGAACATGATTCTGCATATATTGGGGTTTGTAAGGCAAACACTCGCCACTGTCACCTTACTCAAACTGCTGTGTGCATCAGAAAAATAGTGCAAATCCATGCTGGGGATGAGATTTCTTCTGTTTCCCATTGTGGTTACATTGGGGTTTCCATTATTACCGGTAGGTGTAATGTGTTACTTGTGTCTATTATTTTGTTGCATGTTTCATGCCCTTGCTGTCAGCCTGTCAGTCATTTGTCACCTATCTGATTACCCCGATGCCTCCCACCTAGGTTTTGGCCTCATTTATGTCTCGTTGTCTCCACCCTTCCTTTGAGGGTGAAAGCTGTTTTTACCCTCTACTCAATTATTCTTCAGTGTTCTAAATGTTCTTTGTTATTTTCTTTCTCTTTGGAGTCTCAGCTCCTGGTGGTGGTCGTAACTTGTTTTAGTCTGCTAAAATGAATCAATTTGTCCCTTTTACTCAGCGGCAATCCGATTACAAATAGTCCAGCCTTCACAGCAGCTACAGTGGAGCTGCTGTGAAGGAGAAAGAATTGGAAATAGAGAAAAATGTAGAAAAAAGAAAGATAAAACAGTGTGGTGGGAAAAGTCAGGAGCTGACATGTGGACAACTTCCTGGCAACCTGCTCTGATCCGTTTGATCTGCAAAAGCTCCACATGACAACGAAGATACCTATAGGCTGTGTGAGCTGCGTGTTATTAAAATAACCTGTCTCTTAGAGTATTTATTTCTGTGGGAATCTTGAATTGTCTTCTCTGCTGGGTTGGTGCCCCTTTTGATGGTTTTATCCATTTATTGGATATATTAGCAGGTTTTTCTCGGGATATGGACATTACAGATTTCTCTTACCTTATTAGCTCATTGTTGATGGTCTTCCTTTCCTTTCCTCTTCTGTCCTTTCCTTTCCTCTTTTCTGTGAGTTGAGCATTGTCGGGATCAACAATTCAATTTTCCTTATTTTGGAATGGATACCAACTTTACTGCACCCTTAAACTGCAAATGCAGTTTTAAAGCAAAGGGAGACCGCAGATCAATAACCTCTATCTGAAAGACACTCTCATCACAATATGACATCTTTTCTTTTGCTTTTGCTCATAAGCCTGCCTCAGGTGTGGCAGAAAAAGGTTCACACTCAGGCTGCAGTGTATCGGTGGGAATATAGAACACATTGTATCTATCAGTAAGGTTCTCAGTCAATTTCACCATGAAGACTGACATCAGATGCTGCCCTCATGAATGCACAGGAAAGTGGAAAGGGCAAAATTCCTGTTGAGAGGTTGCTTGTACAAATCACTAACATTGTTTTGAGCGCACAAATCCTTGTTGACCAAATTGGTGACTTCTCCCACCCCTCCTCTTCAAGATTCAGTTTTTCAAGTGGCCAAACAGAAAGCATGCTTCTGCCAAGAAACGCTTATCTAGCAAGCACTCCACGACGGTTGCTACTAAGTGATGCTAAGTGATTGGGAAGTCTGAGGAATTAAAATTGACATGGACTTTAGAATAGAATACAGTTAAACTTTATTCTCATTGCACATATCACAATTAGAAAGTAACGAAATGCAGTTGCATCTATTCATAAGTGCTTCAAAAAATATAAATATATTACAAATGTACATATAGTATATGCAGGCCATAACTGCAGTGAATGTACAGGCTATGAACAGGTTATACATATGGTAATAAATATGAAGCACGATAAACGGACTGTAAATGTAAGTATATGACAGGTTATTACAGGCTACAGATATGAGTGCAAGTAGTTATGAAGAGGCTGTAGAACTTATTTTTAACTTATTTAAGAATTATTTTGCGTTACATGATTATCTATACAGTATTTACAGTAGTTCAGTCGAGATCAAGTGAGATATATATATGGATAAATTATCCAGTAGCGCGTTGTTGGATGTACAGTTGTGCAATGAGAGTAGACAGGTTTTAAAGTAGTTACAGACATAAAGTGCAGATAGTTGTAAGTGGTGGTTCAATCCATGTGTCATTGTTGTGTATATGAGAACTACATCACCAGACTGTGATGCAGTTGGTCATGATGCTCTCGATGGTGCAGCGGTAGAAGTTTACCAGGATGGCTGAGGACATGTGGTTCTTCCTCAGAGTCCTCAGGTAGAAAAGGTGTTGTTGAATATTCTTGACCAGATTGGAGCAGCCAGTCATCCAGGTTTTATCCGCGGAGATGTGTGCTCCCAGGAACCGCCGTCCCCTTGATGTGAATGGGTGTATGTGTGTCAGCAACCCTCCCGAAGTCCACAATGAGCTCCTTGGTCATCTCATTGTTAAGCAGCAGGTTGTCGGTGTCGCACCACTCAGATGATCCACCTCCTCTCTGTAGGTGGGCCTTTTTGCTGTCTTTGATGGGGCCGATCACCATGGTGTCATCTGCAAACTTAATGATGTCATTGGAGCTGACAGGTCTGTAGTCATTGGTGAAGAGGGATTAGAGGAAGGGACTCGCCACACAGCCTTGTGGTGTACAGTATATGAGATTTTCAGAAAGGTGTGTCTTCAGCACCTTCTTGTTTTTTTCTCTTTAACATTGAAGGTACAGTGAGAAAGTGTGAAGTTTGTGCAGCACCTGTGAGGGTCCTACGGAGAAGAGCATCAATCAGCCGTGCCAGAATGCTTCAGCCTCTCCAGCTTCTTCATCTGGTTAGACAGCTAGACCTGCAGCATTTAGGAGAACTGATGTAAGCGGCACAGAAAGCCGACCCTCAAGACTTTCTGTTTCTATCGATGTGCTTTTTGTCTACATATTATTTCTGGGTGGAATTTAACCCAGCAATATTTTAGTGTAACAACAAATCCATCAAAATATTGGATGTTATTAAGATCAAGTTCTCTGTGCCAACATGTGTTTACTTTTTGAGTAACACTCATACTAAAATATGATCTCTCACCAATTGCTTTTGGAAGCCCATTTCACCGCAGGCCGTGAAACTCATCAACAGCCAGCCCACAGGGGTCATGCATGAGATACCAATTGGAATTGTGGCATTTTGTGTTTTGTTTTTTTCCTTTGTATACCTTTAATTTCTGGATATTTTTAAAGCGTAACATATAGTTTTATTTAATTAACAATTCACCATTCAACAAGATCACTGTCATAGACTCTAATACACTGAATTAATTTTGTGAAACAAAAGTGTAACAATTTACACAGATCTAAATTTTCAGCTCATGCCATTTTTTAGTAAATGTACTGAGACTGAGACAGTTAGGCATATCTGGGACATATCTGGTCTTATTTGCAGCATTTCATCACAAGTCTGACGTCAACTTTCTGATCCTCTTTTGTAACACGAAAACAGATTTCAAATACTTTTTATCCCATTTCACAAACAGAAGAAATTAGGGACAAATATATAAAAAATCCTATTTATTGATATATTCACACCCAACAATAATGTATTTGCTGGGTAAAGAGGGGGGAGGAAGAGGAGAGCATATTTCAAATACATTAATTGCATGTAACTATGCAAATGTGGGAAATACTGTTTTAATCACTAAACCAAACTTGTGCAATAACAACTATTCCGAACTGTCACATAACATTACTGTCATGTATAATTTCTGTGATAATCATCTAAAATGAAATGACTCTCAGGCTAATGTGGAGCTGCTTTGCCCGGGAACATAAAGAGGAATGAACGGTTGCCAAGATGGCCACCAGCAGCTCCTGATTGAGGTATCTGTCCACATGGTTTATTTAAATGCTCCCCAGAAGGATGCTGATCCTGTTATCGCCCTACATCTACTGAACTGACAATATATCCGCCGCCTCTGCACAGAGAAGCATCCGCAAAAGAAAAAGAATCACAAAACAATTTTGACTGCAGATTCTTCTATGGGGCATCGCTGAATTGTTGTTGAATAAGAAAATGATATGAATCACTGGTCGTCTGCCAGAAAACTAACCCCAACTGAGCAGCTGTGGAAGAAAATAACTCTCTCCACCTCCATGATCCAACCACAAATAGAAACTCTGAGAATAGGTTTTGGTAGAAAGCGTCTTTCATCCAGCAGAATGCCACACTTTCTGCCTCCTAACACATCTCCTGTGACAGCTGTACTTAGACCTGCTTCCTGTGTATATTAAAAAAATCCATTTGAGAAAACAAAACACTTTTCATATCCAACCTTATTTTCTGTAGGGCACCGAGTGAGCTCTACTTTTCTTGGCACAGCCACTTAAAATACAACCTTATTGGAGTGTGTTTCTGTATGTTGCGCGAAACACACTGACCATGCATGCCATTATTTTTGTATTTTAATCCATATAATTAGTCTGTATAAAGTTGGGTGTGAAGGACACAAAATTATTCTGCATGCACAAATAGAAGAAGAAGAAAAAGTAGCATGCTTTATTAGTGCCACAGAGAATAATTACCATTTTTACCCTTTGTTTACTACATACAGGATAGATGCAGTATAACAGACAATAAACACACTGAGGGGAAATTTGTCGGTCCACATCTACCACTACAGCCCTCTTCTCTTCTTTTTCCACCACCATCATGGCTGGACCACAATCACCTGTTTGTCTGCCTGTATCTGGGAATCCGGGATGGTCACCTGTGGTGGTGTGCTCCATTTTGATGGAGGGACTGGATGTCCCATATAAGGGGCGTTTGGGGGATAGGTGAACTGGAGTGTGAATGGTTGTTTTTCACCATATGTTGCAGTGTGATGATGAAGAGGTGTACTCCTCTCTGTGAACGCCTTATGAGAAAAGCCCAGTACAAATGCTCCTTGGATCTGATCTCTTGTGATGGATCCCGGTCTCTATTGATCCTGAGCTCAGAGTTTCCTCTTGTGCTGCCGTGATTAGTGGTTCTGTACTCTTTTCCTGCAGCCTTTTTCAGCCAATGGTACAGATTTTGTTACTTGAATGTTCAGTTGTTGTTTTTTTTGTCAAATGACATTATATAGATTAAAGATTTAAAAGTAATCAGTCCACCATTATGAAGTGATGACAAGGGTCCAACTTTTTAAAACGCTTTTAAAACTCAACATTATGAGCCAAAGCCAAATTATCAGACTTTTATCGGTTTCGTCTTCTGTTGATTGTTCCTAATTTTATAGTTAGTACTCTGAATATGATTTATATGATTTTTCAAAGGAGACTTTCTCTCCACTTGAAATAACTGCTTTCTAAAAATGGCAAATCAAAATTCAATTTTAACATGAGATTTCAGCATGAGATGCTTCTTACTTTTTGTTTGCACAAACAGCAAATCGTCGTGCATAATGTAGGGGGGCAAGTGGAGAACAAATCTCACAGGCTTTGAGAATTTGTGCTGTAATTATTTATATTAAATGAGGTAATAAAAATGGAGCAGCATTAAAAATGCATTAAAGCAAACATGTAATGCTCACATTGGAACCTGTGTTTTTTCCCTGCAAAGTACATGATGCAAATTTTAAAATTTCTTTGTACCATCTCCATCGTTAAACCTGATATTAAATATGTGTGTGTGTGTCTCTGAGGTTTAGAACTGTGCACTTCTTAAAAACGACCTTTCACATGTGCTCATTTCATAGCCAATTAGAGGGGATTGTTATTTTCCTGAACGGCCCGATGTCGCCAAAATACATGCTCAGAGCTAATAAAATCAGACTATTCATGTAACGAATAAGTGCAATAACACCTCAGAAAATGAAACACGCTGTCAGGATTAATAAGGCTTACCCACACCTCCCACTCAAGTCAGCTGGGAGCACAGAAACAAACACTCACACACATGTTCCGGCAAACATTACTACAGTGAAAACAGATTGTGTACATCTGACTGGTCCAGTCAACTTCTGACCCATTTTACAGCCTCTTATTTATTATTTGTCAGATAGAGTAAAATAGATTTAGCTCATTCCTCAGATTACAGTTGCCTGGTCTGTCTTATAGAGAAAGAAAGAAATTGAAGAAAAGAAATTAAAAAAGTAAAGAAATTAATGTTGGTTAAAAGACCATTAATCATGTCTGCAGGTGCAGTAACGATCTTCTTGATGTCAATCCGCTGCGCATCAAGTGTTGTTATGCGCTGAATGTGGGCTGGTGAGTAATGTACATCATATGTATCATTTTCCTGCAACATAAGCACCCTGGCACCTTGTAATCATCTCAGTGAAAGAGAATAAAATCAAAAAAAATATTTTAGTAATTTATTCCGAATATAGAGACATTTATGCAATAATATATTATGAAGTCTTTTTCTTTCACTAAATTCAAATGATTATGGGGCACCTTTATTGAAAAGAATCAATGCAGTGTGTCATCAAGTGTAAACATGCTGAATAAGTTCAATATTGGAACTTAAGATATTGATATCTCATTGTTTTAACTAATTAAATCAAAAGAGCGGCTCAGGCCTGTTAGTTTCATGCTTCCTTTTGCTGCCCAGCTTTATGGTGATTTCCAAAAATGGCGCAGTCCGAGTGCTCAGCTGCCCCAAAACTCTGAACCTAGAATTGCCCCTGATGAGTGCAATCACAGAGTTTGATAGAACAGTGTAAAGTTTAAGAAAGAACTTTGTCGTTTCAAGGTTTTTTGAGGAGAGAAAAAAAAACAAACTATTATTCAACTATTTTCGAGTAGTAGTCAAAATGATTCAATGATTTAATTCTGGTATGTCCTATTCTGCTCTCTGGTTTGGTCAGGGATATTTGATAGGGATCGTCGGTGGTCCTCATTTTCAGGTCTTTTCATACTGCTGAAAAACACCCCCATTGCTGCCATCACTAAGGAGGGTTTTGTTCAGGAGTTGAGCAATGTCTGGTTTCCTCCAAACATGGTCCTTGGAATTACAGCCAGAACATTCAATCATATTTTTCTCACCAGGTCAGGCAGTCCTTTATGTTTTGTTTTGTATTTATCATAAAGCCCAGATTGCCTTCTTGTTGACATCTCTTTTTAACACTCTTTCACCAGAAGATTGCTCAATTGGATGTCTGACTCTGAGACCTTTGTTGAGTTTTGAGTGGATAGGAGTGGATAATGAGTTGTCAGCTGTGAGATCCTAAATAAAAATATGTAAAAAAAAAATAATGAATGTATCACTTTACTTTTGTATTAAAGAAGTCCAAAAGATGTCAGAAATCTTATCTGTGCTAATTAATCAGCAAATCACTTAGCATTTGAAGAACATAAATTGTTTTAACTACTTCTACTTCCATAGCAATAATAAAATTTCTACAATTGTTATTATTAGTGTGTTAAAAGCTCATTCTAAATTAATTTGACCTATTTTTGGAACTGACATCTTTCACTTTCACTTCGTCCACTGCAGATTGCTGGTCCAAAGTGGCATTTTAATCCTTTGCCTTGAAGCAAATGATAACTAAAGCTGGGCTATTTTTGCCTCAGACAGTTTATTCCAGCTTAATCTATTGTTTTGTGTTAATTTGTTTTCATGACACCGTCAAGGACAATCTGGAAGCATAAGAAAGCCCTCTGTAAGAATAGAACTATTATGCTTTAATTGAAAAGAACAAGAAAACAATAAGATTCTTTTTCAGTCGACAAAATAACTGAGAGTCACGAATCCACACATTCCTTCGCCATTCCTTCATATTAGCGAAGAGTTCGTGAGCTTCTCCACAAAAAAAATTTGAATTTTGAGATGTTAATGATCTGAGTGGTCACCTAAGAGTCTTTGGCAGGGTCGTTGGTCGGGCCGTTCACCTAGTTTCGGTTGAGGTGTCTCCCCTTTGTCTGCTGGGTCACATGGTGATGAGTCACCTGGTCTCCTGGAATGGTGTGAACGTTTGTTTTGCGGTTGGAAGGAGTGGAGGACTGCATTGTACGTGGGTGATAGGAAGTGCCTCAGCCCACCACCTTTGTTTAAGGATGGTTTTTCCAATTTGACATGGATAGCTTCCTTGACACCCCTTTCAACCAGGCGGTCTTCTCTGGCCAGTATCCTTACTTGGCTGTCCTCGAAGGAGTGCCCACTCACCTTTAAGTGTAAGTGGACTGCTGAGTCCTGACCTGAAGAGGTGGCACGTCTGTGTTGTGCAATTCTTCTGTGGAGAGGTTGTTTTGGTTTGGTTTCCCCAGTAGAAACAAACAAAGTAATGTTGTAGGTGAACGACCCGACTAACGACTCTCAGGTGACCACTCAGATCATTAACATGCCAATGGTCCACAGGGGCTATATATTTTCAAGCTCTCTCCCCAGCGACTTCAGAACTGAAGAAGCCTTCTGGATAGAAGGTGAAACATCTTCAAAGAGAAGAAACCCAGTCCAGTTGACAGAGAAAACTACCTTGGAGACGATGACCTGGATGATTGAAAATCTACACAGACAATTTTGAGATATTTGAGCTTATAAACTTTTTTTAAAAGATCCTCTTTAATTTAATAGATCTAACTACATCTTAGACCTTACTGTAGTTTTTTTTCCCCCTTCATTGTCAGGTGTGTTCCCGGCCAGATTATTTTTTCTTTAGCAACAGGTTATGTACCAGGGTATATGAAGTCGCAGTAAACAAAAAATAAATCACATTAACCAGAAATGTTAGAGCTGTGCTATAGATATAGGCATATGTTGAACCTTATTTTTTCTTTAAGTTTTTAAAGAAGGTGGTGGGGACTTATTTGTTTGACTGCCTGCAGAGAAGCCATCTGTTTGAGATGTTTCAGTCAGTGTTGCCAGTTCATTGCAGGGCCCTATGTAAGCATTTATGGGTTTGGTACCTTGCTCAAGGTTACCTCGACAGTGCTGTGAAAGTGTTCTGGCACTTTCTACTACTATTAGAACACCTTCCATGGTTTATCTGCACTGGGGCTCAAATGAGAACCCTTTGCTTCTCAGCCCAGTTCCCAAGAGAGTGAGCTACCACTAATTATAGATTTTACAAATTATAAATTTGTCTTTGTTTACACCATTGACATGGCTCAAGAAACAGAAAAAAAGACATTATGAAATCTCATTGCATACTGGAAACAAATAATCCATGTTTTAAACTGAATTAAAAGGAGGGAGACACAAAAATACATGAATTAACTGAAGAACAAGTCTTCCATAAAAACCCCAAATAAACCTGTATAATTTAAGGAAACTATTGTGCAAAACCACCCAGCAAATAACAAATACAATTAAGATCCCATTTGATGCAATATCTGCCACATTTTAAGTTTATTTATTCAGTTTTATTTCATCCATTGAGAGCATCTCTGGCAAAGGACTTCATATAGATAGTTCATATAGATTAGCTCCTCATACAGAGTACTTAGCTGTTTCTGTGGCTTACCTGGAACCTTTCCGGCAATGCTCCCTAATCTCTGTAATTGATTTTTTTCTTTGATAACCAGATTTCCATACCTCATAATCATATTGAAAGATAATATACTTTCCATGAGGCTCTTATATAGTATTTACAAGATGATTTGTCTGAATCCAAAACTATTGAGTAGCAAGTGGAGGCGCTGAGAACATTTTTTTAAACACTTAAATAATATAAATTTTAAAATTAAGACTGCTATCAAACCTCCAGCTGTGTATGATTTATATTCTGTTTGATTAGTGGCTGTGTAAATTTTTAAAGGTCATCATTTTAATTTAATATATTTTTTTAATTATTGCAGGGTTATAATTGATTTCTAATGAGTTTGTTGTAAGTCAATTTTAAAACTCTGTTAATGACTAAAAGTATATCATGCTTTTGTAGGTGAGTGACCAACGCCATATTATCAGCATAGTTAAACACACAACAATCACGATCCATATTAAACTCATTTGTATACACTGAAAAAAGAGGGCAAAAAGATAGTGCCTAGAGGTGCCCCAGTGTTCAGCAAAATCTCGTCTGAGACAGAAACATTCAAAGATGATGGTGATCAGAGAGAAAATCGCTGATCCTGGTCTGTCTTAAATATTATAACCATTAACCCCTAGATCAATTTGTCCCTGCAGCAGGGTTTGTATTTGCATGATGCTAAAATGTGTCTGGATCCGCAAATGCTTGACTATAGTTTGGATAATCTGTGCCCCTCTGACTTTTATAGGCAAATGTCAGTTGGTCATGACCACTAGATATAGGTAGAGGTGAGTGGGCCTAAAAAAATTCATTCTGAAGCACCTAGATTTTTAGGGAGTGGCAAAATGTTTGACATTTTTCAGGTTTAGGGTAATATAATTCAACAGGAGCTGAAATCACTTGGTTCAAACTCCTTTCAACTGCATAGCACAATCCTTTAAAACTGAACCTCTAGGGCCAGCAGGCCCTTGGGCCTTATTAAACTTTATACATGCCAGACTTGAACCGATTTAATGTTCTCCAAGTATGACTGGAATATAACTACACACCATCCCTGTCATTACAGAAACCTTATCAAATTGGCTATAAAATGAATTGAATTAATTTGCCCAGTATGGGGAAAGATGGGACACTGGCACTCCTTTCTTCTTTGCCTTCTGGCCCATCATTTGATTTAACCCTTCCCATGCTATTTTGGGCTTCCAGACTAAAAAGTGTATTTCTTTTTATCCTCATAATTTTTAGAGAGAGAGACATCATATGTTCCCACAGACAGGACATCTGGTGATGGTCCAGCAGCTGTTGGGATGGCCTGATTAGTATTTTCCTTAATAGTTACTGTAGAACTTTATCAGTGAAGAAGCTCATGAAGTCTTCACCACTAAGGGAAGAAGAGATACGTGGATCTAAAACACTGTGACTCTTGGTTAATTTGGCCACAGTGCTGAAAAGAAATCTGGGATTATTCTGGTTTTCTTCAATTAAAGAAGAAAAATACCAAGACATTTTAATGTAAATGAGTCCATGGTCAGAAAGTGGAGAAAATAAGAAAGTGAGGAAGACGAAGCTGAGTTTCCGCGGGAACAAAGCAAGGTGGCCCGAGCTGGAAGACCGAGTGGAACAGTTGGTTGTGGAACAGTGAACAACTGGAAGGGGCGTCTTTACTGTCACCATTCGATGAAAGGCCAAAGCGATTGCTGAAGAAATGGACATTGAGCACTTCCAAGGAGGCCCGTCTTGGTGTTTTCGCTTTATGAGGAGGCGGCATCTCTCCATATGCGCAAGGATATTGGGGGGATCTTGGCCTCATTCTGGGTAACATCTCCTGTTACTGGGCTTTCCTGTATTTGTGGGGAGTAATCATGTAGTGCAACAGGAACTGGGATATGTTGGTATCCAGAGAGTACCCTGACATTTTTCACAGTCCATCTGTCAGAGTTGCGAAAGCTTTTTCTGCTAAGCCGTTGGTTACAGCTTGATGGGGCATAGCACAAATGACGGATCACAGTTTTCTTAATAAACTCCTTGAAAACTTCACTGGTGAAAGTGAAACCATGGTCAGTCGCTGTCGTGTTTGGTAGCCCATGTGTGGCAAATATGTCTGCAGAAACTGGGACAGTTATATTTAACAAGGTGTTGGCCTTGAGGCACGTACAATATTTGTCCACCAGCACCAAGAACAACTGCCCCAAAAATAGACCAGCAAAATTCAGATGAAGCCAGGACAATGGGTGGCCAGACAGAGCTGGTGATGGAGCGCTGGTGATGCTTTGGTTGATCTTTTGGTTACATTGTCAACATATTTTATATAATTTTTTCTAAAGCACAGTCCATTCCTGGCCACCACACAAATGTCCTGGTGAGGCTCATGATCTTGGACACTCTGCTGTGGGTGTCATGTAGCTACTCTGGGAGGGTAATTGCCCAGCACTGTATTCTCACTGATGCCATGGGGGGAATTTCTTTTGACTCACTAAACAGGCCCATATGGGGCTTATGTTCTATAAAGATGGTAACCGGGAGAACAAGCAGATAGTGGTGGAAGCTTTTTTGCTCTAGTGAGAATTCACGACACACAGCCGATAGGCTTTTCACTCCTATCCTCCACACGGTGTGAAAGCACCGCCCCCACACCATGCAAAATGACAGGATGACATTCTTGTTGCGATCAAAGTGAACTCACAATCGTGTTGACTGCAAAAGTCCTTTAACATGCTGAAAAGCCTCTGCCTGAGCCTGATGCCACTTACATGAACTGACTTTGTGCAGGAGCCAATAGCATGGGAAGAGTACTGGAGAGAGGTCTGGTAAGAACTTCCCATATTAGTTCCCCAAGCCCAGGAATGACCTGAGCTTTGCTATGTTCTTTGGATTGGATTTATCGGCCGCACTTTCTCTTCCCTGAGCCGAAATCCGGTGGCCCGGGTATGTGAAAGTTTGAGCTTATGAAATGCACTTATTGCATTTTAGACACAGCCCAGCATCTAAAATTCTCTTCTACACCTGGTTGTGATTTTGCAAGTTCTTCTCTTCTGCTTTACCTGTGATCAGGATGTCATCCAGTAAGATAGCAGCGTGGGAACTGTTTTGAATTAGATTGCCAGCCTAGCAAACAAGTTCTCCACCAGATGCAGGGGATCAATAAACATTGAGCTGTTAGGCCTGATTATCTGTCAATTTGTAGTCTCTACATAATGGGTTCTTGACCATCTTCCTTTACTAGAGGCACAATTATGGCTGCCCAGTCAGATCGGCTCAATCACCCCCACCTTCTGTAGCCTGCCTACTTTGGCCTTTAAGTTAGCATTTGACACTGGACATGGATTGAAGAAGCATGGTTCTTCTTTGGGGAACAAAAAAGGAACTCACTGGAGGGTGCCATGGAGGGTTTCAAGCTCATTCTTAAAAGCACGTGCATATTTAGCTAAAATGTCTGTTTTTGATTTCCCACAGATTTTCCAACCAATTCTCAATACTCAATATCAACATCTAGGGCACCAACAAGTGGAATGTACTCATTCATGTATGTTTTCAGTGTTATATTATTCTTTTGAAGGTAATGAGCCATCTTAGTGTGGCTACTCCCAACAACTGGCACTGTGTCCCTCCAGCCCTGTGCTGAACTCACAGTGCTCAGAGAACTGTTTCAGCTCTGCTATGAATGCTGCCGACGTAAATCCCAGATTGTGTGAATGAGTGAGGAATTCGGAGTGCTTAACAATCAAAGTGGGCTTGGGTTTTTCATGTTAATTGCACCATCATTACCAGTTCTTTGAAACTGATCTATCCCCGTCTCTGGCCAGATTAGGAGTCAGTCTTGGTGAGGAGAATGCAGCTTCCCCACCCCCTTTGTCAAGTTCTCCAGCATCTCCATATACTCCACCCAGTCACTGTCCTTCTCAACAACGTCAGTTGGTGAACCGACAATGACAACAATAGCAATTGTTAGAAACTGTGTGACAACTCCGATCCACAGCGGCATTAATTCTCAGCTTGATCTTTGTTTTTGAATCCTTGTCACTATTGTCATAACCTTAGTGGTCATTTTTTGATACATTTACTAATATTTTCCAGCACATCCATCTCTCTGACCAATAATATTCACTCTGCAACACATAAGAAAAAAACAAAAACCTACTTTACGCAACAAATTCACACAAAACGAATCAAAAAATTCTAAAGGTTTTTATTTTTTTAAATAAAATACATTTTTGACATTGGCTCTTCAGAGTCTAAATGCTGAACATGTGATTCTGGATTTTGCACATATGCTTCAAATTACAGTATACCCCACCTTGCAAGGCATTGATATTTACTTCCATGAGCAGTTTTAAGCATTCTTTATTCAGTGAGTGGTATTGAGAGAGCCTGCAGCCTTACCTTGTCTCCTCCCCCGAGACCTAAGGGAACAGTGGGTTCTTTCTCCAGAGAACAAACACCCGTATTCATTAGATGATTCCGCTGTGCAGAGGAGTGGCTGAGGACAGCTCAGCATTGCATCGGCTCAACAAAAAACCATTAATAACCAATACACTTCAAACAGTAACACATGTACTTTTGTCTGTCATATATTATATAATACATGCATTCATTTAATTATGCATCAGATATACTTTACTCCTCAATGTCTTTTGTTTTTTAAGTGACAGAACTTTCTTTTTTCAGTTTTGTAGTTTCTATAAATTTTTTCTTTGCAAAGACTTCAACAAGCTTCATTGTTCCTTCCAAACCCGCTGAGATTTCCTCAAGGACTAACAAAGACATTTCCTTCTGATTGGCTTGATCACTTCATATCAACTTATATTTGTCTGCCTCCTGTGTGAGTTACATGTGCACTGATAAGCGTTCTCACAAAACCAGCGTGCACAGCTTTGCTGCAGGAAAATTTTGTATCATTCCCAAAGAAAAGCTTACACAATTCTGACTACTCTGTGCAACCTTTACCTTACATCAAAAAATAAATCAAGTACAAGTACTGTGTTTTAAGGTCACACAGTATCAGTCCAAAACACAGCAATGGCAAAATGAAAAGGAAACTGAGACACCCCATTGCTAACTAGTGCCCTTCTAGATTGAGCTACTTTCATGAACACCACCATTGTCTATTCAATCTAATGTATTAATATATACAAGTGTATTTGCTGTAAACAGATTCTTACACAACTGCCTCACACAAGCACGATGGGATGCTGTGAGAGGGACTCAAGCATATTGGAAAATGTTCTCAGCCATTCAGGTCAAAGGCCTTACACCCAACGGAACACTTTTATATGAAGGACTTTTAATGGACTCTTTGGGAAGTGCTATATAAATAAAAATTTACTGATTGATTAATGATGACCGGGATGGTCCACAACTCCTTCATCCTGCTAATGACCACCACCATTAGCAACAGTATTAAAATTAGTTTTTACACATGGACATCAAAAAGCAGTCTTTTCACAAAGAAGGTAGAATTTCAATCCAGAAATATCACCAGGTTTAAATACAATTGATTTTTTGAATTAATTAGATGCCTTTTATGTTAAGTAAAAACAGATGACCTTGCTGCTTGTTGCCAACAGTAATATCCTCATGAGAAAAAAGTTATCAATCAATCAATCAATCATTTTTTTAAATTTATAAAGCATCTGTTACAATCAAAATTGTTTCTAGGCACTTTACAGAATCCCAGGGCCTGACCCCCAACAAGCAACAGTGGCAGGAAAAACTCCCCTTTAACAGGAAGAAACCTTGAGCAGTTCTAATCTCAGGGAATCGCCAAGTGGAGTTTTCATGTTTCCAGTTCAAACCCACATTTAGAATTCATTTCTTTATACTGTATTGTGTCTGCTACAATCAAAAGTTGTCTCTAGGTACCTTACAGAAACCCAAGGCCTGACCAATACAATGCATGCAGAATACACGCACAGTTGTGAAAGATTCTAAATCACCCCCTAGGTCTGTGACCTGTGATAGAATGGTGGCCATCTAGGGCATATTCCTGCCTCTTGCCCAGTGAACGCTGGGATTATGATAAGAAAAATCTAGTGATGGATTCATGAGGTCGACATGGCACGTATTAAATTCATCTATATCTTTCCAAGATGGGTTTCATTAGCTAAACCTAGCTGTCAAAAATGGTAAAGAGAAAACTTCAAAAGCATCAGGAAAACCCTACGGTGCAATTTCTTTTTGACACATGATGTAGCGACACTGGTAATTTATACTTCAGCGGTGTCTTTGATGGCTAGGGCTCGAATGTCTGAAAGAAAATTCTATATCATTGGCTGTGTTTGAGGTCATTTTTAGGAGCCTGCAGATGTGACTGTTGTCTTTGGAAAAAGACAGATGCGGTTCCACTGTGGTACAGTTTGTTCATGCTTTTAAACAATGTCCTTGGAATCAGCAGCTGAAGAAATTGTGATAAAAGATGCTTACTGATGATGCAGCATTGCTTCTCCTGTGTGTTTAATAACATGAACCCTGATCTCTTCTTGTCCGTGACCCACAGTTCAGCCCCTGGGGGACTGGCGAGGAAGTTGGAGGATAGACTCACTGTCTGACTTTATTAGGTAGATCTGTTCAATTGCACAAATATTTAATCAGCCACTCACATGGTGGTAACACAATGGATTTAGCCACGTATGTAACAAGCATCAGAACGGGGAAGAAAGAGGATATAAGTGACTTTGATCACGACGGGGTTTTTGGTGCCTAGATGGGCTGGTTGGAGTGAGATGTTCACACACACACACACACACACACACACACACACACACACACACACACACACACACACAACCATCTTTTTAAAGAGAGTTAGCAGCAGTTGTTGGACAACAGTGCCAAAGACATCAAAGGAGAATGGGCAGACTGGTTCAGATGGTAGAAAGGCAAGAGGAAGTCAAATAACCTTGAACAAGATGGGCAGCAGCAGCAGAAGACCACAGAGGTGCCCCTCCTGTTAGCTGTGATATTCAGATGTTTGGGTCAGAGTTTACCTGCTGCTGACCATGGCCGACCCTTTATGACCACAGTGGACCAGCCTCTGATGGCTACTTCCCCATCTGGAACATGAAAATGAGATCACTGTACTCCAGTGGCCTCCACAGTCACCAGATCTTAATCCAATAGATCACCTTTGGGATCTGGTGGAAAGGGAGATTTGCATTATGGATATGGAGCTGACAAACCTGCAGCTTCTGTATGGAGCTATCATGATACCATGGAGCCAATTCTCTGAGGAATGTTTCCAACACCTTGTTGACAGTATGTCAGGAAGAATTAATGCACTTCTGAAGCTGAAAATATGTTTGACAGGTCAGGACATTTGTAAGACCTTTACCTTGACCTCGTTTCTATGTGACAATTACTGCACATTGATACCAAACCCATTTAAGTTCTACCTCAAAATGCCAGAAAAGGCATGTTATGGCCTTATTCTTGATACATTTCAGGAAAAAAAAAATCAGACCTGTTCATTTTTTTAAATTTTTTGCTGTAATCCGGAATTCGGATATGATGTTTATAATCGATCAAACAGCTTTGCCGCCTATGCCTACCGGTGTGTCACCAGCCGCGGCGATCAGATGTGTTTGTCACTTTGCTCTTTTGATGTCTTCTTGTGATACCGATGGCCCTAAGTATTTCGGTGATCAGCGTTTCCTTCCAGAAAGATAACCCAGCTGAAATGAGAGCAGGAGGGCTGCTGATGGTGTGCCTGCTGAACCCAGTGGCCTGGATTGCCATGGATTAATCTGTTAACCTTCCATTGTGTGGAATTATCAGGTCTGTCATATGATAGATTTTAATCAGATTAATCACAGTAAATCTTTGGATTAATTGTGATTAAACAGTTTAGTAATTCCTTCATGAAATTTCAGTTTTCTTCAGCTCTGGAAATGGATCGGGAAGAAAAGGTTGAGATATTATATAGTTTATTTAGCCTGAAGTTGAAGCTCCATCTCCTGTTGCACCTGCTCATTTTTATTACTGACGAACTGAATTGATGAATAATTGTTAGTTGGTAAACAAAATCACTGTGTTCTATTCTTTTTTAATCATTTTTTTTATTTATTTAATCATATTTAACAGTAGAAATGATATTCAGTACATAATGACAAAGATTAATTAACTGCAGATATAAACAAGCATTTTAGTTACATTAATTATGGCACTGGGATACTAACACAAGCACAAATAAATTGCCAGTCTAAATGCTAGATGTATAAAATTTTAAATACACATGCAAGATGTGTCCGGCAGGCTGATTTTGTGTCCTGGTGGATATAGACCAGAACTCTGTCTTTTTATTCTTATTTCCTATATGACTCACCGCACAGGCAGTAATTAGGCAACAAACAAAAGGTGTGCGAATCTGACCTTTCATTCTCTCAAATCAGAAATTTGACCTAAATAGAATGTCAAAATGTGATGTCTACCCTTAGTTGATTCCAGTAGAACAAAAGTATTCTTGAAACTATAGAATAAAACTACAGAGAAGGCTTAAGTCATTTGCTTCTTATTCTGCATTATATACCATGTTTTTGTGTTCTTGTTTACCATTAGTCAAATACTTTGTATTTAAGAGCAAATCTCAGCTTTATAAATGTAATAGTGAAGCAGAGGGAGCCATCGTATGAAAAAATGACCAAAGAAGATCTTCAGTGTTGCAAAGTCCAGCTTTTCAGCTAAGGATGTTATTTAGTTTTTGTGTAGTTGTTAGCCAGGCTTACGTCTTACTGCACCAGTTGGTTCAAATTCTCAAATACAGCTTTTATCTAGAGCTGAGAAGTGCACAGTTCTCCTTTTCTTGCTTTCTTCCACTGGTTCCACAGGTCTCAGGTGAACTCTAAATGGACCAAAAGAGGGTCTCTTCTCAACCTCCAGGTCCCTCCACATTATTTGGTGCATTTGTTAGACAAAAAAGGTAGAAAAAAATACCTATATGCTCAAAGATACAAGTGCTACTCAGACACTTCATCCACCATTTAACAAGAAGAAACTACTAATTTACAACCAATCCAACTTGGAAACCCTTTTTTAAATTGGTGTATTCTAAGGTAAAACTGTCAGACATTATGGTAATAATGCTTTAAAAGATTGGATGTCCCAGTTAGATCAGTCAGTCAGTCTTTATTAATAAAGCATCTGTTTCAGTCAAAAAAATTTCTAGGCGCTTTACAGGAGAGGAGAGGCAGGCATCACCAAGCAGGGTTCGGATCATGTTTCTGGACCCCGGCAGCCTTGGCCTATAGCAGCAGAAATAAGATGTTAACCTAAGAATTAGACAACCCTCTAAATATAATAATTATGTCCAGGATAGTAATTGGAACTACAGAATTACTGACAATAAGCTTTTTCAAAGAGGAAGGTCTTAAGTCTTAAAAATCTGCAAAGCAATTCATGATCCAGTGTTGATTATGCAACAGTTGCAGGACCGGGTCCATCACCTGTTGCTAAAGAACAATTTATCTGGTCCAGAATAGAGCTACCTATCAGTGGTAAAACATCCTTCAACAAGTGTGTTGGGATGGGATCTAAAAGAGACGCGGTAGACTTAAATCTTTGAATTAAAGCAGACATCTCAGAAAAAATAAATAAATATTGGATTAAAGGAGTTTAAGGGCTCGCTGGGGACCCTGTTTATTCCCACAGGCAGCACATCTGGTGAGGGTCTAGCAGCTGTTGGGATGGCCTAATTAGCTTTCCTCTAATAGCTATAAGTTTCAGTGAAGAAGCTCATTAAGTCTTCACCACCAAGGGATGAAGGGATACGTGGATCTAAAACACTGACTCTTGGTTAATTTGGCCACAGTGCTGAAAAGAATCCTGGGTTTAGTCTGGTTTTCTTCAGTTAGAAAACAAGATCATGGTAGACATACTTATTTTCGTCTGGTTTTCATCAAATCCATTATTTGTAAATGGAGTCCAAAAGCTGGAACTCCTTATTCAGACTCTGCTGAATACTTTAATTTTTTTTCTACTAGCTTTTATTTGCTAACTATATCAAAGCTGACCATTTGTCTGCCCAGATGTTCGCTGCACTTCCTGTGTAGATGATGAAAGGGAATATTATATCCGTCGAAATGCCAGCCTTGGTCTCACAAAGCAAGTTGAACGTTGGGGCATCCTCTACCACGAGCTTCACAACAAAAACAATCGCAACCCCGTCTTGAACCGACTGCATCCGAAATGGAATACTGTAAATACAGCGGGATGACATTCACAGCAGAATATTTGATCAATTGGAGTATTAAATGTAAGTTTTCTCAATCCTCTATTTCAGTATTTCATCTTGTTTGGAGGCCTTGCATTGCCCTAAACTTTCACATTTGGTTTATCTTTGATCTTAATTTACTTAAAGACTGAAAACAACAATCCCAGTAATGATTTATTTTTTCCACGGGCAAAGTTAATGCGACTCTGCTCATAAATACTTTAAAACAATAACAGACATTTGGAAAATGAAAGGTTTTACATAATAGTCACTTAATCTGAGCGGTATTGAATTGTGGGATTACGGTAGCATAATACATTCATAATGCTGCTGGCATTTCACCAGATTAACCAAAGTGTTAAAACAGACATAGTAAAAAAGCTATTATTTTTTCTCAAGAAGATTAACTAATGGGGAAAGGCAGGAAGACAATAGCTGTTCCTGCAACTGGGATAAGGATTGGCAGCAGGGTAGTGAGCATTTTTATCACCGTCTCTACTGAAAGCAAAAGACTGCTGTATTAAGGTACTGTCAGCCCATGTGACACTTACTCCAGAAGACCTTCTAATCGTCATTGATCCCTCACAGCAGTGATGACAGACACAATCAGACAGACAGACTGACCGACAAACCGACCGTCCGACCGCTGCGTTGGTGCGAGTGGTGACAATTTCAAAATGTTAATGCATAACAATAAATGTCAAGCATGTTTGATAAGAGTGGACAATCAACCTGAGAGTCAGAAGCACAACAGATGTGAGCTCCACTGGTCTTCCCACACATCACCCTGCCTGACAATAGATGGAAGGAAAACCTACCCTGTAACAGGAAGAAACCTTGGGCAGGACCAGACTCACATGGGGGAACCCTCCTGCTGATGGCTGCTGCGAAAGCAAGGATGGATACAGACAGTTAGAGGAGCAGGGAGGGAAGCCCAAAAACCTACACAGAATGTGCCAATAACATCATTGTTGACCTACAGGGGAGAGAAGGGTCGGAGAAGAGAGTAGAGGAGAGGAAGCCATGACCCAGTGGGGTGACAGAGGCCTGTCAGGTGATCATGCAGCCTCGACCTATAGCAGCAGAACTAAGATGAAATGTAAAAAAATAAAATAAAAATAAATTAGACAACCCTGTTCTTGATCTAATGAGCAGCCAATGAAGAGAAGCCTGCACAGGAGTAATGTGATCTCTGGTGCCAGTACCTGCCTTTAGATCAGCTGGAGGCTTCTCACACACCGTATTTTCACGACTATAAGGCGCACCTAAAACACCGAGATGTTCTCAAAAATCAACGGTGCACCTTATAATATGGTGCATCTTGTGTGTGGACTGAGTTCCAAAATCTGCTGTGTGCCTTTGGTAAGTGCACTACGGTAAACGCTCCGCCCATCGATTAGCGGCACACCTACGCGTAAGGATCCCCTAAAATGGCGCCGGTCAAGCAACACGCGTATGAGGCTTACTTTAAACTATAGGCCATCGAATATGCTTCTGAAAATGACAGTCAAGCAGCTGCAAGACATTTTAACGTAAATGAGTCCATGGTCAGAAAGTGGAGAAAAAAAAGTGAACGAAAGTGAGGAAGACAAAGCTGAGTTTCCGCGGGAACAAAGCAAGGTGGCCCGAGCTGGAAGACCGAGTGGAACAGTTGGTTGTGGAACAGTGAACAACTGGAAGGGGTGTCTCTACTGTCACCATTCCATAAAAGGCCAAAGCGATTGCCGAAGAAATGGACATCGAGCACTTCCAAGGAGGTCCGTCTTGGTGTTTTCGCTTTATGAGGAGGCGGCATCTCTCCATACGCGCAAGGACAACTGTTGCGCAGCGGCTGCCCGTGGATTACCAGTAGAGGGTGGCCATCTTCTGCACCTACTGCCGCGACAAGATACCCACACCCAGCCACATCTATGAGGCAGCAGCGGGCGAGTTATGCCACCATATGCGGGTGGATTGTAGACTCATGGGCTATGATACCGTCTTCATGTATTGGAAGAGCTTTCACAAAAGTCGGCATCAACGCTGAAGCGGAACCGGTCGGTGAGTCTGATTCAGATGATGAAGAGGAATTCAGGATGTTGGACATTGAAATGGCGCAGCTGTTTAATTCAAATACAGAAGATGAAAACTTTGATGGTTTTTGTGGCAGAAGAATAAATATTTTGTTCAATAAGTGTCAAAACTCACTGTTTTACTTCCGTTGTCATTTTTTACTGTATGTTTTAGCATGCGCCTAATGATACGGTGCGCCTTATGTATGTTTTAAATACAGAAATAGCACCCGTAACTGAGGCTGCACCCTTTATTACAGTGCGCCTTATGGATTTCAGGCTCGGGGACTGGGTTGAGCTGAGCCAGAATGTGGAACCGAGGGGGAGGACATGAACCCTCAGAACTGTACAGTTCTGTTTACAGCGGGCAGGAGTGACAGAAAGGGGCTTACAGGAGAGGAGGCCGACGGTGCAGCGGAGCAGACTGGGGATGAGCAGCAGCGAAGTCGGGACCAGGTGAGCAGACAGGAACCAGAAACGCTGAGGCAGAAGTCGTGGTCAGGGACGGAAGGCTGGTGAGTTTACCGGGAGACAAACAGTGCAGGCAGGTCAGAGGCAATCAGGTTCAGCAACAGGAGGTAAGGCAGGTAAGAAGTGCTGGAGAGTCTTGCATGGACACAGAAGAACAATCTGGCTGAGTGTGAGCGTGCAGGGGAGGCTTATAAGCAGGGCTGATTGGGAATCAGCTGCAGCTGTGCTTGCAGGTGAGTGGAGTTGAGCTGATGGGGTGGGAGTGGCTGGCAGGTAGAGTGGAAAATTACTGAGGCAGAGGGACAGGAGGGAACTGGGGGAATGGAGCTGTGACAAGGCTACCTTCTGCGTTTGTGTTTCTCCTCAGTCCTCCATGTTTGAAAGCTGCAAAAGGACCGCGTGTTTGCCCAGAAGTCGTTAATATTCAATTATGTGTTCTATGTGTTTCATAGACAAGGCAAGTGCGAGAATTGTTATCGTGGATGTCTCCGTCTTGTTCTCCGAACTCATAAATGGAAAGCTGAAAAGTTGTCTGTGACATCATCCCAGGTTCTGATTTCCAAGGAAAATGGAACATAGCATATGTCCTCATCTCCTTCTTTTCCCACCTGTCCATCAGCTGGAAAGCCTGATCCTGCTCAAGGTTTCTTCTATTAAAAGGCACCTTTTCCTGCCACTGTTCCTTGTTTGGAGCTCAGGCCCTGGATTTATTTTAAGCACCCCAAGACAATTTTGACAGTAACAATTTTGGCACTTCGTAAACAAAAGTTGAATAATAACGAATCAAATTTGCAGATACATGATTGACACTTGAGTTTGGACCTAAACTACATACACTTTTATCCCAGAAACAGCTGTTTTATGCTTTGTGTTGTGGTTTAGCAGTTGGGAGTATTTTCAATAACTTCGGTGACAAACTTAAATTCATGATTTATGTACATTTCTTTGGAGTACTAGGAAGGCTTTGAAGCAGTGTCAACCTTTGTGTGGCTTTCCCACATCAGTGGAATGTGCCACACTCTCTCTGCATACATCTCAGTTGGGTCTAAACTGGTCAGATCTCTTCCTGCTTCAACCATAGGATTTCAGGAAGCACACACACACTCACATGCAGGGACCATAGACGCTGCAATCAAATTAATGTGCACGTTTTGATTTGCGGCAGAAAAATGACATACCTGGAGAAAACCCATGCAGGGCAATACATGAATTCCACACACAAAGGGTTTGATGTGGAGCTGAAGCTGAGGAAAACCATGTGAAAAGGGCATAAATCAGTGCCAAGGACACGTGATGGTGGGTGTAAAAGTCACACACCTTGTTACAGCCTTTGTTTGTGGCGAGCCATTCCAAAATTTTGCAACAACCACATCTTTTCTGATCTCTCATACAGGGTTTATTTTGTCCCTTCGCGAGGAACACCTCTGACAGGTACGCCACCTTGGTTGCCACACTGCTCCACTGACTGGTATAAACACTAATTCCTGCCTTAATTGCACCTGTCAGTTGAAATAACGTTAGCATATTAGTGAAAGGAGCAAATGAATACCGTACGTTGTACGGAGGGCTTGTCACAGCTGTTTTCATCTCAGTGACACCGTTACATTATGTTATGAAGTGTATTAGGAGGAGTCAATTTGCTCTTTAAATGAGGTATTGTTCATGAATAACAATCAGGTCAACTTCTACTTGCCTTTTGTATGTGCTCCAGGCCTCTTTAAATTCTTCATAACACCAGCATTTGGGAAACACACAGCACATTAAGTCAAAACTAAAGGAAGTGCGTTTCGAAGTAGATCTCGGGTATAAACGTCTATTGTTTTAGAAGTGCTACGGGCTATTTTTAAGATTGTGTAATATGCTGAACAAAAGATAACAGGCCACAGAATATCTGAATTACATTCCCTCTGAGTATTCATCAAATACACACTCGAGTCCTGCGCTGAAAAACACGAAGACGCAAGCTTGTTCTTATCAGAGGCACTTATTTTGAGATAAGGTTATTTTTGAGAATCTACATGTTTTCATGAAATGTAGTTCGTATTAAAAATGATGCTTTTCATAATTCATTAGTAATGGAGATCAGACATTGATAGCATATCCTTTAGCTATATATTTTTTAAAAAGTAAAAACTTCTTAGAAATACAAAAGTTTTAATTTCTTGTGTGGTTCTTATTGGGACTATGTTGTGAAGGCACAAAGTATGAACAGGAATAAAGAATGAACACAGCAGAGCATTAAATAGTTAATAGTCCTGTTTATTTCCCTCTTATACTAGCTATCTCTTGTTGTCATGCAAATATTCCCGTATTGCACGTGGAACAAAATAGCAGAGATCATTTGCATGATCTATTGCTGTGTTATCAGCTGGCAAATGGGGCATGGCACAAGTGTCCTCCTTTGTCACAGCATTTTAAAGAAAGCAAATGTCTAATCTGCATGCGTCACATTGATGAGTTTGAGCTCATCAGTTATTACTTAAACTCTAATCTGATTAATCACATGCTCGCTTTCCCACCAGAAGATGGCCCAAAGCACCACGCTGCCTCTCCTGGCTTTCTTCCCATCCTGCATATTGGCGTATTGGCGATTCCCAGGTGATGCACACGCACCCAGCCATCCATACAATGTTAAAGAATATGGGATTCGTTTGATCAGGCCCGCTTCGTCCACCACTCCGGGCTCCAGTTCAGACGCTCATGTGCCCATTGTTGGCACTTTCAGCATCGGAAAGCAAGTCCCTGCATATTGAAAAGGTGTCTTCTGACACCTTTCTATATCTTTAGTGATGTGAGCGACCGCAGTGCATCTGTGGGGTCAGACCACGTGGTCAAGCCTTCGCTGCTCACTGCAGCATCGATGAACCTTTGTCGCCTGTCATAGCTCACCATTATTTCTATTTTGCCTTCAGGGGCCAATGGTTATAATGTCACATTTTCTGGGTGTTTTTTTTTTTAATAAAAAATAAGCAGGTCTGACCCATGAGTCAGGAGTCACACAATTTAGACAATGCACACAAATCCAAGTTGCGAGACTACAGCACATGAGCTGAGCTGATGGCATAGAAGAGAAGTGAATGAGTTAATTACCCATGAAAGAGAAGAACATAATTACATACAGGTAAATAAATGAGGTCAGGGACGAGACGAGGAGCATGAAGTGAAAGACAGCTACAGGAAAGATTCAAGATATGAGTTAGAGAGATTAGGAGATGCAAGCTAAATGGCCGTGACAAGCATTTTTAAACAAAAACGGGTGATGGAAACTGCAGTTAAGGCAAAGAAAAATCCCTTTTTTCACCTGCTTCAGGTGGTTTATGACCTATGAGGAATAGGAAAATATAAGAGAGTGACATCATTTGTGATGAAGTGAACACTGGACACAACTTGGCAGTTGTTTGCCCCCATGGCAGCTTTGTTTTGTGCACTATTGTCTCAGCATTTCTGCTGCTGTGGGTCTTTCCATCCATCCATCTTCTGTTTACTACCACATATTCCTAATCAGGTTCATGGAGGGTGCTGGAGCCTATCCCAGTGCCCCCAGGCCAGAGGCAGGATTAAACTGGACACAGAGAGAGAGAGAGAGAAAGACACACGCACACGCACACGCACACGCACACCTATGCACGGATAAATTGTTGGACTGTGGAAGGTGACCAGAGCATCTAAGGCAAACTCACATTCTCATGGGTAAAACATAAGGACACCACAATGGAGGGCACTAGCCAGGATCAAGAGATTTCAAAAAAGAGGAAAAGCTTCAATTGCGGGTTGCTGCCTTGATGAGTTTCATTATTGTAGACAGATTATACCATTATTCCACACATGACAGAGTTAATTCTACTTAAGCTTAAAGCATTCATTCTACCATGGGCTTCAATTGTGCTAGTGGGCTAATAAAACTAGCCATACTGGCGATGCTATAACAAGGGATGTTTCGCATTTAATCCTGTAACCCCCCCACCCCCCGGTTCATTCTTATCTGAAAGGCGATACTCGTGGACCTTTTGCATTCACATCCTTCTCTCAACCTTCACAAAGCATCGGTATTATGAAAGACCTACGACATTCATCACCGAATGAAATCGTTACACAGGCAGATAAAAAAGAAGCACATTGGCTGGACAACCTTGACAATGTCCACACAAGATCAGGCATTCAATGTAAGATAATGTCCACCACACCAGGCAGATTATCAAGCACATATGTAGACAAAGGCCTAAGCAAGATCCAGACAGGTACCACCTGAGTGGAACAGCCTTACTGAGTGGTTCCAGGACCAATGAGGGATGTCCTGCTGGACTTCCCAATGCAAATTGAGAGAAAGAAAGACTTTAATTCACTCTATTGTCAACCTCTTCTTTTTTCCACTGAGAAAGTGTCAAGATTTAACAAAACGAACCAAGCATGTGTGACAGGACATCTGATTGTTGAAGAGGACTGCTCCCCACTCTGTGATTGTTTAAACTCACATTATTACCAGTGTGTTGTAGAGGGTTGTCAGATTAATTTACACATGCTGTGACCTCAGTCATGTTGTACCACATGTAGGTTAAAAATATGCATTCCACTTGAGGGGCACTATGACATCATTAGCACACCCTTAATTACCTCTCACACTTTGCTACTTTGTAACAGTGGCACCATATGTGAATCCTAAGCAACAAATTAATCTCATAGCAATACTGTGAAAAAATATTCTACCATTCAAATATAAAGCCTGAAACAATTAATTTAAGAATAAATCCAATAAACACTCAGAATAACCATTATTGTAGACCTCATTACCACTTTAACTTTAAATGTAGAATTAGTGAGGTGAAGAATGAGTCAGCCTGGGAATGAGTTGAAATTCCTGAGTGAGAAAGTGTCTAATCCTCAAGATAATTGGACACCAATGCCCCCCCCCCACAAAAAAAAAACTAAAATAAAATAAAAAAAACCCAACAGATAAACTTCCAGTGTGACTTTACTGCCAGTCGACACTATATCCATATTAATGCAAATCCTCCCTGATCCTGTTCAGCTGTAGCATAACCACATTTGGTGCACAGCATCTAGTAATTCTTCAGAATCACCCCCTCCACCCCCAACATATTAAACCCAATCCAACCACTGAGAACCTCTGCAACACTGACCATGCTTCGAGGTTACACCTAATTAATTCCAATAACTGCCAAATTTACAATCCTCTTTTGACTGAATTAGACTGCAAATAGAAATGTTGAGCAACCTTTGTCCTTCAAAGTATTCCTACCCATTTCTTTTTTTAAACCCCGTCATATAAAACAACAGAATATGACTAAATCCACAGCAGCAAATGCAAAATAAATTAAATTAAAAAGCGCTTTCTGAAACCCCAATTTCACATCCCACCAATCAGGACCTTTTTTCTTCTCGGGTCCTTTTAAGGTTTTAGGTTCTATTCCCTTGTGTGTCATGTCAAATTCCTTTCCTCTTCAATGGGTTTTGTCAAGCATCCGTCTCATGGTGACAGCTTTGTGTCCTCCTTGTGTCTTTTCACATTTCCCCTTCCAGCTGTTCTCCTTTTCATTGCCCCGATGTCCTCCACCTGTGTGTCTTTTTCCTGCACCTGTGTCCAATTATCCCACATTCCCATGGATAGAAGCCCTTGTGTTCCCCTGGTGTCTTTGTCATTGTGCTCTATGGATAGTGCTCAGTGTGTTTCATTTCTGCCTCCAGTAGATTTGGCTTTTGACTGCATTATTTTCTCAGTTTTAAGCTCAATACCCACTTGTTCTTTTTATTCTTTGAGCAAATGCTGACAAAACATATTACAATGAACCTCTAAGAACACACAACGCTGGCAGTGGGGTCAGCTTCCAGTGCATTTTTGATCAAAAAGTAACATAAATGCTCAATAAACAACATGTAGTTATGCATGGCCCCTCAGAAATTCTGAAACATTTACATGGCTCCGGACTGGCTCTAGCATTTGTGATAATTATCAGTAGGCTTCTCCTACGGCTCAGGGGAAGAAAGCAAACAAACGTGACATAGAAGGTAGTTAAACTCCTTTAAGGGACTAAGTTATGCCCCATCAGCTTTGGCGTAAAATCACTGCCACAGGACGTATTTCTGTCTGGCTGCAAAATATTAATAGTGCTGTTGAGACGCATCGCCGCATGTCCCCCGCACATCCATTTGTTGGCAAGCATTAAAATAGGAAAGATGGCAGATCTATGAATAAGTGTCTTCCATGATATCGCCATGAGCCTCATCTGCGTCGCTGTGAGGATTGCGCCCCTCTGAGAACTAGCCTTCAATTTATTTATTTCTAAATATACTTCAAGTGTGTCTATAGAGAAGCTTATCCAGATTAGCAACATTATTGTGTGCTTGCTCCCCGCCACGTTCGAACACATTCTGTAATAATGGACAAATCCTCCAATCTGTGATGCAGATTGAAAAATATTTCTGTATTGAAACATTGCTCATGCAGCGCCAGATGCTGCAGCGCATTGAGCTCGCTTCAGCCAACGCTGCTGAGAAGTGCAGCCCCCCCTCTGAAGCTGTTCAGCATAGAAATGAATTTGCCCTCCAGCGCTGGTAAGCAAGCCTGGCGAAGGGCTATAGGGTCAGTTCAGATCATGTATGTCACATTATCCACTCACACTCGTCACATCTCATGGCTTATGCAGCAGCTGCAAATCAAGGATGGCCTTTAACTGAAGAAGGTTGGACTTTCCTTTTCAGCCAACGTAAGAGAGGGCAAAAAAATGAAAAATCTTGACCTGCTTATGTTGTCTATTGTCACTAGGGCAACTGAAAGGACGGGAGCTGCTCTACATGGACACTGATGCATGGGCAGGAGTTTTATGCTGCCGGGTGTCTGGTCAATAGATTCACTTACATCTGCACTACGTGAGGCTGCTGATGGTTTGGAGACATGAGCCAGAGTCCCTGCTGTCATCCACACTTGTTATCACAGTGTCAAAAAAGAAAAAAAGGAGTCACTTGTCGGACAAGCCCGATTGAATCACATCAAGGGCGTTGGGAAAAGGCAGGTGGTGTTGGGAGTGACACTCGTGATGTTGTGGGCACGGCTGACTCAAAGTGTGGCTACATGAGGCTCACGGCGTGTTCTACGCCTTTTTCCTCCACAAAACATAGGGATGTTTTGCATAATGGGCATCATCTTTATATAAGCTGTCTTTCCTCCTGAAAGGGTTTCCGCCCACACTCGACGTGATCTCACTGCTGAGTCTTGCAGAGTTTTGGTCCCATCAAATGGTTCAAATCCTTATGCGACATGTTTACATTCATACATTATATGTGTATGTATGTATATTTTCACCAGTTACTGTGGGTGAAACTTATCCACAATCTATGGATGGTTCTTTGTAGGTAAATAAAGAGACTCGACATTTCAAGAGATGTGGAGAAAATAATCTGAAGGCTGTAGAATGGAACAGGTACACTCAGAAACAGAAAATAAAGGTAGTCTGTCAGATCCGCCACGCTGCAACTTATAGGTATGCTGAGGTTAACTTTACACTTGGATAGAGTTCTGTAGCAATATTTAAACTATAAAACACTATTAAACTCATTAAGTACTAACTTGGATAAGCCCCTTACTGAATTCTAATATGAATGGGATTCTACAGCAGAAGGCCCACTTACAAGAACATAAAACTCAAATCAGTCTGATTTCTGGATTTCTTTTATCATTTAAGCAATCTGTTTATGAGAAAGGCTTTCACTCCACATTTATATTTTCAAACATAAATATCCATTTACGGATTTCATTCATTTTACATATTCAGTCATATTCATTCCTTTACACCTAGAGCTTTAAATTCAAAGAAACATGCAAACCAGGGCTTTTTGATTATTGCACTTCTGAAGCAAAATGAGTTTCTTCAGTTGGAAGAGCAGAGCGGCTGCTCATCTGTATCTAGAGGAGCCAGATGACGTGGTTTGGGCATCTAGGATGCCTCCCTGCTGAGATTTTCTGGGCACATCTTATGGAAAGCAAGCCTCACAGAAGATCAAGGACAGGCCCGAGGGACTATCTCTCAGAGCTAACCCGGAAGTGCCTCAGGATCAGGGGAAGAAAATGCATGTACTGTATATGTGATTGGATGGACACATATGATGACTTCCATTTGGATTGATTACGACTGATTACTTCCCCACAGTCTCAAATGTTGCCAAACATCGGTGGGGGTGGTTGGGAACAGAGAACCAACCACCCTGGGTGTTCATCCTGGTCTAGTGTCTTTCTGTCCATCTATTAACAGACCTGAAATATAGAAATAAGCTTAAAGGCTCTTTTAGCTTCTGTACTGCCAGTAGAGCAAAATTACCCATAGATAAATGTGATTAACGCTAACTCAGACATTATTATTTGCCTTTGCATGTGATCTGTGGTCACAGTCGAGTGACATGGACTGAGAAATTTAATTTAGAGCCTTTCAGGACCAAAACAAACAGATTTAGATTAAATTCAATTTGACATAGTGTATCTAGTATTCATGTGCCAAGCAACTATGTAAGGCCATTTTTTTCCCTTTGTACACTTTATTCATCGTGTAATCCATCGTCACTTATTTAAAGCTTGTCAAAAGCTGCGCGCACGGCAACTAAACACGCTGATTAGTCACAAACAAACAACCTCACCAACCCATTGAAAAAGAGCTGTTATTTTCTGCCTCTGCAGCTAATTTCTGTAATTCCGTGCCTGTATTGTGGTGTGTCTGTGTGTGTTGAATCAGTACTTTTATTTGTTTTGACAGTTAGATACAGTGATTTATTTGTGCCGAGCTGCCTCACTCTTTGCAGATCAGTCTTAACACAACTAAGATGTGTTTATGACTCACCAGGGTACTGGTGGAATAAACAAATGCCAGGGAACAACCAGACCTTATGGAATGCACCATAAGGTCTGGTAGATGTGAAACATATTGCTGGTGAGAGGAACATCTGGAATCTCCATAATCTATCTAGCAGATGTATGATAAACTTCTTGAATATGAGGTGATAGGACATAAGTATTCATTAATACACATTATTTCCCAGCATGCCTACCTGTGTAATGCTTAATCAGTATAAAAAAATAAATGTATTCGACCTGGCACTGACGTCGATCTAGAATGTATTTATGGGACTATGGACTATGATGCCGTTCATTATGACACACTATGACAATTCCCTATAAGTAGTGAATAGGGAAGGAGTGTGTGATGTCAGACACAGCCTTTGCGAATAGTTTCATTAATGCTCATTTTGTCCGACTCCTCTAATGTTGAAGCACATCCTCGTGGGCAACTGATAAGGGGAGGTTAGTAAAATCCTTGCCACCCACACACAGTGACACACAGTGACAGTGGTTTGTAGGTACCTCAGCATTCAAGGTACCGCGAGAGATGGGAGCCCAAAGGAAGGTCCACTGGCAGGCAGTCAAGGAACTCTCCAGAACTGCTGAAAAGGGGAGTCAGTACCAGTGGATAAGGAGAAAGGACTCTACCTAGGCCTCCAAGTGAGTTGATGGGGTGACCCTGGCACGCTGGGATTCACTGCTGAAACCCTCAGGAGGTGTTTGGGGGACTATCAGCGAAACACCCCGGATGGTTAGGGTGTCTACTTGATAAACCTAAGGATATCATCACTCAGATGACATCCCAGAGTCTTAGTGGTGTCTCAAGTATACAATAGGGGATAATAACATCTAATCCGAAACAAGAGATCAATCAAAAATGACTTTTTTTCTAAATCGATTTCAAAATTGTATCTTGCCAAAATTAAAACTATAATGGAACAACCCATAATGAATTATGTAGTAAACAAACAAGAATGCAGTTTATATTTTACTTTAGCCAGCTGTTGATTTTAATGACAGCTTTCCACACTTGGTGTTCTCTCAGTTTGCTTTGCGAGGTTGTGTGTTTACCACTTTTTATTTGCTACATAATTCCATATCTTTTCCTTCATAGTTTTGATGTCTTTAATGTTAATGCAAACAGTAAAAACAAGAACATTGAAGGAGAATCTATGTCCACATTTCTGACTGTGTATTACATTTGTATACTGCTCAATCAATCTTTATTTATATAGCGTCTTTTACAATCAAAATTGTTTCCAGGCGCTTTCCAGAATCCCAGGGCCTGACCCCAAACAAGCAACAGTGGCAGGAAAAACTCCCCTTTAACAGGAAGAAACCTTGAGCAGGACCAGGCTCATGTAGGGGGACCCTCCTGCTGATGGCCGGCTGGGTAAAGAGAGAGGAGAAGGACAGGTAGAGGTGAGGAGAGGTAGAGGAGAGACTAGGTAGGAGAGGAGAGGAGAGACTAGGCATAGATCATAGAGAATACATACAGAAATACATTATTTTAAGTAAAGTAAGCTGCCGGTAGAGTCAAGTTGAGTGGGTCAGCTGGGTCGGAGGTCATTTTTTTACTTCTTTTATGTTGTTATTCATGATTAGTTTTCAAATCTCATGTTCTCCAGTGCTTAACACACGGCTTCAAATGAGCAATTACCGTACAAGGGACAAAATGGATCTTTGACATTTGGCAAGTAATTGCACATGCTGTTCAGAGACATGGAGCTAATGATGTGGTGCTAACAATTCAAACAATGGTAACTCCATGTGAACAAAAACTAACTGGCTTTTGTCTAATTTTTTCTTAATTAATGTGATTTTTTTTAAAAACTGTGTGTGGGTGACTGTATTCTATGATATTTTTTAATGTTTCTGGATAACCTTGAGTAATCTTTTAAACAAAATCACCTGCATCCAAGGTAGTTTTCTCTGTCAACTGGACTGGGTTTCTTCTCTTGAAGACGTTTCACCTGCTATCCAGAAGGCTTCTTCAGTTCTGAACTTGCTGGGGAGAGAGCTTGAAAATATATAGCCCCTGTGGACCATTGGCATGTTAATGATCTGAGTGGTCACCTGAGAGTCGTTAGCAGGGTTGTTGGTCGGGTCGTTCACCTAGTTTCTGTTGAGGTGTCTCCCCTTTGTCTGCTGGCTCTCTTGGTGTTGAGTCACCCGCAGTTCTTCCACTTTAAATAATTTGCCTTTGGAAGCAAGTTATTATAACAACGAGGGAAATAGTTTCTTTTTAAAAAGACACTGCAAAAACTTTGATTTCAAAGCGTACACTGAAGACCCCCCACCAAAAAGAAATGGAGATTGTCATTAAAGTGACCTGAATCTTGCCACCTAAATGATTTTCTAATGTAATTTGATTTAATAATGTTCACGTGCCGCAAAAAGTGGTACATTTTCTTGGCTGCTGTATTCCTTCCGGTTTCACACCATATCGGCAAAGGTTAATAGCTCATCGCAAGGCTCTACGGGAGAATTTGGGGTTACAGTGCCTTGCTCAAGGGTACCTTGGCAGTGCTCTGATGGTGTCTTAGCACCTAGCCCTGCTACCAGCGCACTCTCCCTGGCCCGCGGCTTGAACCAAGAACCCTCCACTTTGCACCCCTGTCCATTTATTGAATAGTATCTAAATCATTTTTCAAGTATAAAATAAAACTATTTCCTGACCCTTATCATGTCGTTTGCAGTTGGAGTTGTTACTATGGCTTCAACGCTGCCCTTAGCTAGTGGTTGAAAAAATAAAAAAGCTATTTGTAAAACTAAATTCATTTTGTGCACCATAATTACGTTCAGAATGGAGTCCTTCAGATAGTTGCACTACTGAAAGGTAACACATTAATCAATGCAGTTTAACTCCAAAGCCAGTCACATTCCTGGGAAGCAGTAGGGAGCAGTAACGATTGTGAATCGATTTCACCTGCTGTTGCGCAAATGGGGTAGTCAATAGTTAGATAGCAGAGGCAATTAGAAAGACAACATCTGTAGAAAAATGCTTTTACGGGTGAGCGCCACAGACACCAGCACTATTAATAGATGTTACCCAAACCCCTTTTTTGGTGTCTTCAAGTAGAATCATGGAGGACCACTGCCAGAGTCCTACAAAATGACCTCAACCAGTTTAATCATATGCATGTTTCTGCACAGACTGTCATAAACAGACTTTGTGAGGATGTCATTACTTTAAAATTCTCGTCAGCATAGATCCAATGCAACACCTCACCACATACATATGTACATGTAGCTATATATACACACAGGTGCACTCATGAACATTCACACTCTAGGGTGAGGGTTGTAACTATTCTATATGTGTATATATTGAAAAGAAATCTGTCTCCTACCCCATCCTGGATAGGAAGAAGTCAGTGGCTGGGGGGGGGCAGTGGAGGAACTCTCCTGTCCCTAGACAAGGGCTGGTTGACTGCTGTGCCCATGACCCTTGGTTAGGTGTTGGGGTCAGTGCTGTGCAGTACCCACACAACCTGTCCATTTAAGACCAAATGGGCTGTGGCTCAGTTGTATGTGGGCTTAAGCAAATAAGTGTGTGTGTGTCTCTGTGTGTGTGAGATTGTGTGATGGGGGGTGATCGTGCTGTGTGAGGGCACACGTATGAATGTCTTGTGAATGGGTGTGATTTTAAGTGTGGACAAGAAGGCTCTCTAGCATTCCCACCCTTCCGAATTGCACGGCCAGTGTGTTGGGTCTTATCGGCATTGACTTAACAGCAAACACTCTGCTGGTTGTCGCACACGCAAACACGCTTGACATAAAAAAACCCCCCAAAAAACACAAAACAACGATGTATAAATCAGTGCTCGGTTATATGAGCCCAGATTTGACAGTCAGATCAATGCCTGTGCGCCAAAAAATGACAATCAACAATGACAGTCACGGTAAAGAGACAGACTGCAAGATTTGGTCATTCAAATCAGCTACGCAGGTTGGTGCTTTAGCTCATGTTAAACTACTTAAGCACACATCTAATCATAAAAGTAACTCTGTCTTCATGCAGATTATCTACTACAAATCAGACAAGAAAGCAAGGTGTATAATTGCTTGTGCTTGGACACAACAGTTGCCTGTAGGGGGCATCTTTCATTAGAGCAGCTGCTATTATACTGTCTTTTTGGACTGAACACAAGGACTGATGGTAATAAGTCACACAAAACACACAGCAGCTGCTTCTGCAGAAATAAAACGCAGTCGGGAAGAGAGGTGATAACAATTAGTTAATTAGCAGTATATCTTGAAGCCTATAACAGATATAGAGGCCAGAAGATAATTGCTGGCGTGGTGCTGACATGGGAGAAAAGCTTTTCATCCACAAACCCAGCTTTTTTATGGAAGAAACATCATTTTTAAAATTGAATTCATCCTTTATTTATCATTCATGAATACTGTGCAGATCAGGATCTATACATCCCTCCCCTGCGAATTCAAATAAAATAGGTACCTATACATCACTATATGGCTAATATTAATACTATTAATAATAGTAATAAACCTTTTGGAACGAAATAACACCTGATTTAGTGTTTGGACCCAAATACATAGACACAAAATAGACAAAAAAAATCACTAAATACTCAAAACAGATTAAACCAAAGACTGAACAATATAAACAAACATTGGATCAATGAAGAATCTGTCATATAAAATTATGATTCTCTGCTGCAGCTACACTGATAACACCAACAACAATTATATTTATTGGTTTCAGAACCCGGTACATTTTCAAGTATTATTGCCAATGTGTTAATAATAAACATAATGAGCGTGACAGGTTATTTTATTACCATATAGGTTGTGATTTGGTTGCTTAAAGTTATATGTAGTATAATTAATATGACCATAGCTGTAGTGAAATATAGTGAAATATCTGTAGTACTAGCACATTACTTTTAAAGAGTCTTGCATTTTAGCTGCTGCTTTATATGCTAATCAGGCCTTTAGATCATCCAAGTTTGTCCTATTTGTGCGAGTCAGTGTCTACCATTAGCAGCTTTTTACTTTAACCCACCGAGTCATTGTGCACATTTGCAAGGTCGGACACTGATTAGCCGTTTAGCATTGACGAGTCACTGTAAGAGAAGAGTAATGACAGCAGCACAATATACTGCTTTATAAAGAGGAGGCTTGCAGTCAGAATTACAGCTCTTTCAACTTAAGGCCTTTCTTTGTGGCCTGCATGCATGGTCTCTTCTTTCTTCTTACAAAAATGCCATGCACATTGTCCAAAAGGGTGAATAACCTCCAACCCCAATGACCCCCATCAGTTTTAAGTCTACATCTTGAGTATAAGGAAAAAAAAGACTAATGTATTTACACGTATGATGTATGTGTCCTACCGCCCCTTGACTGCCTCCTCTCCTCCTTTACTCAACTAGCCATTAGCAGGAGGCTCCTGAGCCTGGTCCTACCAAAGATGTGTTTCTCAGTAAGGGGCGTTTCTTCTGCAACTGTTCCCTACAGATGCAGCCAGACTCTGGGTTTTTGTAAAGCACCCAGACCTCTTGATTGTAATAGACAATATGCAAATTAATTTATATTAAACTGAATTGAATTTACTGTCTGAGTCTTGTGATGAAATTGTGAACCTCGCCGTCCACCATTCTCAGACCTAAGCTGGCACCTCAGATATCATCCCCTCTTGACATTTCATTGTATTCTTTGGACCACATATTCAGTTATAATCAACTATGCTGATTCATGTAGTGGTCCAGCTGCAGTTAGAAATGCTTTTGTGTGGCCTTTATTTTTTTTTTAAATCCACGAATCAGCTAATCTTTCAAAATAAAGTCAATTTATGATTTGCCTTAAGAGCCCATTGATGTTGTTCAGTTGCACACTTTTTAAATTTGACAATTATAAGATGCAAAATCATTTATCAGCAGATAACGACAATATGATCTGAGATGTTCAGTCTCAGCGGACTCGGGCCACGCGGCACCCACACACACACACGAGCCACACTTGCTTTGGCTTCCCGCTGTTCATATTATTCCAGGAAATATTCTTGTCAGCAATCCCATTTTCCGTCCCAGCTCTGTAGAAAGACCATGGATGCACACGTGGTCTGTATTATAAACATTACACTTACCACTTACAGGTGTGGATGACGTCAGTCATACCAGGCCAATGGACTTCCTCGGGTTATATACGTTCGATGGGCGGGTATTGTGGTCATGTGACCGGTCTGGGCTTCTGTCATTATTTACGTAATACACATGTAGGCTGAACTGGTAGATGGTATATTTCGAAATTAAATTATAAAATAATAAGTTACCCAATATGGTGATAATTGGTGTTGATAATTGGTTGCGTAAATATATACAGATCAGTGGGAGGAGCCTAAAAGAGCTGTTTTGGCCAGAGAGTAGTGGGTGTTGGGATGTCGCAGTGAGCTGATGCAGAGCTCCTTAGTTTGTCTAGTTTTGTTACCATGTTCAAGGACACGAGGAAGTCGTGAAGATAGGAAGAGAAGGAATCGTGAGGTCAGGTTGACATGAACCTTGTGTGCACCAAATAAAAGAGGTGAGCGAGCAGCAGACGAACGGAGTTGACAGAGAAAGCTTGAACTGCTGCTCAGCTCTCCATTGCAAGGAACTCCTGTTGTTTGCGTGGTTGATCCGAGTCTGGTGAACGAACAGCGTGGGTGACCAAAACATCACCCTCACAGCTTAAACCAATGCCATCCACTAAACCAATGACTGTAGACAGATCCAGATAAGATGTCATTGCCTTGGTTTCCAGTTCTTCCATGTAGATATTGGCCATTAGCCTTGTTTCTGTCTGTAGAAGCTTTCTTTGAACTGGAAGTAGCAACAGAGGCTGAGCAGAGTGCACATGTGCTCTGAGGATAGTCGGGACGGAGTGTTCTCCTAGACAAGACATAACCTCAATAACCACGCCATTAACCAATTCAAGAGATTCAAGATTCAAGAGTACTTTATTGATCCCTTTAGGGGGTGTCCATCAGGGAAATTAGCATCTCCGAAGAAACGTACAGCACTGTACAAAATTTCCCACCACCATTACACCCCATTAAACCTATTAAAGATAATAAAAATATAATAAAATAAGAAATAAAATAGAATAAATTAAAAATAGAATATGAATATAAATATAAAACTATAAAAATGTTCCAGTCCTTCTGTTATCAATCCATCTTTATTTATACAGTGTCTGTTACAATCAAAATTGTTTCAAAATGCTTTAACGACTCCCAGGGCCTGACTCCCAACAAGCAACAGTGGCAGGGAAAAACTCCCCTTTAATAGGCAGAAACCTTGAGCAGGACCAGGCTCATTTAGGGGGACCCTCCTGCTGGTGGCCGGCTGGATAGAGAGGGAGGATAAGGGGGAGGGCAGGTAGAAGATATTAATGGCCTTCACATTACTATATCACAGAAATATTAACAAGTCTTCATTTTGCTGTTTTGACCATAATTGTTACGTTTATCTTTCAACAAATCCAAAGGGGTTGCTTGTTGCTTCATACTTTTTCAAGCTAAATGACACTAAAGCCCCATGAATCCTTTGGTTTCCAATAAGTATCCCTGAAGATTCTTGTGTATTTTGATAGTGCCTATCAATTGGATGAGTAGGCCACATTTAAGATGTGAGGATTGTTAGTAAACTAAAGCCTTACTGCAGGGATGCTCACAGTTTTTCAGCATCTGAGGCATTTATGAAATAACCAAGTCATTGCATTTATTTAGAAATATATTGAGGATTTTTGCAATTTATGTTGATGTACGTTGCATAACCACACATGTTAAAGAACACAACATAATTAACTATGTACATTTTTTGCCATTGTGAAAATTGACTGCTGTCCCAACAACTGGGACTTTAGTTCCTTCCCCTTTCTCTTTGTCATCTCACTTTTCATGGGAATTGCCTCTCCACATTTCCCTTCTTTGGTATTGTGATGGTAAAATAGCAGATGAGGCAAAAACACTTTGAAAATGTCATCTAAAATACCCCCCCCCCCCCCCCATTCCACATTAAAGTGATAAATTTTATTCTTCTTACTTGGTCCAGCTCCCCCACTCATTTTTACACCCTTTCTCAAGTTTAAGAGAAAATAAATAAAAGCGAAAAATTAGCGGTAACAGGCTGACTAGCTTGTTAGCTTTGCTGCACTTAGAGCCGTTGTTTGCACATGCACAGTGACCTAAGTGTAAAAAGAATTCAGATGTCATCTGACTTGCTGCCCTGGAGATCAGTCAAGTGATGGGATGGATGATAGGCTGAGGTCTTTGTTTTATTGTCATGCGATCTACCAGTAGGACCTTGGGGATCGACTGATAGATAACAATCGAGGTGTTAAGCACACCTGCCTTACTGTATATCCTTCAATATCCACTCAGAGCCCTCAGATAGTTTAAAACGCTGTTCTCTCTGCTGGTTCTCTGAGTGCTACAGAATTGATTTGAACTTCTTCTTGTCAAGCTGAGGTCAAGGAATCAGGTGCTTCCTTCAAGAGCCAAAAGACCAGAAGTGGCATTGTTTGAATAAAATCCAGTAACCAAGCACAATAAAACAAGTTTGCGTATTGCAAATTTTAAAACTTGTTCGCAGCTTTGGGTCATACACGCTGACCCTTCACTCTGAGCAAAACTAATAATCAAGGTCCTCAAGTATTGTAGGACAACTATTTTTATTTCTGCACAATTGGTAAATCGATCAGAGCTTTCTCACTTTAGACACACACATGAACACACACACACGCACACACAGACATGCATATTTGCCTTCATTTGATGTTGCTGAAAAGGAAAGACCTTGATCATTTTCTTACATCAGATTTTTAAAAACCAACTTTCAAAGTAACTGTCAATGAGGGATTTGTCCAGAAGCAACTGGTGTTATGGTTGAAGTATTCACACAAAACCTCTCAGAATTGCTGTATTTTGGGAAAAGTTACATGCTTGAATGTAAATATATTTTCTCTAAAACATTTTTATCAAATACTTATCTTGGCATGCTAATTTATACCTTTTGGGTTTCATTTATTCAGGATATTTATGAAAATACTACTTCCTGTATGTCTTGAATACAGGTATTTTGTAAAAGACTTTCAATACTGCTGATAAATAAAAGCATAAAAATTTATCAAATCTAAACTTCAGATCCCAGAGTTAATTTTTTGATATGCCATAAAGAAAAACTGAATTAGGAATAAATATACTTGATTCAATTTAGACAACGCGAAAAACTTTACCCACGATTTTAACCGTCGGGAACAGTGAGAAATAAAAATGCTAATAAAGATCAACATCAGGTCAAATCAAATTGATTTAGATCCCAAAGTCGCTTGGAGGAGTTTACAATCTGCACAGGTGTGACAAATACGGTATCCCTCTCTCTGGGAAGCAGATGGGAGTGCCCTGCTCCAGCAGACCAAACTTATAGTAGCCTATATAAGGGCACTTTGTGTCCACCTTGTTGATAAGCCTCGTCAAAAATGCTACAGTCTTTTTAAATTACTTTAAAAAAAAAAAAAAAATGCTATTGTACATATTCCACTGCATGTTATTGCTGCTTTGTATTCTAGATAGATGATACACACTATTTGTAACCTTTCACAGAGTTTTAACAACCTTCAAAATGGTAAAATATTTGGAACATTTACTTTGGACTCAAAAGACCATATACTACTAAAGAATGTTGGTGCATAAAAGATACTTTTCCAAAAATCCTCAGAGGATGTTTATCTCCTTTTTTACTTCTTTATTAATTAGAACTGGTAAATTGCTTGTTAACACAAATAGCTAACTGGCCAATACAAGAGCATCAGAATGGGGAAGAAAGGGGATTAATTGTACATGACAGGGTTGTTGGTGCCAGACAGGCTGGGCTGAGTATTTCAGAAAGTGCTGATCTACTGGGATGTTCACACACAACCATCTCTTTACAGAGAGTTAGCAGCAGTTGTGGGGACAAAAATGCCTGACTGGTGTGAGACATCAGAGGAGAATGGGCGGACTGGTTCAGATTGTAGAAAGGCAACAGGAACTCAAATAACCTTGAACAAGATAGGCAGCAGCAGAAGACCACAGAGGTGCCCCTCCTGTTAGCTACGAACAGTAAATTGAGGCTACAGTTCACCTGTCTTTTCTGATGAGTCTCTATTTCTGTGACATTCAAATGTTCAGGTGAGAATTTAACAAAAAGAACATGAAGGCAGCGAGCCTATCCAGCCTTGTATTGACAGTTCAGGCTGGTGCAGATTGTTCAGTGTGGGAGCTATTTTCTCCGCACACTTTGGGCTCCTTAGAATCAACTGAGCCTACCTTAGAATTACCACTGACCATGACGTCCCTTCCCCCAGAATAATGCACCTCATCACAAAGCTCAGATCATCTCAATTGGTTTCTGGAACATGAAAATGAGATCACTGTACTCCAGTGGCCTCCACAGTCACCAGATCTTAATCCAGCAGATCACCTTTGGGATCTGGTGGAATGGGAGATTCACATCATGGATAAGAGCTGACAAACCTGCAGCTTCTGTATGGAGCTATCACGATACCATGGAGCCAATTCTCTGAGGAATGTTTCCAACACCTTGTTGACAGTATGTCAGGAAGAATTAATGCACTTCTGAAGGCAAAATAAACTCTTTCACTACCAAGGTGGATAGAAAAGTAGCTAGTGAGCATCTAAAAAAGCCCATCATGAATACCATGGCATTCAACTACAGATCAATGCAGGAGGAGGGAGGCCAATACTCATTTATCACCATGCTGATATTAGAAAAATTTTGAATTTTTTTAGTTAGATGCTGGTTAAAGTTATTGCGAATGATCTCATTTTAACATCACTAACATTGATGAACATCGACAAAACATCTTAAAAACAAGTTGTTTTCTGCGATTAAGACTTTTAAAGCTCTTTATTTATAATGTAGAGTTCTCAAGCCAAGCAGTGGCTTCCTGATCTAAATTGCAGAGGGGCATTAGACTTCCTCTCAGTTGTTGCAGAGGGCAGATTTCAATTATGTTCTCCATGGTTCCTCTCCACAGGCACACAGTGGGACTCAGGCTACTTCCCCATCTGTGAAGCCTGGCCAAGCAGGGACCCTTGCCACTCCTTTAAGGTAAACCATGTTGGGTGTCTACTTAGCGTGTGTGAGGTGACATGGACCAAACCGGGGGACACTATTCTTTTATAGTCAACAGTTGTCTTGCCCTCTACTATGGATGTGACAGTAATCACGTGGCTGCTCAGAAACAATCACATATGTGTTTAGAGTTAACTTCTAGCTGTTTGTTCTTCGCTACTCATATAAGCAACTTGCTGTTGCAGGTAACAGTCTTTATAGGAATCTGCGCAAGTCTCAATTATCTGCTTGGGTAACCATCTCTGATGTTCCAAAAAGCAAAGGTTAAAAGCAAATCTAAGTTGGAGTTTATCAACAGCATTATCTGAGACATCTCCTAGAAGTGTCAACAGCTAAAGGAAGATGAGAAGTTGTGCAGAATGAGTAATTTCTCAAAGAAATTGCTATATGCTGCTATAAATAAAATTCTACAACTCTGAAAAATTAGCTCCAAGCCAATGGCAGCTGCATCAATGATTACATTCAAAATAGATAAAGCAATATTACGTTTTTTTTTAACTGATAAAATACTTCAGGTTTTTGTTAAAGTTAAAGCAATCATAGAACAAACCTGATACGTCAACAGAATTTGAAGGACTTAACTTCAAATACTTCACTCACATTGGGCCAGATTCACGAAGCATTCTTACGAACAAATTTGTTCTTAAGTCCCACTTACGAACAGTTGACGAAGATTGTGGCATTCACCAATTTCTTCTTATCCTGGATTTATTCGTAGGTAAGAACAAATCCTACGAACACTCAGGAGTACTGTAGTCTTGCGCACATTTCAGTGCCGACATGTTGGCATGGTTGGGTTTTCTTCTCTTGTGCAGTTCAATAAAATTCAATATTACAATGATAATTCTGTCATATTTATTTATTTATTTGTTTATTTCCTATTTTTGGTGATTTACGGAGAATTTTAAAATTACGTAAATGTGCCAATGACTTAACATTAATCAACCAAATTGGAAACCATGCCAAAACTGTCTTTTAATTTGATTTTATCTTGATTTATTTTATTAGGGGATCGAGGATATGCCCTGGCTCCCTGGTTGTTGACACCACTGACCAACACTCAGACTCCACAGGAGTTTTATTCAATCAGATGCATGCGCGCAGTCGCTCCACCATTGAACGCACCATTGGCATGTTAAAGGGGCGCTGGATGTGTTTGGACACAGAGCCACAACCCCGTGAGGATGTGCGTCCTGACGCAATGATGGGGCCAGACTGCAGGCACGCGGTTCACGTTCGAGCGCGATTAATTGCCCGTTTGTGAATAAAATGCATTATTGTCACAATCCGAGCACAGCTTTTACACGTTTATTTTTTTTTACATTCTTCTTTTTTTACATTCTCGTTGATTTCTTTAAGCGTGTTGGCTATAGTCATCAGGGTTGAGGCAATTTTATCAAGCGTGTTAGCCATCCTTTCTTGATTGTTCAACACGGCGTCAGAAATCAGGCGTGGAGAGGCAAGCTTTGGGCATTTCGCTTTGGGCATTTGGCTGCTTTTTGCTCTGTCTACAGGGTCCTGCTGCAGTTCCTTTTATGGGCATTAGTGGGCGGTGACTTATGCTAATCGTATGTTAATTAGACTCACCTGGCACGCGCTTTCAACTTACGAACAGATGGCATTCATCAATCTAAGAACACAGCTGCGAACAATTCTGGGGCTTACGAACGCGTTGATGAATCCGACGTAGGGTTTTCTTAAAAAAACTTCTTAAGGACAACTTAAGAAAGGAATCTAAGAAGATTCGTAAGAACATATTGGTGAATCGGGCCCAATGTTTTTCCAGCATTCAATCAATCTTTATTTATACAGCATCTGTTTCAATCAGAATTGTTTCTAGGCACTTTCCAGAATCCCAGGGCCTGACCCTCAACAAGCAACAGTGGCAGGAAAAACTCCCCTTCAACAGGAAGAAACCTTGAGCAGGACCAGGCTCATGTAGGGGACCCTCCTACTGATGGGGGGGCTGGGTAGAGAGAGAGGAGAGGGAGGAGGACAGGTAGAGGACAGAATAGGCAGAGATCATAGAGATACACTCGGGCCCAGGATCGACAATGGGCTTTTAGAATATCAGCTTATGAACATTATAATATTCTCATTTCAAAAGCAAAGTGTCAAAAGGAGGATCTGTTGTAAGAGATGCCTCTAAAAGATAAAGACAAATTTGAAGAACAGCGTCTCCAAGGTAGTTTTCTCTGTCAACTGGACTGGGTTTCTTCTCTTGAAGACGTTTCACCTTCTATCCAGAAGGCTTCTTCAGTTCTGAAATCGCTGGGGAGAGAGCTTGAAAATATATAGCCCCTGTGGACCATTAGCATGTTAATGATCTGAGTGGTCACCTGAGAGTCATTGGCAGGGTCACTGGTCGTTCACCTAGTTGAGGTGTCTCCCCTTTGTCTGCTGGCTCTCATGGTGGTGAGTCACCTGGTCTCCTGGAGTGGTGTGAATGTTTGTTTTGCTGTTGGAAGGAGTGGAGGACTGCATTGTATGTGGGTGATAGGAAGTGCCTCAGGCCACCACCGCCCAATGGTCCACAGGGGCTATATATTTTCAAGCTCTCTCCCTAGCGAGTTCAGGACTGAAGAAGCCTTCTGGATAGAAGGCGAAACGTCTTCAAGAGAAGAAACCCAGTCCAGTTGACAGAGAAAACTACCTTGGATACAATGACCTGGATGACTGAGAATTTACACAGACATTATGCATGTTCATTCATAGTACGCTAGCATGTATGTGGATGGATCATCAAATTGATTTTTGATCAATTCTTTTGAAAAATGAACACGGCAAATTTTCATTGCCAACATTGAGCAACACATTCTCTGGCATAATGCTGAAATGCTGGGGACAAGGTTCCAACGTTTGCGCATCCATTTTGGCAATATGAAACGTAACTGAGACAGGACATCAGTCAAATGTAGATGATTTTGCTCAGTCTGGCATCCTAACCTCTACTCCAGGGGGAGGCGGAAGGATACCAAACGCCACAGTAATTTGATTGTGATTGTGATTGCAGCACCAGCTTTGGCCACAAACGATACTGCTGCTTTAATGAGCCCTTTAACTTTTGTTTTCACATAACCTGAAAGCTTAAAAAAAAATAAAAAAAATAATAAGGGGTGCATTTTTAGATTCCTAATTAATTTATGTAATGTAAGGTTTCCACCCAGTGTCAGGCAGCAGACGAGAACCCAAGAGCGACACCAGAGTTCGGTTGAACACTGCTTTATTATCAGGAACAAAAGGCAGACAGAATATACTGGGGAATAGGCAGAACAGAGTCATCAGGAGCAGGCAGGGTCGGAACCAGGCAGGCAGGAAAACGCTGGAGAGTCATGTGGAAACACAAAGGACAATCTGGCAGGGAGGCAGCGTAGCGCAGGGAACTAAAAAGGGGACTCATTAGTGTTCCGATTTCCGATTTGCGCGGGGCGACTGACACACGGGCGGGATTGCCCGCAGCTGTGAGACCTAGATTGTGTTTGAAAGGTTGTAATGTTCATAAATGGGACTTTCTTTGCCCACCTTTAAAGATGCACAGCAGCTGCAGTACTGCTGGCAAGGGGAATGTGAATTCTTCCATATGTAAATAACTGATTGCAATTTTCAAAGACAGCCAAGGATGCAAAGCACAATGGGCCTCATTCACCAATATGTTCTTAAGAATCTTCTTAGATTCTTTCTTAAGTTGTTCTTAAGAAGTTCCTTAAGAAAACCCTACGTCAGATTCATCAACGCGTTCATAAGCCTCAGAATTGTTCGCAGCTGTGTTCTTAGATTGATGAATGCCATCTGTTCGTAAGTTGAAAGCGCGTGCCAGGTGAGTCTAATTAACATACGATTAGCATAAGTCACCGCCCACTAATGCCCATAAAAGGAACTGCAGCAGGACCCTGTAGACAAAGCAAAAAGCAGCCAAATGCCCAAAGCGAAATGCCCAAAGCTTGCCTCTCCACGCCTGATTTCTGACGCCGTGTTGCACAATCAAGAAAGGATGGCTAACACGCTTGATAAAATTGCCTCAACCCTGATGACTATAGCCAACACGCTTAAAGAAATCAACGAGAATGTAAAAAAATAAGAATGTAAAAAGAATAAAAACGTGTAAAAGCTGTGCTCTGAAACTGGTCTCTCTTTTTTTCTTCTTTTTGAAGTGAATCAAGACTGTTAGACTAAAATTGTGACAATAATGCATTTTATTCACAAATTAATCGTGCTCAAACGTGAACCGCGTGCCTGCAGTCTGGCCCCATCATTGCGTCAGGACGCACATCCTCAGGGGGTTGTGGCTCTGTCCAAACACATCCAGCGCCCCTTTAACATGCCGATGGTGCGTTCAATGGTGGAGCGACTGCGCGCATGCATCTGATTGAATAAAATTTCCTGTGGAGTCTGAGGGTTGGTCAGTGGTGTCAACAACCAGGGAGCTAGGGCATATCCTCGATCCCCTAATAAAATAAATCAAGATAAAATCAAATAAAAAGACAGTTTTGGCATGGTTTCCAATTCCAAATTGGTGAATGCCACAATCTTCGTAAAATGTTCGTAAGTGGGACTTAAGAACAAATTTGTTTGGAAGAACGGTTCGTGAATGAGGCCCAATGTTACCAACTTCATTTCACCAAAGGGTTGGCCTGTATTACCTTTGGCTCAGCTCTACCTCCTCTTGCTTATGAGGATAATCAGTATTGCCATCTATAAGGCTCAATCTTTGGTGTTTCCGGCCTGGTTTTATCACCTATTGTCTGTGGAGCTCTGCATGACTGCTCTTGGCTACAGGCTTCAAGGGTTTAGTTTTCATTTCTGTTACCAGGGAAACGCTGGACTGTGGAGTAAACCTGTTTGAGCAGATCATCACAGGTGAGGTTCTTTTTGTGTATTCCTTTTCATCATAATCTGTGCATAAGCCCCAATGGATTACACTCATATTATGTGCGGATGTCTGTGCTTTATTATGTTAATGTGACCTTATATGGTTGACTTGTCTTGAATTAAAATATAGATTAATTGATACACATAGACGGAATTCATGTCAAATTTAACATGCATAATTAAGCCTGATTATAGGAAATCTTTAAGAATGAAGCTTCCACTTCTAAATTGAGAGATGTAATGTTTCCAAGATGATGCAAGCTCAATGTCTTTAATCACTTATGATTGCAAATAACAGCATTTTCTCCCTGTGATCATCCATGATGAAGATTCAAGCTAATTTCTGCTCCAACTTCCTGCTCTCTCACGTTGGATAAATATGCCATTGCTATTTCAAATGTAGCTTCATAAAAAGGTGACCTTTCAATAGTTTCTTCCTTTTTCTACCGTCCCTCCATATTTTCATGCAAAAGGAGTAGACATTTTTTGTTACAATGGATTTAAATAAATAAATCCCTCTATGAGCATATTTTGGTATGCCTTAGAAAGTGGGACAATGTGGGAAAAATGTAGAAAAATGTAAAAATAATTTGTGATTTACAACACAGCAGTTAAAAAGGTTCTTTGTAAAAAAAAAAACAAAAAAACAAAACTGTTCAAGCAATATCAGTTTGTGGTCATTCGATGAAATGGATATTTGTTTCCCTCAACTATTAACAACTATTACAACTATTAACCAGATAATCTTTGGGAAATGCACTCAAATGAATCTGTTTCTGCATGTATTTATTTATTCTTGATGTAATGCGAGAAGAGAAAGTTTGAAGCTGCATTTTTTTTCTCTGAACAACACAAAAGTCCTTAAAGCTGGTCTGAACCCTCCTTTATGGGCCAAAATTGCTCCACTTGCTCCTCCATGGTTTCCTTCTCACTCCTGTAATGTCCAGTAGTAAATGGGGCTAGTTGTTAAGTGATGGGAAATTGAAATACAGTCTGAGGGGAGTGTATGCTTGCGCAGTTTGTGTGTTTTTACAGAGCAGCAGAGTTTTTGGATCCGTGTGTATTTCCGATCAGAAACGGAGTCCTTGGTTTATTTACATAGCATCTCTTTTCACTAAGCAGTCACTGCAGAGCGTCCGGCTGTTTTTTAATATCAAAATTGGAGCTCTGACAAACTCCAAAGCTGATCGCCATACACAAAAAAGTTGTTGTTCTTCTGGCTTTGTAAGGACCTTCATAGGCACGATACATTCTCCAGCCCATTGCTCTGACTCTAACCATCCCAACTAAACCTGTAACCCTGAAATAGATCTATTTCCCAGTGAAAATAAATCATGAATTGCTTTCTGTGCACTGAAAAACTTCTTTCATTCACTTCTTTAAGTGGTCATATGCTCTTCCCTTCCCTCTTTAGTGTCTTTGACTACTGCTCACATCAGTTTTCCAATCAAAGGGTGGGAAGATTAAACGTGTTACACGTGAACCAGTTGCTGATGATGCGTGCTTGTCATCGATCACATATCGGATGGTGGCTCTCGTGGCAGTGTAACTTTAATTTTGACTGTTGGTGGCAAACAACAAGAAACATGTATTTTTAGGCTTTGATTATGAGGGATTAACATAAAACTCACAATCTGGGAGCAGAATTTTCCAAATTTCCCTAAGTCACTTTGGAACTACAGTACCGTCTGTGCTTCATTTATTTGAATATAACAATAGGAAACATGTCTGATTTAAAAGTTAAGGCTCATTCTCTCCTTCAAAGTGACTCTGGGGATCATTTTCTGACAGTAATGGCTTACAACAGTAGGGGTGATGTGATACAGACAGACGGCTGTCTGGCTGAGATATTTAGCATTTGTTATTCACACTGCAACATTGTTGTCCTAGATATGACAAAAAGTTCGCACCACTTACTGGAACTTCCCCGAATTCACCCGCACAATCACGCACAAGTCCTCGTCCTAATCACTTTAGAAGAAGAGCACTTGAAAAATGTATGTCACCTTTAATCAGAAAAAGACACAGATGCAAACGCAAACATCTTTTATTCCCCATCTTTTACAACCGCAGGAAATTTCACAAGGAAAAATATATAACAACGTTTCTTTTTAAGGCATTGCGTAATACATTTTTTTGAGAATATATATCCCGAGCTCCTAGAAATGACAAAAGATTTAATTGCTGCTAGAAGGCTTTGTCACTTCAATGGAATTATGTAGCTTTGCATGGCTACATACCAGTGAAGATAAATTAGATTTTTCCCCCCCTACAGACTTCATATGTCACGTCTGCAACCAAATTGCCAGAATAATTATTGGCACAGTACCATTTCTGCAAACCCGGGATGTATTAAAAAGTTCTGCTTCAAGTTCACTTCATTTCAACTTCCTTTTTTTCCCCCATGTTTGTGTGGCAGCACCCTATTCAGGTCTGACGGCACTCTTGCGAGACTCTGCGGCGCTGTTGCCATGGCATCCTATGATGCATGCATTTGACATTTATCATGTATGATCACATATTTGGTTACCAGCATGTGCATGACAAGATGTTTACTACTATTTTGAAATGGCCACTACCTCTTAAAAGTATTAAATATAAACTTTCTAAACTTTCCATACTTCTGGACAACGGCTTGAGACAAACGCTAATGACGCGTTTCTGTTAAGAGGTTTGATTTAGTTCTACAGAGCAGTCTAGTTTAAAGGTCCATCTTTAGCAGATTTATAGCCACACTGCAGGCCTCAATGTGACATCGCTGCAGTGTGTTAGAAAGGATAGGACAGCTGTTGAGCTATAGACAGTATGCTGTTAAGCTGTGCTGTTAATATTGACATCATGGTCATGGGCAATGTATAAGTGAGCATGAGCAGAATAATGCACGGTCTCAGTTCTGGTTAAGCTGATGCTTAGGACCCATGGTTATTCCTCAGTGCAATTAACAATACTTAGTTAACTCAGTGTTCCTACCCTAAAGATGACTATTGAAAAAGGTTTAGGGCCTAGAAGGGAACCTGTAAGCTCATGGAATCAATCGTTTTGATGGGGATGAAGTTATTTGGAGTTTTAGGGCACCTACATCTGCTCAGGCTAAAGACCAGTATTTTAAAAGAACCTCACAACAGGGGAAAATGAAGAAGCCTACTGAATGACCTTGTGAGTATAAAGTCCAGAGGCCCTTGCGTAGTTTTTACAGAGCTCCACGCGTAAAGACGCAAACTGTTGAGGAAGAAGAGATAATGTAATACAAGCCAGTGAACTCTTCTTATACTTCTAAATTGAAGGAAAAAGGGGTAATGGTCAACACAGGAGCAATGCCACATGTAATCACTGACGTCAAGATGTTTTTGGAATATGAAGAGGCTTTCAAGCCGGAAAAGAACAGTGTGGAGCTGGTTGCTGGGGAAAAGGCGAGTGGCGTGTCCTTGAAGAGAGGTGCTGCTGATGTTCACCGGAGACAACAAGGACTGTTTTCTAAAAACAATGTTGACAAAGCGTGGTTCCTACCATCGTTTCCACGGAATATTGTGTAGGCCAGTTTACTATTTGAATGCTGTAAGTAAAGAAAAAGACAATAGATGTTATGAGTGTTAGGGTTAGGTTAGGGACATGGCTCAAAATTCTTGGACATTGTAACTATAAAGATATATCAAAACTGGAAAATGCAACAGAACATGAATAGAAAGTCCTTTCTTTCTATCCCAAAGAAGAGTCCCAAAAATGCGGACGATACCAATCTGTCATTTTCATTTTCAAACCCCTCCAAATGGAAATGCAAATAAATGCTTGCCGCATCTAACTTTATTTCCATAGAAAGGCAATTTATATGGAGATAAAATACCAGGACTTCAATTGTGATTTACGTTTGCAGCTCATGTTTGAGGAACATTGTATCTTATTTTGTTGTCATCATTACTTTAAGCAACAGTAAACTTTGTGTGAAGTTAGATTCATGTAAAAACCTTGCGAATAAACTGAATAGGTTTCGCAAATATGAAACATGCTTTGCACTTGTGAAACACCACTCACCAAATGTTACATTTAAAAAAAAAAAAAGAATAGGAAACAAACGTCTAAAAGGAGGAAACAAACTTCGGGATGTTTGTGCCAATAGTCCCATGTTCTGTTGATTGGACTGTTTCACAGGTGCCTTGTAGTTTGGCCTCCACAACAGGAGGTGGCGCATGTCACCTGGATATAAACAACCACTGATTTAGCCTGCGCCACCGCCTGGTGTAGAGGCCTTACTTTTGGCGTGAATACCCCACCATTGTACTTCTTCGTACTTTTTGTACTTCATACTTTTTTTTGTTTCGCATTTAATTTTCAAAAATGTATTTTCTTATAAATGGTGTTTTATATTTGCAAACCAGATTTTATATTTGCAAAGCACATTCAAAATTTGCATGAATTTAACTCCATAACAATGCCTTTGTCATAAAATCAGCAGTCTTTTTTTAAAATCTCTCACATGAGCACACTCTTATCAGCATGTCTTAATTGCCTGTGGGTTAAATGTGTGCTGCTGCTTTCTCCAATGACAGCCTTGCTGTGTTTATGGTCTGTTAAAGACAGACTTTTGAGGGAACGCGTGCTTGGTGATATTGAATCAGTGGTGTGTATAATTAATCAATAGATGAGCAAAGAAAATCAGACAGTTCAGTGATCCCAATGCATGAAAAGAACACGTGCTAACCAGCAGGCATCAGCAACTTAAGTTATGAAAACTGTCTGTGGGATTATTTTGAGACTGCACCCGATGATGAATCACACTCTACGCCAGTTGTCACCCCAACTTAAGCCAGTTGATTACACAAACCTTAAGACCACGCCCCCAAGAGCGAGCGTAAATATGGATGATTCGAATAAAGCCCCTGCACACACGAATATTTAATGATATTTTGTCTCTTGTTACAAAACCTCAGTGTGGTATTGGCGTGTATGTGTCATATCGAGTACTACTTACTCACTGTCAGGAGCCATTTTCTGGACATCCCACCGAGCTTGTGTGTGCTTTCATGCCGTGGTGGCTGTTCCCTCTGGACCCTCAGTGCTCTGCATTGATTTGTTGTACTGCCTGCTCTATTGTTTTAACCAACTGACACGCCAGAATTGAACCTGTGACGGGGTGGAAGAGATCACTTGTGGGATGGGAAAAAAAACATTTGAAAGACTCTGAATCTTCTTCTTGGTGCAATCACTGTTCTACTCTACTGTGCTGCCTTTCCTTTGTTGTTTCTTTTTTTTTGCTGATGCTGTACTCTGGCGCAGCGTGACATTGTCCTGCTGCTCGCTAGAAGCATCAAGGCCTCATCTGTGGTCAAGGTAAAGAGGAGAAATAGGAGGCAAAGGGACCTCATCACCCCGTTGATTTACAGCGTGACCTCCTCGTGAGTGTGGCTCTAGGCTAGCAGGTCCAGTGTCAAACCTCCATCAAGCAGCTCCTTGTTAATTCATTTTATGGGTCTTGTCCCTCCTTGTCATCCCTCTCTCTGTCTCACTTGTCTTTCCTGTCTGAGCCACGCTTCATTAAACTCCGAATTCCATCATACCGACTGTATCGACTGTCGATGATGGAAGTAAACCTAAAGGACGATTGCTAAAGGAGGAATTGGTCATGTTCTCTGGAAAATTTGTTTCAGAAATAAAGAAATGTTTTTAGTGCGTGACCAGCTCAGGAAGAAAAGAACAAATCCGACATTTAACGGAGCTCTGACCCTTGAAAAACGTGAAGGTATGGTCAAAGTGGCAGCGTCATAAAGCCAGATCCTGCAGCTGTGTCCCTCTAAGCAACATTTTTGAAAAATAAGTTTAAGGTTGGGAAAGACCCTTTGCTGTGCCTCTGATTTTCTGCTCATAACACAATCTATTCGGAATATGGATGGCTAAGAAACACAAATCAGGCAGCTCATGATGACCTTCTGCCTCATATTGTGTTGGTTCCACATTTGCAAATGCTCTAAATTTTAGGGGCCTCACAGACACTCCACTGGAAGAAGATCTGGGGACCTTGGAGGACAAGCGAACACCTCAGGCTCATTATTACGCTCGTAAAACCATCCCTGAAGCATTTTTGCTTTTTGGCTGAGTGATTTATCCTGCTACACCAGGCCGCAGCATCACAGAGTATAATTTCCAAGGGTGTGTATAGTCTGCAGTGATGTTAGGTAGGTGGAATGTGTCAAAGTAAGATCCACATGGATGTCAGGACCCAAGAAGAACATTCCTCAAAGTGCCATACTCAAAGTGCCATGCACAGTTTGCCTTCGTCCCATTTGTGGTGCCATGAGAGCCCCCAGGCAAGTAATGCACACACACACACACACACACACACACCTGGGCATCCATGTGATGCCAAAGATAAATGTGATTCATCAGATTCTTTTTTTGTGCTTCTAACACATCGACATAAGGAAAAGGTATTTGTTTAGTATATCCCAGGTGCTGCGATGAAGTCACTCGTCAGTAGTCATAATGTCACGCCCCATCACTGCTGCTTCTAAAAACTGACCGGGTCGACATTCCTGGATTACTCCATTTTCATTTTGCCATTTAGGAGGGGGGTGAATCCTATTGAAGGATGAGTTCTAGGAACCAAAGTAGTCATCAGGAACTTCAGAGGCTCTGACTTTTTGTAACACTCCAAACTCACTCAAAGGTATCAGACAGAAGTTGAGCAACCTCAGCGATAGGAATGCATTATCTGGAGAAAAAGAGATCAATTTAGCTGAGTAAACAGCATTCATCCCTTTTTACAAAAAGTGTTAGCATGAAGAAGTATGCTCAGTTCATAAACTGCATATTAAATGTTTTTTGCATAGTTTTTAGGGTTGAAACCAAAATGATCTGGTTCATGTTGCCTGGCATTGTACATCAACTAAATAATTTAAATCATTCCAGTGACAACCATTCATAACACTGATTTTAATGTCCTCTGGCCTGTCATTTAAAGTGAAGAACAGTGAAGAACATGATGAACATAATAAAACACAAACACATACAAGACTGCAACAAAGAGTACAGCATTGTGAGCGTGGATCTAAGTCCTGTTTCCTCTGTCATAGAGCAAAGTTTCCCTGCAAGAGGAGTGATATCAATAGATTCCAATGACTTTGATAAGTTAGCCTTAATTTTTGCTTCTCCGTGGACATTTAAATTGCTGTGGCTAAATTCCTACAAGTTAGAACCGTGGCATTGTAAACTATGTTCAACATATAAGCAGCAGCATGAGTGTTGCTGTCTAAGGGCTGTCTTCCACATCCACGTCTCATAGTATGTATGGATCTATGGGAAGAATTTTGAAAATCTTCATTTATTATATGATTTTCCCTGTCTGCAGGTATTTTATGTAAATATGTAATGCTGATTCATATAAAGAATTAGTTATAAGACTTTAATAGGAATTTGGACCAAGCTAATCTGAAGACATTTATTAATTACCGGTAAATTATTATTGGTCTTTGTTAGGGGTTGAGAGAAACATGCGGCAGTTGTTAAGAGTTAAAATTAACAGCAGCAGTCTGTCCTAATCCATGTAGTTGAAGGGCAAAATTGCTTTATAATCATTGCTAATTAAGTAATTACATAGCATTGCGTTTGTACTTATGTGCCTTATAACGATCGGGATGTATTCGTTCCTAAACAAGTTTAGAATACAGTCACCCATCCTATAATTATATAACAGGAGGTGGATTAGGCAGCCTACCCACTCATGCTATAATGATGACCACATACTGTATCCCTCAGCATCTCCTCCACACCACCTCTATAATTGGCTTATATAGGGAAGACATCGTAAATGGTGACAAAGCGCCTGCCTCTGCGTGTTGGTGTTGATAGGAACGCATGCAATAAAAAAAAATAGTATATGTAATATCTAATACTTGACTAGATCTGCCCGCAGCTGTTAAAACACCGCATCTAATGCGCTCTCGCTCGCTCCTTCTCGCTCTCCCACGTGTGCGCGCACACGTCCCCCACGCAGCCGGGCGCGCACACACTAACCTGCTCATCAGTGCTCTGCACAGAAGCCCCCGACAGTGCCCGAGCTCTCCTGCGTGAGATCGCCGCTTTGAGTGTCCGCTGCTCCGCTGGATGTTTGCGCAAGAGGACGCCCGCGTCCGTCCGCGACTCTGCACTTTTGTCCGGACCGTTTCGAGGCAGAACACCTCTTAACTTTGGCACATTCTGCAACCTTTTTATTTTCGTGCACTCATTTTAAGACAATGTTTCCGTCGGCGGGAGCCCCCCTCGCAGCTCCGGGCGTTTGAGTTCCAACTTGGGGCTTGATGGCACCCTCGGCGGTGACAGGTCCGTAAAGTTGCGCCGCGCCAGAGAACATGGGCGCACACACGAAAAGCTTTTCGTAATTGAGACAATTTCAGGAATGAAGGCGGTTGAGTCTCAACTCGTGTGAGAATCGAGCGGTGTTTCGTCAGGTGCTGGAAAGGTAGAAGCTCGGAGGAAGAGTCGTGATCTGCGCGGTGGATTGCGCCAAGGACGGAGGGATCGGACCGATGAGACACCATGGGTAAGCAAAATAGTTATTTTAAAGGGATTGCCACCATACCACGAAGAACCACCGACATCTTTAAATTACCATGATTATTAGTTTGGTGTAGTTGTGCTTCTCCGGGGGGCACTAGTCACTGCTGTCCGCTGACGCATGAACGTGTGGATTTTCTTCCAAGGCTGTTTTATGCTTTATTAGTGCGCGATGCCATGCGACTCGTACTTTTACTTTGCCGAGGAAAAGTCTTCTGAGATTTTTTTGCGCATTTTGCACCTTAAAAGCGGTCGCCATCGCTGGGAGCTTTGCCTTTCTTTGTCCATGCATTTCATTAAAAGGCAAATGTTGCAGGCGGCACTGCTCGTGTCCATTTGCGGACCCCGACGCGCATCTTTATCACCTGGCAGGGATATATTATAGATTAGTGCAAAGACATTTGTGCAAGTTGAAGCTCAGTCACACCTTGTTATCCTTGAAACAACGCCGCTGCAGTGGGTACCTTTTCCACTTTGGATGAAATTTGATGAGATGCTTCTTTGTTCTTTGGCCTTCAACCCCTCCTTAGAAGGGCTTTTTCCTTTTTAAGTGCAGACATGTTTTGACTCTGTCTTTCTAAGCCCCCCCGCCAGTGCATCCCATCCTACACTGACTGACACCTCCTCCATTTTACCAACGGTGGGTGTTTTAAAGTTAGATTCGCAGCTCATTATCCTCAACCTCATCAACCCACACGTTTGTTTCAAAGCATTATTACTATTATCAATTAAAATGAGCACAGAGATGCTGTTCAGTGGGCAGCTGCAAACGGTTTCATTGGACAATCTCCAAGTCCTTCCTTTCACTGCAACTTTTGTGAGTTGGAAATCTATTGCTATTGCTCAAAAGAGCACAAGCACGCGCATGGACGTGCGCACGCCAGCTTGGCACGTTTGTTAGGTGCAGCAGAGAGAGAAGGAGCCGCTTCAATTGTGATTTTTCCCACCCGCGGCAACTGTGATTCCTTGTTTTCATTGTCTTGACTCCTCGTTTGTTGGGCTTGCGCTGCTGGTCTGGCTTTGCTCTCATTGTCTAATGCACAAACTGGCTGAGGAGCCGGAGCCCGATAAGCGTGCTGCCCACACATCTGTGCAGATTTGTGGCATTTTTCCAAGATGTAAGCAGCTTACTGCAAGTAATGAGCACATGCTATTACTGCTTCAATTATGTCATCACAATTACTGGCCTAAATCAGTTCCACCCCATCGCCCCTTTCAGAGCTTCCCCCACGAAAAAACAAACCAAGGGACAGTCTCCAAGGTCAGAAGGGCAGGCACCTTTGGTGGAGACACATTTAAACTGAATTACAGGCGATGCAGCCCATTTTTTAATGAGCTACCCGCATGTGATTCTGCTGTTCATTTTCGATATGTCAGGAGAGACAAAGTTAGTCCAGAAAATTCTGTCATCTTCCCACTGAGATAAATCAAACATTGGCCTTAAATAGCCCCTATTCTCAAATATGTCACCAAATAATGAGCAGGTCATTGCATTGAATCCGTGAGAGAAGCAGAATGTGACTGTTTCATAAATATACTGATATACTAATATTGCTCCAGGGGTCCATTTTTTTTTAGAAATTAGTTTGAATTTAAATCACAATACATTTGGAAGGACTGTGATACTTTTTGACTCTACATTTTAACCACTAAGAATAACTAGCATGGATGCTGTGATATGTATAGTGAACATAAAAGTGCTTCCCAATGCCACAGAACAGTGCAGAAAAACCAATGGCATTTAAAGTATGGCAGAAAACATTCCGATGCGTTTGAAGAAAAGCCAAGGCGAGAACACCAATACTTACACCTTGTTTAATAATCAGCAGCAGATAGAGGTGCGGAGAAAAAGCTTAACATGATTATCATTCCTAAATTGAATTCAAAGGTTTGAGACCAGCAATCAGCAAAGCCAGTATTAAACAAGCAAAAACCACAAGTCACAATGCCAATTCGTTGTGAATAAAATGGCACTTCAAAAGGTTTATCAACAGAAAAAGAAAGCCTTGAGTCTCTATTCTCAAAAAAAAAATCTACAGGTTGGTTCTGTTTTTTCAGTCTTAACCTTGACTTGTGACTCCTCATCATGTACTTTTATGCAGCAGAACCGAAGAAGCCGAAACTGGATAGAAGGCGAAACCTCTTCATGAGTCGGAAAAACAGTCCAGTTGACACAGAAAACTTGAATCCACACTTGTGGATTTAGTGTTGAAGAGGAAAAGAAAACGAATCGCATCTTTCGCAACATGCTGTTAATCCCTAATCACATCTTTTTCACCCCGGAAACTGTGGACTCATCATTTGTGTCCTTCGAAAATTCTGACACAAATCTCCAGTCGCGACATGCGTACAAATATCACCGGTGTAAACGGAGGCTGATCAGCCAGCGTCTGGCAGGAGGAAACAAGCAACGCACAATGGCATGCTGCTGATTTTGTTTATATTCACGCAATTATATCACATCACACATACGGCATGATCTTCCCACACAACCTGGAAGTATTGGAGGGTTTCATTCTTATCAGTCAAACAAACACCTACTTAATTTAAGAAGATTTTATTTCTTCAGATGTTCATTGGTATGAGCCACAAGTGAATTATTAATACATTACATATCTCTATGTGTGCATTTGTGGGTCCGGTAACTTGCTCAAGGGCACCTGCGCAATGTCCTGGTACCTCCCCCTGCTATCATATCGCTTCCCAAGTTCTGTCCACACCCAGGCTTGAACCGAGAACCCTCTGTTTCGCAGTTGCTGCACACTAAGCTACCACCGGGCCTAATTTATTGCATAGAAGCGATAATTATCTGTCTAAACCAACATATTGGGACATACCAAGATGCACAGAGAGGGTAACAACAAGTAAATCCAACATATCATAGTGGGTTTAAAATATGCCAAGTCAAGCCGACTTCAAAAGGTGCAAAATAAATAAAGCCTGCGTTTTCATATTTGGCAGAAGTGATGATATGTGGGAAAGATTTCCAGGGTTGGCAGAGGTCTACGTCTGAGGAGTGCATTACACTTTTGAGTGTAAATTGTCATGTGCACTCTCGTAGTATTGAACCGCATTATTCATTTGTTTGTTTTGCAAGTGGGAGAGTTATGCTACATTTGTTCCTGGCTGCATCATCTTGTTGGCTGGTATAAAGGCAGGAAGGAGGCTTCGGCGAGCAGCTCTGATAAGACCAGATCTGCATTAATATTCAGCCTGTCAATATGATCACATCCACAGCTCTGACTAGCTGCACCGTCTTCAACCTTGAGGGGGATCAGGTGATCGCAGGAGCACAGAAAACAATGCATACTGTTTTATTGTATTCTCAGTGCTCTCTAGCACTGTGTTACTTGTGTTTATACTTGTGTTCCTCTCTAGTTTAAGTATTGTGTTGATTTATGTCCCTCCCTCTCGGCTCCTGACTCTGCTCTTCCTGTTTTTTTGGGGGGGTTTGTGCGTTTGGGCCAAATAAACAGCCTTAATTGTACCTGACAGTTGCAGTTCCTTCTTTCCTCGGTTTGGCGTTTCTGAATTACTGAGCCACAGATCTCTGCATTCAGATTCCAGGAAAATAAATGAATTGGGAAGCAGAGGAGGCATTTTTGTTCAGATAACCAAGCAAGCTCCATGAAATGAAACATCTCACAAGGGTACCAGTTCTGCCTGATGTGTCATACCGGGATTGCTCGAGTGTGTGTTTGTGTGTGTGAAATCCAGAAGCCAGCGTCAGCTAACTGCTGATATGATACACTGAGACTTTCAGCTGTCATTATTTGACAGGCTCTGTGTGGACGGTAAGTGCTCCGGATGTCAAGGTTGTGGGGGGTCGAACACTTATTTTGATCTGAGTGGTTCACTAGGTGGCAGTGGTGATGACTTCTGCCTCCTGCCTGACAACTCTACCTCCACCGGCCACCAGAGGAGACATGTCAACAGGATTCAGCACTTCCCCTCAGTTTATTTCTTATAAAGATTTACTAAATCTCCATTTTCAAGTGAATAAATTGTGGTTCCAATTGAACAACTGCACTAAATACCACAGCCCCATCTGATCAGAACTTTTTAATTTCTCAATCTTTTTATGACACTATTCCTGTTAGACTTGAACATTTTTTTAGAGATGATTCATCTTAAGATAGAGGATTTGAGCTGCTGCCAACTTCTGACCAGGACAGGAGTGACGTAATCGGGCCAAAAAGCTGATCTTGTAGCAGCAGTCTTTTAGTCTTTATTGGTATGGTCAGGCACAGCCGTAGATCGTAGATCACTGCATCGGAGGAAAAAGTGATTTAGGTTCAAACTGAGCCATAATATTTTGTTTTGACATCTTGAAAGGAGTCAAGGTTTTGGGATTTTTAATTGATTTAAAGGGTGCTTAAAAAAAGAAAAAGCCAATACACCACCCATGTAACCAGCTTCCTGAACCAGATGTCAGAATAGGGAATAAATTACTGAAATGTCTGCCGCGAGCCCAAGTTGTGGGCACCAGACCAGAATAGTTTGTTCAGACCTCATTTTATGAGTTAGTTTTCCCAAGCGGACTTCCATCCAAATGTCTCATTAAGAAGGCGGGCTTCTGCTGAAGTGAGCAGATTTCAAGGCCCTGCAAAACATGCCTGTGTAAAAATGTTGACATTCAGAGCTTCCAATTAGCCTCCTGAACAATCCCCACTGCAAATGACGTTATATCAAGTATTTCCTTGTGTATGAATATTGTAACCAGCAGGATTGTGTGCTATTGTAATAGTGTAAAACATTTGTAACATTAATAATATTCCTATTATTGCTAGCTGTGTCACAGCATTAAAGCAACCGGTGGTAGACTTTAATAGTCTAATAATAATTTTGTAGTGTGGCCACTCTCACTGACAGTGTTACCTCCTTATTATTATATTCTTCAAACGTCCAGCCACAGGCTTCAGTAGTTGTCTTGACTTGTTGCTGGCTTCTGTTCATGATTGAAGACCAAATTTGGCTGTTTAGTTGTTATAGACATCCTCTGAAGCCAAAGAGTTTTTCTGGGGCCAAAGAGTTGGAGTCGGGGCTGGAGTAGCACTTCCATTTGCTGCTATATTGTGTTCGCAGGAGAAAGGATCAGGGCTTCAGAACAGCTTTTTACATCATTCAGCTGTCTAGCTTTGCTCTCCAAGGGATACACGTATGAACATTTATCATTCAAGGATTAATTGGGAGCTAAAACATGTTTGGTGCTTTGTTTTTTTTCTTACTTTGTGCCTCTGTTCTTGTATTTTTGAATGATAATGGCGAGCCAGGGATGGACACTATTTCCAATATATGTATTTAAAATACATATTTCAGATTACAAAATAGTAATTTGTAACTTGTATTTTATTACACTGATGAAAATGCATTGATATATTGCATTAAAAGACTTCAGTTTCATGTATTTTTGTGGTTTGGAAATACCATAAAAGGCTTCCTTTGAGATAATGTAGTCAGTAATTTGTTTCTGCAGCCTGGCTGTATAGAAAAGGGTGTTTGGAGGTCAGTTTATTGGGCTCACATTGACCTCTTGAGCTCTGACCAGGAAGGACGCTGACCTGGTTGAGGTGAGGGGTTTATTTCCCACATTCTCGCCCTCAAACAGAAATTGTCTGCCTTCTAGACCACTTCATTTTCAGTGTAATGTTGTTGTTGATCAAGCTGTCCTGCGACAGATGCTGAGTTGTTGGCGAAGGCTGCACATAGTGAGGACGATCAATATGGCTTTTTGTCCTCCGTTTAGCAACTTTTCTGTGATGACAAACCCTATTAATATTGAACTAGGGAGTCAATCAATCAATCAGTCAATCAATCTTTATTTATACAGCATCTGTTACAATCTGAATTGTTTCTAGGTGCTTTCCAGAATCCCAGGGCCTGACCCCAAACAAGCAACAGTGACAAGGAAAAACTCCCCTTTAACAGGAAGAAACCTTGAGCAGGACCAGGCTCATGTAGGGGGACCCTCCTGCTGATGGGGGGCTGGGTAGAGAGAGAGGAGAGGAGAGGAGAGGAGGAGAGGAGAGGAGAGGAGGGAGAGAGGAGAGGAGAGGAGAGGAGAGGAGAGGAGAGGAGAGGGAGAGGAGAGGAGGAGGAGAGGAGAGAGAGAGAGGAGGAGGAGAGGAGAGGAGAGGAGAGGAGTCTTCTCTTCTCTTCTGAGAGGAGACCATGACCCAGTGGGGTGACAGAGGCCTGTCAGGTGATCATGTTTCTGGACCCCACTGCACTGCAGGTCCAGCTGAACCAGCATAAGAAACCAGTCCATGATCTTATTATTTACAACTTGTATTTTAGTGTTTTGATCAAATGTGGGTTAACTGGTTCAGTCTTTGTCTAGTAGGCTAACGGAAGCTACCAAGGGTGGTTTGGTTTACACTTGGGCCCAGGACTGAGAATGGGCTTTTAGAATATCAGCTTGTTAACATTCCATCCCATTTTTGCACTGGATTTTGAGCAGAATACACAAACAGTATTTTAATTTGACATATTGTGGCTGTGTATTATGCAGCATCATTTTGATCGAAAAGCTAACGGGACCTCTTCGCAGTGTAGGAATACGCAAATACGCTAAAATAATATTTTGGTAACCAACTAATTTATTTCCCAGGCCCACGCTTTTTAAAATTTGAAGGTTTCTTAGAGGGAAAAGCGAAGAGAGAAAATCCCCTTCACCAAAAATATCTACCATTTAAAAAAAAGCATCCATCCATCCATCCATCTATTCATCCACCATCCATCATCCATCATCCATCCATCATCCATCCACCATCCATCCATCCATCCACCCATCCATCCATCCTCTACCACTTATCCGGGGTCGGGTCGCGGGGGCAGCAGCCTAAGAAGAGAAACCTGTTCTAATCAAGTCTATTCTATCAATAAATGGCTTTAATGAGTCAACTTCAAACATGCTTGTGACTGATTTTGAATTCTGCTCATTAGATTCAAGTACAGGGCCTCAAAACAATAGAGTGAGAAATTCGGGATGTCAAGTAATTAAAAGCTTTAGATTAATGACGGGGTAGCTGTAAGTGAAAAATGGTTATTCAGAGTTCATAACTGTATCCAGTGAATTCCAAAACATCTCTATCGGAAAGATAAGTGACAGAAAGTGGATATGTACTGTATATTTACATTTAGCCAGCTGCCCCATCAGAACTATAGCTCTGTCCAGCACATGCTTGGCACCGGGATGATATTTGAAGCTCCTTGGTGCTTCAGTGAACTGAAAAGTCCTTGGTGCAGGGTGCGCGGATCACCGTGTACTTCTGAATGGGTTTCTTGTACTCAAATCCGTGTAGTGGGCCGGGAGGTTCCTCTTGTTTTTTTGATAGAACTCCCCTCAGCTTCGCTCTTCGCCACACTCCACTGCCCATTGGGAGCAATGTGAGCAGTTGTTGTGCTGTTTTATAAAAACCACACATTAACTCCAGAAACCAGCTTTAACATATTCATTTTGATAGAAGCTGAGAAAAGATGAGTACATTTGTGACTTCATCTAGCTCTCACACATCCATTCGGTTAGCCGTGTAGCCGGTTCAACATTCCTTTTCAATGTTCCTTTAACAAAACAGTTATATTGTCCAGATTTTCTTCATTCCTGTTGGGAATTGATTTAAAAGATTAACACAAATTTAACTGCACTGATCTTTGGGGTTGCTCGGTGATGTGTAATGATATTTTAAAGATTACAGAGTCATTGTCTTACCTGTGGTTCTTTACTCAACTCCATTATGTTGCAGATGTGGCTTAGTCACTGAAAATGATCTTTTCTCTCATAAACCTCAGCTGTTGTTAGAAAGTGTTGGGTTTCATCAAGAAAGGAGAGTGGTCCAAGCTTTTTATGACTACAACGAGTAAATCAATCACAATTCCAACTCTCGAAAACCTTTTAACGGCTTTGAGTACGACAAATTCAGCACATGTCAGGAAAATCATGTGGGAGTGTCTAGAAGAAAGGTCAAGCCACAATCAAAAGTGGTATTTTGTTAACAACGGCGGTGTGTGGCGTACCAAGCATGGCACTGCTGAACCTCCAGGGCCGTTTAATAGAACATGGTTAAATGCTTGGCAAAACTCTAAACAAGGTTCACATTCTTTGGCCACTATACTGTAATGATTCACTTGTTCGTCAGTGGCCACTACCAAGGCAATGCTGCACTTCCAGTGAGTTGTTGTACCTCAGAGGCAGTTTCTCTTGGGGATAAAAGGAATCCCATGTATTCCATGTTCCTAATTCCATTAATCTGGAATAATGCAAAGTCTTAGCAAATCAATACACCTAATCATGACATTAGGTCTTTAAGTGGTAATAATTTACAGTGGCCACCAGGCAAAGAAAGAGCAAGTCTTCTGTCTTCATTCCCTCTTTCGCTCTTACTCTTGGTCTTGCCCTCAGAGACTCTGCTCATTACAGCCCTCACAAATCCAGGTAGATTAACAGAAGAGTAATTTCAGTTAAACTATTAATGAATGTTGCTTTAGTGCAGTTGTGTAATGCCATTGGCGTTCAAATATTAACTGACCATGCTAGTATAGATTTTTCATGTATTTTAATCCTATTTTCTGGAGATGTTCTGTTCACACCCCTCATGTCCGAGTCATTTGATTTTTATTATCTGGTGATACCGGGACACAACCAAGTAGTCCCCTAAGTTTTTTTTTGTTTTTTTTTTAATTAATATTATTGAAGCGTATAACTACATATAACCTTTGAGTCATATTTATAGCACCACCTACTGGTGGCCAGAACTTACCTGCTTTACTAGTACGCTTGGAAAAATGTTTGCACATAGGCCAGAACTGGTGAAAAATGTAAATTTCTTGTCTATGGAAATCAAAGCGAATCGTGTTCATCATGTTGAAGGTTCCTTTTTTCTTCCCAGATGTCGCATGTTGCTGTAGCGCTGGCTTTTACACTCAACTTTAAAATGGTGGATCTTTGCCAGCCTTATGAGCGGGAGTGGGAAGACCACTCGTAGAAGTATACGCCTACTCGCCAACATAGAATATCCACCATAAAACCATAAACTGTTCATTTGAACCTTTTATTTCTATGCTCCCACCTTCCGTTTTGTGTGTAGTGTTTACTACGTGGAAATATGGACAACAAAACGCCTTTTTGTTACATCAGTTGTCCAGATTTTTTTCCCACCTGATTACAAGCCCTTGAAAATGACACGATCAACCCTGATTTCCGATCACATGCCCCCTTTTTTTCTGTTTCTGCATTTGTGTGCACCTAAGAATCCTTCTCTAAACACTGAACCATCCATATTATGCCACTTTGGTTTTTGCAGTCAGTTAAAAACCCAGTTGCCTGCCTTTTCCAACTAATGGGTATAAATAATTGATATTAACTTTGTATATTGGCACTTAATTCATATATTGCACCACCTCACTTTACAATTTCCCACATTTTCATGGGGAGGCCCCCCCGGACTGAATATGTTACATAGTTCTGTGTCCAGAGAGTATTTTTTTTTTAAATTTTATGTGCCCTAAATCTGAGTGAACACACTCAATAATCCAATATATCACACATGCTGTAGTGCCCTCGGATTCTGCTTGCCTAAGCTCATTCGCACATCTTAAAAACCTTTGGCTCCAGTGGTGGAGAGAAAGTCAGTCTCAGAGGGAAATCAAGAGGTGGGGTGGAGAAAAGATGAGCCTCTAACTTCTCTTTTAGAAAAAAAAAGATGTACAGTTTTTAGCCTTTATCAGAGGATTCAGTGTGTAACACGAATTCCGATAATTAATAGACATGAGGTGGATGAGGTTGTGAGAAGTTCTGTGCATACATGAGAGGTTACGAAAGTGAGATAAAGTCTTGAGCACCATAACAATCAAACATTCTGCTGCAGCAGAAATAGTGCTTTTCTCCCTTTGTTGCATGCTTTTCATTTGAATTGCACCACTGTGCATACCCATAGCACCACTGGCCAACCCAACTGGGCACTCTGGGTAATAGCTTTTGCATCATTGCTCAAAGCAAAGCAACATGCATTGAGATGAAATATCAACTTGTCGCACCGCCAAGAAAGACGGCAGTGTCTCTGCTGGACCTGCCAGACTCCACTCTGTTTCCCTGGGTGGGGGGGCTGGGGTTCTGTCTCACATCAATGGGATTTCAGAAAGGCTACCACTGGAACGTGGCTCCAACTGAAGCAATAACCATAATGATGAGCAAAAAATAGATTTAACTTTTGCTGTGTGTTTTTTTCTAGTGCAGAGCAAAAATTATTTGACATATTGCATTACTGTTTGAGGCTAACCACCAACCTGCACCAGGTCAGTCGGCAGTGGAGGCCAGAGGGATCGTGGAGCAGAGAGCATTGTCTTTTATTAATATTTATGGGCTGCAGTTGTTGCCTTTATCTGACTTAAATTGTGTTGTAGCATTATTTATTGCACAGTGTGTAGGGGGGAATATCTCTAGTTTTCTTTGAGGCAAAACTAATCTTGCGCTTCTGTTCCACTTGCTGATGAGTAGTAGACTGAATGTTTTACTAAAATGCTGTAACCCGCGAGGAAAGTCATCAGAATACTCATTCTTTTCATCTATTCAGGCCTGATTAGGGAGTTGTTTATTTTGGAGAGCAACAGTGGCCTCAGCAAGTGATAATTCTCATGTCATCAATAAGCAACTTTAAAGATTGATGGATAAAACTGAACTCCGAGACTCGAGAATTCAAAAAATGGATATTCTGCTCCCACTTTTATGATTTTTGTTGTGATTACCACTGTCTAACAATAAAATTAACTTAATAAAAAAGTAAAGGTAACAGCTGTAACATTCTTGATTAGATCATTTGTCATAAATCTGGATGTGGGAGCCAGTCGTACAATATTATAGCTGGCCTTTATGGCAGTGTGTTGAGCCAGTTTAAAATATTCTTTTACCAATTCAAATGAATCTCATATGTATTATTATTTTTCTTCCGAGTATTGAAGCCTCAACATAATTACTTCTGTTGTAATGATTCTTAGCTTTCTGTGGGGGGCGCTGTGAGTGCAGCTGCATTGCATTTCACTTGGCCAAAACAAACATGTTTATTATTCATCAAAATAGGGACAGCTGATGTTTGGAAGGACCAAAATCACGTTGTGAGAAAGCAACTGAATCCAAGCCATTTTGGGCGAAGTGTTTGGGAGTCAGAATGCCAAAACTGTGCACCCAAATCAGCCACGCTGAGCTCTGGCAGCATGTGGCAGGACTGGGAGAAAACCCACAGATGCAGCTTCAGAAAATGTTTGTGCAGAGATAGTAATAGAATCATCTTGAGCTCTATGTCTAGATAGTACCACCGCAATTTATGATACCAGCATGAACCCACAGGAGCAGAATACAGTACATATACTCCGCATATAGAAATATCTTACGCAATCAGGCCTAAATGATTGAAAAAAATGAGATTACCCTCATACGTATATGTGTTTCCAGCATGTTTTCCATCAGATGACTACGCAGTAAATTTAAAAAAAAAAAAAAGTAGCCCTGGAGGCTGGGTTTGGAACTACCCACGTGCTGTATTCTAATGTCTTTGAAATCCCCCACACTCACGTTCTGCCAGTTTCCAGTACCTTAAAACACCCGTTCCCACTTTCCTACTTGCATTTTTTTCTGTGGCGTCTGTGAGTCACAATTTTTTTATAGTCACCAGTACTTTAGAGTAATTTTTCCAATAAGGACAGAGTCTACTGCAAATGTATAGCCAACTGCATTGCTGCAGTCCTGCAGCTAATCTCCAAGAAACAACTTTGAGATACCAGATCTCTGAAAGCCTCTGGCATTGATTGGTCATGGCTTGCGAAGACGAAAGATCCAGGTAAACAGGATGTTTTGAGCTTACTACATGAGATGCAATCTCCTCCGCAGGAGACTGATAATGATAACTGGCTAAAACGTAGCTCTGAGATTTATTTTTACGACAAACCAGGTTTTATCTCTTCACAGTCGCAGATTTCAACAGTTTCACGTTCCCCAACAGTGATAAATATTATTTGGAATTGTTTCTGGTGTTGATGTCAGATGTAACCAGAGTGACTCGATGCAGGAATTCATTCTTCTATGTTTATCTCCCTTCTTTTCCTACCTCGCCTTTCACACACACGTTTTTACTATTTTTAAAAGGACTCCCATTGACTATGCATTCTCCAGCCCCCTACCCTAGCCCACCCTTAAAACCAAGTCTTAACAGTCAAACAACCCTCAGAAGTCGAGAAGTCAAAATGTCCTCAATTCCCCAAAATTTGTCATTACTGTGTAGCATGTACACAGAAAGAGCTGCTTCCTCCACTGATTCATTCATTCATTTGCTTTTCTTTTTTCAAATGATAGTAACATTTCTCAACTGGAGACAAACTGCTTGTTGGGGAGCAGGGTTGTAAATGTCACTGCTTATCAACATGAGCCGTGATGAACCAATCCCCCAAATACACAAGCTTTAAAAGGATGCAGATAGGCCTGCATTTTATATTAAAAATCGCTTCAGCTTCAGTACATTCACCAGGGACTCATCCTCCTTTTGTTATCCTCTGGAAAACATGCAGAGGGGTCATTAGAAATATTGGAATGTGGCAGGCTTGGGACACAAGCTGAGACGCCCTCTTCTAAATCCAACAGACGTGACGATGTTTGACCATATTCATATGGAATGCTTCAAAAGGAAATGGTTATCAAAACATTGGCCAACAAGGAAGTGGGCAGTACTGGTGGTGACTTTTTACTCGCTGTTCCACAGTAGACAGAGGAGGAAAGGGGTTAATGCTAATAGCACATAAGAATCCATCTCCCTTTCAGTTTATACAGAGAATTGTGGATCTGCGGGTGAGACAGCTAAAGACAAGACCTGCAGAGAGAAAGAGAGAAGTCAATTATGACAACGGTAATTTTGAATACATACACAATGCAACTGAATGAACATGCAATGCAAACAGTCACACATCAGTCAGAATTGACTGATTTTTCGAAAGGTATTGTTATTGGTGAAGGCTTCCATTGTTGTATGTTGTTTTGCCACTAAGTACTATACAAGGTTGACTTTCAGCCTACAAACTGAGGAATGAAGAGCTCAGAAGCTCACATACGTCTGTGTGTGTGTGTGTGTGTGTGTGTGTGTGTGTGTGCATGTGTGTCTCTAAGCCTTTACATGGACAGATTTGCATATAGTGTGAACGTGTCTGCATACAGTGGGTGCTTCCTTGGCCAGCTGGGGGACAAAATCCCCTGCAGAGCATTCTGGGAGATGCTCAGAAGAGTTCACCAGAGACAAATCCTGGAGGCATCTCGGCCAGATCTCCAAGCCACCCCATCTAACTATGTGGAGGAGCAGCGGATCTATTCTGAGGCCCCCCGATTTTAGAGAAAAACTCAGAACTGATCTACTACCCTCCTCCAACATTCATGCAATTTCTTATAATGCCCATCATTTCTCTACCATAAAGACCACCCACCCACACAGTTCTGTTATAAGTTAAGCTTTTTCATATGTCATGTGTCCTCAAGTCATTTCCTCGATTTATTCTGATAAATACATAGTACAGAGCACAGCTACATGCGTTAGCGTGGATGAGCATGTGTGCGTTTGTTGTTTGTACTCATTTCTTTAAAATAGAGTCAGGATCTCTGTCTCATGCATCTTCTGAAAGACTTTAACCCTTTCGGGGTCATGGGGAGGGAACACAATGGGTGAAGGCAGGTCCACCCCTAGATGAGTCGCCAGTTCATTGCAGGCCCTATATGAACATTTGTGGGTTCAGTACCTTGCTCAAGGGTACCTCGGCAGTGACCTGAAGGTATTCTGGCACCTTCCTGTACTACCAGAACACCTTCCATGTTTTGTCTGTACTGGGGCTTGAACCAAAAACCCTCCTTTTCTCAGCCCAGTTCCCAACAAAGTGAGCTACCGCCACATCACTGTTCAGCATCTGCAAACTATTATCTATCTATCTATCTATCTGTCTGTCTGTCTGTCTGTCTGTCTGTCTGTCTGTCTGTCTGTCTGTCTGTCTGTCTGTCTGTCTGTCTGTCTGCCTGCCTGCCTGCCTGCCTGCCTGCCTGTCTATCTGTCTGTCTGTCTGTCTTTTCTCTATATTTTTTTATGTTCTGATCATGTCTCTGTACTGTGGCAGTCTAAGCCTATAACAGCAGCACTAAGAAGGAAGTAGAAACTGATTTGTTTTCTGCTAGTGGCATGGTTGCTTGTTGAGCACGCAGAAATAAACAAGGGGAACAAATGTTGAAAGGCCAGCAGCACAATAATAGTTATTCGTGAGAAAACTGTATTGATCGAATGAATTATTAATCATGTTGCACTCAGGTTAGCAACAACGCCAGGTGAGGCCTGGTCCTACCGCTCTTTAGTGTACGTTACACACATGGAACCAAAATCAATCCTAGTTGTGCGAACATGACAGCAACAGTGGCAATCTTGTGTTTGTAGTCAAACAACATTCTAGTTGGATAGGCAGACTTTCCACAGACTGCAATTACATTACTTTATTACCCCAAATGAAAAAGTAAAATGTGATTAAGATAAAAAAAAGTTTTAATCTAGAATCTTTAAATAATAATAAAAAACATATTTTACCTTGGAATTTTTTTTTGCCTCTACAATATTGAGCCCGAGCACATTGAGTCTAAAACTCATGAAGTATAACTCACACAAACACAATTTAGAACAACAATGGGAATGTTTTCAACTCAGACCAGACCTTGATTTATAAGGGCTTGTGTATTTTTGCAAACAATAGGCATTTTAATTGCTTTTTATATCAAAACCCCTTGAAAGCCTTGTATATGTGTGCATGCTTCCATATTACAGCACATCTGTGTTCTGCAGGGTTTCATGTGCAAATTGTTAAATATTCACATGTCTCGATCTTAAGCCAGGAGCAGTTTGGGCGTTTGGATCCTCACTAATGGGCTTGTGTATATGCATCTGATCAGCTGACAATATTTAATGGTTCAACAGCAAACATTATGAAAATGTGCCTCAGTTTCTTGCTTTTACTCTAATTGCTGGCAGACATCAGTCATAGTTTCAGTGACAGCACAATGTACCTGCAACATATTTATTTAGTGTTAACAGCTGTTCAGAAATACATTGATTTAATCAGTGTCTGAGCAATAATTATGGTCATGTTTTATTAGACAGCTCAAGCTAATAATTGCTAATGACTTTAAATCAGTCATCCATCTTCCACGCCATCCAAATAAACAGTTGTATCAGGCAAATTTGCAAATCTATTTAGGCCAAAATCTGAGGCTGAGAACCTCATTCCATTTTAAATTAAGAACAAGACTCCTTTTATTGATGCTGCACAAGAGGAAATATCTTGGGAGGATAAATTCATTAATGAAGTTTATTCCATGTCGGGGAACCTGAGCCTGTGGTTTAAAGGCTTTATGTCCTCTGAATGGCTTTAGAATACGGACCTTGATCTGAGCGAGTGGCTAACTAGGCTCACCACAGCTGAAGCTTTTAGCCATGTTATATTATTTAAGAAAAGAACCCGCTGTGGTATATACAGTATAATGGATGATGCAGGCAAGCATGTTTAGATTAATCTGTAGGCATATTAGTACTGTTAACATATTGCCCATGCACATTAAAGTGCTGTTTTTTTTTTGGTAATGTGCACAGCCTTCTACATATAGCCTTGCCATGAAAAATAATTCCTTCAAGAGAGATTCATGGGTATTTATTGTAGACACTGAAACAAGATTCTACTTCTTAGCATCATACTGCATTTTCTAAGCTTTAGTTTTTTTTTCTCATTTTTCCGAAGTAACTTTGAATTAATTAGCTTTTTTGACCAACTTGATTTCAGTCTGTTGTATGAAGACAAAGAAGCTCTAGTATGAGGTTGAATGCTTTTAAGTGGCAGATGAATTAAAGCCAGATTTACGTTACTGGAGCCAGAGTTTTTTTTATTATTATTATTATTTATTCTACTTAAGAGAAAAAAGCCCTTTGCATTTAATTGTTATAAGTAATTGAGTCATGTCATTTGTTATTACACTTCACAGACATTGTCCTTTTGTAGTACAGATGATGATAAATGAATAAGTGAGGTAATGTGCATAAAAGGGGGGAGGGATTCTCATAAACTAAATGTTTGAGCTGATGAAGATCCCAAGATCCCACATCATTAAATCATTTTTGTGGATGAAGTCAGTGTCAGTAAGAGCCCCCCCCCCCCATTGGCATTTATTTAACTCCTTTATTCCGCCCAGAAGGTCAAAGGAAAGGAAAACAGCTCCTGTACACATAATAAATGTCAGAGTGGGTAGGCGAAGAGACACTTTTGACATTTTGGTTGAACAAACTTTGTTATTTTAAGGCCCAAGTTTTTTGATTTTTTCTTTTGGAACCATAGGAGTAACTCTCACTTTCAAAGTCAATTTCCAAGTCAATTAGCATTCGCCTGCATTTGGTTTGGGCTATTAGAAATTGCTGCCTGAATGATCTTTGATCGCATTAATTGAATTGTTTCCCTCCCTTTGTGTTTCATTTACTCTCTCACAGGTTCGTTGCTGTGTGATGGACGAGTGACACACCTCCTTTTTCCTATCCTCATCCTTCTGCGGGCTCCCCTGTTGCTCAGCCTCAGTGAGCGTACCTGCCCGAACAACTGTCGGTGTGAGGGAAAGACTGTCCATTGTGATTCAGCTAGCTTTTTAGACGTCCCTGAAAACATCTCATCTGGCTGCCAAGGCCTATCGCTGCGGTATAATGAACTGCATACCCTTTTACCGTACCAGTTCGCTCACCTCAGCCAGCTTCTCTGGATATACTTGGACCATAATCAGATTTCGGCTATTGACAGCCGAGCATTCCAGGGGGTCCGCAGACTTAAAGAACTGATACTGAGCTCCAACCGGATCACATCCCTGCACAATTCAACATTCCATGGAATTCCCAATCTCCGCAGTCTGGACTTGTCCTACAACAAATTGGAAATACTGCAGCCAGGTCAATTTCATGGCTTAAGAAAACTACAAAACTTACACTTACGTTCTAACGGCCTCTCTAACATTCCGATTCGAGCATTCCTAGAATGCCGAAGTTTGGAATTTTTAGATTTGGGGTACAATCGGATCAAGGCCCTTACTCGTACGACATTTTTAGGGCTTCAGAAGCTGATGGAGTTGCATCTCGAACACAACCAATTCTCTCGGATCAACTTTTTTCTCTTCCCTCGCTTGGCTAACTTACGATCGCTCTATCTACAGTGGAATCGCATTAAGGTGGTCAACCAAGGCCTTCCCTGGACTTGGTACACACTGCAGAAGCTTGATCTCTCTGGAAACGAAATCCAGACCCTGGACCCGGCTGTTTTTCATTGTTTACCCAACCTTCAAGTCCTCAACTTAGAATCAAACAAATTGTCCAATGTATCTCAAGAAGCAGTTTCAGCCTGGATCTCACTGACCTCGATCAGCCTTGCTGGAAACATGTGGGACTGTGGGACCGGCATATGCCCACTTGTGGCTTGGTTAAGGAATTTCCGGGGCACTAAAGACACCACCATGATCTGCAGCAGTCCCAAGTATCTCCAAGGAGAAAAAATTATGGAAGTCACAAGCAGCCACGGTATTTGTGAAGAAACTGACTATGTTCTGACTGAAACCCCATCGCCAATGTCAGACCTAATTTCTGAAGGCACTCCTGAACCAACCTATGCCCCAACTAGTGGTTCTCCACCAAATCTAGCAGACAACACCTTTGGCCCTCCTTTACCCTTTAGACCTCAGCCAATTCCTCACCCTACATTTCCAGGGCATATTAGTAAAGGTCCAAGAGACTCAGTTGCTCGCACTCGACCCACACTTGCACCACCCGCAGATATGGAGCACATGACTCTGCACAAAGTCGTTGTGGGCAGCGTGGCGCTGTTCTTTAGCATGTCCCTGCTTTTGACCATCCTCTATGTGTTGTGGCGGCGCTATCCGGGCGCAACTAGGCTGCTGCATCAGCGATCCATGGTGGTACGGAAGCATCGCAGAAAGAGCCCAGAGCCAGAACAGAACCTTAGCTCCCAGCTTCAAGAGTATTACATGAGCTACAACCCCGCTGCTACACCAGAAGCGTTGGAGGTGCTTGGAAATGGCACCGGGTCCTGTACTTGCACAATGTCTGGCTCCCGGGAGTGTGAGGTATGATCCACCGAATCAGCCTAATAATAAAAACTCAAACTCTGTATACAAAGGCTCAGCAGAGAGGTAAATCCCTTATCATATGCCCTATTAAGACACTGTTTAGTCAATCACATTGACTATTTGCTGATGAACCACTTTAATCAAAATGTTAGATGCTTCCAATTATTCTGGTTTGCATATAAAATCTGAAAAGTGAAAACAAAATAAACATGTCTAGCATAATTCAGTCTACAGTATAATAAGTTTTAATGCAGTAATGTTTTCTCTGGGGTTAAATGTATGTGACTTTATTGATGTGATTATCCCTTATTTGTTATTTAAATTCCACTGGCAAAAGACACCTTGAATAATTGGATGCTGATTAACTATTTTGCAAACACCACACTATATCAGCATGGATCGGCATGGCATGGCTCCTGTTCAATGCGATTCATTTCAAATGGACATTAATGCGTTTGCATGTTAGTGTGTGACCATACATGTGTGTCAAAAATAGTTATTTAAAAAAAAACACAACATCTTCAACATATGCTTGCTTTCAATTTAATTGAAATGTTCCATGTGGGTGTGCTGGGTATCAACCCCGCTGTATAAGTAATGGTTATCGAGACATTTATGGAAACGTGCACACAGGCAAAATGGGGTTAAAGTTGTATCCCTACGAAAGAGATGAAACAATTTGAACATTAATCAAATATTTAGGCCGTAAAGCCTCTGAGATGTGAGGTGAAACATATTTTACATCCCCTACGTCTGTCATGTTGTAATCTTCAGGGATATGACAAAAGAAGTGAAAATAAAATCCCATTTGAGTTGCTTCTCATTCAACCAGCTCCATCACTGGCTCACAATTCACGAGGAAGAATTATGCACATAAACTCTGGAGACAGTACTGAGCATTTCTCTGACACTAAATAGCTGTTCTCTAGACTCTAAATTAAACCCATATTAAATGAAAATGAAATACATTTAAAATGAAATGTATTAATGTGAATTGATGTACTCACAGCAAGGACAGCCATGTAAATATGTCTGTTTTTCAAAAATAAAACCTGCCTCCATGAAAAAATACACAAAAAATGCATTAGTGCAAGATGGGCCATAATTATCCTCGCTCCACAATAATGGGAAAATAAGGCTGTTGATAGAAACCTACATATCAAAATATTTTACCCAGCCCCCCCCCCCCCCCACCCCCCCAGCCCCCCCATATCATCCTGGTCTTGCTCAAGGTTGCTTCCTGTTAAAAGGGAGTTTTTCCTTTCTTTTTGGAGGGGTCAGGCCCTGGGATTCTGTAAAGTGCACCGAGATAATTTTGTTTGCATCAGACGCTGTATAAATAAGGATGATTGGAATTGAATAATTTCTTCTTTTTTATATTTCCGACTTCTGTATCAGTAGATTACTATTAACAGATTACTATTTATGACCGGGACACTACATTTGACATTTTAAATATTTGTAACTTCATTGTTTCAACTGGGAAATAAAGGAAAAGGACAGAAATGATACAGCTAATTTAGAAGGCATGCAACGGCTTGTGCTCTGGTGAGAGAGCAGCTAATCAATGAGACTCTTACCTGGGCTCTAGCAGTGAGCAGGTTCAGCCAGTGTCACGCGGCTCATATGATGGACGATTGCTGCGATGAGCAAATTCCAATGCATATCTTTTCGTAAGCAGTTCAATTGGAAACAGGCATATTGAGGAGGAGAGAAGTGGGCCCCAAAGCAACCCAAAGCTGTCTGCTCTGGCTCATTCATGGCCACTTGAATGTGCATTTAATTTGAATCGGCCATGATTGCATCCTCTCTTTCTAGAGTAACATGGTCGCTATAGCAATTAACACCAGTATTAAGCCATGTCAGCATGTCATTATTCACTTTTACAAAAAGGACAATGCGATGCTCCGTACCAGAAACAACAGGATGTCATTAAAACCAAGTCCCTGTCTTTCAGAATCCAAAACAATGATCAGGAAAAGAAGACAGATCCAAGTTCATCTACTGTGAAACTCACACCTCTGGCGCTGATATGTCTTTCCCCTCCTCTCTTTCCTCGCTGTAGCTATTTTCGGTGCAGTTGATGTCAGCGTTGCGACTCACAGTATATCCATAAACCAGATCTCACGCTGAAAACAATTGCGTCTTGTCTTCACTGACAGGCGTCCTCGGCAGTTTGTTGAGGGAGGGGGAGGAGGGAGGGGTGCAGGGCTAATTTTAGGTGTTAAATAATTGAGATGCTGGCACAAACGTCGTTTAGCCTGATGACATTGCCATCTTGCTGGGCAGCAGAGATGACTGTGCTAAAGGGCCAATAGTCCCTGTTCACACTAATATGGGAAAATAAAAAGTGTTACGCCATATTTACTCTGCTGGGGATGGATTTAAGTTTCAGAAATTGACTTTTTGAATGTCGACAATCCTCAGAGCCTACTACCTTCTTTTCACTTTGGGGTATAAGATCTCTCTCGGTTTTTAGGGAGAGGTATAACACATTACCTTTGGAAGGGGGGCGGGGGGCATCATTATTTGTGAATTATTAATGAGTCTATTTTCAGGTCTTTTCTCATGATAGTAATTGCTGTCAGTTACTTCTCCGATTACCTTTGCAAAGGCAGAACAGATGACACATGGGGTATCCATTTATGTTTGTAAGTTTGCTTTTTCAATTCTTCGCTGGAAGAAAATGAGACACAGAAGAGTAAAAAAAATGCAAAATCTAGTACACAGAGATTTAAATATAACCATCGGGGGGCTCTTCACATTGATTATATTTAAGAGACAGACAGAGTATTACTCTAAAAGGAATGCTATCTAATATAGATGCATATAAAAGTGGAATAAGGACTTCAAATGGTGCACAATTTAACTTTAATGAAGACAGGTCGAGCAGCATTTTATTTTCTTCGAGCCAATCCATTTCATTTCTCCTTGACTCTTTCGCTAAGGCAAGCTACAGGAGGACAAGGTACATTGTTGTATGTGCTAAATGGAAGTCTATACTTCAGCTGCCAAATTAAAAACGTGGAAAAGTAACTGCAAGAAAGCCCATCGTCACCCATCGTGTTAGAGAATGGATGATAGATTTGAAAAAGTCCTGGTAAACCCACACATGCTACTTAACGAGACTTCAGCCGAGTCTGGAGCAAAGAAAACAACTCAGTGTACATCCTGTTATAATTGGACCAACCTAAATCTGTTCAAAGATGTGACCAGTGATGAGGTCGCCTGCTGTGGAGATTTCCACACTGCCATGGATATATAAATAGATGACAGCTACACAGGATTTCTTTGCCGACTCCAGGGTGTGCTGAGGTTTCTGCATTATACATTCATTTAAAATACAATCAATAAACCAGCAAATTAACATATTTGTTCCATATGTTTGTTAATTATAATACAGATTTAAACAAACAAACACCTTAGAAACAGTATACACTGTAGAATATACCTTTTTCCAATTGGTACTATCAGGACACTGTGATTGGTAGGTTGCTTTTCCTTGGCGATGGTCATATTTAACAAAAAACAACTGACTACAAGTAGGTACGTCTGATTATCTACTAAGTGCAGTTAGTTTAACTTAACAGACATTTTAGTGGATTGAAAACTATAAATATTAACAACTCGACCACCTTTTTTTTGGGGGATATCAAGGTTGTTCCTAAGTTGGAAGAACCAAGTAAGACCAAACTGGATTTTGAACTGGACTTTATGTTCTTTACGTGCAACTCAAGTACTGAACTTTTGTATTAGGCGTGCCCTTCATCTGTACCTGACTTTAAGACAGACACTCTCCTCTCTGCCTGACGTCTGGATGGAACTCTTCTTTCCACAAATAATTCTCCATTTTCATGACATTCCATCCCCTGCGTAATATATTGTGGAATTTTAGTATGTTCTTACCAACTCAGTCAGCTGTTCTTTGTTTAATCTCCATTTGCTTTTCTTCATGAACCACGCCCACAGATTTCTTACCAGCCGCACAAACCTTCTTGGAAACCGGATGAGGAAAACCTTCTGCCTCGAATATGTGTCAAGGACAAGCTGCAGGAGTTTTTAACAGCCTGCGACACACCCAGTTAAACTGATTAAGCCCAACCATTATAACCCATGTGGCTGCACCAGGGTCCAGTCTTTTGTGCTATCAAGCTAGCAAAAGTGTACTTGCTACACCTCAAACCATCTCTAATAATTATTCCTAGGTGTGCAGTTTTAAAAACAAATAAATAAATGAATATCATTCTTGAATCTCAAATAAGGACTGGATAATAGAGGGCATGCATATTTCTTTAGAGAGACTCACCAATGGGCTGCCGGGCCCCCAGCCTTTTCCTCAAGCACCCTCTGCCTCTTGGAGATACTGAGGCTTTACCCCGCCTCCCCTTAGACGGCTTTGAAGAGAAGAGGATGACACACAGCCAGCCACAGCATTCGCTTTGCATGTTCCCTGGCTAATTTCCCCTTCCAGTTCCGTTCCACTTGACAATCGTTCAAAAAATAGTTTAGAGGAACCCTTTCATTTTCCGCTTCCTTTGCCTTCACCTCATCAGTTTTAAACTCCCATTAGCAGCCCAAGTGTGTGCAACCATCCACAACTGAGAGACATGACATCTCAATGAATATACAGTAGATCTCATAATATGTCATCACGCCCCCACAGTCTCCCCACCAGGTCTTGAAAAAGCATCTTTAATTGTGTGCATCATTTAAGTCTCTCTGATGATGTATTATTAAATTCTTCATTTCAGTGAACAAGCAAAAATTTTAAAGCAACACGGTATTCAGTGTTTCATAATAGGTTTTACAAAGATTTCTATTTTTTCATTGTTCAGTTAATATATTCCTCCTGGGAGGTGGTCCTCCCACTCCAGCCAATAAATAAGGAGCTCTCTATTAAAGCAAACTATGTTTTAGTAATATATTCCTCCTGGGAGGTGGTCCTCCCACTCCAGCCAATAAATATGGAGCTCTCTATTAAAGCAAACTATGTTTTAGTATTTTGTTACCTGACAATTTTTAAAAAGATTTGTTTAAACAAAAAGCTTCATTAGTCATCATGTAAACGTTCATGCCGTTGTCAGCGGTGCAAACTCAGTGCTGGAAAACACTTGCTGTCAGAAGTATTTCCACTTCCTCAGCACAACAATCTCTTTAACATCTCAGAGGGGCAATTTCATGCCCTCTTCTCTCAATTGCTGGATCATCCTCAAAAGAGCTCCTCCCTCGAGAGGATGCCCTGGATGGTCATGCAGGCGCAGAAATGGTATAAATGTAGCCTTAACCCCCAGGTACCTTCTTCCGATTGCACCTGCAAAAATACCCTTAGGAAAGACAATAATATGCAGCAACGAAAATTTCCGGCTTCCCTTAAAAGTCAAAAAGGAAATATGTCCTGTTGTGTGTTAGCATCTAATTGACTACTAATGCTTTAGAACAGATTCATCCGAAGACGAGTTTGTTCAGAATCAGCTACTGACCAAGACAAAGTGGACTCGATTAATTTTGATAACTTATGTTCTCATTGCGTTGATGCCTTTGCTCACAGAAGCTGAGCATCCATTCTCTTCAGTGCGACTGCATGGAACACTTTCTTTCATTGTCTTGAAACTCAACGGTCACTCAGCGTCTCTGAATGGCACAGTTGGCTGGCCTTTTCAAGCATACACAGTTAGGCATTTTCCAATACATGTTCAGTCCCTTTCATGCTTTTCTTCAACCCGAATTCACATATTTTCGGAAAAAATCCCCCAACCCAAAAACAAAAACGAAAAATCCAATCCTTCTGGGACCTTCAGCTACAAATTTGGCACAAACATATTAGTGTAATAAATGAGGTACATGTTTAGTGGGTGTGAGCGTAATTAACAGAGCCATGACATTACAGCACTGTGGAGTTTAAGTGCAATTGAGACGAACAACACCATCCTGCACACTCGCTGCAGAGTCACTTAACAACGTCTGTTCCCAGTAGGAGAAGAGGACTGGATAGAAGGTGTAAAATATGGTCGCAGTAATGATTTCTGGCCAGACTCAAATTGGGGAAATAGAAGTTCACTATTCAGCAGCAGAAATGTCACACGTGAAGAACTTGCACTAAATCAGCTCGGCTGCTTTACGACAATTGACAACAAATCAAAGCCCAGTTAGGAACAGTGAGTCTTAAGGTTGAAGCATATCCAGCAGGAAAATAAAAAATTGTCACTCCCGGACAAAAGATTGACATCACTCTTTGTCGACGACATCATGCTTTTCTTCATCCCAGTTTGAGACATTTCTTGAGACATCATCCGGACAGAACTTTGTTCTCTTGTGGTCTCCTACAATTATTGCCCGATTGATTGGAAGTAAGGGCCTTCTCACAGAAGTGGTACGAAAAACTTTGAGAAAACATCGGATAAGCCATATAAGGACACGCACACATGGGTAGTCATTCATTGAAAAAGGTAGCATGAATATTCTACATAGAGGAGTGCATCTCCCCAAAGATACCTTCAAAAGCTTCACAGCGTTTACAGATGAAGAGCACATCAGTCACTATAAGTCAGACTTGAGTTTCTTGTAAGGTAATAAAGGCCCTGGTCAGAAATAACTTCTTTATAATAAATTCTTGTTCTTGCCACCACAAGGAACACAGGAACTACTTGAATGTAGAGGAGTCCATAAAGCTGTGAAGGGGAGCGGCACTCACAGCCCACAATAGCTGCATATGAACCCAAAAAAAGTGTTCCAAAAACAGAAAACTTTGAAAAACTGATAAATCTGTAATTTTTTGTGAGCGGGGCTTCAGTGTAGTAGAATAAAAGTGCTGGCTTCTTGCACAATCCAAGTAAATGTGAGTTTTTCTGAGGTAAACCTGCCAGAATACTGTATATCCATAAATTATTTTATGTCAGCAGTGTCAAAAATTTGTAAAGGTATAGATTATCTTTTGTTACTCTATTCATGTTCTATGGTATGTATACACGTATACATACACACATACACGCACAAAGATACAGTTTTTAATGAAATGGCTAATAAAAAGCCTTGTCCGTGGTCTTAGCTATGTACCACAATGATGTTTAAAAGAAGTCAGAGTTGCTAATGGAAATCATTCATACGAAGCCTGATGTAACATACATTTCCATTTGTGTTACTTAAGCATAAAGGAAATGAGCTGGGACTTCAAGGGTAATTTCCTTTAATCCTCATTTAAGTGTAATTTCCCGACAACACCAGGCATTAAAAATATATTAGTATAACATTAAAATTAATCCAGTAGAAACAGTATTACCACCTCTCTAGAGTTCCGTCGTCGTGGCATTACCAGGCAGACACGTACACCCGCTATTGTTTTTGCTATTGTCATTGAACTAGTGGCTGTGAGCATCCTGAAATGAAGATGCATAAGGAATTTATATCTAAAAACGCACATTATCAGATAAGTCTTCACACACTTATAAACACAAACTTCACCTTCTAAGACTGTGACATTAATCAAAAACCCATTCAATTCTTTCCAGACATCTGGCCTGTTGCAGTAATTTGCACCAACTCTCTTAATATTACCAAAATATGATAATTTCTAGACGGTGTCATTGATATCAGCACAGCATGAGATACCTGGGTTTTAATATTTACCACAGGTTATCAGGCCTTTCCATGCTAAATTACAGCTTCTCAAAACCCTAGCTAACAACTGCTGGATTATTGTAAGATAAAGAACACAGGCTCCTGGTTTGAATTTTAAATAGCTAATTTTCTAGTATCATGTCTGTTTTGAAGAGAGGAATGTAAGCACCTCTCCGACGGCTTTATGGGTTTATTCAAGTATTTTTTGCAACATCATCCAAAGTGGACATTTTATTCCATTCCAGATTCTACTGGAAAAATATGGAATTAGCATTTATTTTTATATCAACTACTAAAATCGCCAATTATTGCAAGGTTTAGATATTTGCATCTCCCATGAGCAGCCCTCCCACAGTGTGGGCCGGAGCCTCGGGTGCCATGGCTTTGATTTCAAGCATGCCCCTACTTTAATCCATGAGGGCATTCGTCTGTGAGTACTCCAGCTTTTCAAATGAGTCTCCAGGGAAGGGTGTTGATCTTTTGCCTGGTATCTGCACCTGGGTTGCCTGATCTTCAGCAGGGTTGATGGCATTGGTCATCTACTGTTCTTAGGTGCTCGCTCATTGGCTCTTTGTTGCTTCATGTGGTGGTGTAGCCTTTAGATCTGTGGTTGCTCTGTCTGCTCATACACGAGTGTTTTGCTTTGTTTGTTACATTATTCATGTCATTTTTGATTGTCCTGCATGCACCGCTGCAGTTTTAAGGCATTTACGTCATGACACTATAAGCTTACCGTATTTTCACAACCATAAGGCGCACTGTATTAAAAGGTGCAGCCTCAGTTACGGGTGCTATTTCTGTATTTAAAACATACATAAGGCGCACTGTATTAAAAGGTGCAGCCTCAGTTACGGGTGCTATTTCTGTATTTAAAACATACATAAGGCGCACCGTATCATTAGGCGCATGCTGAAACATACAGTAAAAAATGACAACGGAAGTAAAACAGTGAGTTTCGACACATTTATTGAACAAAATATTTATTCTTCTGCCACAAAAACCATCAAAGTTTTCATCTTCTGTATTTGAATTAAACAGCTGTGCCATTTCAATGTCCAACATCCTGAATTCCTCTTCATCATCTGAATCAGACTCACCGACCGGTTCCGCTTCAGCGTTGATGCCGACTTTTGTGAAAGCTCTTCCAGTACATGAAGACGGTATCATAGCCCATGCGTCTACAATCCACCCGCATATGGTGGCATAACTCGCCCACCGCTGCCTCATAGATGTGGCTGGGCGCGGTTATCTTGTCGCGGCAGTAGGTGCAGAAGATGGCTGCCCTCTCCTGGTAATCCACGGGCAGCCGCTGTGCAACAGTTGTCCTTGCGCGTATGGAGAGATGCCGCCTCCTCATAAAGCGAAAACACTAAGATTGCTCGATTGCCATTTTCAGAAGCATATTCGATGGCCTGTAGTTTAAAGTAAGTCTCATACGCGTCTCGCTTGACCGGCGCCATTTTAGGGGGTCCTTACGCGTAGGTGTGCCGCTAATCGATGGGCGGAGCATTTACCGTAGTGCACTTACCAAAGGCACACAGCAGATTTTGGAACTCAGTCCACACACAAGGCGCACCATATTATAAGGCGCACCGCCGATTTTTGAGAAAATCTCAGTGTTTTAGGTGCGCCTTATAGTCGTGAAAATATGGTAGTTATTGGATAGTTTTTCTGAAAAACCTTCTGGGTGGTGGTAGCTCAGTCTCCTGGGGGCTGTGAAGGGGAGTGTTCACATTACATGAAGGGTGTTCTAGTAGTAGTTGAAGGTTCCAGGACACCTTCAGAGCACTGCCGAGGTACCCATGAGGAAGGTGCCAATCCCACAAATGCTCACATAGGGCTCTGCAATGAACTGGCGACCCATCCAGGGGTGTGACCCAAAAGAATGAGAAGAACCTTCTAGTATGGTGAACTGAAACTGCAGTGGTATATGACATTATAAGTTTAGCTATTGGATAGGATAGGTTCATTATAGAAATGTGTTTGGAAGAGTAAAAGAACGGGGCTTTATGCCTTTCAAAATGCTATTTATGCCATGAGGAGGTTGGCAGTAATGTGCAGTGATGCACAAAAACACATCAGAGTGGAGAAGCAGCTCTCCTAAGAAGCTCTTTACCATCACTATGATGGTTTGAGACAAAACCCTCATGCTGAACACACATCATCTATGAAAAAAAAGTCATTTTCATTTTTCCTCAAACAGTTCTAAAAATAAGGCCTCCCTCATCAGTAATCACAGCCTAATGGAACATTGCACATTTTCCAGCATAAAACTTGGCATACTTTGCTAAAATAGAGTGCTGCATTTGTAACTTCTCTTTTTTTCTCTTCCTCCTTTGTCATTAATTTTAATATCTCAGTACTCGGGCTATTCCTCTACACATGTTTGAATTATTAAATTATAGTTTTTGGTAGGAAGCAGAGTCATTTGCGATATATCACAATGAACTCAATTATGCCCTATAGGCATAATGTGGAACTGTGGGAATGAAGCAGCACAACAACAACAACCACCCACCGAAGACATTGCTTTTGGTTACATTTTTGTTTTGCACTCAGAGACGTCTTTGCATGTAATGTCATCGCAACAGCAAGTGGTGTATCATGGAAACCGTGCTTTGAATCTTACCACATAAATAATGCATTTGATTTAGATGCTTGAAAGAAAAACATACTTTGGTAGGTACATAAACAGTGGCAAAAAAGCTGTGCTATAAACTGTCCTGTAATTAAAACTGTGGGTCAGAAAGTAAGTATTAATATAAAAAAAATCACAAGCAGATTGTGGGGAAGTTACATGTAGGGATATTTAAAAGGGAATCAAGACTGACGCCTGGGTACACTAACCTCCTCTCTAAATGAATGATCCTGCCTCCGTTAGGAACATATAGGTTTTGCAGTTGTTGCCAAATGTTGCAAAACCTGTTTGGAGAGATTAAAGGGACTTGTCCTTGCCTGATGCTCAAAAGGTACACGAGCCGTCTGCCTCTGCAGTAAAAAACCAAGCCCAAGTGCAGCTACAGGGTTTGAATTTATTTACTAATTTAATATTTGTCCTTCAGCACAATATTGAAAATGTTTCTCTGGAACATGAATACTGTGGTGCCAATTATGACTAATTAACTATGAGGCATAATGTTATGGTGCCTTGCGTGGTATTGCATTAACTCGCCCTTCTTTTGCTGCCAAAGCCACCCCAACCTGTCGACTCCTACATGGAATGGACTTTGTCCAGCAGAGTTGCTGTTTGGACTGAGATCTGGGGAATGTGCAGGCGATGTAAACCTCAAAGTCATTGTGTTGCTACTGAAACTATTCCTGAAGCATTTTTTGATTCGTTGCTGGCCGTTTTCTGTGGCTGCTATTGCGATGAAAGGAGGCCACAGTCATTAGGGAATATCCTTTCTATGAAAGGTTGCACATGGTTAACAATGAGATCGAAGTAACACCCACACTCACCTTTATACAAACATTGTCGAAAGCCGTGGTGTCCAGAACCCGGCCCTCGAGGGCCACAGTCCAGGTGAGTTTTCTCACCAAAGAAAGTGGGCTCCCAGGTGAAAGTGTTGTCTACCTCGTAGGACACAGCTGCATTGCATCCTTTTAGGACTGGGTCTAGACACCCTGGGCTTAAAGCATCATGCTCCCTCTGTTAAGTTGCCCTCTTCCCATAATGCATCATGGTCCCGTGTGTTCCCAGGTAAGCAGTGCAACTGCTCATCCAAATAATAAAAAGTAAAATGTGAGTCGTCAGACAAGACCACCTTTGTTTCATTGGTCAGTGCTCCTGTTGCAATCCTCATGTGCCCATCATTGCTAGCGTGTAGCTAGCTAGTGCAGGCCCAACTAAACTAAGTAGTTGGTACAAGGCACAAGTACAAGGCAACATCCAGCAAGATTCCCTGATGAAGAGACAATCAGTGTTATTCACTCTATCTCCCAGTGGTCAATCAATCAATCAATTAATCAATCAATCAATCGCTAAACCAATCAATCACTCAATCAGTCTTTATTTATAGCATCTTTTACAATCAAAATTGTTTCTAGTCGCTTTACAAAATTCCATGGCCTAACCCCCAACAAGCAACAGTGGCAAGGAAAAACTCCCCTTTAACATGAAGAAACCTTGTGCAGGAGAGGAGAGAACAGGCATAGATCATAGAAAATACATACAGAAATACATTATATTAAGTAAAGTAGGCTGCTGTGTCTGACAGGTGTTTATTGCTGTATTGTTTAAAGGACAATGCTGGATTGATTAAGATGACCTTTGCAAAGCTGTTTCTCTAGTCCTTAACACTGCTGATGCACTGTTTATTCACTATCCAGTAAAAAAAATACTTTAACCTCTCCTTTAAAGACTCCCCGTACAAACGCACCCAATCAGAATTTTAACACTGTGCCGTGTGTGCTGCCAGGCAGGAGTCGAGCAGCAGCTTGACTGAATTATTAACAAGGTAAACTTAGTATCTACAATGCAAAGGTGAAAAATAGAGCTAGAGCAGGTGGGCTCAACACGTCAATTGCGATCTACCAGTCGATTGCCAAGATACTATCGGTAAATCGCATAACATTAAAACATAGACCTCAGCCTATCATCCATCCTGTCACTTGATTGATCTCCAGGGCAGCCAGTCAGATAGCTCGCATGCTGAAAAAGTGTGAGCACCCCTGACCAAGAGCTTAAAAAATACTTGATCGGTGCACTGTAAAACATGAAGAACATTATTTTTGTCCCAAAGTTCTTGGTGGTTGGTAATTAAATGTCACATTGGGGCTCTCTGTCCGAATCTGCTCATCGTCTCTAGATAATGTCACAATCAGATCCGAGTTGCTCTGTAGTGCGCTACAGAAGATTGTGTGTGTGACAGAAAACATTCCCGGTCAAGTGCACCACTTCCAAGTACACACCAGCTTCAGGCTGGATCCGAGCACCGCTCATTTTTGACGCTAATGTCCTCCAGGTCCTGTGGATGCTTCCTACAATCCCGGTTTATTTTGAGAGACCAGTGAGATAGTGCTTCCATTTATCTGTGAGTTCCGGAGATGACAGCAAAATCATCCGTTTAATAGCCACACTGATTGGGACATTAGTGTTGTCAGTTCCCTCACCTCCTGGTGATTTCCACAGGAGTTCTGTGTTGCAGTTTGTGCCTTACAACACTGTCACTAGGAGTCACAGCGAAGCGCTAATTGCACAACTGTTCCCTCCAGCGAGCATCAGCAACTGCCCCTTGGAACTCGAGGCAAAATGGAAAAAGAGTCATCCTGCAGCTCTTTGGCAGTTTGTCAGGATCATGTCCCTTGATTTCAAAAAAGTCACATTCAGTTTGGACTATTTCAGCAAGATCTAAATAGAGAACTTGTTTAAACAAAGGGCCGACCCAACCAGTGCATGCTGCTGTCCGAAGACATTAGAAAATGTATGTGTTACTTTGTTACTGGCATTACTTCTGCATGGCAGGGTTCTATCTAAAATTAAGCAGATGAATAATTTAAACTGCTCTAAGCTGGAAAACAAAGCCTGATTTGAGTAAACTGTCCTTCGGCCTGACAAGTCTGAACCGCTGGAAGCCTTGTAGCCGTAATACAAATTACAAATTGGCTTGTATTGGCTGGTATGTCATAGGGAAGTTAAACAGTGCTGGAAGCAATTAAAAGAACAAAGTGTCCCCCTTTCAATACTTAGGAAACTTAAATTAAATTGAAGTAACTCATTTTTGGATATCTCAGTTCCAGGGATCAGGCCATATTCATCCAGATTCGGATACCTGGGATCAACCATTTTACTCTTTCAGTTTCAGAAAACTACAGTATTGACACATTCATTTTGTAACACTGGCATGAATATCACATTCCAGCAAGCATAGCGGCAAAGTCTTCAGTTAATTTAGAAGAAACTTCCCTCTTAGTTATGTTGGTAGCAACATGAATCATTTAAGCCTTAAATATTGTACAAGTGGGCAGGTCCTTCTGATTAAGAACATTTGAATTGGACTGTAATAAGGAGATTGTGTGTAAAATGCATTAATGCAATCTGACAGTATAGATCTGTCACTCCGGCCTCCTTAGGCTGAAACAGGAGCATAATGAATCCCAACCACTGATTCCTTTCTTTGCCGTTCAAATGCAGCTATGTTAGAAATGAAACCTGTCTTTTCTAGAAATTTGACAGCTGCTCAATGTCTTTCACTTAAGGTTTGAAACTGAGGCCAGTTCTAAAGCAGGCTAAATCCTTGGGGTTCTCTGCTGTTTATAGAGTTTAGCACCTTTGACTGATTGACCATGGATAGAAGAAAACCGTATCCGTGTCCTATCTAATTATTTGTGGCACAGCGATCTGCTGCACTGATTCTAAAGCCTAATTAACGGTTACATGCTTAAAATGGGTCTTTATTTCCTCCACATTTGTACTAAGAAGTAACAGAAGCCTGCTTTTTCTTTGTAATCCTTGGAGCCATTACTGTACCAAGACTGATAGTTAATGTGTGGGTCAGGGTTGCAAATGCAAACCCCTACTTATAATTGTGTGAAAATGCCAATCCAGGATATTATTTGTTGTTGCACAGCAACATTTGTAAATGTGCACGGGAGTGGAAATATGTGAGGAGGGGGAATCAGCAAATGTGCACATCAGACAGTAAGATCACTCTAAGATCACCAGCTGAAGGGTCAGATTATTGTGCAGTAAAAGCTCAAAATTACAGACAAGTAGCCTGTGCTGTGTCAGGCTGATTGTCAGGCTGTAAATGGGACTCTGCCAGAAGTTTGCCGCTGCAGCCCCCGAAACGTCTCCAAATATGAGAAAAGAATTTATCTTTGCCACTTTTTGGCAATTGCACTCAAAGAGTTAAGCAAATGGTGGCTTTAGAAAAAAAAAAAAACACTCCCTTTTTAAAATTCCAAGCACAAAGACAAGAAAGAGAGGAGAGAGGGAAGCCAACACCGAGACCACTGTGCCGCCAGTGGCCTCGTAGCCATGGCGTCGAAGGGTTAATAACTAGGGTCAAAAAGTGAGTGCCACGAACTGACTTTAATTCGGAATTTAATTAATCGAGCAGTGATCACTAAAATTGCATAAAGTGACCCTAGAGTCCAGACGGGGATTCAAAGGATTAAGAAAACCCACAAAACAGCAACACAGAAAAATCACATCTATGAGCTGAAACCATTTCCAAAGTGTCTGTTTCCATCGCTGCATAAATGAACTGCAGCCAGACACACTCCGCACTGTAATATATTGGGAAAATGGAGAAGCAGGTTGGGCTGGCAAATTAAACGGGAGACAGCATCTTAGCCGCGTTTGTTTTGGTATTCTCAAATATCATCAATTCCAAATGAATATCTATCCGACTGAGTGTGACAGACATCTGTGATGTGCCCGTGCAGACGCTTTGGTGTGACAGCTTTTCTGAGCACAACTGGCGCCACATAATTGCACTGTCGTTGTCAATTCAAGCGCATTTGTGGAGTTTTGATTAGCAGATGAGTCAATATCGGGTCTCGTGCCACAATAAAATCATTCTTTGATCTTCGTCGCTGACAGGATTGTTAATTGAGGCCATAGAAATGTCTGCGTAAGGATGCATTAGCCACAGTGGAGATGTCACACTGTTGGCATCCGGTTTGGGCTACGTAATTGAGTTGGTTTATTTTTTCTCTAATAAGGGACACATTTATTTTCTGGTGTTTTCACTAATTGACTTTAAAAGAATGTCAGTGTTAATCACATCCTGACCTGATACTATAGCACTTGCTCCTCGCTGGCTCTTTACAGCGACATAGTTCAGCCTGACGACCACTTTTTTGTTCCCAGCTGTCACGATTGCCTTTGTGCAGCCAGTCTGAATTATGAATGAATCCAGAACATTTAGCCGACTATTTTCTAAGCCATTTTTGTCACGACGCTTCTTCCAGCACAGAGCAAAAAGGAGGGGGGTCATATCTGAAACTATCCAGAGATGAGAGTTCATGGCACATTGGAAAGCCAACGGTGCTTGTCAATAAATAAACCCCAGTGTTGAATTATGACAAAACAATGTTTGGCAGGATAAATCTTGGTTGACAGATTTGTATTTTACCTCTAATAAAATTAGACTATACCAATATCCACCCAAACAATGTAATCCATCATCCGTAAAGTTTTTATCTCGCTCATTAGATTTTGTCCACTTTAATCTTCCGGTGGCCATAACACTGTCCATTAGAAATAATGGAATAATAAAACTGTTTATAACAATTCTGTCAAAGGTAATCATGTTAAAATGTATCAAGAGAGACAGAAGATGAATTTCAATAAGTAGGAAACATTTGGATTTCCATATAAAGATGTTTGCTGAGTCAGTCAGATAAATATGAAACCCAAGCAATGGCTCACAACGCTGGCTTGTATTTGATCACAAATTAAATGGGCTTTTTTCCACGTTCTTCATGCCTGTGAAATGATGATGAATTGAACTCATTAGAGGACCAATAATACACCTGAACTCCAATTTCCTTTCCTCAATAAGATATTAGCACTATTTCATACAGGTCATTACAGACTTCAATAGTTTTGTTTCTTATTTACAGTTAAATGCTTACAAGTTTTGTTGGGGATTGTTGGACAGGATGGAGCTGTTATTAATCACAGCATATTGTTGTCTTTGCCTGTTAGCTGAGATAGCCTCAAGGCCAGTAATTCATGCTTTCAAATTATTTTATTCCTCCAAACGAAGAGATGTGAAGGAGGACTGCAGGAGTTTTGGGAAATGTCCTGGCCTGTGATGAGAAGCCTCTCCAGGCAGCTGGCAATCAAGAAGAAAAGATCTCCCCTGTGATGACGTGTTTCCAACTGGCTCCCAGAGAAATTCCAGAGAAGAGAGCTCTCCATCACAGTTATTGGACTGTGCACGGGATATTAATGACGATCCCCGCGCTCAGGTTTATATGTCAGGTTTCTAGTAGTGAGGAAGAACTCGATAATGTCCAGATCCAAAAAGTCCGCTATTCTCACCAATATCAGCACAGAATTCACTATCAAAGACAGTGGATGCTTTGACGCTAAATATGAAGAGTCCACATGAAATCCATTACCTGGGTCTTAGTAAGTGCTGGAAAAAATATAGTCCATTTAGTCACAACAGTCACAACAACTGCAGAACCTTTATGAGGCACTTAGAGAAGGAGGAGGCTCGTTTCAGCCTTGCCAGATGCGCAGCAGCTGCTGCTAGCCTTTCAAACGGGGGAGGCTGGGAGTCTCGGCCAACAATATTAATGATTGAACGAACTAAGAAATTATATTAAAGTCGAGCACAGAAATGTTGAAATTATGTTAAACTGACACACGGAAATACGACGAGTGTTTTTTTTGTTTGTTTTTTACAATGGAAATCGTCAAGCAACTGCCAGGTAACTACTGAGAAATGGGTCCAAATGTCTTTCGACTTGACTGGCAAAACCCGGGAGATCCCAGTGCTGGCGGCGTAGATCTCGGAATAGCTGCAAATCAAAAGCGAATCCACCTTTCGATTGATCAAGCCGGACTTGCCTGTGCACTGCTGTTTTTATAAAAATGCAAAATGGTGGCATTCATCAAAAAAAAAAAAAAAAAGGTCCCCGCAGCGCCATTGAAGTGAATGGATGCTCGGCTTTTATGGGCTAACGTATTGACGCTGCGCAAATGTAGGAGAAGTTAACAAAAATTAATTAAATTGAAGTGACCTTCGGACAAGTAGCTGAGCAAACTCGTCATTTGTAGTCGATGGAATTTTAACAGTACATAGCTGACTATTTCATTTTTTGGAAGCGTTAAAATATCACACTAGAATCTTATGGTGTGCACTTTATTTGCAAGGAATAGATTTATTTTCAATCATCTTACAGAACATTTAAAGAAAAACTCAACACATCATGAGCCATAGATTTTATGTGTTGTATGTGTTTATTTACTGTCGGCAGAATCTTTCAAAGCCATAATGGCTGACAGCACCAGAGCGCTAGTCTTATTCCCAGTAAGAGGTTGAAACGGTCCCTCTAACTTGGGGCTGGATGCCACCGGTGTAACTGGCAGTGAGGCCTCGGCTGGTGATGCTCACCAAAATAAAAAACCAAACATACAATTATCATATCTGGCATCACTGGCCACTGGTTGATCAATGTGTGGGGGCAGGTTAGTGCTCCCAACCACTGTAGGGCAAGTGAAGGGAAACTAAGATCTTTAATGAACTACTGTTTATCCCCTCGAATTCAGAATTATCACTTGAATATTGCATATTATCTGATTTTCCAAGTACCGGTAAAGTGCTGGGATCGCCAAAGAGAAAAGGAATGTGGTTTACAACCGTCTACTAATGCTCACACAACAATGAGCTGGTGAGGCCGTGATCAAGGCAGAGGCTTGAAGAGGGAGCGATATGAGGGCGAAAGTTGCATTATCGCAGAACGATCCTTAATATCCTGTTGTCTGAACTCCCCTGCTGCTCTGCGTTCTTCCAGTTGAACCGATTTCGGAATCCATTGGTGACAAGATAATCAGACCATCGCGCTGAGATGAATTGAGACCTGCCCCCCAAAAAAACAACAACAACAATGACAAAAAACCCTAAATCTAGCATGTGATTTACTTGTCAAGGCAATATCAGCACTGTCAAATACAGCAGGACTCCGTTGCCTAGCAACCCAACTTTTAGGAAGGCTAGAGCACACAAAACAATTCATCCTGCTCTTTATGATAAAGGAGCAGGATACAGTTTGAGGTCTGCCACCTTCGCAGAACACATTAAACAAAGGATCCCACACCTGATGCGGCACATGGGTAATAAATCAAATTAAATAATGGATCCTAACAAGGGTGAGAAATGATTTCTTTCTTGTTTCCAGGTAGGTGTTTGGGGTTTTTTCCAGGCATATTAAACTGGATTTATTTGTCCCTATGTGATCTATACAGTACACAGAGAGAGACTGTTAATGTGGTCATCCATCAGCTGCATAAATCACCATCATAACTCACAGGCTCATGACAGAGACGCGTGCGTACGTGCACTTGCATTAATGCGCAACCACCGTCTGCTCCCCGCTGCAGTCCAACGGATGTTTGAGCGCTGCCTGTTGTCCTCGTTAGAAATGATCTCGGTTTAAGCACTTTCCTCCAGAATTATGATCGCTTCAGCATTTATTTGCTGCCTCAAAACAAAAATTCATTTACTTTAGAATCGTTGCAGGATGAATCCATTCAAAGGATGTCAAAGAGATCTCCATAATCAGGAGGTGGCTGCTGCTCCATCTGATTGCGGAGAGATTCTAAGATGCTGTCAACCTCACAGCAAACACGAGAGCCTCATCGAATCTCTCTGATTTATCAGCAACCTCAAGATGTGAAAATTTGCCTGGTTGAAGGCAAAAATGTTGCACTTCAGAGTGTCAAGCAGCTGCTCTGGGTGTTGATGGCTTTTAAAGTAGTGATGTGCAAAAATGAGGATAAGCAGTTCAGAATACACAAAATATAACCCACCAGATTAGCCTTGAGTTAGATGGTCTTTGAAAGGAGGAATTAGGGGATTAGGATAATTGAATTTTACAGTGATGCATGTATTCCATCATCAGATCCCGCATTAATAACTAAGCTGTTAAAAGAAGGGAAATAAGAGGCTGTTTGGGAACTCAATATGACTTCAATCAACAGGGAAACGTCAAACTGTACGCCTCCTGTCTCTGCTGAAGATGATTTCTTATCTGAAACCAGAGTCCAGCTCTATATCCTATCCTATTGAAGTGGATGCATGAACACAGACGTCTGTGTTAGAGGAAGCAGTGCACACAATTCCTTCATTTATCTTGCTGACTTTGCTCCTTTTCCAAAAAAAAGATGCACATTCAGTCAATTTTTCATTGTCTGCTGCTCTTTTTGTGTGGAGGAAAAGAGGGAATAATAATTTTTTTTTAAAACAGCCACTTCACTCAATGTACAGTCAGCGGGGTGGGGGTTCGGAACGAGGTAATTGGAGTCTGAGTAGGGGAATCATTTTGTGGTCCCTTTGTGAGTGTCTGGCGCCTGTTGCTGTTGTTCCCAGGTGTCCTGACCAATCGGTGTGTAGTTATGTTACGTTTGCTAATAAGCAGCCTGATTTAACGCATCAGAGGATTCAGAGGGCGGGAGCTAAAGAGGAAGGCAGCGCTGGTCGACCTGCAATCATGAAAAGAACAGAATGGTCAGCTCTGGAATCAGGGTTGCTCATTTTGGGGATTTGATTACAGCTATCATTGTTGGATATATGCAGTCATTTGCAAAACTGCGTAACCAAACAACTGGGGCCGCACTCCAGATTATTGTTTAGAGAAGGCTTTTTAGCAGGAGATTGAGGAACGTGGAGGGAATCACATTATTGCCTGAATGACTTCGCTGTATCCCATCTATTATCTGTCAACTGCTGTTTATTTTAATCAGCATCTACTGGCAACTGGCCCAGCAGTTACTAGGTAAAAATCAGGAATAGGCCCTCAAGGGCTCACCAGGCCTTTTATTCACATCCTCACCTGCTTCAATTCCGACTACATTCATCCCAGCAAACAAAACTTGCACAGGAAAGAGCATCTATACATTTATGTGAATAATTTGAAGATTGGGTATATATATTCCCATTTTCATCTTAAATTGCAACGTTTCTGTCTCCAGGCCAGTTGCTGTCACACATTGACTCATATGGAGGTTGATTTAAATTTAGCCAGAGCCTTGGAGCTAGCATACATATTAGCATTTTTCTGCTTTGCACTGGTATATGTCTGAATTTATTTGTGCCCCCCCCCCCCCCCCCCAATCCATGTGGGTTTGTGTTCTACAGTATATGCAACTAAAAATCAGTTCAAAATAAATTTTTAAATCATCTTATTGATGTTGTGCATTTGAATGCTAACAGGAAAAACATTTTTTATGTATTGGAGTATCATAAATCACCAAAACCTATTCAGATTTCCCACCTTGTCACTGATTTCAGATCATACTCAATACTCTATTGCCACTGACCTCATTTATAGCTTAGAAAATGCTTTGCTTGTATCATAGCTAGAACTTCCTGTCAACAAGCAGATACAGTGATATTAAAATGTGAACCCCACCTGTTACCCGGCATCTGGACATCTGCTGGTGGTCTCACGCAGCAGATGAGCACATTAAGACGGTTCTGCACACTAAGTATAACAGTAATAAAGACACTGGCATTTTCAATACAGCACTCAGGCCAGTCTCTAAAACACACAAAATCTTTAATGTGAATTGTAATCGACATTTCTTGCTAAAGACAACAGTTTGGTCACCTGTGTCGCAGGTCAGGTAGATCTTTTAATGAGCCCTAAAAACAGGAAACTTTTAGTTTGAACACGTTAGAATTTTTAAACAATTGCTCAGGGAAAACACTTTTAGCTGAGATAATAAAGTATCTGTACAACAGAGCGTTATTTAAAATCCTGTGTTCCTACAGCAGTCAGACTCTCTAGGTACATAAATGCTGTGATGTGTTAGAAATTCATAATACCAGAGCATCGTACCTACAGAAAAACATGTTTTTAGAGTATATTTTGGTTGTATTTGACATTGTATGAACGATATTAGATCAAACAGGTATTGGTTGGACAAATTCTGACATTACAAACATTGATCTGAGTTCAGAGGCTGTTTTCCTCTGCTGGTGTTCTTGTTTTCTGCAACATTAACCCAGCTTTGTCTCCTGAGAGCTGCTTGCATGGCTAATATGACTACTGACAGTAAGAGAGAATTGGAAACAATCCTGTGATTTAGCAATTTTCACACTGACACTGCACTGCTTTAGTCTCTCTGCTCCACGCGGTTAATGAGAGGCACCTACTTTACACTTCTTTCTGTGTCAAATTAGGCCATTATTCTGAAAAATGTATTTGTAAATGTGTGAAACAATCTGCAAATGTGTGTTTTTACGATCCGAGCGTGGGTAGTGCCCTCCATAAACAAACACACACAGATACACACACACACACACACACACAAGAAAAAACCTATTTTCAGAATCCAAGAGTGCAGACAATCGGTAAATTGGTAAAACAGCACAGAGCCAGATCTGAAAATATACTTTTCTTTCTCCCAAAGACAATTTCTTTTCACAATTTATTGGTTTTAAATATTGTTGTTAAATGTTCTCCAACAAAGGAAAGGGGGGGGGCTTTCATCGTGTTACTGAAATATACAGATGGTGGCTCTGAGCACAACAAATATTAGACAAAGTCCAAAAGTTCATCCCTACTTTTATCTTTGTTTCTGCAACTCAAAGCAGAGGTTTTCCTTTGAATTGACAATACAGTAGATGTGACCAGTTTCTTTTCCAACTTACCCCAAAAATGCCACGGCTGAATTGCATGTATCTAGTGTACGCATTAGCATTTTCTCTTTTTTGTCACTAATATGTCAGGATTTCTGCCTTCTTAAATCAATCAATAAATAAATGAAGCACAACATCTACTTTTGATGAAAATAAAGGACTGACCTACAACATTTAACTCTGTAGTAGGGGGTCATTTTGAGGAAAGAGGGACACAATTAGGGAGCAAGTGCTAGAGACGATCAATCGTTTCCACTGCTTTTATTTTGAAAGGTCACACTGAAAACGATGATGTTTTTTTTTCACATTGATGCTTTTGCCTGAAAGCTTAATATCAACAGTGTCCACGAAGGTTCACATTCATCTAGGTTATAGTTATACTTAATGGGTCAAGACACAAACACCATCAGTAACACAACGGAAAACAAGATTAAATGCAGGCAGCGCAACATGGAGTTCATTAATTATGGTTTTATTACCCCACCCACAAATAGACAGCTCCCAATGGGCCTGTTCTCTGAGCATTTTTTTTACCCCACAAGGCAATGAAACACTTGCATTTAAAGGAGCACATTACTAAAATACACCCTGATGGACTCTAAGGATGCTAGATACTTCCAAGCCCTTAATGAGTAGCAACCAAAGACAAAGCAAATGGACGGGCTGGTACCTTCCTATAGAAGTGCTCCGCTAATTGGATGATCCGATTTTCTCTTTACTGTTCACTACTGGAAGTTCACTCAAAATCCAAGTTTAATACTAAAATGTTCAGGGATTCATTTGAGTTGTTTACCTTCGATTATTAGTCTTGGGATAAGACTTTTTTTCTGTTATCCTGAAACTTTTTGAACTTTCAAGTATATTTATTTATTCACCCACTTTTTTAGCTGTTGTTATTGAAACTGTGGATCCAGATGACATCAGGCAGGTGAGGAGCTCTGACTTAATGGGCTCCCGACTGTGCAAAGAAGTTTCTGATGCAGAGAAAGTTTTTTTTTTTTTTTTAAATCCTACAAATCTTTGGCTACCTGGCGCTGGTAATTACAGCAGAGTGTGTTCAGCCTCCAGAAGTGATAAGATGTTTGCAGGACTTTTATTAAACACAGCAAAGGCCATGCTGCACCCAGAGCTTCCTGCTTCCAATTACTCCCCCTGTTACTGTGTGTGACTAAAAAAAAAAGAAATCTAGTTTATTCTTCATCACAGGGTATGAGCCTAGGGACTGTGAACACATACTGCCCCCTGGACAGAGGTAATTGTAGATGAGATGAAGGTTATAACGAGTTCACACTTTAAAAATATGTGATAGCAAGAACCGGCTGGGTTTTTTTTAATGACGATCAGCAGGAGATTGAGTCAGGCAAAGCTAATACATATTGCTATTATATGGTCGAAGGCAGGGATTTGTCCATCTTTGGTCCTGGTTTCTTTATGCCGGAACAGCCCGGCGCCCCCTGCAGCACATGAAAGGAAAGACCCCAAACTGTGAAGCCTTTGTCGGCGGCTTTGATGGTGGAGCCTTCGCAATAAATAAATAAATAAAAACAAGTCATTGTTCGGTTCATGTTCTGAAAGGCTTCGTCTGCTGTCCCCAACAGACACGCGAGTAAAGCCTCCTGCCACTTGTGCGTTTGTCCGGAAAGTCAGCACAGCCATTTATCAGCAAAATTTTAATATTTGCAATTCAGAGTTGAAGGTACAATGGTCTTCAAACATCAGCAGGGAGCACAGAAAATTATTCTTTCAGCAGAAAAACACGTAAATGGTGGAGCCGATGTTCAGAGGATGCCTTGGAAGAACAAATATTACTGGCAATATGCAGAAAAATAGCAAGAATATCAAAACACATGGTCACATTTCAATTTTAACGTGAATGTTTTGTTCTACTCTGTTGCATTGCTGATGACTTGTAATTCGATTTGATTGTATAAATCTACATTAAAATTGCATCTGTTAGAATCAAAACTGCCTTAAGTAACCCAGATCCCTGAATAAGGACCATTTTAACAGGAAGAAACCTTGAGCGGACCCTTGTACTGATGGCTGTCTGGATAAAAGTGGAGGTGATGGATGGGGGGCTGGGTGTGTGTGTGTGTGTGTGTGGGGGGGGGGGGGGGGGGGTGTAGATGCAGATCAAAAACTAAGCAGGTCAGCGCACAATGGGATTATGTGATTAAAACCTTTATGTTAGGGTGAAATATAGCCTTATATTTTCTCCCCAATATAGTCCCTCAAAGTAATTATAGCAGTTATTATTGTTGCTATTATTATTTTTGCTTGGGGAATTAAAAAATGGTGCCATTAGGCTGCAGTCCCAAGAAAGCCTAAATCCTGAATTAATTATGGCTATAAGTTTGACACTAAATTTATATAAATTTTATTTATGCAAGGAATCTCTCATGTATTGCAAAGTGCGAAGGAATGCATTAGCAGGAAGTGGAGGTATTTACCTGAAGCTATACGTACACACTGACCTTCTCTCCTGTGGCAAGTTCAACTTAAAATGACATCGACGCCTTGGCGTGAGCTCTGTATTTTTAATTCTCTTGCTTGGGTCTGATTAAAACTTTATTTATAGTCCCTTCACCTTCTCTGAACTGATCGGTCGGATCCCAGACAAGGACTGAACTGAACCGCTCGTCACTTTAGAGCCCTCAGGTCAAATATTTCCCAATTTACACAGAAAATATACATTGTTTGGAGTCTTTCACAAAAATATCACTAACAAATGTCACATAAAACAGCTGTCTTGGGTATGCTGGTGTCATTCGGTAACTAATGGGATGCTTTCAATGCCTATTTTATCCTCCCAGAAAATCCTGTTTCATAAACACACAAAAAACTCTAATCAAATCATCTTTATTTATATAGCATCTGTTTCAATCTAAACTGTCTCTAGACCCTTTACAGAATCCCAGGGCCTGACCTCAACAAGCAAGAGTTTCAGGAAAAACTCCCCTTTAACCGGAAGAAACCTTGAGCAGAACCAGGCTCATATGGGAAGACCCTCCTGCTGATGGCCGTAGAAGAGAGAATAGACACACACATTGATCTACATTCATTACAAAAAGCTTCAATACTAGAGATGAGTGTTTCAGTGGGGTCGGAGGTCAGCAGGTCAGTGCACAACTATGAGGTTGGTGATACCTGCAGATGCGTACGGAGAGAGAGAGAACCCTAACCCAATCAGAAGAAATAGAAGTGACATGTCAGGAACTGTTTGGTCGCCATTGCAACATGAAAGACGAGCTGCTACAAACAACATAACCTCCATGCATTTACAGAGAAGGTGCAACTCACACCGAGCAGTGGCGACAGGTTCGCATCCTTAACATTTGTAGTTTCATTTCCACACAAGCTAAATTGATACTAGGTTAAAATAAGGATTATGATTAATGAAGCAGGTTAAGGAGAACCTAGTAAAGAACATAAACTGGGCCCGGCATCCTCTATCCTGGAGAATGGCTTGGGACAGGGATCTGGTTGGTGGGTTAGTCACAGGAGGAAGGATGTTGTTCTGGAGTTTAAGTTTTTTCTCAGCCAAGTGTGCACAGCCACCATGGCTGACAATTAGAAAATACATTCACTTTTTCCATAGAAACAATTAAGTTAATGTGTTCATTAACCCTGCTGTGAACATGAATATGCTGATTACAAATGGCAAGCCAATCTTATAATTACACTGATTGTCTCAACTCTGGGTAGAGTTGTTGCTTATATAAATTAGTTCAAAAAACGTCTGTCTGACATCAGTGGTCATGCAATTCCTAAACAGAAGCTGTTCCCACTGGAACAAGTTAATGGAGGTTTTTCAAACATTAGGCTGGCACAGGCTGGGCCTTATTGAACCCCCAGAAAAAGCACTTATTCACAAGGTTTTCGAAGTCTGGAGTATTCCTGAAGAGCCTCAGGCACGAATGGTCCCTGGATAAACGCCTTTTGGTCTGCAGTTACTTTTAAATTCAATGATTGCTTTTGTATGTTTATTGAATATTTGAATAATAATTAAGGCTAGTAATTGAATAAAATGTTTAATCAGATTATTCACAGGGCTGGATTAATGTAGATTAACCATGATTAATACCCATTCAATATTAATTGTGATTAATTTTGTTGGGCATATAGACTTTCTACAGACAGCAATACACACACATACTGTATATACTTACTGTGTTTAAAGTACAAAAAGCATATGCTTTGACACACATCTGTCTTTGACAAATTAAACTTTCGGTGTTTTCTTTTTGTGATCCACTCCACAATTGCGGCAGCCAGTTTGTCAGAGGTAGACTTACTGAAGCCAAAACATTCCCTGAGGGTTTTGTCGCAAGCTGATAGTATTTGGAGAGAGCGTCCCAACACTTTTTGCTTCACCCTGATGCGGTAGCCTATTGTAAGACAGCTATTCTTTGGTAAAATATAAAGTGCTTTCGATTGATGTTTTTTTTTTTTCTTTGCTTTTTAAACTTGCCATCCAGAGGGCTGATGTGTTGCTTTTTGTCCACTCGGATCAATCTCAACCACCAGTGCAGCAATTGCATTGTCGGTAATAAACAATGATCATAAATGGAATTTGCCACATTGGGGCATTTGTTAGAAAGAGTATTTCTATTTAAGCGTTGCATGCTCATCTTCTGCTACTACACACAGTTGCCACTAGGGATGAGAAAATGACATGTGTCCTGGTGACCTGTTCGGGGGCCGTTCCTGATTCTAGTGTGCTAATATGGAGAAGATGAATTTGTGTGACAAAACCTGTTGCTGCGTTTCCATAGTTACTGTATAAAGGGTTATTATCGTAGCATAAGCATGTGACACAAACTGAACAAAAAAAACCAGATAATCCATTAAAACTGTCATTTATCCCACATTATATGGAGCACCACAATGGATGAAATGTCTCTAAGTGTGTGCATCTGCCTGTTGAGTGGGCTAAGAGAGACTGTGTGCCTTGTCTCGCATCATTGTGCAGGTCTCTGCAGCACATACAGAGCGCTCGTTGGGAGCTGCTCCCTTTGTTGTGCTCCATTGAAATTGTCTGAGGTGCAACAATTTGTGCAGCTGCCTTCACCCACATCCACCTGCGAGGCAGATAAAGACTTGAGTGAAGGCTTATCAGCCTGTTTGATTCTAAAATGACTGTGGCATTCCAGCCTGGCCCTCCTTGCTGAAATGTGCTTCCTGCTGACAACAATCACATCTTGGACAGCAAAAAGTTCAGTTTGAGTTTTCTTTTCGTTAAAAATTGCTTAGTATGAATTACACTACTTGTAAATCAATGAATATTTGCAGTTACACATATTGAGGAGGGTAAGTGGTAGAGCAGAAGATTTATATTTTGGATTTCCAGACAGGGAACACCTAGTGCACGTCAGTTCAGCACTTGCGGTTAATACATGAGAGTTGGATGTCAAATATAATCTATTCTGATTCGTACGATCCTGACATGCTCAAGTTGCCTGGTGCAAACCAACTGCAACTGCAGGAATATTCACTTGTCATGACTTCACATTTACTGGTTTTCCTGATTTATTTTTAAAGAAACACTATAAGCTTAATATATTTTGCATCCCGTCTGGGAAACATCAAATATCTTTACTTCACTGAGTGTTAAAATTATTTTTACCTTCTTACCAAGCAAGTCAGTGGAAAAGATAACTTCAACAATACCTTGTCTAGTTTCTGCTTCCTTAGTTTTGGGACGTGAGACTTTTCTCTTTGCAGTTTCTATTTTATTAATCATAATAATGATAGTAATAAATAAAGAGTAGGTCTGAATTAAATCAATTGAAAGTCTATAAATGGATCAGAGATTTGTAGTAACCAAAACAGAAAACTGGACATATCTTTGCCCCTCCTCAGACGTAATGTCATCCCTTCTCCAGTTCTAGAAATGCTCAATGTTTGTAGAAGCTGGTTAGCGGAGATCTAAAAAGAGGATTTAGACGCATTCTTTAGATGCTGAAGTTTTGGATGCGCTTATTTTGGCTGTAACTAACATATTAAATGTTTGCTTTATTTTAGCATGAGTGTGCTATTTGCATGAGATTGAATCACTCCCCTTTATTTGCTTGATACCTTGGGCTGCGATCTAACACCAGCGCATTGACAGGTCATAGTCCAGCTGTTTTAACACATTTCTCCTCTCTTTGCAGAATGAATATACATGCCCACGTCCCTTACCGGGTGCCTGGCTGGGAGATTTGCCTACTATCCACTAACCCTAAACCAGAACTGTTTTGGACAGTAGAGATGATATTCAATCACCTTCAAGGATGTATTTAAAACTCCAGATAAACATGAAAGAAGAAAAACGGTATTATTTTTTTCCTTTTTTCCTCTAGATTTTATTTTGTTTTTCCTGACTGGCTTGCATTTTTTTTACACATCACTTTTGGTCTATCTTTCTTCGTCACTACACACCGGCGTATACGTTTGTGGGAATCCAACCTCAGAAGGAAACTCACGGTGTTGACTGCACTGAGCAGCATTGAAAGCGTAAACAATGGGCCATGATGAAAGGGCGGTAAAAGAGGCTCAACTAAGACAGGTGTGCATAATGTAAAGTAGGAGTACATTGTTTTATTCCACCAAAAGGCATTGCCTCGTCATTTTTCAGTCCTTTCTCCGAAGACTACTCAAAGGCTAGGATGCTGTACATGTGCCTCACTGGAGCAGATGATTACGAGTGGTCAGTGAGCTTCAGTGCCTGTTTGTAAAAAAAAATCAGGTGGATTTCCAAACAGCAGTTGGAACGTTGAATTATTTCACTATTTGCCAGTGGAAAGCAAGCCATCAATTTTGACTCTGTTGGTGAAGTTCATGTGTGCTAGGTTTTTTTCCCTTTCTTTTTTCGCATTTGTGTGTAACTACAATCAAAATGTAAAGTTTGAAGTCTCTTACAGAAGGACTTGATGATGAAATGTAATTACTTATCCTTAGTGTTATCCTCAATAAATATGTCTTTCTGCCATTTTGATACCAAATAACAAATGAGCCTTACGGTTGGCTTCAGTCCCTTCAGTCAGAACGTTTACACGGCATCAGAATAAATTATTCTGTTGTCTCATTCCACCTTAAACCCGGGGTTTTTAAACACAAGAAAGCAATTTGTTCGGTCAAAATTGGCATTGAATCAAAGTTGTGAAGGACACATCTAGATACCTCTTGAATGTGTCCACCATTTAGGTGAAACAAGATACAGACAATAAACAGTCGCATTTTTTGAGCTGTAAAAGAGGCTCACTTGTATATTTGGCCAACTCACCATCAACATCGAAGCGACAGGATCCTGCACCTCACCCTAGAAAGGGATAAGGATAGAAGATGGATGGATGACCATCTCAACCCTGCGAGTACTGAGTTTATGGCTGTGGGCTGAGAGTCCACTGCAAAATATTTTATAGAACCAGCCTCAGATGACATCTGATATCCAACTAAAATCCACAACCCTCTGCAAGAAAAGTATCTGTGCTATGTCTCACCCACCTGTGGAGGCGCTGTTTCCAGAAACATTTATGTGCCTCGTATAAGACCGTTGTAACAAATTACTTTCACATCACAGGGACATGGCCTTTTTTGTCTTAAATATCTTATCTTCACATGATTTGGTTGTACTGCAGAATTTTCTTTTGTTTTTTTAAATCTGACAATTACAAAATAGTCCCCTTGTGGACATGAGAGGAAACCTACACTTTCAAAACAAGCCTCAAGTTTCCTCATGTCCAAACAGTGATGTTGACAAATAAATATTTATTATTTTCACACGTGTGATGTGCATGTTTTTTAGTAATCTTGCATTGGAGTTATCTGACTCTTCTGTCCGATCGTTTTTTGCGAATCCCCCTTCATGTTTGTTTTTTTAACCTTTTGTTGAATACATGCGCCACCTCCCCTAAAAGAACTGACCCATTGAAGAGACACATGCAGGCTTATGTTTCTGTGTGCAGTTCCACACGTGCTTGTGTTACATGTGAGTTCTTTTTCAACCTCGCGCTTTCTACGATGACGTCATTTTTCTATTGTAAATCTCTGCTTTATCTCGCCCTTGAATATGTTGATATTTAGTAAACAATGGTATTATTTGTTCACTTTCAACTGTATGTTTTATAATTAAAAAAAGAAACAATTTGTGAAAATAATTGGTCATATTAAAACATTTAACAATCTTGCCTTTGGGTTCTGCCTCTGTGTGTACATGCGTGAGTGTGTGTTCTCAGTGACAGGGTTGTCACGTCAAAATTAGCCCCATTCATTTGGAGAGCAGAACATTGATCTGCCCTCATCTGCTCGGTGACACTCAGCGTGGGCCTCACCAGTCATCTAATTATAGCTGTGTGATGTGTTGCGTGTCTCAAGGGGGGGCCTCGCTTAGTGAATTTGCACCATGATTATTGGTTGGAACGTTTGAAGACATCATGGTATAAATCCAGATGGTCAAATGGCAGCTCTCCATGTGGGCTCCACACACTCCTTGTCTACCTGCAGCCATGGATCTCCCCCCTTGTGTCGTCAGCCACATCTAACTCACTTCCATCCACTTTGAATTGCATTTGACGGTTCCTGTCCCATCATCTCTTTTCCGCTTCATTCTGTTCTCATCTTGAAATGTCTGCTCGCTCAAAAAGCAGTAGAGAGCTTTCCTCTTACTTTTTGCTTTTATTGCCGCACTCATCGAATTGTTAATCAGGTCAGCGACACATAAAGCAGCCTTTGTGCCTCCCATGATGGCAAGGCTGCGTCGACAGCCAGTGCTGCTCGCTGCTCAAATTTTGACGTTGTCTCAACATAATTCAGTCCTTGTCCCATTTTACCTACAACAAAGAAAATCGAACAATCGATACAAGCATGTTCTCCTCCACAACACTAGGTGACAGTATGAGGCTTTTAGGCAGGTCATAACAGCCGCTTTTCAATAAACGTATGACGTCACATAATTGTTTAGCTTTATTCATCTCACATGTAATGTAAGCATTACTAATTGTGCAGATAAGATGCACGCTGCCTCTCGTAGTCATGACCGGCTTCCATGAATATTTTTGTTCTGGAGTTGCCAGCGCGTGTGTACCTGCGTTGTCTATCTTAACTCCGATCAATACGCCAATATTAGTCAGACTAAAGTATTTACATGTATTTCAGTTGTCCAGTTATAGTCAGGTTAAGGCGATAATTTGTTTTTTTTATGTGCCCTTTCAACACATTGAGTGTGCATTAAATCACTACTAGTGTGTTGTATGGTTGTAAATTCAGCTCCCAATTTGAGGCTGAGAGGAAATATTTGTAATGTTTTTAAATGATGTTTAAATGTGGACCCAACGTGAAAATACCAAATTCATCTATCCATATAAAATATATGGTTGAACACAACCTAATGTGAAATAAACCTTTTTTTTAAATATTTTTTTCATGATACTTTTGCTCACACAAGTCCTTGAGCTTTGTATTGC